>NC_137324.1:105587617-106187617 GCF_965287045.1 Carcharhinus amblyrhynchos | reverse complement strand
CCTGAGGAACTCCTGCAGTGACGTCCTGGGATTGAGATGATTGACCTGCACAACTGAACCATTTTCCACTCAAATGTCTATGAGTTTTTTCAACATTGCTCTCACACTTCACAATATAGCACAATAAAATAATTGCTGTCTGATAGACCCACATTTGGGGTCTACAATCCTTCTCTTTTCTTGCAATCCCCATGACCTCCTGTATGCTTACCCAACAGTCAGGATACTCCAGTAGCAAACAATAAACAAACTAACTTCACAAAACAAATCAAAACAGCCAGTTTAACACATAAACTTAATGACACCATCACCTTGGCCACAAGTGCTCCCCACAATCCCCATCTGCTTTCTATTTAGACGGGGTCAGCTGGCCATTGGTTCATTGTCTCCTGAGTCACTTGGTCAGCTGACCCTCACAGAATGTTATCATTGGTTACATTATAACACTGTATTCTATTGATACTACTGTTCTTATTTTATTTACCATATCCATCTTTTCCTTCCTTCTTCAATATCTTCATTATATTGAAGTCAAAATGAGCACATCATCCTCTATTTTAGTTCATTCTTCCCTAGGATTTTAAATTTTGTGAATTCTTTGCTACCTTCAATGTTGCCCATCTCCTGCCATGTATAAGCTTTTAGAATCTTGATGCCCCTAAGCACTGTGAGGGAAAAGTTTCAACAGGATTCTTCTAATCTTCAATCCTAACTACAGCGGAAACCCTGAAGAAATGGCATTTATGCCGATTGATATGCTTGTCAATTTATTTTCTTCTCCCCCTTATTCTATGAAACATCCATTATATCCTTCATGATGTGCCCTGTCCTTCATCTAGAGTTCTCAATGAAACACGTAATTTTCTAACAAAAAATGTCACTCACTAACATGGCTCTTATCCTTAATTCTCTTTTACATTATTGATTTGTTACAATTCTGTTCCTTTGAAGTGGTGTCAGCCTTGACAATAGAAAGACTTTCACCTCTGATTCAAACAGATCTGGGACCAAGGCCTATTCCATCAATTTGAGAATAAAATCTAGTCTGACACCTCAGTGCAGTGCTATGGTAGTGCTGCACTGACAGTTGTCTTTCAGGAGAGGTGCTAAATATGGGTCCTGTCTGCCATTATAGTGCTCAAAGAGGGACAGGGGAGTTCTTCCAGTGTATCTGCCCACAGGAAATGTCCTGAGGTTGTGAAAGGTGCAAGTCCTTTCTTATTGATCTTTCCACATGCCTGACTTCCACTCTGCACAATGTCCTCAACTTCCAGCCTTAACATTGCAGGATGAGTAAGTGAAAATTACCTGCCAAAGACTGGTCATAAGAACGACTTCCCCCAAATTATGTCCCTCATCTACTTCAAGGAGAAGACTTGCAGCTTATAAAATCATAGAATATATAGTGCAGAAGGAGGCCAATCGAGCCTACACTGATCACTCCCCTAAGGTCCTATCTCCATAACCCCACATGTTTAACTCCTAGTCCCTCTGATAGTAAGGGGCAATTTACCATCACCAATCACCCTAATCTGCACATACTTGGAATGTGGGAGGAAAACGGAGCACCCAGAGGAAACCCACACAGAACAAGGGGAGAACGTGCAAACTCCATACAGACAATGAACTGAGGTTGGAATCGAACTGGAGTGCCTGGTGCTGTGAGGCAGCAGTGCTAACCATTGTGCTACCGTGCCACCCTTATGGAGAAATACACAGCATGTGCTTTGGAAGAAGATCAAGTGAGCATCTTGCTGGTACCAGGTTACCTTCAGAAGTCTTTAATAGACTATCTCTAAGCTCCTATCTATCAGGAACACCTCACTTTCTCCTGTGGCAGCTGATCCTGCAGCAACCTGTGTAGATGGCAGCAATGCTACAGGAAAGGCAGTGCTTGCAAGTGCAGCCAATTACAATTGATGGGAGCATTGTAAAGTGTGAAAAACCTGGGAGAAAATGCTTACAGGTGCACAAGCTTTTAAAATGGTTTTCTCATTGGGAAATAAAAAAGCCTTACCTTTCCAATGCCGCTAATGTGCCCAAGTTGATGAAGAAATTCACCTCTAGAAATTTGCCAGATGACCGTGGGCTGACTGATGCTGATTTAACCTGAGGGTCACCGCATCTCAGTTGAAGGGCAAAGCTGAGAAGGTGGGGCCTTCATGGACATTCTCAGCCGGTACGGGAATTGAACCCTCCCTGTTGGCGTCGCTCTGCATCACTAACCAGCTGTTCTTTTTAATCAAATCAAGTCCAATTCAGAGTCTCAACAAGTGTGACACCCTCGATCCAAGCTGACAAGACAGGGCCCTCACCCCCTGTCTGGGGCTTGATCTACATGATCTAAGCTGATTGGAGTAGGCATAGCACGTCGTCCAAGACTTGACCTCATTTGCATGTTAGCCAAAAGGCCGAGATGCTGCTTTTAAAATATGCTTCAAATGAAGCTAAAATGTAACCTAATGGCTTCAACCAAGTACAGCGTGACGATACTACACTTGATCTTAAATCAACCAGCAAAATCAACAAAGCGTGATGGCCCAAATTGAACCCAGATCAATGACTTGGAAGGCAACAATTCTCACCACTATACCATTATGGTAATAAATTTCTAATGGTAAACTGTATCCAAAGTAGATGAGGTACTGTAAGCTAACATCCCCCTACTCAATTCTCAGTACAGGAATGTGAGGGAGTGTAATAATGCAATTTTTCTGTCTGCTTTAATCGCTTTATTAATTCTGATGGGAAATATTATGAAAAGGAGATTTTGAAATTATATTAGGTTCATGAAGCACTGACCCCTATGCTTGTGCATTATGTATAGATCTTACACTGAGTACCAGAAATATGTTTTGCCTTCATATTCAACAAGAGAAATAAGACTGGATAATTTTCAACTTCAGGGCTTGGACAGTAATTTGTTGGAGAAAAAAGAGAAAATGCTGGAAAATATCAGCAGATCTGATAACATCTGGATGTCCAGACTCAAAACATTAGTTCTATTCTCTCTCCACAGATGCTGTTAGACTTGTTGAGATTTTACAGCATTTTAAAGTTTATTTATTAGTGTCACAGGTAGGCTTACGTTAATACTGCAATGAAGTTACTGTGAAAATCCCCTAGTCACTACACTACGGTACCTATTCAGGTACACTGTGGGAGAATTCAGCATGGCCAATGCACGTAACCAGCATGTCTTTTGGACTGTGGAAGGAAACCGGGGGAAACCCATGGAGGAAACCCACACAGACATGGAAAGAACGTGCAGACTCCACACAGACAGTAATCCAAGCCGGGAATTGAACCCAAGTTCCTGGTGCTGTGATGCAGCAATGCTAACTAAAGCACCAGCATGCTACCCACAGATTTTCTGTTTTTGTTTCTGATTCCAGCATCTGCAGTATTTTGCTTTTATTTTTAATTTGGTGGAGCAAATTGTTTTTCCTTTGTAGAATCCCGCCCTCAACCCCTCACCCTACTGACTTTCCTTCTAATAATGTCAATGGAATGAAAATCAGATGGACCTGTATAAAAAATGGACAATCTAATGTTCCAGGTTACTGTACAAACTGACAAGTTGAAACTGTCATTCCTACTTCCCTTTGCTGTTCATTTGGGGATTCTACATATTTTCTATCAAAGTTACAGATGCAAATTGGGGGAATTCCTTTGAAAATTCAAAGATTTGCAAATTGGAATCGGAGCTGGCAAGAGTCCAACAAAGGAAATGTCCGTTGACATCAGGCAACAAGTTCTGGTCTTGTCTGAGTGAGGCCATAAAATCCATCATGTCTTTAGCCACCACAAGGTCAAATAGATGTATTCTCTCCGCTTAAATTATATGGGATCAGACATAGATCTCTCTCTGCCTCTCAGTCTTACTCCCTTGTTCTACTTGATTAGTCTATTCAAAACTCCAAACAGAGACTGATCATAAACCGAGAAAATGATATAAATTGCCTCTATCCCAGCCGGATAAGCCAACAATATTAGTCGGGTAAAATGAACACATAGCCTACAAATAGATTGAATAAGACCAGCTCTGAAGGAGAAGCATATGGACTCAAAACATTAACGCTGGGGGGGATTTTGCACCTCCATTTGCCATGGATGTAAATGGTGACGCAACAACAAAATCACACGAGAGGTTGAAGATGAGATCCTCACCAGCGAGATCTCGTGATGCAATTATCCCCGCCATTGACATAAATTGGTTCAGGCCAGGAAGGTCAGGATTCTTATTTAAATACATTGCAATGTTATTCACAGGCTTCCTTGCTGTATTGCTCACCCACATTAGGATATCGTCCCTCACTAATATGGTGTCATTTGGGTGAGGTTCACAGCATATTTGGACCAATGTGAACCTGGTGAAGAGAACCTGCTGAGGGCACACAGGTAAGCCCTCAGGGGGAGAGGGACATATTTGGGCAGTACCCTGGCACTGGTCCCTGGCACTGTCCCCTTGGACTGGGGAACAATGCATGGGGTCCATGCTAGGGGGCTGTGCCAGGGCAGGGTCTTTCTTTGGGGAGGTCCATGGGGTAATGTTCTCTGTGTCTGTGGAGGGAGGTTTCCATGTGCATGGGGTGGGTTCTCTGTGTCTGTGGGAGGAATCTCTGTCTCTATTTTTGATTTCTGGAATCAAAAGAGCCTGACCTGCCAGCATGGTGGCATGGGAATCCACCTCCAGCATTTCTTTTCCCAAAGTTTTAGAAAATATGGCAGGAAAAGCTGGCAGTGCAGCAGGCAGGCTACACACTACCTTTCTCGCCTGAGATGACACTTTGAAATAAAAATGGAGAATTCTCTCCTCTGCTTCTTTCTCTGCATCACAGATACTGCCAGGCCTACTGAGTTTTCCTATTTTCTGTTCTTGATTTCCAGCGTCCACAGCAGGGCGCTATTTCTGAATTCTTCCACTAACATCTCGCTAAGGTGATTGAAGTCATCTTCCACCCTCATTCACTTACACCACCTCTCTAATGCCACTTCCTTTCCTCTGGAAAATTCTATGTAGGTTTGGCCTGTTGTCTTTTCCAAATTTCTGCTTGTGACCTCACAAGCATTGAATACGGCTACCTTTAATCATTGTGAGTGTTCCACTGAAAGAGAGAAGAGATGAGTGCCACTCCAAAACCTTCCCTATTGAAACACTTTGTGGACCATAGCCCATTCTTCGTTCTGCCAATTCAGATATGTGGTCATCTTCTCAAATGATACCAAGTTCATCTCCACTCCCTCCTCACGAAATTTAGTTATTAAGTGAAAATTCCTCACCACATCACAACTAAGATAAGTTTTCCCTGTGTCAGCCTGGCTTCTCCTTATCACCGTAATGAAATTACTGTGAAATTCCCTAGTCACCATAATTTGGCACCTATTTGGGTCAATGCACTTAACCAGCATGTCTTTCAAACAGTGGGAGGAAACTGGAGCACCAGGAGGAAATCACGCAGACACAGGGAGAATGTGTAAACTTCATACACATAGTGACCCAAGCTGGGAATTGAACCTGGGTCCCTGGCACTGTGAGGCAGCAATGCTGTTGCCTCTAGGGTTGCCATGTCACATGGAACAGTATTTCTTATTATCCAGAAAATAATATTGATCCCACTATAGCTGATAAAAAAACTTTTAAAGTCCTTTTCAAACCTTTTTAGGAACAAGTACAGATTATCCAAGCATTCTATAATGATTGCAAACTTTCCTAATTGTTAATGTTTTTGGGTCAAAAGCTGTCACAATCCCAACAGTGTGTGAACATTTATCTTATATTATCATGGTAACATGATCAAGCTCAACATAATTTTTGAAAAGAAGAAATAATGAACATCTAGTCAGCGTGGGAATTTTCTCATCATGACCATGGCAGATTCTGAGGTGGGCGGCAGTGGATAATCGAGCAAAAATTCAGAAACCCTTCAGTGTAAAAACAGTTTGCAATTTTTCCGTAACTGCTGGGTTGCTGGCAGATCAGTTGTCCCTCTGCCTGGTGGTGTGAACAGTACTTGCATTCATTTGCATCTCACGAATACTCATTTACACAACTGCTCACCAGGATCTTGTCACAACTTCTAATCTTGTGTCACACCAATGGGAAATTATGCTGGCCTCAAACCCATTTAAAAATGTGCGGCATGCCTTTGTCTTTTGATTTGATTTGATTTATTATTGTCACATGTATTATGATACAGTGAATAGCATTGTTTCTTACATGCTTTACAGACAAAACATACCATTCATAGAGTACGCAGGGGAGAAGAAAAGGAGAGGGTGCAGAAAATAGTGTTACATTCATAGTCAAGGTGTAGAGAAAGATCAGCTTAATATGTGGTAGGTCCTCGGTTTGATTGTGAAGTGAATTCCATGTATATTGCCTACTTGCCACAGGCTGTGCTGCTTTTGTTGTGTTCAATGCCACACTGCTGACGCTGTAGGGTTGATACCCTCCTGTCCTTTGCCAATGTTGTCTGCAAGGACACCACTGACTGTGGCACTCATGTAGCCTCCACATTGACTGACCCAAAGTTCGACTTGCGGTGGGGTATCGGGTGAGGCTGATGAAAACACGGGAGCGATGTGGAAGGCAGGCTTTGCAAGAGCAGTGGGGGAGGGCAAGGGGACATGCTGGAAGGCAGGAGTGCACCGAAGTGGGGAAGGATGATGAACAATAGAAGCTAGAGGGAAGACTGAGGGGTGGAAAGCTGAAGCCTGACAAGGGTGCATTAAACTCTGACAAACAAGATGGTCAAAGAGATATCACATCTTTCACTGGAAGTGGATGAATGCAGGCTCCAGAATAGGAATGGGGGAATGTTGTTAGTGTGGCACGTTAGGGGTGGTTCACATGAACACCCAGAAGTTGGGTGGGTTTGGTTTGAGAGAGCTCCTGTCATTCTTAGTCCTCAGTGCAATGGGGAATTCTGTGAAGGTTAAAGTCTTTGGTCAAATGCTTGCAGACAGGATCAGAGAGTGAAGACATTTGTGTTGTGAAATAAAAAGGAGTCACAGTTGACAGAGAGTCCAGGAGCTATGTGGACATCAGTCTGAAGTCAGAGGAATGCAACAGTGCAGAAGAACAGTGGGCATGTAACAGGAACAGTCATTGGGAGCATGGTACACCCCAGCTTTAGGGAGGGGTAAGGGGGTGAGTACTTTGCAGGAAAGAGGCACAGCTTGGTGTGTACGGCTGCCCTAAAGTCAATGTCACTGGGCATGGCGGGTGCTGTATTAGGCTGCAGAGGATATGGTAATTGTCACAGGGGACATCTGCAGTCTGGGTAAATAGGAAAGACATAACAGAAGGGTATGTGAAGCTCTCAGTGGAGGGGTCACTTTGGTAGGTGACTAAGCACACAGTCTCTAGATGTGGGGGGTGGGGGTAGAGATCCATTATATTATTGGCAGGTGGTGGGGACAATTGGAATGGGAAATCCCACTGGCACAAAAGCTGTTGGGAGACTTCTGTTGGATTCATCACTCCCACTGGCTTTCCCGTACGTCAAAAATGGGTGCGAAGAATCCCAGCCATTAGCTCGGTTTCCCCCCATGGATGTTATTGGATCTACTGAGCGTCTCCAGCACCTACTGCTTTTATTTCAGATTTCCACTGTCTGCAGTATTTGATTTTTGTCAGCTTCATTGGTTGTAAAATAATATGAGCTGTCCCTTGGCAGTGAAATGTACTTTATAAACCCAAGTCTTTCTTTCATAAGAATGTGGATCTGGTTATTAAATGACAACCACCATTCAACGGAAAGCAAGTTCTCCATTTCGCTGAAGTTGGTGCCAATCTTGTCGGTATAACTGGTGTCTGTCCATCTCCAGAACCTGACCAGCTGCATCTTTTTGTACAGTTCTCTGGACAAAGGCAGCAAATGAAAACTCAGTGAAATGCATGCACAGCTTAAATGAGTTCTGGAATGTAAATTCAATACATGTAGCCTCAGGGTAGAGTGATGGTCAGAAGGCAACACATGCCTGTAAGAGGACGCAGCAGTAATAGCCACTCAGTGGTAGAGATCATTTAAACCCTTGAGGCGAATACATTTTCATTTTCATTAGAAGAAACCCCTATCTTTCCAAGGAGCTTGTTTAAACACTGTGGTTAAAGATTTGCCCCGTGTGACAAGTGCAGCAAAAAGAAAATGTAATGTGTTCTGACGCCTAGCATCAAGATCTTCCTCCATGTTTATAATCATTATGAACAACAATAATCTTTGCAGGGATAATCAATCTTTATGAGGGTCATTGAAAATCAATTGCTGACTTTGTCAATTTTGTCATTAAATTTGCCAGACACAGTTGCTCACATAGGCTTGCTACTGCTATGGGACACAGCCTGGGACTTCATTATATATTTCTAATAATTTGATGTGCTTTCCATTCCCATTTAGAGTTGATGGAATGGAAATAAAATTGGTGGAAATAACATGAGCTGCAGCGAGGAAAATGGGTACATTCACCAGTGCTACACCCTCAACAGTCAGTGACTTTGGAAGCAGTGCAAGGTGGAGAATGAGTAGCCAAGTGACACAGCCCCATGGCTGACATATTTAATCCCCAAAAATGGGCGGGTGTGGGTTGAGTATCTTTAATGGAGGGTGGGCAACTGAAACACTGCTGGATGGTGTGTCCATCATTTCAATGAAGCTGTATGCCTCACATTATTTCCTCTGTTCCAGTTTCAATGGCTGGCCAGCTGGGTTTCCTGGACCATTACAAACCTGATAGCTAAAGGGATGCCTCCCCTCAACTCACCAAGTGGACCTGTTAAACGCAGGAAATAAGTCAAGCCCCACTCTAAGCCCATTCCCTGTTAGTGTCTGTTCCTTTGTGGGAATTGCTTCCCCTTCTCCCCGGTTCAGCATTTCCACAACATTTTCGCCTATTACATGACCTTGTGCATGAGTCGCAAAAACCCAGCTTGCAGGTGCAGCAGGTGGTCAGGAAGGCGAATGGGATGCTGGCCTTCATAGCGAGGGGGATTGAATATAAAAGTAGGGAGGTCTTGCTGCAGCTGTATAGGGCATTGGTGAGGCCGCAGCTGGAGTACTGTGTGCAGTTTTGGGCGCCGCATCTGCGCAAGGATATTTTGGCCCCGGAGGGAGTGCAGAGGAGGTTTACTAGGCTGATACCGGAGTTGAGGGGATTGAGCTATGAGGAGAGGCTGAATAAACTAGGCTTGTACTCGTTAGAGTTTAGAAGAATGAGGGGAGATCTCATTGAGACGTATAAGATGATGAATGGGATGGATAGGATAGAGGTGGAGAGACTCTTCCCGCTCAAAAAAGACAGTAGGACTAGGGGGCACAGCCTCAAGATAAAGGGGAGGCGGTTTAGAATGGAGTTGAGGAGGAACTTCTTCACTCAAAGGGTGGTGAATCTCTGGAAGTCTCTGCCCGTTGAAGTGGTGGAGGCTGCCTCGCTAAATATTTTTAAGAAGCGGGTTGATGGGTTCTTGATAAGAGAGGGGATTAAGGGTTATGGGGAGAGGGCGGGAATGTGGAACTGAGACACGACAGATCAGTCATGATCTTATTGAATGGCGGGGCAGGCTCGAAGGGCTAGATGGCCTACTCCTGCTCCTATTTCTTATGTTCTTATGTTCTTATGACATCCCCCTAACACCCACCTTGATTTTGATCTTTCCTGATTCACTCCCCCCACAACTCAGAATCTTTACAATCGAGATGAAGGCCATTCGGCCCATCGAGTCTGCACCAACAACAATCCCACCCAGGCTCTATCCCCACAGCCCCACATATTTACTCCACTAATCCCTCTAACCTATGCATTCTGGGACACTAAGGGGCAATTTAACATGGCCAATCAACCTAATCCACATATCTTTGGACTGTGGGAGGAAACTGGAGCACCTGGAGGAAACCCACACAGACACAAGGAGAATGTGCGAACTCCACACTGATAGTGACCCAAGCTGGGAAACGAACCCGGGTCCCTGGGACTGTGAGGTAGCAGTGCTAACCACTGAGCCACTGTGCCACCCCATAATCTCATGATCTCTGCCTCCCTCCTATCTTCTCCTCTCCAGTGCAGCCTGGTTTCTGAAGGCCCACTGTCTACCAGTCAGCAGCCTTTCAATATGGCTGGTTATACCTGGGAAATGGAAATAAAAATGCAAAGTCAGATCATGTTGTTAAATTCAGCAGGACTTGAAGGGAATCTTTTCTGTACTTTTTGATTCTAAACGCACTTCTGCTACCTTCACCAACTCAGAGCTGGCCATGGTGCCTTTCTTCCCACTGGCAGTGTGGAATCAATGAGTTTACCCATCCTAAACAAACACTTGAGAGTTAAAGATAATCTTTAAGGTTCTTAAAACTCAGGAAGAAACTGAATGACAGAAATGAAGATAAAAATTACTGTTTGCAGTAATCAAGGGTTAACCGAGTATTACTTACGATGATGGGGTAAAGTACACTGAGAAACCTGGAGTTTTATTCTTTTTGTTTGGTGTGAAATGGTGTGCTAACGATTGCACAACAGGGAAGTCAATAAAGGCTAACTGTAATGGAACAGCTTCTTGAACAATCTCACTGTGAGAATGAAGCTCAGCAGGCTCCTATCTGATAAGAAGACTCTCGAAGCACTGAACCAGAAATAAGGGAATAGAGGGCCCTGTTTAAAGAATGGCTATTATTAAGACCCCAACCCTGCAAGATTCTCACTGCCTCACAACATGCAGCCAGTCCCATCCTCTGAACTTCCCTTCATGGAAAGAAATTGTTGAGTGTGTTCATAGTATGCTACAAATAATATCTGATTAGATTTGATTCAATTTGATTGATTTATTATCGTCATATGTATTGGGGTACAGTGAAAAGTATTGTTTCTTGTGCATTATATAGACAAGGCATGCCATTCATTGGTAACAATCATTGTATATGGTTTTGATACTTGAAAATATAAGTTAGCTTGCATTGATTGCAAGTCTCCTGTATTCATTCTTACTGCTAGTTATTTTACTCACATGCACTCCCCCCCATCCGGGTGAAGGATATCCTGGAGGACCAAGGATGAGTGTTTTTTCCTCTAACACATGCTTGTGCATGGAGGTTTTGCTCCTTGACACCGGCGTTGAGAATTATACATAAGAAGCCTCCCACACACACTATTCCACTCGCTTCCACTGCCCTCGAGACTCTATAGAGAGACTTTTATCTTGTTATAATAGAACAACTAACCACATGACCACTTGTTGGGCAGGTCCTTCTCCCAGGAGGATGGGGTTTGCAATCGTGAAGTTCTGCCATTCACCAGCATGCCCCCTGGCAGCATCCCCCTCCCTTCATCCCTAATTCTGACTCAAATAGCTCAGCGTGAAGGCAAAAAAAAGGAGGACCAAGTTCATGCCTCAATTTGTTGAACTCAACATTGACAACTCACTGGCAACTGTGTTCTAGTTCTCCGCCGTACTCTCTGCTGGTAAAGTTCAACACTGAGAATGTGAATTTACAAAAAGTATTCCTATAGTACTAATGGAGTGAAATTGAGTGAATGTGAGTTATATTAGCATACAAGTTAATGGCCAATGGAACTTCCATGAATACTATCATACAGTGAAAACCTTTCAGTGTTTTTTAATACCAGGATTTTGAAGCACAGATCTCAATCAAGTGGAAAGGTTGACAGCTTTATATAGATGATCTGGAGGAGGGAACCGAGTGCAGGGTGTCGAAATTTGCTGATGACCACAAAATTGGTGGAAAGGCAAATTGTGCGGAGGGTGGGGAGAGTCTACAGAAGGATCTAGATAGGCTGGGCGAATGGGCCAGGAACTGGCAAATGGAATTTAATGTTGGCAAGTGCGAGGTGGTCCACTTTGGTAGGAATAATGGTAGGAAGGATTATTACTTACCTGAAGAAAAACTGCAGCAGGCGACAGTGCAGAGGGACCTCGGGGTCCTTGTGCATGAGTCGCAAAAACCCAGTTTGCAGGTGCAGCAGGTGGTCAGGAAGGCGAATGGGATGCTGGCCTTCATTGCAAGGGGGATTGAATATAAAAGTAGGGAGGTCTTGCTGCAGCTGTATAGGGCATTGGTGAGGCCGCAGCTGGAGTACTGTGTGCAGTTTTAGGCGCCGTACTTACGCAAGGATATTTTAGCCTTGGAGGGAGTGCAGAGGAGGTTTACTAGGCTGATGCCGGAGTTGAGGGGGTTGAGCTATGAGGAGAGGCTGAATAGATTAGGCTTGTACTCGTTAGAGTTTAGAAGAATGAGGGGAGATCTCATTGAGACATATAAGATGATGAATGGGATGGATAGGATAGAGGTGGAGAGACTCTTCCCGCTCAGAAAGGACAGTAGGACTAGGGGGCACAGCCTCAAGATAAAGGGGGGGCGGGGAACTTCTTCACTCAAAGGGTGGTGAATCTCTGGAATTCTCTGCCCGTTGAAGTGGTGGAGGCTACCTCGCTAAATATTTTTAAGACGCGGGTTGATGGGTTTTTGATGAGAGAGGGGATTAAGGGTTATGGGGAGAGGGCGGGAATGTGGAACTGAGCCACGACAGATCAGCCATGATCTTATTGAATGGCGGGGCAGGCTCGAAGGGCTAGATGGCCTACTCCTGCTCCTATTTCTTATGTTCTTATGTTCTTAATAGGTCAGGCAATCCTGAAATTTGGCTTTCCAAGACCAGCAAACATTTTGTGCTTTCAATTACTGTGCTTTATTCCAGTCTCTCCCACATTGCTACCACAGGCTTTATTTTAACATCAGGCAGGAAGCTGGTGGGAGCAAATGCCAATCCGACATCTTTAAGAGGGGTATTGACAGGATGGATGTGGAGAGGATGTTTCCTTTTGTCAGAGAATCTACAACAGGGGCTACTGTTCAAAGACAAGAGATCACTAATTTAAAATGGAGATGAGGGAGGTGATGGCCTAGCAATATTATCGCTGGACTATTAATCCAGAAACTCAGCTACGGTTCTGGGGATTTGGGTTCAAATCCCATCACGTTAATTGGTGAAATCTGAATTCAATTAAAAAAATCTGGAATTGAGAATCTACTGATGACCATGAAACCATTGTTGATTTATGGGGAGACCCATCTGGTTCACTAATATTCTTTAGGGAAAGAAATCTGCTGCCCTTACCTGGTTTGGCCTACATGTGACTCCTGAGCCACAGAAATGTGGTTGACTCTCAACTACTCCCTAAGGGCAACTAGAGATGGGCAATAAATGCTGGCCAGCTAGTGATGCCCATGTCCCACAAATGAATAAAGGAAGACTTTTTTCTCTCACAGAGAGCTGTGAGTCTCTGGAACTTTCTTCCTCAAAAGACAGTGGCAGCGAAAAATATTCAAAGCAGACCTTTGAATATTTTAAAACCAGAACTAGATAGATTCATGTTTAACAATAGAGTGGAGGGTTATCAAGAATGTGGGCTTGAGATTACAATCATACCAGCCATGATCTCCTTGAATGGTGGAGCAGGTTCAACGGGCTGAGTCGCCTAATCCTGCTCCTAATTTGTAGTTTGGATGTAAGGAAATTCATGGAGATACCAGCAGATTGTAACTACAAGGCTGTGTTTGAATGCCATTGGCCAGCTTGTTTCCGGTTTAAGCAAGAAAGCTGTAGCTGGTCAGTTGAGGGGCTGGGAGTAGCAGAGGGGGGAGGATGGAGTTTGGGTGGTGGAGGGGCAGGGGACAGGTGTGAAGGATGTCCAGAGGACACTGGCATCAAGGTAAGGCTGACATCAACTTGGGGAGGTTAGCAGGTGGAGGGTAATTTTGATATTTTATTCAATAAACAGCAAAGCAAAGGCTGGCTTGCAGTGAGATCTGAAAAATGCATCAAGTTCGAAACTTGGGGTACTATTTTAAGGTTGGTGAGCAATCGGCAGCAGCCGACTCTCGACTCTGGCGGTCATTTATTCACTTGAGCGCCGTTGATTGGCTGTGGGAAAGAAATCCTGCCCGTGAAAGCTTTTGACCAATCAAATTGGCTGATTGCTCTTCAGCCCAGCCAGGCACGGCACTGCAGTGGCCAGAAGTGGTATTGCAATGCTGTGGTTGGGACAAAGTCCCAGGGTCTTTGAAAAGGTCTTTGGAGGGTTCATGGGGATGGGAGAGTGGGGGATGCCCGGGAGGGTCAGAACCGGGAACCGCAGTGGGGGGAGGGGGGGGGAGCTGCAATTACAGCTTTGAGGGGTAGACAAAGGTGGGAGAGAGTCCCAGAGCTCATCATCCTGGGTTGGGGAGGGTCTTCAGAGTAAGGCCTCCCTTCCCTTTTTCCTGCATGACATGGGAAAAGTTTTAATGTCAGTTTCCAACCCTTCCCACAACTGCCCTTGTCAGCCTAGAAATTGACGTGAGCCAGATAAGCCCTTAAAGTAGCCCATTAGAGGCCACTTAAAGCTCTAAATAGGTGAATGGATCATTTTCCTGCCTGAGGACCTGCCTGCCCAAGTGTGGAATTGTGGCTGAGTTTGCATGGGCAGGTTCCCGGTGGGGGGTGGAATCCCATCTGTTCAGATTAACACTCCCTTGAAAACATGTGATTATTAGGTAGAAACAAAAATAGACAAACCAATTCAGCAGGTGGATGGACTATTAAAGGAAGGAATATTGAAGGAAAATCACATCTAATTAATCATTCCTACATTAGTAGCCGTTAAGAAAGTTGAGGCACAGTCTTTCCTGTGGAACAGGAAAGTTTATTTTACTTTAACTAGGGTTCAGGGCCACACAGATCAAAAAGGTACATCATGGAATCCTATTGGAAGTTACTTATTAGCCTCCTGCCAACATCTAACTATTTCAATGTTAATATAAAAATCCTTAACACACTTCACAAATTCTCTTTGTTTGCACCATCTATAAAGTAGCAAACAATTAGCGGACAAAATAATTTGATATAAACATGAGCAACATTCATAGGGGGGAATCATAGAACTCTTAGAATGAAGGAGATCATTCGGCCCATTGAGTCTGCAACTTTCTGACAGAGTATCTTACTCAGGCCCTCTCCCTTCCCTTAATCCCATAACCGCACACATTTATCAAGGCTAATCCCCCTAACCTACACTATGGGGCAATTTAGCATGGCCAATCCACCTAACCGGCATGTCTTTGAACTGTGGGAGGAAAACAGAGCACCCGGAGGAAACCCACACAGACATGGGGAGGATATACAAATTCACATAGACAATCACCTGAGGTTGAATTTGAACCCGGGTCCCCTGCTGCTATGAGTCAGCAGTGCTAACCATCGTGCCAACATCTAACAAACCCAATTTCAAAACATTTGTATCCACAGCTCTCTCTTGCATTCCCTTCCTGCCTCACCTGCTGCCAAAGTGAGCATTGTTAAAATGAGCAGTGTGGTGTATATTCAGCAGTTCATTTTCTTTACTGTTTCCCTGCTGCTTACCCACCATTGAGGGAGAATTAAAATTCTCCCCGCCCCAACCCAATCAAACTTCAATAATTGTCCTTAGTGTTTGTTCTGACGCTAACTCTATCTAGCCAAGTATTTATTGTGAGTTAGCTTGTGTCCTCCTTACTAGTTTTTATAAATAACATGTACTCACTATATGGCACATTTAATTGCCAATGGCTTCCTTCTGCATGGTAGACATTTTGTGATACTGTTCTGCAACAAATTGAAGGGAGAGGATCACAGAAACAAAATAATAATTTAATTTTTAAAAAAACAACCATCAATTGTTCAGGCAGATCGTTTACACAGGGGAAAACAAAAGAGCCATGGAAACAAATGCCTGGAAATTAAGCATTTCAGATACTGAGGTATGAATGCTTAACATTTTTATGTGAAATTCTTTTGTCTGCTGTTTTAACTGAGTCTGGCACCTGCTTAAAATAATAGCGTAAAGCTTCAATAAAAATACCAGACAAAGGAATTCTTTCAAAAATGTTAGCAATTTGAATATCAATACTTGAATAGCTGAATTTCACAATAAACAGGCCAATGGTTTGTGAATGTGAAAAACAGCTTTTATGGTCCAATAATACCCAGAAACATCCTCAAAATACAAGTCTGCTATGGATAGAGACTCCTCGGGCCCAATTTTACCATCAAGTTGCACCCATTTTTGGGTGCGAAAACTTGGTAAAGTCAGGTGTGAAGCGAATGCTGTGATCCACGCTCCCCTCTGCGCCTGTTCCCCCTTTACCAATGGCCGCTGTCAGGACCACGCCCGAAACGGAGCTTAATGGACTGCACTCCCAAACTTATTGACACTTCCCCCTTTACCACCACCTTCGCCTGTACAGATTTGGCACAAAACGGGCATGGTCCGCAAAAGTCCGATTTGGGAGCTCCGGCTTCTGAGGAGGTAAGATCAGAGCTTCCAGCGGCTCTCTGGCTCAGATCAGTGGGAAGTGGGGGTGGGGGGTGTTGGTGGGGGGGTGGGTGGGGGTGAGGCGGATCAGATGGCTCTCTGGTGGGAGGGAGGGAGGGAGGGAGGCGGGTAAGGTAGTTCCCTAGTTGGGGGAGGGAGGTGGTTTAGATGGTTCTCTGGTGGTAGGGCAATATCTATGGAGGCCAGGGGAGGCAGTGGGCCAGATTTTACCAGTTTGATTCTAAGAGCTGAAACTGAGAGTGATTCAGGTCCAATTTTTAGACCCATTCTCAGGCACCCCCATAGGCACTCTGTCTGAAAAAATATCAGCGGTTCTGAATTGCTCTGCAGAAACCTGCGGGCGGGGTTTAATCCGCCCAAAACACTGAAGCTCCGATTGGAACTTTCAACTGTGCGTGCACAATAAAACAAGAATTGAAAAATGCCCCCCTGCCTCATCACCCCCAGTCCGGAAAATGCTTCTCCCTGGCCCCCACAGACATTGCCCCACCCCCATAACAAATTGACCCCCTTAACCCCCCAGCACCCCCTACCCAGACCGATTGCGGCTGCCCCCATCCCCCCCACCGATCGCACACAAAGTGGTAGCGGACCCCCCTTCCCTCAACCAATCGCATGCAGAGTGGCAGCAGACTCCCCGGTCCCCACCAGAGAGCCATCTGACCCACCTCCCTTAGCCATTTTAAGCCCTTGGTACAGGGGGAACGGTGCGGAGGCGGTTGCGGATTGTGCTATTCGCCTCACACCCGACTTTGCCAAGTTTTGCGCCCAAAAATGGGTACAACTTGATGGTAAAATCTGGCCCATTGTCCAACCCAGGGGCGATGTGGCAAGGGACCGTTTTTCTATGTCTTTTCCCAGACATGCACAGCTGAGGGCTCTGATCGGAACTGTAGGGTTTTGGGTGCATTAAGCCCCAGCCACAGGCTTATGCAGCATGATTCAGACTTACTGATATTTTTTCAGGCAGAGTGCATATGGGGGTGCCTGAGAACGGGTCTAAAAGTTGGATCTGAAACACTCCCAGTTTCAAGTCTGCCCAGCACTTAGAATCAAAAAGGTAAAATAAGACCCCTTGTTGCTAATTTGGACAGAAATGTTGGAAAGGAATTTGCAATGTTGTTAATGGAACACCAATTAAGACCATTAAACTGCAGGTAGATCAAAGTAAATTCGGTCACACTTGCAGATTCTGATCACTGAATATTTTCACAGGCCTATTCAGAGCATTTTGTTGGTGCTGTTGTTTTCAACCAATTGGAGGTATAGTGAGACTTACAATAAATCTGATCTTCCCAAGTCCAGATGGGAGAGACTGGATATAAACTGGAAGATGCTCCATGGGATTCATTTGAATTCCCAACACAAGGACTCTCAGGCAATTGTCCAGGAAGGTTCATCTTCCTATGGACAAATCCTCTGCTTCCCAGGACCTGCCAAAAATGTCTTCAACCCTGAATTAGAGACAGAAATTTTGGAGGATTCCAATGCAGGAGCCCGGGTGGCACGGTGGCACAATGGTTAGCATTGCTGCCTCACAGCATCAAGGACCTGGGTTCGATTCACAGCTTGGGTCACTATCTGTGCAGGGTCTGAACATTTTCCCCGGGTCTACACGGGTTTCCTCTGGATGTTCCAGTTTCCTCCCACAATCTGAAAGATATGCTAGTTAGGACTATTGGCCTTGCTAAATTCTCCCTCAGTGTACCTGAACAGGTACTGAAGTGTGGCGACTAGGGGGTTTTCACAGTAATTTCATTTCAGTGTTATTGTAAGCCTACTTGTGACACTAATAAATAAACTTAAACAACTTTAAACTTTGGAAAATGATCCAGGAAATATTAGACAGGAAAAAATCATGTCTAACCCCTGCGTAACTGTACAAATGATCCTCTGACTCCGCACTAATGTTCCCTCACGCCTCACCAGGCCCTTTGACCACCATGGACTCTCTGACTGGGGTTGGAGAATCAGACATCGGGCATAGGGATTGATGTCAGATATTACAGACCATGCATTGTGGGCACTCTACACCTCTGGGTCAGAGGGAGTTGTCAGGTTGGCAGTGAAGTGTTGGCAGAATAGAGCTCTCTGAGCTTTGAGTGTCTCAGCATTGATTCCTTTTGTGGCATTGTTTCTATTGCTGTTGCTGCTTTGGGGCAATGCTGATGTTGATCGGAGAATGGATTAGATGGTGATTCATCCAGCAGTTGTTGGCTCCTGTCACGGCATGGGTGAGGTGTGGTCCCTATCACATAGGCTTGACAGAGCAAGGTCATGGTCCAGTGACAAGTTGGTCCAAGATGTCTGGATTCTAGGCTCCATCATGTGAGCCTCAGAGATATAAGCACACATCCTCCAACTGCCTTCCTTTCTCCTTTCCACAGGACCTCTTTCTCTGGGCTTCAGAAAATACAGTGGTTGCTTCCTGGGCTTATCTACGTGGCAGTTACTGCCTTCTGGTTCTCTTTTCATTCTCTCTATTCTGTTTCATTATTACAAAGATGTACAGCACACTATTCCCAGTGATGCAACTGCTGCTGAAGGAACAGCGAACAGAAATTCAGCTTTACAACCCAAAGATCCTCCTGTTCTGGAAGGCTTTCTCAGTGGGGTCGGCAGCCAAGGATGCTAATGTTATCCCAGCCCAGAATTTCTTCCTCTTCCAAGAATGGATTCATAAACTCCTGTTTACTGGTGGTTTGTTGGCTATATTTGAACTTGCATTAGAATCATAGAATCCCTGCAGTGCAGAAGGAGGCCCTTTTGCCCATTGAATCTGCACCAGCTCTCTGAAGAGCATCTTATCTCCCACACTATCCTTAACCTTGTACCATATCTTAGCCTAGAATCCACCTTATCTGTACATCTTAGAGTACTAAAGGACAATTTAGCATGGCCAATCAAACTAATCTGGTCAACAAATGTAGAATGCTAACATTGGGGCCAGGATTTAAGAAGGCACCGAACAGACACTTGTCAAGAAAAGTAACTGAGAAATGTGGCTGGTGAACTTTAAATTTTGATGGGGACCCCTGGGACTGAGCAAACTGACCAGCTTACTGTCCTGTGTATTTCCTCTGTTCAAAATTGAGGGCCTTCAGAGTGTTCAGGCAGAATGTTAGTGAGTTCAAGCTGCACTCCAGCACTCAAATATATAATCTGGTTTAGTAACAAGGAGGTGCTCTCTTTGTGACGGTTATCCATACTGAGTCAGTAGTCCTGTGGAGGTGCAGTAATGGTTGATGAATGAGCAATGTGGCTGTTCAGTTATAAGAGTCTACAACCCATTTATTAAGTGCGGACAACATTTTTTGAAGATGTTGGCTTGAAAATTTCAAAACTGCAGACTTTGAGTGGGGAGAGAGCGTTAACCTGTGAGAAAATCGCTTACCTTTGAATTTTCTCCATCTTAATGAGAGATTTGGAAACATATCGCAATAGCATGAAATTTGGCCCACCCTGGGTTGAATGGCTCAGCTAACAATCTTACAGGAAAACGACCAATGCTTCTTACTGCCTCATCAGCTTCGGAGCAGAGGACCTGCGTCTCCGCAGCCATAGGCCCAAGCCCAGCTATGCCTCACCAGGAAAGCTGGGAAATCTTGGTAAAATGGGGTGGCATGGTGACACTGTGGTTAACACATGCTGCCTCATAATGCCAGGGGAACCAGGTTCAATTCCAGCCATGGTTCACAGTCTGTGTGGAGTTTGCACATTCTTCCTGAATCTGCGTGGGTTCTGGTTTATTCCCATGGTCCAAAGATGTGTAGATTAGGTTGATTGGCCATGGTAACTAGTCCTTTAGTATTCAAAAATATATAGATTAGATGGATTAACTATGGTACAAGGTTAATGATAGTGTGAGGGATAAGATACACTTCAGAGAGCTGGTGCAGATTAAATGGGCAAAAGGGCCTCCTTCTGCACTGCAGGGATTCTATGATTCTAATGCAAATTCTGCAAAATGGAACTCTGCTTTGTTTCATGATTTTAAAATGGAAAATAAGATTCCACTGGAGCAAAGGTCTGTTCATTTATCCCAATGGTTCTCCAATCCAGCACCTAGTTTTCTGTCCATTGAAGTTACTGTGTGGTAAATTAGGGAAACACAGTAAGAAGTCTCACAACACCAGTTAAAGTCCAACCAGTTTATTTGATAGTAAACTCACAAGCTTTCGGGGTTTGCCCCTTCATCAGGTGAATGGAGAGTTCTGGCCTCAGACAGAGCATATATCAAGCTGTTAGATGCTCTGTCTGAGGCCAGAACTCTTCAGTCACCTGATGAAGGGGCAAACCCTGAAAGCTTGTGAGTTTACTATCAAATAAATTGGTTGTACTTTAACCTGGTGTTGTGAGACTTCTTACTCTGTTTACCCCGGTCCAACACCAGCATCTCCACATCATGTAAATTAGGGAATGCAGACAACAACATTTTCCAACCTGTAATCTTTGAGAGCATTCCTGCTCTCTGGAAGTCATAATCAGGAAATTAATCTTAAAAGAATCACAGGAGGATTTCTCAGATAGACTACAGCTCATATATTTGAGGTAGCTATGATCCTGATGTTATTTTTAGCATTATTTTCACTCTTGGATTCTGGTCCAGAAATGACATTTATTCCTTCACCCAGAGTCAACTGAAGTGTCTGAATTGCGTTCAAAAACGAAAAGGATTATTAAGTCCTGTACTGTTAACATAGCGTCTCCTATAACATAGACAATGGTTGAAGGCAGATCTGTATATTTCGAGCCCCAATTAAATCTACTCAGCAGCTGTCTTTCAATTATTGACTGATAACAATCTGAACAAATTTGAAAATAAAAAATACGTATTTTGAGTTGTAAAAGAGGAATATGTTGCACTGAATACACTCATTGGTAAAAAGATTCTTCCTTACCTTTCACTAACAACAGTAAAACAATTAACAACAGAAGCAGCATGGTGGCACTGCTGCTTTACAGTGCCAGGTACCTGGGTTTAATTCCCAGCTTGGGTCACTGTCTGTGTGGAGTTTGCATGTTCTCCCCGTGTCCACATGGGTTTCTTCCAAGTGCTCTGGTTTCCTTCCGCAGTCTAAAAGATGTGGTGGTTAGGTGAGTTGATCTGAACAGGTCCCAGAGTGTGGTGACTTGAGGAATTTCACAAGAACTTCATGCAGCGTTAATGTAAGCCTTATCTGTGACTAATAAATAAACTTTAACATTTTACTTTTAAAGCAAACTAAAACAGTTACCATAAAATATATAGCAACACCAATGTTTGTTCATTCCAAGGGAAAATTATTTATTTACCTCTGTGGTCTTGTGATTAATGTGTTCTTCACAATTTTCAAACAACGTTCAGAACATATATTCCAACTGTCCACTGCAAAGAGAACAGAGAGCCAATTGAACCATATGGCTTTAGTGGCATCCGTAGATACTTTACTTACATTAGCAATGTTGGTTTGCATTTTAAATTGGATTAAAATAAGTGCCAGATGTAATCATTGGACTGAGAAATAGAATACTACCTAAAAGTAGACCATTTTCCAGCTAAACAACATCCATAAAGTGCCGAAATGGTTTTTCTCTGAATAGACATTAAGGTGCACGGTTTAGTTTTATTACACAATGGCATAAACACAAAGTAGCTCTAAAGTTGATTTTAATTGACACCAGTTTATTCTTTCACTGCTTGTTATTGTGTGGCAGAGTGCAGGACAAAATTTCCATTCAGATTACATTAGACTGATCTCAAATTAATGCACAACAAATAATGATGATAAAACTCAGCCCTTATTTGAGGTGTAGAATAAACTTGGTTATAGAATGAACAAAAATAAAATTTTGAGATACTTGAACATACAAAATGTGCTAAAAGACATTTTCTTATCTATTTATTCATTCCTGAAATGCAGATGTCACTGTCTAAGCCAATATTTCATATGAGTACTAACTGTCTTTTTGGAAGTGGCTGTGAGCTGCCCTCTTGAACTTCTGTAGTCCATGAGGTGTAGTTACACCCACAGTGCTGTTAGGGAGGGAGTTTCAGGATTTTGACCTAGCGACAGTGAAGGAACAGTGGTATAACTCAAAGTTAGGATGATGTGTTACTTGAAGAGGAACTTGCAGATGGTGGTGTTTCCATGTGTCCACTGCCCTTGTCCTTCTAAGGGGTTGGAAGATGCTGTTGAAGGAGGCTTGGTAAATCCTGCAGTACATGTTTGAAACTTTCTGCATTTTTTGAACAAAAATATGAACATTTATATTTTTGCACATTTGTTTTTAGGATGTTACTTTGTCATAATTGAATATTTTACTTTTTAAGAGGTCAAAGTTGTATAGGTTAGGTTGATTGGTCATGCTAAATTGACCGTAGTGTCAGGGGATTAGTAGGATAAATATGTTGGGTTATAGGAATAGAGCCTGGGTGGCATTGTGGTTGGTTCAGACTCGATAGGCCGAATGGCCTCCTTCTGCACTGTAGCGATTCTATAATTCTAAGTGGATTATTATCCATTGAGAAATCAGATAACATCTATAAAACGTTAGAAGAATAGGAACAGATTAGAAAGGAGGATAGATGTAAAAGTATATTGTTAATACCCAATTTCAAAGGCCCAATTTCCATGTCAAGGTATAATTAATGATAGGGGTTGAATTTGTCATGCTCCAGATTCAGGTTTTTCATGATTGAAGTGGTACAGAGATTAAAGAAAATCAAAGTTGCCAACAATCAACACAGTCCCACTAACCACACTCACAATACCAGTAATCATAATGGCAGCTTAACTGCCAACACACGAAGGAAACCTATCCGTATTTGCTGTCAGCCAGCAGGGAACCTGTTACTGAACTTTGTCATCAACAGCAACCAATCTGGAAAATAGTCCCTGAGCACCCTGAGGCAGGCAAGGCCACCACCTTCCTCAACCTTCCTGCCACTCTGTGTGAGCCATGCAGGCCCGGATAATCCTGAAACCTCCTCAGTCAGGGAGGGATTTCCACCACAAAAACAGAAAATGCTGGAAAATCTTAGCAGGTCTGAACAACATCCGTGGAGATAGAATAGAGCTAATATTTCAAGTCAGGATCCAGGCATTTAACTTTTAATTTCTTGAAAATTTCCCATACTTTCAGCCCTCCTTTAAGTAGTCATTCTATTCTGCTGGACCCAATCCAAAGCCATTCTCCAGTGCTACTTGTCCACTTCCTTTGCCTTTCCCACCTGAGTAACTTCTAATCCCAGGACGGTGAGGGTTAACCTGGAGATTTCTTCCCTCCAGCCAAAGCTAGATGTATCTTCCAGCCTCACTTAAATCATCGGAAACTTGGTCTCTTCAACCTGAACACAAGCTCCCGCCTGACTTGTGTGAAATAAAGACAATACTTCCTCTGCTTCAGCTCTAGGTCTTGATGATCTAACTCTTTACTGTCTCTCAGATTCTTGCAGGCTTCCTAGCCTCTATTATGTTTAGGGATACCTGAGAAAAGACCTGTAACCCAATAGATATTATAATGGCTTGCTACAGACTTTTCCTCTCTCAAAGCCCACCTCCGTAGCTACATGAATCACATGGACCTTATATCCTAGTAAAATGCTAATTAGCTATTTTCTGTATCTTTCATTCCATCTAGCTTGAAACTGAACTGATAGTTTAAAGTATAGTTGGTTATCAAACATATTGGGCCTGATTTTACCATTTTCATTTGAAGTGCTGAATCTGGGCGCAGTTCAGATCCGACTTGGAGATTTGTTCTCAGGCGCCCCCATATGCACTTAGCCTGAAAAAAAAATTGTGGGTCTGAATTGTGTGGTGGGCGGGGCTTATTGTCCCTGAAACGCTACAGCAAGGATCAGAGTTTTGAACTGTGCATGTGCAGTGAGAAGAAAAATTGAAAAACGCACCCCTGTCACTTCGCTCCCAGGCATCAAAAAGCAGATAAAGCGGCCTGGGAGCGAAAAGCAGGAGCGATGGCCCCCACAAGTATCATCCCACCCCCACAACATAACTGTCCCCCTTATCCACCCCCCCCTCACTACCCAGACTGATTGCGACCCCCTATCCAACTCGCTGATCGCCCGCAGAGTGGCAGCGGATCCTCCGAACCCCCCCTCCACCTCCATCTGGCCTCCCCCCAGTATATTTCACATACTCACAGCTGAGTACTTTGATAGTTTCACTCGTTAAGTGCATGTGCACTATTATAGCTGTGGAATCCCTTCTCTCGGCTATTTGTACTTGCAAAATCCACCAAGGTACATATCCAGGCCTTTATTGAAGCTGTGTAATGAAACATATAGGTGTGTGTACAAATAACCACTGCTGGATTCAACAACATTTGCAATTGTGTTTAGCAACAGCCAACTTGCAGTAAATTCTAAGAGCTGCATTTCCAAGTTAGAAGATAATTTGGGAAATGGTAATAAGATCATTTCTACTCCTTCTGAACTTGCTGGTGTAGGGATGAAAAAACAACATTCATGGCAAGTGAAGTATGATCTAAGTAGCATTTATAACAGGAATGATCAGAATTAGGAATGTGATGGAGTAGAATTAACTCTCCCTCCGCCCCCCCAGAGAATGCTTGGGCATCCTCTCCCCCCCAGCTCCAAAGAATGCTCAGGCCTCCATCCCTCTCCCCCTGAGAACGACCGGGCCTTCCCACCAACCCCTCACCAGACAATGATCTGGCCTCCCTCCTCCTCCCTCACCAGAGATACATCTGACCCCACAGCGTCCTCCCTCCCCACCCACCAGAGAATGATCTGATCTGCCTCCCTCCATCCCCTCCACCACCGATCTGAGTTAGAGAGCCGTTGGAAGCTCTGAACTCACCCCTTCAGAAGCTGGAGTGCCCAAAACCGACGTTTGCCGAGCATGTCTGTTTTGCGCTGAATCTGGATGCACAAACGCGATGATAAAGGGGGAAACGCTGACAAAGTTTAGCAGACAGCCCAATAATTCAATTTAAATGCATGCAAATGCATTTAAATTGCCGTTGCGCTCATTTCGGGTGCAATTTGGATCATGGCCATTTTCAGGCCTTGGTAAAGTGGGCATCTGTGCGGATGCGGGGCATGGATCATGTCAATGGCCTCACGCCCGACTTTACCAAGCTTTTGCGCCTGAAAACGGATGCGACTCAATGGTAAAATCGGGCCCATTATGTGATTTGACCGGGATTTGTTGGGAAATCCATTTAGGGACCAATAGTATTGTGTTCAAAGTAGATAAAGTTTGAGATTCAAGACATCTGCTTTTGGAATAAAGCCATAAGATTTCATAGGTTTAACAAACAAAAACAAACCTTACTCTAGAATTTCAGGATGATAAAACTATTTACAAAATCGTAAAAAGTCTCGCAACACCAGGTTAAAGGCCAACACGTTTATTTGGTATCACAAGCTTTCGGAGCACAGCTCCTTCATCAGGTGAGTGATAAAGGAGCAGTGCTCTGAAAGCTAGTGGATTTTGCTACCAAATAAACCTGTTGGACTTTAACCTGGTGTTGTGAGACTTCTTATTGTGTCTACCCCAGTCTAATGCCGGCATCTCCACATCATATTTGCAAAATAAATTCTGACATTCAGGGTAATTATGAGGTATTGGTGAATTAACAGATGAACTGTGGTTCTGGTGGCAGAATCTTTTCAAGAAATACACTGTTACTTGCTGACAATCATGGTGATTTTTCAAATTCCAATAAATTGGGTGAATTTAGTTTTAATTTTTAATTTAACTCTGTCATAACTCACCCACCCCACTGGCTTCAGTATTTCACTTTGTTCTTCTTTAGAAACAAATGTGACATTGTCATTAGGGTGTTAACTTTTCAACATAGGGTGGGATTTTCTATGAAATTCATCATGTGTTTCACAACAGTGGAAGTGGCTTCCCATCGGCTGACAGTCGGATATTCTGGTTTTGCCATTGTCAATTGGGTTTCCCATTGAATGCATCTATCGCTGTCATGATACCCATGATGGGGGTATGCTGTCAGCAGGAACAGCAGATCCTGCCGGTGCGAACAGCTGAAAAATTCAGGCTACAATCTGTGATCACCTTGTTCATTCTCCTTCGCGGTTGTAGGGTTTTAATTTTTACATCATATAGAGTGTTTCAGCCAGGAAGGCACCTGAATTGTCCACGTCCTGTTTAAATGCTGGATTACAGTTCTCCTTTACTGCCTTAAGAAGTACCTTAAGATCATGTTGATCATCAAAGATAACTGATGCACTTCTCTAGCCAGTTCACTATTATTTTAGATTCCTTGCTCCACTCAGCATGGGTTTTACTCAATTCCTCTCTCAAAAGAACAACAGTTTCATCACCCTGAAGTTTTAATTTGCGTTCCAGAACCCAAATTCTTCCTTGTAACTGCATTAGGTACTGCCAGGTTATTGTGTTTTAAAGCATTTTCTTCCTTTGTTCCTCGATCAGCCTTGGGTGCTACAGCTGGCTGCTTTATCACTTGTTGCCTAGGTTCTGCCAGCAGATTTTATTCAGAGAGCTTCAACTCATTTCCAGCTACTATTAACTCTTTATTGTCCATCTGATGTTCCAGTGTCTTTTTAATCTCAGAAGTCTGAACTTTTGACTTTTTGGACACATCTTTGGTTGGAATTGTAATTTTCACAACAGGAGCACAGATAGTAATGGATTTCTCTATGCTACTTGGTGCATTTGATACATTTCAGTTTTTACCAGTTCACAGGGCTTGTCTGACCTCTCTGGGGATGACAAAAGATCAGTGAGGCCATTCAAAATCAATACCATTAATAAGCAACTTAGAAAGAATTCCCACAGTTACAATTTGAGAAATTAAACCACATTTTAAATTAATTTCATATAATAGAGTGGTTCAACAATTTCCATTCATACCCTTGATCAATATATTCCCAAATTGTATGCTCCTGGAGGGACGAACCACCATCAGTGATTGAGCTGACCAGAATATCTTTTAGAACATATACCTGTTTGTCTGCATCCCCAGAAAAAATGTGCAAGATCCCACCCATGGATAAGAATTCCTTATATTCCTCTATGTTTCGATATTTTAATGAATGGCAAATGTGCACCTACTGGATTGTAACCAGTGCCATCTACTGATGCAACATTATCTGTAGTCACGCCATGCCTGCTTACAAATGCTACCAATTTGTGTTTTAATCTCCTGTGATCTGCCTTCACATGGCCTCTCTTATGAGAAAAATAACATGTTAGTACCTTGGAATCGTGCTTATCCTCCATATTATCTTTTTTTACAGCTTCAAAGTTATTTTCCTCATTGTAACTTGTGTGCCATTCTTTGTAATGTATCCTATCTCTGCAGCCTTTACACATTCAGAAACAAGTGTTTGCTGTGACCTATACATTTGTGGGATAGTTCATAACCATCTGCACTCACAGTAGCTTTTTTTTTAGAAACTTTATGGTCACCTCAGTGTGACCATATTATTTACAATGTATATTGCGCACTTGGACAAGTTAAGTGAATGTACTATTGCCACATTTGAAAATGAGGCTAAAATGTATAGGGAGGCAAGTGGTGAGGATGACACTAATAGTCTACCGAGGGATAAGACAAGTAAATTGAGTGGGCTAAAACTTGGCAGATAAAATATAATGCAAGAAAATGTGAAGTTATGCATATTAGTAGGGAGAATAAAGAAGCTGAATATTATTTAAATGGAGAAAGACTGCAGAAAGCTGCAGCACATAGGGTTTGGGGGTCCTCTGCATAAATCACAAAAAGCTTGCATACAAGTTCAGTAGATAATAGGGAAGCAAACGGAATGTTAGCTTTCATTTGAAAGGGAACAGAGTATAAAAATAATAATATAAAATAATACAACGCACTTGTTAGAACACGCCTGGAACACTGTAAACAGTTTTGTTCTCTTATCTCAGGAAAGATATACTGGCATTGGAGGCAGTCCAGAGAAGGTTCACTATGTTGATCTCAGGTATGAAGGGATTTTCTTTTGATGAGAGATTGAGTAGGTTGTGTTGTTAGACTTTGGAGTTGAGAAGAATGAGACATATAGGATCCTCAGAGAGCTTGACAGGATAAATGCTGAGAGGTTGTTTACTCTTATGCTAGAATCTAGGAATGGAGGGCATAATCTTAGAGTAAGGGGTCACCCATTTAAGACAGAGATGAAGAGGAATTTCTTCTCTGAGAGCAAATCTGTGGAACTTTTTACTGCAGAGGGCTGTAGAAGCTGGATCTGATTTTAAAACTGATTTTTAACCAGTAAGGGAATCAAAGGTAATGGTGATAAGGTGGAAAAGGTGGGAGTTGAGGATTATCACATCAGATCAGTCATGATCTCATTGAATACTCAAGCAGGTGCAATGCGCTGAATGTCCTCCTTCTCAATTTCTGCTCCTACAGCTTTTGGTCTTATGACGGTATTACTAAAGGGATTTTATTTTTAAATTCTTCCATTAACAACATGTCTCTAAGATTTTCATAAATCTTGCCCAAACTTCACAGCTCTATCCATCTATCAAATACAATGGAGGGAGTGCAGAGGAGGTTTACTAGGCTGATGCCGGAGTTGAGGGGGTTGAGCTATGAGGAGAGGCTGAATAAACTAGGCTTGTACTCGTTAGAGTTTAGAAGAATGAGGGGAGATCTCATTGAGATGTATAAGATGATGAATGGGATGGATAGGATAGAGGTGGAGAGACTCTTCCCGCTCAGAAAGGACAGTAGGACTAGAGGGCACAGCCTCAAGATAAAGGGGGGGTGGTTTAGAACGGAGTTGAGGAAGAACTTCTTCACTCAAAGGGTGGTGAATCTCTGGAATTCTCTGCCCGTTGAAGTGGTGGAGGCTACCTCGCTAAATATTTTTAAGACGCGGGTTGATGGGTTTTTGATAAGAGAGGGGATTAAAGGTTATGGGGAGAGGGCGGGAATGTGGAACTGAGCAGCGACAGATCAGCCATGATCTTATTGAATGGCGGGGCAGGCTCGAAGGGCTAGATGGCCTACTCCTGCTCCTATTTCTTATGTTCTTATTATGTTCTTTTCTCCAGCAATTGACACAAAAGTCAGATTTTTGACTCCTCCTCAGATTTCTAAACTTTTGTCTGTTGGCTTCTGGAACAAGCTTGTATGTGTCAAGTACAGCAGCCTTAACTGTATCAGAATCTGCAGACTGTTCATTACAAGCTTGGTGTCTTCAATCCAGGCATTACTCCCACCCAGGGTTAAATACTCCTCCAATACTCACTCCACCAGTAATAAATTTGTCCAAATTTCTCTTGGCCATTGTAGCTTTGTAACAATTTTCTGAAATTATATAAAAAATTCATTTCAACTCCTTCCTCACTGTATTTAAGCACTAAACAAATATTCATTGTCAAATCAAAGCCAGTTGACTCATTGCTAAGTTTCCCTGCTACTACCTGTTCATGTAATCTAAGCCGTTTTCTGTCCAGTTTAAATTTTCTAGTTTGCCTCACTCTTTGCAATTCAAAGCTCTTCTTATCTCTTAATGTTTGAAACACGATCTGTTTTTCTTTTTCTTCCCTTTAAAATTTTAACTAAAACCTTTTACATTACCCTTCCTTTTTCTCTTTTTCTTTATCCTCTTACGAGCTCAAATTTTTAAATTTATTTTCCAATTCAGGTTGCTTTTTTTGCAAATGATTCCCAGCTAACTCAGCCTGAATTTTATCTGGATTTGTCTTTTCCTCCAAGTTCAGGCATGATTGTAATGAATGGTGGAGCAGGCTCAAGGAACCAAATGGTCTCCTCCTGGTCCTATTTTCTATGTTTCTATGTAAGTTCAGATGTTGAGCCAATATGTAAACTATTTCTGCTTTTTAGTAATCATCTTTAAATATATTGCCAGCTTTTCTGCCATTGCCTTCAAATTAAGCTTAGTTAACTGTTCCAAGGCACTCATCAACCGATCCTCTCTCTCAATGAACACTTCTGCAAAAGATGTAACCATTTTGATTTTTCAATGAAAATGGCAAATTTCACTGTGAAATTATCTTCATTTAAATTGTGGCAATTTACAGTGTACTTGTTTTTAGCTTGTCAATTTGAAATCCTGGAACAGTCCAAAATTTGTGACAATCCCCCTTTAGACCTTTTAAAATTTGCTTGAATTTCCAGTGGCTAACTGACATGGCAAGGTTTTATGTTTTAAAACCTTTACTGTAATTAACAGGCTAAAACAACATTAACTGAATGTGATTTTTGCAGGCAACTTAAACCCTAGATTGCAGAGAAGTTTTCTGGTTTAACTTTTAAAATGATCAAAAATCCTCTGCTTTTGATTATTCTTCACCGTAAATGCACACTTTAATCTTCTATAACTGAATCAAAGCACTTCTCCACTCCCAGTGGTCAGCTTCCTTTTTCCTATCCTAGCTGGCAATGTCTGTTCCAGGAACTGATTTTAACGGTGACGGTCAATTTGGAAATTCCTTCCTTTAAGGTAGGTGAATCTTCGAGCTACATTTTAATCTTCACAAGCTTGGTGTCTTCAATTGAGGCATTTGCTTCCACCTACCTTCTATGTGATAAATAACAACAACAGCTGGACTCTTCTTACCCATCCCCATGGCAGCAATGAATCACATGGGCCTTGTATCCAAATAACATATTACCATCCTATATGATGAGCTCTTGTTGTGTAGAAATCTTTGATGTGGTTCCTTTTGACAATCCAAGTGCATCACATCTACATGTTCTCCTGTATCCACATTGCTTGTTACCTCCCAAAAATGTCTAATAAATTAGTCAAACATGATTTCTCTGTCACATAACCATGTTGACTCTGCATGATTGCATGAAGAGTTTTTAAGTACTCTGTTATAATCTCTTTAATACCTTCTGGCATTTCCCCCATGACAGGTATTAGGCTAACTGGCCTTCAGTTTGCTGTTTTCCATCTCCCCCCTTTTTTGAATAAAAGTGTGTTTGCTATTTTCCAATCTTAGAATCAAAGAGTTGTTATGTTGCAGGACATTTGCGCCCAACTGAGTGGCACAATGGTTAGCACTGCTGCCTTTCAGCGCCAGGGTTTCAGGTTCAATTCCAGCCTTGGGCTACTGTGTGGAGTTTGCACATTCTCCCTGTTTCTGTGTGAGTTTCCTCCCACAGTCCAAAGATGTGCGAGTTAGGTTGATTGGCCCTTAATGTCAGGGGGACTAGTGAGGATAGATGTGTGGGGCTACGGGAATTGTGAGTGGGATTGTGGTCAGTATAGACTCAATGGGCCGAATGGCCTCCTTCTGTACTTTCGGGATTCTATTTGGCCCAGTGTGTTTGCCCCAGCTCTCTAAATGAGCATTGTGATTTAATACCATTCCTGTGCTTTTTTCCCAGATGCACATTTTTTTTCTATTCAAATAACCTTCTAATGCCCTCTTGAATCTTCAATTGAACTCTTCCAGAATTAGGGAAATTTGGAAAATTCCAACCAATGCATCTACTGTCTCAGCAGCAATTTTTAAGACTTTATGATCCAAGTCACCAGGTCCTGGGGACTTGTCAGCCTTTAGTTCTAATAGTTTTCTCAGTATCCTTTCTCTTGTATTTGTTTTAAGTTCCTCCCTTCCTATTACCTCTTCATTTTACAAGTATTTATGGGATGCGATTTCTATCTTTTACAATGAAGATAGAGACAATGTTCAGGATTCTCCCAGAACGCAGGCAACCTTTAGTGAGGTTTGAGACTGGCGTTACACCTGTTGCAAGTCTCACAAGTGCTTTGTTTTTAGAGCAATCAGTTCCGTGCTGGAAATTGGCGGGGAGCTGATTATCATATGGAAATCTCTATACGTCTCCTACTTACCAGGAAGAATCATGCTGAGGTATTCTACATTGCTCAGAGTGTTGGAGATTCATTCTGGTGGGTACGTCCAAAAAATGGGCGGGTAATATTCCCATTTTCCCACCTGTTGGGCACTTAGTTTTGTTTTGGGAGAATCCTGGCCAATATCTGTTCAACACTTCTGCCGTTTCATTGTTGCCTGTTATTACTTCCCCAGACTCACTGGGCCTGATTTTTACCGTTTTGATTCTAAGTGCTGGGTGGTCTTGAAACTGGGAGTGTTTCAGATCTGACTTCTACACCTGTTCTCAGGCACCCCATTAAACAGTCTGCCTGAAAAGATATCAGTGAGTGTGAATCGTGTTGCAAAAGTCTGTGGGTGGGGCTTAACACGCCCAAAATGCTGCAGCTCTGATCGGAGCCTTCAACTACTCACGCGCAGTTAAAAAAAGAAAAACGCTCCCCTACCACATCGCTCCCAAGCTGGATAATGCTTACCCCTGGCCCTCACAGACATTGCCCCACCCCCACAATATAACTGACCCCCTTATTTCGCCACCCCCCCTTCGCTACCCAGACCAATCGCAGCTCTCTGCTGCCTTCCCCCCCACTGATCACATGCAGATTAACAGCTGATCCCCCCTCATCCCACTGATCACACGCAGAGTGGCAGTGGACTCCCCCCCCCATCCCCCAGAGAGGCATCTGACCTACCTCCCTCCCCACCCCAGAGAGCGATCTGACCCGCCTCCATTCCCTCACCCCACCAGAGAGACATCTGACTGAATCCCTCCCTCCCCCCACCACTGATCTGAGTCACGGAGTCACCGGAAGCTCAAAACTTACCTCCTCAGAAGCTGGACCCGAATCGGACCTTTGTGGTCCATGTCTGTTTCTCATCGAATCTGGATGTGTGAACACAGTGGTAAAGGGGGAAATGCCGGTAAGTTTGGGGCATGCAGCCTGTTAAATCAATTTAAATGCATGCAAATGCAATTAAATTCATGTCTCGCCCGTATCGGGTACGGTGCTGATGGTGGCCATTTTAGGCCATTGGTAAAGGAGGAACGGCATGGAGGTGGTCACGGGTCACACTATTCACCTCACACCTGACTTTACCAAGTTTTTGCGCCCAAAAATGGACACAACTTGATGGTAAAATTGGACTCACAGTCTCGAGGATTAACACTTACTTTTGTTACTCCTTTTCTTTTAGAGTACTTGTAAAACCTCTTAATGTTCATTTTTATATTTCTGGCTGTTTTTTCCTTTTAGTATAATATCTCCTTTTTTTGGTTATTATTTGCTGGATTTAAGATTATGTTCAGTATTCTGTCCTACCACTAATCTTTGCACAATTATATATCTTTTCTTTCAATTGATATGATCCTTAATTTTCTTAGTTAGCCACAATGGTTCATCCTTCTCCTATAAAATTTCTTTCTCACTGGAACGCATCTTTGCTGAGTGTTAGGAAATAACTCCTTAAATACCTACTGTTGCATCTCTATAGACCAACCCTCCTCATTTCCAGTTCATTTTAGCCAGTTCCACTCTCATACTCTTATAATTGAATCATAGAACAATTGTCCTCTTATGCACAGGACCACAAAATCCTGCCAAGAGTTTTTGGCACCATTTTGGATAATGCACAGAGTTTTTAAGCCTGATTGACTACTTTGCCTCTTCAGAAACTTGGATATTTCAATGAGATCACCTCTTATTTTTTTAAAACTCCAGAGAATATAGGCTCAACCTACTCAATATTTCAAAGCACAATCCTCCTCTTCCCAAGGATCAATATAATTTTTAAAAAACATACCTTCACCAATCCCCCCTCCCCCCATATAGGGAGGTGGTGGAAGAATCCTTGGGTGGAAAATCAGCAGATTGAAACTCATTATGAACACATTTTCCATGATCAAGGAGTCCTGATGTGAGATTTGAACCCAGAATTTCTGGTCCAAAGCTAAGGAACACCACCTATCACACTGTCCCAAAACCTTTTAGTATCACATTGAATACAAACATAACCTGTTGGTAGTGGAAATGTCAAAGGTGGTTTACTGAACTGCCTGACTAGGTAGCCTGAACATTGATTGCTGATATAGGACATGGGGTACAATGGGACAATTTCTTCCAGTAGTTACAATCTACCGGCATCCTAATCCTATTCACATGTAGAAACTCAGCAACAATAAATGAGGAAGAAAATAAGGGGGTAATTTAACATTTACTTCACTTATTGGGGTGCATTTAAGTAATTTGAGTAAAATGTACTGTGACCTCTGCAGGATCTTTCATCCATTACTTTTATTAGACTAATTTTAATAGACTAAGTATGCTGTTAAGCCTGCTGACCTTGGAATCCAAATACCTTTTCTTTTGACAGCAAATCTATGCTGGGAGGACCAATTTGTTCAGCTTTTCCATTTTGATTTTTTTAATGAGAATCTTGCTGCATCTTTTCAGCTCTGGTCACTTTATTCAAACCATTAAATGCTTTTACTGATACCGTAGGTGGCATATATGTGCACTGTGAATAAGAGGAGGCAGTAATTATCATGAATTTGATACCTTATATGTACTTAGCTTTAACTCAATGTTGTATTGTGTATATTCAAAAGCAGTTTCTCTGCTCAGTGTGACTCCAACAGGTTGAGGATTAACTTTTCAAAAATGCTCACAGATTATAAGATCCGTTTTCAACAATTAAATCCTACATTGCAATAATACCTGCACTTCAAAAGCACTTCATTGGCCACAAAGCACTCTGAGACATCCGGTGCTTACAAAATTTTGTAGGAATTTTCAACAATTTTTTTTATGGTGTCCACTCTGCTACTGTAGCCATGTAGATGAAACTTTACAGAAGATTGGAGACTTGGACACAGAGATGGCAGATGGAGTATGATCCGGACAAATGCAAGGTGATGCATTTCGGAGGATCAAATCTAGGTGTGAATTATATTGTAAATGGCTGAACTCTTCGAAATATTAACATACAGAGGAATCTGGGCATGCAGGTTCACCGTTCCCTAAAAGTGGCAGTACAGTTGTCCAACGTGATTAAGAAGGCATATGGCATGCTTGCCTTTATCCTTGCTTTTGATTCCAGGGCACTGAGTACAAAAATTGAGAAATCATGTTGCAACTATGTAAAACCTTGGTTAGGCGGTATTTGGAGTATTGTGTGCAGTTCTGGTCACCACACTACCAGAAGGATGTGGAAACTTTGGAGAGAGTGCAAAGAAGGTTCAGCAGGACGTTGCCTGGTCTCGAGGCTAAACCAGGATTATTTTCACCGGAAAGATGGAGGCTGAAGGGAGACCTGATAGAGGTCTACAAAATTATGAGGGGCATTGACAGGATGGATAGTCAGAGGCCTTTTCCTAGAGTGAAAATGTCAATTACAAGGGAGCACAAGTTCAAGGTGAGAGGGGGAAAGTTGATGGGAGATGTGTGAGGGAAGTTTTTCTCACAGAAAGTGCTGGGTTCCGAGAACACGCTGCCAGAGGAGGTGGTGGAAGCAGGCATATTAGTAACATTTAGGAGGCATTTCAATGGATACCTGAATAGGGAGGGAATAGAGGGATATGGTCCGAGTAAGGGAAGAAGGTTTTTTTCAGTTTAGTTGGGGCCTCGTGATAGGCATGGGCTTGGAGAGTTGAAGGGCCTGCTCCTGTGCTGTACTTTTCTTTGTCTTTGTTCTTAGTAAGGTTTCTGAGAATCAGCCAATTTGCCATTTATTTGTGGCCTGGAATCTTTAACAAGACTAAATACTGGCACATGCAAATAGAAACAATAGGAATTTGGCCTTGGACTCTAATACAAGGTATGTCAGAACAAAATTCAGTTATATTACTTAACAAATAGTTATCGAACTTCCATCTCAACTTGTGGTGAAAATAAAGGATTGAACAAAGGAATTACCCCATATAGTGATAACTGATGATTCATCAGATAATATGCCAAAAGGATAGAGTTGAGGTCACTGACTACACTCCAAAGATGGCAAAATGTCATTTGTTAAACAAGTGTAAGATGTATTAACTTTTGCCTGCTGGAGTTCAGAGAGAAAGATTAATTTTGGACCTGATATAGCCAGTGACTTTGGGTTTCATTAACATATTGCTTGCATGAAATATTTCACAAGGGTGATGATGGTATGTAGCCTCCCTGACTTTGGAGTGGAAATAAGCACTTGGGAAAGAGGGAAGGGGGTGAGTGAACAGGAGAGAGCCAACTGACTGTTAGGCTGTGTAAAGTAAAGGGTTAAATTCAACCTAACTCTAACAATAGCAATTTATGTAATAATGTCAGATAAGAACAAAAGGAGAACCTAAGATATGACAAACGGCTCTGTCCTTGTGCTTCGTAATCCTCTACATTGTTGAACATATAAATAGAAGTTATTTTGAAAAAGAATCTCTGTTCCTAGTCAGGTATCTTGCTACCAGTAAGCTACCCAACATTTTGCAAGAGCATCCAACAATCACAGATGATGCAGTGGTGATCAGCCCCAAAGAAAAGCAATGTAAAACAGTGGGAAACAGCCTCAGGAAAAGGCCAGAAGCAGCAGAGAGCAGAGGACAAAGGACTTCAAGGACTAGTTAGTAATTGGGTGAAAGGAGGAAACCACAATGACGAACACAGAAAACAGCATAGGAAACAAGAGCCTTGCTTCAGTGTGAGCAATGACTTCTGCCCTACATCTCTCAGGACAATTCCAAAATGTAGGGGAGCTTGGGCAGGTTAAATAATGGCAAAACTGGAGAAAGTGTTTCACTCCATATCGAAATGATTTGGATCTCATGAGTACCATTAACAAGGACCGGGTCAGTACCTTGTTATTTGCCATCAGTGATACCGCAGATGATGTGCTGGCCAGGCATGGGGGTGAACGAGAGGACAGCTTCCTACAAGGATGTCATGGATCCTTTGACTTGCATTTTTGTCTTCACTGAAACAGCATCATAGGGCCGGCAAAATTCAGCCAGCAAAAACAAAGACCAGGCAAAGGAATAGATTAATTTATAAATAGTTCTCATTGTATGGCTGACAATTATGACACAGACCACTAAAAGATGATTTCCTAAGAGTCAGGGTGGTTGTCAGCATTTTGGAAGAAATCTTGTCAGGCTTTCCACAATCTAAAGAAGATTTGACATTGAACAAAGCATTGCAACTGGCCAGGCAGGCCAAAGTGCAAAAACAAAACCCAGTGTTTGTAAAGGATGTGAGCAGGAAATCCCATATGAAAAGTCGTTTGAAGTCATTCAGTTCATTGCGTGCAAAACTGCAAGCACTTTGCAGTAACAACTAGGGAAGCGTATTGAAAGCACACCAACCACATTTTACATTGTCTCTGCTGTGGTGGGAAGAAGGTGTGTCCACAAGCACAAAGAATGTCCTGCTGGATACACAGAATGTCATGAATGTAGCAAATATCACCATTTTTGAGCAGTGTCATTCAAAAAAGCCTGTGTTTGCAGAGAAAAAGAAAACACTTTCAAGAAACCTGTACACAAGAAATACAGGAGCCAGGGAATAACTTTCCTTGGTGAAATTGAAGTCAATGGACATTATACAGAATCTAAGTCAGATAAAGGATCCAGAGTCTTTTTCCCTCATGAAGCAAAGTGTCTTCAAAAGTTCACTCTGCAACCTTCATCAAACTTTAAGGTCCTAGTGGAACCAAGTTAAGGATCAAAGGTCAGCTTGATGAATCATTAAGGCACAAAGATAGAAACACCTCTGAGACACTATTTGTCATTCAGAACCAGAAAGATTCCTTGTTAACAAGGAAAGCCTGTACGGGTCAGAATCTAATCATTTAAGTCGGAGAAGGTAATGACCAAGAGAAAGAATTTCCAAAACTCTTCAGAGGCTTGTGTAAATTGAAAACTGTGCACCACATTACGCTAAAGGCATTTATAAAACCCTATTTTCTGTTTACACCCAAGAAGATCCCACACTAAAATGGATAAGAAGTGAGATAGGGACAATGCTTCAAAAAAGGGTTATTTCACTAGTTATGACACTATGCAACTGATGCTCTGGTATGGTACCAATTTCTGCACTGAATGGATCCATTGGGATCTGCATCAACCTCATGCAATTGAACGAGGTGGGAGAACGGGAGATACATTGAATGGTGTTATGGAAGAGAATCTAACAGAACTCGCGAATTGTACAATCTTTACTGCATTCCATGCAAACAGCAGATTCTGACAGTATCAGTATCATAGTAGGGGATCATAACTGTTTCCGACAGAAAGGAGATTATAGAACAGGCGAGTCCACACTTTCAACAAATCACCCAGGGCTCATGATGTTCCCACACTCAAAGGAGGAGAACTGTTTTGGATTAGTGGACAGCACTGAGAAGGTCCTGTAAGGGCAAGGTTGCAAAAACCAAAATCATATCTTGTTCAGACAGAAACCGATATCATCCAAAGAAATAGGTCCACTTTGACTTTGATGAACAGGAAGTTGGGTGAACTGCAAACCCTGGTCTACAGGAGGAAACTATAACTACAATCAAGATAGAAACAAGAAATGATGATGCTAAGAGAATGTGTTAGACCTCCAAGTACCTCAAAAAGAACTCCATGCATATTTTAGGAGAAATCATGTGGATTATCGCTGTGAAACAGTGGTTATGGGGTGAGGTGTAGGAGAATGTGTACATTGCATATAGTGATAAAGATCTGAGGGGAGATTGAGAGTAAAAGGTTAACTCTAACACTAACGATAATTACTGAGCATGTGCATAAGGGCCTATGTAATAATGACATCAGATGGAAGAGAATGAGGGGAATTTGAGAGAACAGCAGTGATTCTGTCTTTATGCTTTGTACTTCTATTTGTATCTGAGCATGTAAATAAAGGTTACTTTGAAAAAGGATCTTTGACTCCTACCAGATCTCTCATTGAGAGCAAAACATCCAACATCTTCTAAGATGACCCGATAGCAACAGAGGCTGTAGTGGGGTTGTCAATGCTGATTCAGGACTGGAAATCCCGGTTGGCCCTGATTCCAATGAGTTCTTCCTCATTTCCAGATCACAGGCAAAACGTGGGTCTCATTACTTCCCAAGCCAATAATTTTATTCACTTTAACATCATAGTTTTACTTTGAACCTAACCACTTTGACTCAGGCTGAAGAGTGGTGAGTTGTGAATTTCAGTCTATGATTGACATCCAAACTCATCACATCGTCAAGGGGAAAATAGCTCTCCTGTGGTTAAGCATTTGCCCTTGGGAGGGGCGGAAAGCTGGGCGCTCCATTTACTGTGCTAACATCGAAAACATCTTTGTTAGAGGCTGGTTGATAAGTGGCTTCTGCCCTCATTTGATTCATGGCCCAAGGAGACATAAAAAGATTCTAGATGAAGGAAACTAAGTTCACATCAGGTCTGTATTATATGTGGATTGTAGCAACACAAATCCAGATTCTAGCATTTAGCTGACTGCTTTGCCCTTGTCATTTCAAGTCTTTGTGAACAAACAAAGCAAATTCATATTGAAATGGTAAGCTAAAAAAAAACTTCTTCAGAAGTGTAGAGCGTACTTGGTTCATAATCAAGGCATTAAGAATGTTCAGACATGCAGTCAGACTATTGTGCCTGAGCAGAAGAATGACATAAAGGTCACAATTCACTACATTTAATATTAGTTTAGATTCTGTGTATGCTTAAAAGGATTGCTACATTAAGTCTATGATCTACACTGGAATCTATGTAGCATATTATTATAAGATGGTTTCTATAGCATACTGAATGAGAGGATACACATGGGCATTATATGTATCTGAATGTTCTTAGTGAAATTTATATTTTTGAATCCTAGTTTCAACGCCTTCATTTCTTTACTGTTGATGTTAAATAAGCTGTGAATAAACATCACCTGGGGCAACATGTTGTGGTTTTACACTATCAGTCAGGAGAAAGCATTTTATCAACAATGCAACAGGACAGTATTTAAATATCATTAGAACTAACACTATGCTCCCTTGTCCCAAACAGCAGCTTTGAACATATCTCAACCAATATTATTTGCATTACATTGCAGCTAAGAGAGCTTTATGCTGACACACTTTACAAGGTTACCTCGAGGGCGAGCTAAAAAGGAAACACTGTTCACTGCATTATTCAGTGGATATTTCTAATTGTAAAGCAATTGTACTCACCTAATAAGATATTCGGCAATAACAGTTCTAGTAATACACTGAGAAAAGAATCACTTTTTCTCACCTTGCTTTCCTATTGTTTTCCGGTCCCCCTGGGCTATGCCACTATGAGAGAGTGACAAAGCTTGTTAATGGTTGTGACAATAAAAGATACAGACCTGACAGCAACATGAATGATTGACATATATGATGTATCAGACAGTTGTAATAGAACTTCGGGAATATAAACAACAATTTATGAACTGCAAGATTATCTGAAGCCATTTCTTATTGTTATTTAAGATGTTTCAGGAATATTAAATCCTGTCAATTGTTAATCTCTAAAACAGTGCAAATAACCTTTGTCCAACAGCCTCTGATATTTTGTTTACCAAAAAGTTACGAGGATTTTGTTGTAAAATAGCTTATATTTTGAAATGCCAGCTATCTTAATTTGAATATAAACTCTAAGCAAGGTGAATTTTATCCCATGTTGGGGATAAGAGGGGGAGGTGGTGACATAGCAGTAATGTTACTGGTCTAGCAATTCAGAGGCCAGTCTAATGGCTCAGTAGTCCCAACACAAACCAAGGGGGCTGAGAACTGAAGAACATCACTGCTAAAGTGGATCTGCAGCAGGTGGTGAAGGAGCCAAGAGGAGGGAAAAAGCTACTTGACCCGTAATCACCACTCTACTTGTCACAGATGAACCTGTCCATGATCATATTGGTAGGTGTGAAAACCACACAGTCCTTGTGGAAATCAAGTTCCAACTTTACGTTGGGGATATGCTGTGTAGACCTATCATGGTGCAAATGGGATAAACTTTGAGCAGATCTGGCAACTGCTGTTGCACAGCTAGCACTGCTACCTCACTGTGCCAGGGACCCAGGTTCAATTCTAGCCTCAGGTCACTGTCTGTGTAGAGTTTGCACTTTCTCCCCGTGTCTGGGTGCTTCGGTTTCCTCACACAATCCAAAGAAGTGCGGGTTAGGTTGATTGGCCATTCTCAATTGACCTTAGTGTCAGGAGGATTAGCAGAGTAGTTATGTGGATTATTGGAATAGGTCTGGGTGGTACTATGGACAATACTGACTCGATGGCCTGATTGGCCTCTTTCTGTACTGTAGGATTCTATGATTCTAACTCAAGTCTGGGCATCGATGAGGTATAGTGGGCCATCAGCAGCAGCTGCATTTTATACACCCACAATCTATAACTTAATGGCCTGGTAGAGCACTCTCTCTACTATTACCAACAAGTCGAGAAATCAACCTTTGTTTAATGAAGAATACAGGAGGACATGCCAGGAACAGCTCCAGGCATATTCAAGAATGAATTGTCAACATGGTGAACTATAACACAAGGATAGGTCCGTGCTAAACAGCAAAAGCAATAGGAAAATGATCCCACAATCAGAGATTAGATTTAAGGTCAATAGTCATGCCACATCATTATTAAACAACTCACTGGAGGAGGAGGGTCCATAAATAATCCCATTCTCAATGATGGAGGAGCCCAGCATATCAGTGCAAAAGACAAGGCTGATGCATTTGCAACAAACTTCAGCCAGAAGAGCTAAATGGATGATCTATCTCGGTCCCCTCCTAAGATCCCCAGCATCATAGATGCCAATCTTCAGCAAATTCAATTCATTGATACTGCAATGGCTATGGGGGCTTTAATAATATTCCAGAAATCATACTGAAGAGTTGTATTTCTGAACTAGCCATATCTTAGCCAACATGTTTGAATGTGCCGTAACACTGGCACCAAATGATGTGGAAAATTGCCCAGCTATGTTCTGTAGATAAAAAGTAGGACAAATCCAACTTGGCCAATTACCGTCCCATCAGTCTATTTTCGATCATCAGCTTCGTGAAAGAAGAGTTCATAAACGCTATGATTCTAACCCAGGATTAGACACTGATGAGACACTGTGGTCAATACTCAGAATTAACCTGCTCACGAATTATCTGTTTGGGTTCTGCCAGGGTCAGTCAGCTTATTACAGTCTTGGTTTCAAGCATGGACAAAACAGTTGAACTCAAGAAATGAAGGCAGATTAACTGCCCTAGATATTAAGGCATGAAGAAGCCCTAGCAAAACTGGAGTCACTGAGAATCTGGGGAAACCTCTCCACTAATTTGAGTCATGTCAAACCCAAAGGAAGATGGTAGTGCTTGTTGTAGGTCAATCGTCACAGCCCCGGGACATAACTGCAGGACTTCTTCAGGCTAGTATCCTAAGCTCAAGCACCTACAACTTCTTCATCAAAGACCCTCCGTCCAATCTAAGGTCAAAAGTGGGGATGTTTGCCGATGATTGCACAATGTTAAGCAGCATTCATGAGTTCTCAGACACTGAAGCAATCCATCTTCACCTTTAGCAAGAACAATATTCAGGCTTGGGCTGATAAGTAGGAAGTTACATTTCTGTCACACAAATATCAGACAATGACCTTCCCCAACAAGAGAAAATCCAATCATTCCCCTTAACATTAAATGACATTAGCATTGCTGAATCCCCCAATATCAATATGCTGCAGGTTATCATTGACTAGAAATTGAACTGGACTAGACATATAAATACTGTGACTGCAAGGTGCTAGGAAACTTGGAGAGTTAACTCTCTCGCAGCCGAAATCTTTTGCCCTCATTTGCAGCTGGAATTTTCCAGCTGAAAGTAAATGGAGCTTTGGCTGGAATGCCAAATTTTCCATTCTTGCTTACAGCAGATCCCACTATGGTTGGAGAACCACGTCAACTAATTTCCCCGAAGCCTGTTCAAGGCATGAAACACTGTTATGGAATAATCTCCACTTGCTTAGATGAGCATTTGAACAGCACTCAATAAACTTAGACATCATTGAAGGACAAAGCACTCTGTTTGATTGACACCCCATCCAACACCTTCAACTTTCACTCCCTCCACCACCACTGCAGAGTGGCAGCAGTGTGTATCATGTACAAGACGAACTGCCTCAATTCACCAAGGCTCCTTTGACAGCATTGCCAAACTCACAGTTTGTACCACCTAGAAGGACAAGGGCAGTAGATACATGTGAACACCACTACCTGCACATTCCATTCCAAGGCACATACCATCCTGATTTGGAACTATATTGCTGTTCCTGCTTCATCGTTGGGTCAAAATCCTGGTACTCTCTCCTTAACAGCACTGTGGCTGTACTTATACCATGTGAACTACAGCTGTTCAAGAAGGTGACTCACCACCACCTTCTCAAGAGCAATCAGGGATGGGCAATAAACCTTGGCCTAGCCAATGATACTCACATTCGTGAAGGAACAAAAACAATAATCAACATGTCAACACAAAAATCTATATTTTGAACTTAGTTTGTTCAAAACCTTATCGCTGCTGCGTTGATACACTATAACCTCTCCAGTCCTGTTCATACACTCGTGGTGGGGCATTCTGATGTTATTCTATAATCCAGAAAATTTCAAATCCAGAAAAGTCTTGGTTCATTCCAGACTAGAGAGGTTGCAGTGCATAATGCATTCTGGATCTTTTATCTGTTTTAGTAGATGTGCAGAATATTTTAAAGAACTGTACAGTATCACTTAATTTTTCTATTTTAGATCATAAGTATAGTAGATGTTTATTCATCTTAAAGAACTGAACCTTAGAATAGATTTAAAGTAGATACTGTGGCACATGGCGTGAGAATGACAGAGTATGAAAAAGAGACTTAACCCTTTTAAATCCACTAATTGGTGGCACCTCATACCCCACAATGAGGATCTGTCAAGTAGACATGAGGAGACAAGAAAAACCAGAGGGTGGTTAATTTTGGACTGCTTATGTATACCTCAACTCAAAAGTGGGGCAGGTTTCCCACCTGGTTAAATTGGTGCTACATGTCTAGGGAACTCAAGAGGAAATGAAACAACTTAATGCTCTCTGTAATAAAATAAATGAAATCTTACTGATTTAATACTCAAGATGAAAAGAATTAAGATAACACTTCAGCTTGATTTTTTTTTGTTCTTGCCCTTTTTTGTTCCATATTTACTTATAGATTAAATAAATGACAAAGGCTGCAGATGCATGGGATCACCACCATCTCCAAGCTCTCTGCCAACTGGCACACCATCCTGACTTGGAACTCTACTACCATTCCTTCACTGTCTCTGGGTATAAATCCTAGAACTTGCTGCCGCACTCCGGCCGTTTCTACATCACAAAGACTGCAGAGGTTCAAAGAGATAGCTCACCACCACTTTCTGAAGGGCAATTAAAGATGGGCAACAAATGTTGGCCTAGCGACACCCACATCCCATTAAATGTTGAAAGAAAAGTGATGTTTTGATGAAAAGTTGTTTTTTTGCAATTAAACATTTTGGATGATGTTTTACTTTTGGAAACTTTTTAATCTAGTTCATGTTAGAGCAGAAGGATGCACAATGGACTATTTCAAGCCTTAAGCTTTCTGAGCCTCACCAATCCAAAATTAAAGTATTTAGTTTAGCTTGCAGCAGTGAAACTCATACCCTCCTTCCCACACACTACTGCACAGAGCCTTGTCTAATTGTTTTTCTCTCGGATTTCCATTGGCCCTCTGTAATTAATGGTAGTGAACCATGCAATGCCTATATCTTTTTGAATTGTATTAAGTCTATTTTTAGCTTGCACAATATTCTTGTTCGAAACTGCTTTTAGACAAGGATCCTTTGACAACAAATTAAGTATCGCACTCTAGTTTCAGTTAAAATTCTGAGGCATTGCAAAAACTGAACAACTTGAGGTACTGGAATAAAGATGGAGTTTTTTTGTTTTAACAACATATTAAAATGAGAGAATGCCTGATTTCCTCCACAATCAATGACTATCTAATCAAATCACAGAGAACGTGATTTTCTGATGTGTTTGTGAATTACAAAAAAAAATGCACTGTTGCAATTTCTGTGTAGAGAATTTTAGATCTAAGTTCTATTTGCCAGAAAGTGCAACATTGACAAAGTAATAGTAATGTATTCAAACATGTACCAACATTTCAGACAATTGGCAGCTTTCTCACATTAACATTGTTATTCTATTCTCCTATTTTCCCCTCAGTGGCTGCTGATTATTGGTGTGCGAGTTATTGCAGATGACTTTGGAATATACGCCAGGGCAGCTTTTCCCCTCAGTGGCTGTTTTTGATAGTGGGCTGAGGCTTAATGGCTACCAATTCCAAATTATCATCCTTCATGGTTAGTCTGGGTTGTGAATATCATAAGGTTGCTAGACGTGGGCATAAGCCTGGTAATGACAAAGAATTGTATTTTCATATTGCATTTAATACTCCTGACATACATACTTTTGTAATAGCGTCACAGCACCGGCCACGAACATTCACTGACTTGTGCACTAGAACATCCTGGCAGTCCTTTTTCTGTTCAGTCTTATGCATAACCCAACAATTTAATCTTTCCTCTAATTAGATGTGCCCTGCTACATTTATTTATATTAAAATACATCTTCCAAATATGTGTTCAGTTCTCCCATCATTTTTAGATCTGTCAGTGATCTAGTTTTCTCAACTGAAGTCCTTAAACCCACACAGCCTTTTGCATCATATACATATTTCTAGTCAATTTTTCAAGATAGTTTTTGGAACCGCTATTGCTCAAATTATTCAGCTATGATGGTATCCTCATACTTAATCCAGCTTCTATATTTCATGTCCTCCTCATCCCACCTCTCTTTTGATTTATGAGCTGTAGATGGAGTAAGCAAATGCTGCTTACATTCTGCCCTCTCTTCCAGCATGGAAGTGATGGCAAATCCTTTCCCTTTTTTCAAAGGGACTTACAGGGTACCTACAGTGATCCAGAAATCTGTTTCTCAGCTGCTTACTAGGTTTATTAAGGGGATTCTCCAAAGGGGTAGCAGTGACTCCATCGAGAACAAATCTGCTGTCTTTTCTCAGGATGACAGTATTCATCCTTCCATCCATGTCAGTCTGCCAGTACCTTTGCTGTTTTTTGCAAGTACTGTAGCCTAGATTGCTGCTGGCTATATTGAGATGGAGCAATCTGCAACTAGGCCAGAACTGCTCTAGCATATCCTCCACTGAAAATCAGCAGCCTTGGACCAACCATGCTGCAGTCACTGTTGGAGTGTTCATTCAGTTACGGGATGTGAGTGTCTCTGGCCAAGCCAGTATTTATTGCCCATCCCAAAAGGTGATGGTGAACTTCTTGAATTGCTGCAGTCTCTGAGATGTAGGTAACCCCACAGTGTTGCTGGGAAGGGAACTCCAGGATTTTGACGCAGCAACAGTGAAGAAACTGCAAATTATTTTGAAGTCAGGATGGTGAACCTCCAGATGGTGATGCTCCAATGTATGTGCTGCTCTTGTCCTTCTAGATAGTAGCGACCGTGGATTTATAAGGTGCTATCTAAGGAACCTTGGTGAGTTCCTGCAGTGCATCTTGTAGCTGGTACATACAGCTGCCACTATTTGTTGGTGGTGGAGGGATAGAATGTTTGTGGAAGGGGGAGCAATCAAGTGGGTTGCTTTATCTTGGATGATGTCAAGCTTCTTTAGTGTTGTTGGAACTTCATTCATTCAGACAGGTGGAGGTATTCCTGATTTGTGCCTCATAGATGGTGAACAGGCTTTGGGGGGGGGGTAAGGAAGTGATTTACTTACTGTCAGACTTCTCAGCTCTGAACTGCCCTGGTAGGCACAGTATTTATACAGTTGGTCCATTTCTGTTCTGGTCAATGTTATCCCCCAGGATGTTAATAGGAGCACTAAGAAAGGCAAAGACACACAGAAGACAGACAGTTTGGGAATGCACAAGGGTAAATAGTTGTCTTTTGCATGCAACATGGCATGATTCCATTTATAAATCTGTTTGAAAGTTTTTTTCGTAGTAACTTTTAATTTTGCATCATGGCCAAGCAGACACTGTAATGGTCATTGACAATGGAAAGAAGATGTTGGATTATTGATGAAGGATTTCATACTTGGATAACTTCTTCATGGACAGCCTACCCAGAAAAGGCTTGGGAGATTGGTTCCTTTCTCTTCTCCTTCTTCCAGTTCCTCACCCTTGTCCCCTTTCTCTCTTTTTCAATGCTCGGCCTATAGCTGGTGAGCAGAGCTAACCCCTCTAGAAAGTGAGGCTGTGCAGCATGCAGTAAGAAACCATGAATCTTGACAATGCACTGCTCCTCCAGAGTTCACCTGGCAGAAGAAGTATTGAGCTAAATAATACAGGAATGGGGACTTGATCCACACCGAGCAGCCCAACAACCATAAAGTACTGCAGGATGTCCTGACAGGGACTGAGTAGGACCTCGGCCTCTCATTGGGCCAAGAAGATTTCAATGGCTGCTAACAAGAAGATGGCCAATGCCCATAGATCCCCAGAGCAGGTAAGTCTGGGTCATGAGGCTGATGGGATTGAAGAGGAGGGATGGGTTTTAGGAAGGGAGTGGGTATAAAGGAAGGGGAAGGTGTTGACTTAAGGGGGCCAATTGCTCAGCATAGGGCTTCCCTTGAAGAGTGACCCTCTGTTTCAACTTCCTTCCCTCTCAGGCAGCACAATGGCACAGTGATTAGCTCTGCTGCCTCACAGCACCAGGGACCCAGGTTTGATTCCTGGCTTGGGTCACTTTCTGTGTGGAGTCTGCGCATTTCTCCATGTCTGCGTGAGCTTTCTCTGGGTGCTCCGGTTTCCTCTGACTGTCTGAAAGACATGTTGGTTAGTTGCATTGGCCATGCTATATTCTCTCTCATTGTATCTAATCAGGCGCTGGAATGTGGTGACTAGGGGATTTTCACAGTAACTCAGTTGCAGTGTTAGTGTAAGCCTACTTGTGATAATAAATAAACTAAACACTTGAGTTAAACAAGCAGGCTTCCTGCTTCCATCTGGCTTCCCACACCAAACATCTATGGTGTGGACAGGTATTATCAGGGCCATTGGCTTGATACCAAGCCTGACTGACCCTTCATTGTTCATTTAAAAATGGTGGATGGGCCGCCAATTTCAGTGTGCAGTTTGGGGGTGAGGTTGTGGGGTGGATGGGAAGGTGGTGAGCTGTGTTTCCCATTGTGGGAAACATGCCCACCGGGGGCACATGAAATTGAGCCAATTGTTTCAGCATGCCATTGGTCTACTCTATCATATTGTGTGTAGGAGTACTGTTTTAACTGAATGCATGCTGCACATGTGTACAGGAGTTATACACCAAAACAATCAGGTGTGTCATCAACGGTAGCTCTGGGTGACTGGTAGCCACACTTTTGTTTGCCGTGATGATTCCAACACAGATGGCACCGTGACTATCACAGAATAATGCTTTCAAGGTGCTGGACATTGGCTTGCATGGTTCACTGCCTGTGGTCACATTGAGAAGGTGGAGCAGCCTTTTGTTTCTGGGAGAGGGCAGACTTGACAAGCCGTGCCTGCAAAGCTATGTACACACGACATATGGCACCCTGTACTTTGGAGAAACCTCAACACTCACTCCATCTGCCTGTCTCCAAAAAAGAGAGAACGAAATAGCTCTTCTTGCTGAGAGAAGTCCCGTGACCTCCTTTAGGTAACAATAGACAGTAAACTGCAAGGTATCTTGAGTTTCAGCCTGCTTCACCACAGTTAATTGCAACACTTTGACTTGCTGAGCTTATTGTTCTGGCTGCAGGGGATGACAGTCTTCACGATGATATCCTGATTGAAACACAGACATCTCACACATTATCCCCCACTGAGATTCAGGTTGGAAAACTCAAGATATTCTTGAGTACTCTGGGTGGATAAGCCTCCTCCTGAGGGCCCTTTCCTTTGGCCTTTTCCCTCTTTCAGAAGTTTGTCCTGCTTTATTCTTCCAATTGTGTTGTATTCCAAGGGGAATGAATACCAGTGCACCTGTGTCTGGGAGCAAATGGTTTGTGCAGAAGTTTTGAAGTCAGCAAAATTCCCTTCAGCACCTGCCACACACATTTCCGATCAACTTTTTACAACTTGAAACAACTACAGAAAGCACCAAACATTTAAAGAATCATAGAAACAACCAGGGGAAGCCAACCTGTAAACAGTCGGTAATCTTTTTAAGTAATGTTGGTGGTTCCTTGCTACACACATGTCCAGTTGTGTGAGGTTAAGAGAGGACATTGGCTGGAACCCCAAAATGGCACCACTGGCATCAAATCACCAGTATTGACTTGATGGCCTGTCAGCACTGCATTTTTCTGACAGATGTTCCCGAGGTGCATGATAACACTGCGCCAATATGGTGACTGGTGCAATTTCACCCCCCCCGCCAAATGCATTCCACTTTGGAGCTGCAAGGTCATGGAGCCACCCCCTGCCCCCCAAATAGTGCCTAACTCGCCTTCTACTCATATCCTGCTAAGCTCCTTGAGGAGCTTGTTAATGAGATGGGAAGGGTAAGAAGGGAATTTCCAGTCTGGAGCTCAGCTTACCTGAGCTGCCTGATGCACTTGGTACTCAGATGTGAGATTTGATGCCAAGAGATATGAAAACTTTATTTTATCAAGCCTACTCTGCCATTCATTGTGATTACAGCTGATTCTCTATCTCAACACATAATTCTGTTCTCTCTCCATAGCCCTTGACACTTTAGAGACTTGGGTGAATTCATACAAGGAGCACAGAAAGTTTATACACAAGTACAACAAGTAACATAAGAAAATAAGTAGGCCATCTGGCCCCTCGAGTTATTCAATAAGATCATGGCTGATCTTTTTGTGGACTTAGCTCCACTTACCTGCTCACTCACCATAACCCTTAATTCCTTTACTGTTCAAAAATGTATCTATCCTTGCCTTAAAAACATTCAATGAGGTAGTCTCAACTGCATCACTGAGCAGGGAGTTCCACAGGAAGGCAAATGGCACGTTGGCTTTTATTGTAAGAAGACTAGAGTACAAGAGCAAGGAAGTCTTGCTAAAATTGTATAGGTTTTTGGTGAGCCCATACCTGAAGTACTGTGTACAGTTTTGGTCTCTATATCAAAAGAAAGGGCACACTTGCCTTGGAAGCATTAGAGTGCAGATTTACTAGGTTGTTTTGTGGGATGAGAAGGTTGTCTATGATATGAGGCTGAGCAAATTGGATCTACAATCTGTGGCCTTCAGAAGGATGAGAGGTGATTTCACTGCAACATATAAGACTCTGAGGGGTTTTGATAGGATAAATTCAGGAGGTTGTTTCTCCTGACTGGGCAATCTAGAACATGTGGCACAAACTTAGGTTGAACATTTAGGACTAAGATGAGAAGAAATTTCTTCACTCAGAGAGTTGTGATTCTTTGGAATTCTTTACCTTATAGGATTGCAGATGCTCCATTGTTGAATACACACAAGACTGAGATAGACAGATTTTTGGCCTCTCAGGGAATGAAGGGATTTGGATTAGGTGGAAAAATTGAATTCAGACTGAAGATTAGCCATGATGGTGTTCAATAGTGAAGCAGATTCGATGGACAATATGGTCTGCTCCTGCTCCTAATTCTCATCTTCTTATGCTAAAAAAAAGTTCTTTTTAATTAAACGTGTTTAAAGTCAGATATCTTTACACAGGCACAGCTATTAATGACAACAACAGAGAAGAAAAATCTTCATGAATAATTTCTAATAGAAGCAGCTTCCTCAGGACTTAACATTGAAGAGTGAATCATGCAGTAATTAATATTAAACAAGTCGAGGAGCAGGTATTTTGAGTATTCACAACTAAAGGCCTTATACCTCAATGGTGCAATACTTCTTCATGTCTTGTGTTTATGGATTTAAATGCTTTTGGAAATATGGACAACATATATTCAACTATTTCAAGCTTATACTGACTAAAGCAACTAGAAACCCTTTTGTCCATGACAATTCGGGTATATTGTGCATGATTTTCATTGTCTTATCGTCCTCCACCATGCTCTATCTAGCTCTGACCCCATTTGTATCTCAATTACGTACTCGATTACATCTGTCACAAAACATCAAAAGCAATATGCTAAAACTAATGGGATGTGCTGCCTACCTGCACTACAAGGCTGACCTCAGCAAATACATCACATGGATCTTACAATATATAGTGCCAAATCCACATTCTGTAGTCACCAGGTAGAGTGATAATTAATCAGTCTCAACCGGTCAATTTATCACTTCATTCCTTTTAGCATTTATCAGTGTTATAGTGAGTTACACTTCTGATGTGCAACCTCTCTTTACAGGATTGCAGATTGAGCAATTAGCAGTTGATGAGCCTTCCAATTTTTGGGGTTGGAGCATTAAATGACCAAAAACTCTGGCTACTTAAATCAAGCACTGAACTCCATGCCCATTTTTTAAAACTGCCTGACTGTTGAGCAATGCTCCACGCTGGAAGTGCTAACAGATAACATTCACAGCCATTATTTCTGAGCCTAACTTTCTTCTTGTAAGTATAAAATCGCATTATTCTGAACAAATTAGATTTTCATGAGGCCTACTTATATATAGTCCTTCTCACAGCAGAGCCAGGCAAATGGTGAAAAGTTGTGGAAAATCAGTTAGACACTTTAACTGACTCGACTGTACACAGACTAAACTGAGGGCGATCTAAAATGAGACTAATTACTTGAAACCTGTGTGAAATTTCAATTACAAAATTATTAGAAGAAGAACTGCAGGTTCTCACCAAAACAGCTTCCATGGTGTTACTTGAAATTAGAAAGCTATTTGTCAGTCTTAATCATTGAGTTAGTAATAAGTCACGTTTTAATCATATCTCTCACGGCATATTATTTTCCATCAAATAGACGGAGTATGGTGATTATCTTTTATACTTTATTCCCTGCATTATATCTACAGATCTCAAGCAATTAAATACAACACAGGTGGGAATGCAGTAGTGCACAGTTAGAAACAATCTTGATATTAAGAGATGGAAATTAATCTGCCTTTGCCTCTAGCTTTTCAGTCTAAAAGCTTTCTTTTTAAATTTCGTTTTACCATTTAGATGAATCAAGATGTTTAAAATTTGATGTGATGCTGAAGGTCACCAGGTTTTCCTGCAGGCTGAATCTTCTGTGATTAGCTGTCCTTTTTCATTTCATAAAGTTCCTGTACAATGGGAGTAACACAATGCAAGGAATGGGATGACAGGAAATGTTGTTCAGAAAAAAACCCCTCTCTCCAGCTGTTTGAGATTTCCTTTTCATCCTGGGAAGTTCTAATGTGAAAGCTTCATAATTAAGTTTAATGGCCCTCTGTAAGAAAATAAATGCTTTATCACATTGCATTTCGTTATTCATAATGCCGCAGTGATCCCGTTAATAGAATTTAACAAAGAGGGAATATATCACTGAATTGCAATTTATGATGACTGGGTTGTACTGAAACTGCACTTAGTTCTTTACACCTGCCACTGCCGCTGACTGTATGAACCATGGCTATTACAGTTGTATTAGCCTGGGTTGTTAGCGTGAACATGTTCATTTTGCTGTCTTGTTTCTTCCTCTATAATTAAAAGTAACTGGATTCACAGCAGCACATTGCTGTTTCTCAATTAGTGTCTGCACAAAGCAACTAATGTTTGCCTGATATGGGCAGAAGAATGGGGAGGTTAGAACAGAAGCGTTTACATTGAGCTCTCTGATTTTCCCCAAACAAAGAGAAAGGTCAAATGCCAGGAAACGCCTGTAAGTTTAAAAACTAAAACAACATGGAGGGTCAAGGTTTTAATAATAATCTAAGGTAAACCAGGGAAGATGTTTTAGAGAGTGGATTTTAGATGGATTTAGCAGTGTTTTGAATTTGTTATTATTGAATTGTGAAATATCAGACATAGGTTTGGTTAGGCCCCAAGCCAAACCGAACAGGAAACTGATTCAATTCCAAAAGAGGCACACTGAGGTAAGTCATTTGTATGTAGGAACATAAGAATTAGAAGCAGAAGTAGGCAAATTCAACCCTTTGAGCCTGCTCTGCCATTCGATCAGATCATGGCTGACCTCCCCCTGGTCTCAAATCCACCTCCCCAACTGTTCCGAAAATATCCCTCTTTCCTTTTATTTATTAGAAATGTGTCTATCTCCCACTTGAAACCAGGCGCCGATTCAGACTCCCCTGGCTATGGGGTAGTGAGTTCCACAAATTCACCACCCTCTGTGAGAAGTAGTTCCTCCTCATCTCAGTTTTAAATCTACCACCTCACAACCTTGGCCGGTGACATTTTCTGCAATTTACTATAGGTCAGGAGCATCAAGGGTGCCAAAAGAAATCTTTGGCCTCCACAGTCCCAGGCTTCCCCTGTCCCTTTCATAACTGTGATATCCCCCTGATCCTAATTCACACCCCCACCACCTCCCAACGTCATTACTTACTTTTGTGTTCTGGGAAGTATTCTTTCTAGTCCCAGGGCGGATCTCCTGCCACCCAGTTTAAATGGTCAGCATTCACTTCCCTCCAATTTCCTTGGTGTTTGTCAGCAAGTCAGCCAGCAATCTGTTAATGAGATCGGCTGGGTCTCACCAGTGTGAGTGCCAGCTGGGCGGACTGCTCATGAGGCCACATTCACACCCTGGAATTAAAATCAACCCCATTAGCATCGATCAAATGAGCCTTCACACGCACTTCTGTAATCTTTCCTTAATGAGACTGAGGCCAGGTATGAATCATTGAGCTGCATTATTTTAGATACAGTTAATGAGAGAAACAGATGTGACCAAAAATCTTACATGGATTGAAATAATCACAGAAACCAGCTCAAGGACAATATTAAAGGTACATTGAGCTACCCTGGTTAATGGGCTTACTTAATGTCTCCATGTCAGCCTCTTGATTCTGGCCATTTCTGAGTTTAAGATGAGTGTGTTTTCCCTCACTAAGTCAAGATTCCTTGACAGACCTAATAACCTGACTGATTGCTTAGTGTCTCTATCTCTTGTTCCACAAACTGAACTTATTCCTACTTCCAAGAGTACAGTTTCAGCATTGCATGAATAGAAACATCTTCCTCATTGATGTGAATGTTCACTGGAATCTCCAAATTAACTTCCACTATTCAAATTCCTCTGATTCAAATGCCTTTATCTGAGTTGATGTTTCACAGTTCTTCTACTCTGTGGATTTAACTTTTTAAAAGCTACATTTAAGTAAAGAATATGTTATACTGAGATGTTCCTTTTAGCACAAGTAGAGATCTTGAATTGTGAATAAGCATTTAATAAATCTGAATATCCATTGGATAAGTCTTATTGCTTGACTTAATAATAATAACTGTAAAGGGTTAACACCAGAAGTATATGTGGTGCTGATGTAATGATAATACCAGATCACAGGCGGAGTAGGAAGAGAGATCTTGAAGAGAACAGAAGCTCTTACTTTGTGTGATGGTCCAAATGTGTAAACACTTTGCAGTAGATACATAGTTCTGGTTCAATGGACTATGGGCTCGAGCAGCATATGTTTGGGAGACTAGGCAATATGCAAACTCTGTCTAAATCACTATCACACCACAAAACATGATAACAGCGCATGTTACCCTCAAGGATGAAAGAAGCTACATGACTTCTGTGACAAGAAAAGAAAACCTCAAAGAAGGGTAAAAGGAAACATTTCAAGACTCACCAAGATGTCGAAACATCCTGGGAGCATCAGAGGCAAGCTGTGATAAAGATCTGGAGACCAGGCAGCAGTGAGCACAGGTCTGAAACAGCAATCAGCAGCAGAGAAGTGGGATCAAATGCAGGATAATTTCCAGGGCTCAGCAGAAGCATGGAATCCATTCTACCACTTCCAGTATTTTGGAGTGTGGAAGAGTCACAGCAGGCCCAGAACTGGGAAAACTGGAGTAAAAGGTTAACCTGGTACAGAACTGCTTCAGGATTACATTAAAATAAAACAGAAAGACTGGGTCAGTATTATATTTTATACTGCAAGGACAATGTGATAGTCGGGGGATGAGATTTCAGCTTCTTAAGAAGAAATCATGCAAGCTTTAGACTCTTGCTTCAATCCATCAGAGTTTAATAATTGGGAAGGCTAAATTTAATAGAAGGAAACAAATGCTAGGTGAACGCATGGATTTGTTTATCAGCAATCTCTATAGGCTGGCAGGGAATTTCCCTTGTCAGATTTTGAATGATAAGCTGATTCATGATGTCAGGATTCTAATAGGGGCAATAGATGAAGCATTATCAGATCTCTTAGAGACAAGGGAGGATTGAAGGCTGGGGAAAGATTGCAAGAGATGGGCAGCACGGTGGCACAGTGGTTAGCATTGCTGCTTCATAGCATCAGGGATCCAGGTTCAATTTCGGCTTAGGGTGACTGTGTAGTGTTTACACATTCTCCCCGTGTCTGCGTGGATTTTTTTTTGGGTGCTCTGCTTTCCTCCCACAGTCCAAAAATGTGCAGGTTAGGTTGATTGGTCATGTTAAATTGCCCCGTAGTGTCAGGGGGATTAGCGGAGTAAATACGTCAGGTTATGGGGATGGGGCCTGGGTGGGATTGTGGGCGGTGCAGTCATGATGGGCCAAACGGCCTCCTTCTGCACCGTAGGGGTTCTATGATTCTAAGGAGCGGTCCTGTGCAGAAGACTGAGTGACACCATTCAATTACTAGGCCATAAAATGGAAAGCAGGCCAAAGCTTAAGCCCACCAAACCCTGGCCAAACTGAGGAAAAGTGTTCCAACCACCATTTTAAAATTTCCCTGATGTGGTGAGAACACACCCCACTACTGAGAATATTGAACGGGGGGACTAAAGAGCCACAACTGTGGAGAAATAGGAGCACTTCAAAACTGTTTGTCTTTGAAAAATATTGCAACCTGTGAAAAGTAGGAGAAGCTTTTAAAGCGGAGCTATGTATAAGAAGTGAAAAAAACCGCACAAGAACAGAAATTAATCTTCCCAGGGGAGATAATTGACACTGAGTTCAGGTATTAAAATGTTAAAATGAAAGTGGATGGATACCCTGTAGAGTTTAAAATTAGACACAGGAGCAGGGGTTTCTATTTTATGAGTTTGTTGCCCTCATGTATTAAATTACAAGGTCTCAGGCGGATTATATTAAAACTGAAAGGTCAAGTCCTGGAAAAACTGAAAAATATAAATTGAGAAATCTTCAAACATCTCTGCGTTATACAAAATCAAGTATGCTCTCTTCTAAGCAGAAAGGCATGCCTAAAACTGAAATTAATCTGTAAGGTGCATAAGGTATAGCACTACATTCCGAACTAAATTCCCCAAATTATTTACAGAGCTGGGAAAATTAGAGACTGAGCACGACATCACTTCCGAGGTGATGTTTAACCAATTTGCCTCTTTACCTCAAGGAAAGACCCTCATCCACACTTGGACAAAGCCAAGATTGAAACTGAAATGATACAACAGCAAAATATTATCTCACTTGTTACCATGTCAACAAAATGGTGCTCTGGTCCCAAAACCAAATGGCTTTACAAACATTTGTGTCGATTTAACTCACCTACCCAAAGCATTGGAATGAGAGATCCACCCAGTCAGCTCAGTGGGCTAGGATCTAGCAAAACTAGCCAGGAGTTCTTTACCAAACTGAATGTGACCAGTGGATTTTGGTCATTGTCTCTGGAGAAAATAATGCAGGTTGATGACAACATTTAAAATAACCTTTAGTCATTATTGTTTCAGTAGATTGCCCTTTGAAATTGCGCTGGCTTCAAATATTTTCCAGAGAATGATGTTCAACATTTAGAAGCATCGAAGGAGTAATATATCATTTAGACAATATACCTAGATACAAGAGAGGACTGTGATCAGCGGGGTCAGGAGAGTGCTAAAAGCATTTTGAGTCATTGAGGGTTACAGCATTGAAACAGGCCCTTCAGCCCAACTTGTCCTTGCCACCCTTTTTTTTAAACCCCTAAGCTAGTCTCAATTGTCTGCATTTGGCCCATGTCCCTCTATACCCACCTTACACATGTAACTGTTTAAATGCTTTTTAAAAGACAAAATTGTACTCATCTCTACTACTAACTCCGGCAGTTTGTTCCAGACACTCACCACCTCTTTGTGAAAAAATTGCCCTCTGGACTCTTTTTGTATTTCTCCCCTCTCGCCTTAAACCTATGACCTCTAGTTTTAGATTCCCCTACCATTAGGAAAAGATATTGACTATCTAGCTGATCTATGCCCCTCATTATTTTGGAGATCTCTATAAGGTCACCCCTCAGCCTTCTATACTCTAGAGAAAAAAGTCCCAGTCAATCCAGCCCCTCCTTATAACTCAAACCATCAAGTCCTGATAGGGCCTTGTGAATCTCTCCTGCACTCTTTCTAGTTTAGTAATATCCTTTTTATAAAAGGGTGACCAGAACTGTACACAGTGTTCCAAGCATAGCTTTACCAACATCATGTACAACTTCAACAAGATGTCCCAACTCCTGTATTCAATGTTCTGACCAATGCTTTCTTCACCATTCTGTCTCACTCCACTTTCAAGGATCTATGAACCTGTATCCCTAGATCCCTTTTTTCTTTAACTCTGCCCAACGCCCTACCATTAACTGAGTAAGTCCTGCCCTGGTTCAATCTACCAAAATGCATCACCTCACATTTATTTAAATTAAACCCCATCTGTCATTCGTCAGCCCACTGGCCCAATCGATCAAGATCCCGTTGCAATCCGAGATAACCTCCTTCACTGTCCACTATGCCAACAATCTTGGTGTCATCTGCAAACTCATGAACCATGCCTTCTATATTTTCATCCAAATCATTAATATAAATGACAATTAACAGTGGGATCTGATCCCTGACCAATGGGCACTGATCCCTGAGGTACACCGCTGGTCACAGGTCTCCTGTTTGAAAAACAAGCGTCTACAGCCACCCTCTCACTTCTGTCAAGAAGCCAATTTTGTATCCATTTAGCTACCTCACCCTGGATGCCGTGAGATTTAACCTTATGCAACAACCTACCAAATGATACCTATGCATAAAGCTGAGTGAAAATTGTGCCTTTGTCAAACTGATGGGCCAAAATTTCATGCTCCTTACCTCACCCACCCACACCTAGTGGGTTCTGAGGTGGGAGAGCATAAAAATGTAGGGATTGGATGCTGCCCCCCACCACCTCCCCCCTGCCCCAATCCCGTCTGCACTTCCTGGTTATGGTTTTATGCCAGGATGGCCAAGGTTTTCAATGGGAAGTTACCACTTAATGGCTAATTAAGGGCCTTTTCCCACCCAGTTTCAATTTTTAATCTGGTGGGTGGATTATAAATCGGGGTTGGATGCTGGATGGGCAGGGGAAAACCAAATTGAACGAGTTTTTGATCTGGGGAACCATTTCCATGCGAAGTCCCTTCTGATTGGGGGCACCTTAAAGTGAAGTAAAGTTTATTTATTAGTCAAAATTGGGCTCACATTCACACTGTAATGAAGTTACTGTGAAAATCTCCAAGTCCCCACACTCCAGCGTCTGTTCGCATGGCCAATGCACCGAACCAGCACACCTGGAGAACGTGCAGACCCCACATAGACAGTGACCCAAGCTGGGAATCGAACCCAGGTCCCTGGCGCTGTGAGGCAGCAGCGCTAACCAATGGGCCACCATGCCGCTAGGGCTTGGTGATTTCTACATCTTGTTCGAATTATCCTCCTTGAACCCAAGCACCGTCTCACAACTCTCCCTCCCTTCTCACCATTAACCCCTGCCATTCCCCTTTGTTCTGGCTCTGAGAACTCAATTCCCGGCAAGTCCCTGCAGTCCCTCTTCTGGCACTGTTCCTGGAGCAACTAGAAGCTGCCACCAATCTTATTGGCTAGCAGCTTTACGAGGCAGGCCCTCTCCTGATGGGCTATGGAAGGCCCAACCTCTGCTAATCAATTCTCGTTGGAGTGTAAAAGGACATTGGACCTGCTGACCATTTCCCACTTTGAAATTATCGAACCTCATTATTACAGAATGGTTTCTCACCATTGGAGCCCCTAATGTCTAGGAGATTGAGAACACAGCTTCCATTTCTTGCACAAACATTTTAACCTAACATCACCATGAATGACCATGAAAGGGTAAATCAGCATGAGGAAGAACAGAGACACAACTAATCTCAGAACTTTAATTTCAGGCATAGAACAGATGAGTTATCAATGTTGAAGCCTGGGTAGTGAGTTTGGATCCAAGACTGACAAAGGGAAGGTACATTCATTGAAAACCTCCACAATCAAGATTGTACAGGGTTGAGACAGGCCAAGCTATCACAAGGAGATCCTGCAGGGTTTGAAAATCTTTGAAAATCAAGCTAGTGGAAATGTGGACTTGTCACCCAGATCTTGAAGAAGAGGGAACTTCTACAGCAAACTCTGTAACAATCCATGTGAAAAAAACATTCAGACCGACATAATATCCTTTATCTCAAAAGGCGATCAGAACAAGATCAGGGAGATTGGTCAAGGCACCTTGGAGTCTAACCCTGTGAACAGAAACGTACGATCCCTACAGTACAGAAGGAGGCCACTCAGCCCATCAAGTCTGCATCAATTCTCAGACAGAGTAACTTACCCAGGCCCTCTCTCTGCCCTATCCTATAATCACACATATTTACCATGGTTATTCCATCTAACCCACACAACTTAGAACATTAAAGGACAATTTACCATTACCAATCCACTTAACCTGCACATCTTTGGACCATGGGTGGAAATCAGAGCACCCAGAGGAAATCCTTGCAGACACGGAGAGAAGATGCAAACTCCACACAGCCACCCAAGGCCTGCATACTTTGTACTATGAGGGAGCAGTGCTCAGCACTGTGCCACCATGCCGCCAAAGCCTGAGACTTTGCGGGGAGATGTTAGAGGGTGTAACTATTATGGGGATAACAACTTGGGAAGACATGTAGAGTAAAGGATTAACTTCAGAAACATTCTTGATGCTCATGTAATCATGATGTCAGATCACATGACCGAAAAATATGAACAATTTAAAAGAGAGCACTAACTCTTACCTCCTGCGGAGGGCAAATGTGTAAATATCTGCTGTAAATAAACAGTACTGGTGAAAAGAATAATTGACTCTCCCGCAACATATCTCTGGGAGGTTAGACAATACCCAAACTCTGTCTGAAACCTGACTGCATAACAAAACAGTAATTTTACAAATGGTGCTATCGGGATGGATCGTTGCATGCTGGCTTCATTGAAATTTTAGATGCACACTACTCACAATTGTTTGGCCCATTAAAATTAACGATCATCTCTCTGAACTCTTTCCATTCTGCTTCATGTCTATTTTCTCTGTGAAGTGTTTTGGAACATTTGATACATAAAAATTGGTACAGAAATGCAAGCTGGGGCTCAGCAAGCCCAACTCAAGGCTATCAGGGCAGTTCTGGAGATATTGTAGCCAATCATCGTACTGCATAATATTATTGTACAAGCACATAATGCACTCTTACGAAATTGCTTTGCAACTCAAGTGTTCATCTGTTTAAAATAATAAACGTTAAGTGTTCATGCATTATTATCACACCAGGTTCTTATCATGTGTGATGGTGGTTCCAGAATTTGTACCCGTTACACAATACCACAGTTCAGCTAAGTTAATGATAGAAACAAATATACACAGTTGCTTGATGTTTTAGAATGTTTCAAATTAATCTGCATATAGAGATCAGAGCGCTAAACTTGACAGCACAGATTCCAAAGAATGCAACATCACAGATCAGTGCTCCAGTCCCTGTGAATCAGAGAATTAAAGTCAAGGGGAATCTGATCTCAGTATAATCCTTAGTTAAAAAAGCGAATGTATTTAGATAATGTCTAAAGAGCCAGAGGGTAGGTACACGGAAGCTAATTAAATGTGATAGGAAAAGGTCAGGGTTTAATTTTAAGCATGTCACTAGAGACTATGCCTGAAATGAATCCGTTCTTCCTTCATAGCACAAGAACTACCAGAACAGGTTTGAAGTGGTTTCATAAAATTGGCTCTGATAGAAATTAGATTTGCATGAAATACTTACAGTAGTAAACCTAACACCTTGTTAATTAAGCGATAATTAACTTTTCTTATCATTATCCTAATCTTGGAAGGAAATGATAAGTGCCGAGTATGAAAATTCATATGCATACATTTGAACTGTCTATCTATTAAAGGACCTGATTTTCTTTCCCATTTCAAAGGCTTGAATCTCTCTTTGAAGTGTTTAATTTTACTGGGGGAAGAGGAACAATAACTCAACAGTCCTAATCGGTTAAGAGGAAGAATGCAACCTTGGGTGCTTCAATAATGAGTAAACATGCTGGTGTATTGAATTGTGTAGAATAGGAAAATCTATTATCTGTGGGCAGTATTTTAAGCTGGAGAAAGAAAACAAAACCCACCAAGCTTTCCATTGTTCCATCCTGCAGGTGCAAAAGTGTGCAGATATCAAACAAGCTCAAGCTGTGCTTTGCCTGTGGTACTCCCACTGCCATGGTCAAAAAGGCTGCTTGAGGTCAAACACTAAGAATAAATACAAGTTTGCTGTCCCCAAGGGTGAATTTCAGCTGCAGGAACTTCTACCAGTGTAAGCCTTTCACTTTGGCTGACAACGGGCTTGCTGGCTTCACCCTTTCTACAGCTCATTTCCAGGTCGGGTTTAGTCTTCAATTAGTCTCTGCTGTGAGCTTGCCTTCTCCAACCTGCTGAGTTGCAGAATCAGCCTGCTTCTCTCGGAGTCATTACTGAGGATGGGTGAGAGAAATCTGTTCACTAACTCTTGCTTCTCTCTGTACAGATACAGTGTGACCTCCTCTCAGCACTTTTTATTTTTAATTCTAATTACCTTTTGCAGTATTTTGTTTTTGATTATGTATGGGTAGTTGGGTGAGGCATCATGGGGGTCACTGTGGCCCATTTTATCTTAGTCCAGCATCAATCATTACCTTCAGAAAAGGATGATAATTTATGATGCGAGTAGTCTTGTTTGATGTAAATATTACAACTTATTTTTTGTTAATTATAGCATATCTCATTTATAAAATACATAAATCATATACATGATTTCTATCGTGAAAAATTTGCAGCTAATTTTTGTGTTCTCTTTATTTATCCTGTTGCAATGTTAATGGATAGAGTTGCATTCATGTGGCATTTTCCACAACCTCTCAATGAAGCATTTTTGAAATGTAGTCACATTTGTCATGAAAACTGTGGCAGCCAATATGAAATGTCTCATAAACAGCAATGAAATAAATAAATCTGCTTTAGTGATGATGGTTGATTCATAAATAGTGGCCAGGAAGAATTCCCTTTGGGCCCTGGGATCTTTGGATACATTGGCAGAGCTGAAGGGATCTTGGTTCAACATCTCATCTGGAAATGACTCTCTGAGTACTGCACTGGAGTACCAATCTAAATTGTGTTCAGCTCTCTGGGGTGAAGCTTGCATGTTCCAAGACCTTTTAACTTAAAGGTGAGACTGCTACCAACTGAGCCACAGCTGCCATCCCCTAAGTCCTGTCACAATTATTTAGTCTGTAGGATAACACTGTTGTCTGTTAAATCAATATGGTAGGAACTTGTTACCTTTGCTTGTTCCAGCAATGGCACTGTTATCTAGCCTGGCACATCAAACGCAGCAAGAAACAATCCACCAACCTCCAAAATCCGGGTAAATGCCTGCAAGTAACATTGAGTAATGTCCAGAGGCAATACAACAGGTATAGTACATTCGCTTCTCTTTTTAATGAGTTACATCGTAATGCTTGTTATTCAGTTCTCTTCCAATGGCTTTCCCTAACTTCGCTCCTTAAGGTTTACACTATCAACCTTCATGAATAACGTTATTTTGTTTTTACATTACAGTGTTTCAAAATAAAGACTTCCCACAGTCGCTAAGCTACAAATAAATAAATTATTAAGTGAATACCACTGCTGCCAGCCTGAAAATTAAATATATTCCCATCATGAAAAATAATCCCTGGCTTCATTTTGTGTCATCCTGGCCTTTTGAAATGAGGATTTCTCAGCTACTGCCAGTCTAAGACTTAATAAATATCAATGCTCTCACTTCCCTTTATCTAAAATTTTAAAGAAACCTAACCCTTTGAGAAATCAGCACTTCCTTCTTCCAGCAAACTTAACCTAAATACATATCTGTGACAACAATTGCTTATTGCTAGCCTCACTTTATAATTCTGCTTTATAATCAAGGTTCATACTAGCTTTACAACTGATGATTTCCACTTTATATATTTGTTTCATCTAGTCAGCTTTACAAAACATCCCCTGCAGCCATGATGTTATAAATGTCACTGAAACCTAACTGCAAGTAAGTATACAATAGTCTATTACAACCTTAATGTCAGTGGTCAACTATAGCAAATTGTGAAATTGATTTCAGTAAATCTATTAAATTGTGAGCTATTGCGAATGCTTCTCAGAGAAAGGAACCTGCTACCTCTCCCTAATATGTGTGACATTTCACTCTATGTAATACATTCTTTGGGCTGAATTTTGGCCAATGCTTCAGAAACTCTATGTCAGGATCAAGCCGAAGGGTTTCAAGCCAGCAATTGCTGGCATCAAGACAGGCACAGCCGTATTCGCAGAGGTTGTTTCTCACTTGGCTGCCTCCAAGCTCCCTACCTAATTAAGACTGGTGGTTAAGCACCCAGAAGTGCAGGTTCAGTCAGCTATGAGCTCTAAAATCTCAGCAGCTTCACCAGGAGAGGTGTAGGAAATCAAAAGAATGCCATATCATTGAGGTAGCCTAGGAAAGGTAAATTTAAAACTGTAATCCAGAGGGATCAAGCACGTGATGGGGAGGCAGGGGAAGATGCTCACCCAATGACAAGTCGTCAGCAGGGGTTTTTAAACCTGTTGCTTAATCCGGACTGATGTTGTTTCCCAAGGTGTAGACTGTCTACCTGTAAGACGCAGGCACGGCTTTCTCTCTGATTCACAATAAAGGGTGTTTGGTGACAGGAAATTGGCATTTGTCTGAATGACTGCACTTTCCCAATGCCTCCTGAAATGGTCCAGCAAGTGATTGCACTGTTATGGATCACCACTTCCTCTCTGTGACTATGGGTGGACAATGAATGTGTTTTGATAGCATTGATCCCAATAATAAGTGAATGGCCATGGCATCTATTAGCAAAGTTTCCAAATATATAGTTGATTTAATTTTCTTATGGCCTTTTCTTTAAATCAACACTGCCTCCCTTTTCAATACCATTCAAAAATTAAGATATAAAAAGTATTGCAAATGTCCCATCACACTGACTCCTTTTGGAATCTATAGGCATATGGGATAGGATAGGGGAACACAGTTGATCAATTCTAATCTAATGAATGGCAGAGTAGGCTTGAAGGACCATGTAGCCAATGCCCACTTCTAACTCTTATATTTCCAATTCCTAACACACTTGTTCATGATGCTCTTTTCATAAAATAATGCAATTTCAGACACTCCATGAACGTTGTAATGTGAGATGCACTGGTATACATTCATTCTACAGTTTCTCTTCATCTGTTGAAATTTGTGGGTATTGTGGTAATGGTACTGGGGGGGACCACTGTTCAACAGATGGCTGTGCCCTTTTGAAAGTTAATAGAGATCACACAGCCATCTGTAGAAGAATAGGGGCAGAATTTCCATTCAGGTTCCTGGATCTTCTGCCATTATGTTTGTGCAAGTGCCAGAAGAATGAAGTAGGCAGTCATTTATCTCATACCTCTGCGGTTTTAGTGAACGGGTGTCACAATGGCACTGCTGCCTCACAGCGCTAGGGACCAGAGTTCAATTCCCGGCTTGGGTGATTGTGCGGAGTCTGCACGTTCTCCCTATATCTGCGTGGGTTTCCTCCAGGTGCCCTGGTTTCTTCCCCCGGTCCAAAGAGGTGCTGGTTAGGTGCATTGGCCATGCTAAATTCTCTCTCACTGAACAGGCGCTGGAGTTTGGCAAGTAGGGGATTTTCACAGTAACTTCATTGCAGTGTTAATGTGAGCTTACTTGTGACACTAATAAATAAACTTTAAAGTGATGTTGCATTATAAGGAAATACCATTCCAGGAATTATCAGCGAACTTCAGAAGAAGTTTTTCTATTTTCACTCACTCCAGGCTGTCTCCATAGAACCACTTCCAGTCTGTTATACCAAGAAGCTCAAAGACGTTCCTCTGATTAACTGTGCAACATGCTACAAGGTAATGTAAACTGGCCACAAACCTGTTACAAGGATCCAATACAATCAAGATAGCCTGATAAAATCAGAAACCATTAAAGTAAAATTTTAAACTCTTATGCAATCTGAAAATCTCTGAGACAATTTTGACACACTTTGCACTCTTGCGCTTCCCAGCTCCACATTCAATGAAATACTTCTTTATTGAGTTTTGTCAAAGTTGTAAGTGTTTTTCCCAGTGAGAGCCGCTATTAAGAGTTTGGTCTATTACTTTATATGCAGATGTGGACAATACATGCCAATAATGGCTTTAACCACAATGGTGGGTGGCACACTTTCAGCTGGTAATGTGTGTGTGCCATCTTGCCATCTCAGAGGATAAGGAAATGGACACAGTAACAATTTAAGATAATCAGTTGAACTCATACTCTGGCTCATTTATTCTTGCTCGAAGCATCATACATTCGCATGCAAAGACTCATTCTCTGAAAACAAAAGGAATATTTTCAAGTCCTGCACTTTTTTTGAATTATCTGGAAGCATAAAGAGTCTACTGTTCCCTGTTGCTTTCTCCATGGTACTACCTCAGCCAATCAGAATCAAGTTGCTAACCAATTAGTACCTATTTCCTTCAGAATTGTTATCACCATTTGAAATTTGGTATTCTTACATTTGTCCAAATGAATGCAAAGTGAAAAGCTTAGAAAGGTCTTTCTCTTTAGCAATATTGAAGTTTTAAAAAATTCTTTCATGGGATGTGGGTATCATTAGCAAGGCTAATCTTTCTAGATATTGCTAATGATACCTAGAAAGGGTGCAAACCCTATTTACGTAGAAGTAAAAAGGACTTGCCTGTTCCCACATGACTGCTTCCACCTGCATGGATGCTTTCACCCTCATGGCTGCTTCTCCCTTCACTGGCAAGACGTGACATCAATGAGAGTCACTACTGTTCTGGTCGCCTCACTATAGGGAGGACGTAGAAGCTATTGAAAGGGTACAGAGGAGATTTACAAGGATGTTGCCTGGATTGGGAGGCATGCCTTATGAAGATAGGTTGAGGGAGCTGGGACTCTTCTCCCTGGAGAGACGAAGGTTGAGAGGCGACCTGATAGAGGTTTATAAGATGTTGAGACGAATAGATAGGGTGGATTCTTAGAGGCTATTTCCCAGGGTTGAAATGGTCGCTACGAGAGGACACAGATTTAAGGTGCGGGGAGGAAAGCACAGAAGTGATGTTAGGGGTAAGTTTTTCACTCAGAGGGTGGTGAGTGAATGGAATCGGCTGCCGTCAGTGGTGGTGGAGGCGAACTCGCTGGGGTCTTTTAAAAGACTTCTGGATGAGTATATGGGATTTAATGGGATTGGGGGTTATGGATAGGTCTATGGATTGGTAGGTATTGATGTGATCGGCGCAACTTGTGGGCCGAAGGGCCTGTTTGTGCTGTAGTGTTCTATGTTCTATGTTCTATGCTCTGCAGCAGCATGGGCCAGGCTTTGTGACCATGCTTGGGGAATTGAAAGCCACTGAAGTACTTGAGTGGTCTGCGGCATAGCCAAGCATTGCCCAGTGCTAGCCTGGCAGTTCCCACCTGTCAACTTGGTAGTACCCGGTTGGGCACCATGAGTGAGCGAGAACCGTGCCAAGAGGCTGGGGCCTTTGTGGAGTGAGGCTAAATTGGGGCAGGTATGCACGATGACTAGGGAGGGTTATGCTGGGGAGAGCTCTGCAAGAGGCGTGACATGCAGGGCAAACTCTACAAGGGAAGGGGGTCATGCAGCGGTGTAGCTATGCAAGGGAGGGGTTCATGCAGAGAGGGTCTTTGCAAGGAGGGGGATTATGCAGGGAGTGACTATGCAAGGAAGGGGCCTGCAGACTGGACTAATCAAGGGGGGGCTATTCGTGCAGGTGGGGATTGTGTAGCGGTGGGCTGAGGAAGGGATGGGGGTTACGTCAGGGATCCACCAGGGAATTCATCGGAAAGGACCTGATGTCCCAACCTGTGTTGGTGTGGAGAGTAGCAATGCTGTCAATGATGGGGGGAGGGTGACAGATGTCAGATATCCATGGGGGCGGGGTGGGGGGGGGGAGGTGGGAGGGAGTCTCCTGGTTCACTGGGAGATTGGGGCACCCTATGCTATAGTGTCAGAGTACTCTAAAGCCAGCTTCCCTGGTGTACTTAGGTTCCAGCCCCCCTCTTCTCCATTGGTGCCAAGCTCTGAGCTATAAAAGGAACTGAGAAGAGTACGCAAAGAATGCAGTGCCAAACTCACCCAGAAGACCAATGTGGATCACATCCATTTTCAGATTTTTATGACAAATTATTTTGGGAAGGTTCCAGCCATATACTTGGACGTACTTGGAATTTGGAAGATGCATCTATTATAAACTTTTATATATTTGGAGGCACGTTTTTAATACATTCTATGTATCTGGGTCAGTGCACCTAATAGAATAATTTGAAAATGAATAAGGTATTTTAAATGTATCTGTAATTAATCTCTGGGAATAATTATTTAGTGCAATGAATATATCTCCTTTTCTTAATTCATAGAAATAGCGAGCAAAATTCATTGCATTGCTTGGTCACAATGATCCATTCAGAATGAAACAGTGAACATGTGTCCAGTGAAGTCCAATCCAATAATGGAGGCATAAAAATTACATATAAATGTGAAGGCTGCAGACTGTTTTTATTTTAATTTTAAAGGGTTAGGGAGTTAAATCATTTCAGGTCATGACATTTAAAGTTCCCAGGCAATGGTTTCTTCAGTTTTGAATACAAAACAACATTTTTCACAGTACTCTAATGTATCTCAGCACTTACACAATACTGCTGAATTTCATGGTCAACTTACCTTAGCAAGACAACCAATCACTGCAGTAAAAACATATCCAATTTATGAGACTACAGTGTCTAACTATTGAAACTAACAGAGCTATTTTTCAAAATTGTATTTCAGGGTCTGTCGATGAAAGCATTCCAGAACAGCTGACTGGGTTTTTTGATGTCCCACTTGGAACTGAAGATCCCCTGTGATTAAAGACTCCTTTGAGGTGTTATGAAGCAAGTATTCTGAAGAAGAGTTGGACTACACTGGCAGTCCTACTGTCCACCCCTGCAATGAAGCAGGCAAAGGCAGTAATGTTGAGTGTGGGATGGCTGTCCACGCATTTATACTGTGCTGTCAAAGTGACCGGAATTTGGAATAGGGGTAGGAATTCCTGAACTTGGTCATTTTTGGAGGGCTTCTGATTTCACCAAACTCGGAAAAATATCTGAGCCAAAATGCTGGGCCTTTCTTCGAACGTATTTCATCAATCAAACCATGTGCTGTGGAATGATGCAATGATCGAAATTTAATTGAGCCACTCGGAGTGGGCATGAAGGCAGAGGTTAGGAGAATAACTGCTTTGGATTCCTGACATCGGGAAAACTGTCCCAACTAAGCTGGGGGCAGGAAAGGGCCGATGTGGGAACTTCACTTGCCAATTAATTAAATGCACACATAATGAGCCACTTGATACCAATTATCTCTGAATTGACTCATATTCAGTGGTGGCTCAGGGATTTAATGCAACTCAGGCAGCTTGCCCTTGCAGCCTGAAGGCTGCGCTCTCATAGCTGGAGGTCCAGGCATTCAGTGCCTGGTTTAGGGAGCCAGCATCAGGAAGGGGGATGGTACTTCCCCTCCCTGCCCCTGCCTCTGTCTCTCCTGCACCTGCCTGCTTCCAGTGCGAGGGATCCTTCCACCTCTGGTCAACTAGACTTAATTGCATGGAAAATTTGACACTGGCCAATTAAGTCCTCGGCACTTAACTAGCAATTGGCCTTTTCCACAGATATATGGGAGTTCTCCAATAGGGGGGGAGTGCTGGAGTGCGGGGAGTGGTGGGAGCGGTGGGAATGGTGGGAGCGGGAGTGGGAGTGGGAGCGGGTGCTGGGAGACCCGGTAGACCCCAGTCACTGGAAATAAATCCCAGCCATTGTTAGTTCAATAAAAAAGACTAAAGTGTGATAATGAGTGATGTGGCACTCCGATTCTTATGTACACACACACATAAAGTTCCCAAACCATGTTGGAATAATATTTCAATAAACAGACCTTAAAAATAATTCTGTTTCTATATATCAACATTTTCAAATCATTAGCTTTTTAAAAATTATGCCTAAGCAAAAGAAAATTAACAATGACTTTTATTTATAGCTTGTTTCTTCAAAATATCATTGACAGTATCGCTTAGGTTAGGTAGTGGAATGTTGTGCCTAATCTGAGCTAAAGCAACATGCTGCAGTCAGTATTTGGCCTGACAGTATTTCTTCTCTGATTCTGCAGCTTGTGTTTCTCTTCCAACTGCTCTATGTCCCTGTCTTCCACCAGTTTTTTACCTTCCTGCTGTCCCCACTCTGCTTGGATTCTTGCATTTCATATTTGCTTTTTAAACTCTCCAGAATTCCTCACAGTTTGTTATTGTCTCCAGTAAATTGTACTCCGACTGATACAGTGTTGAGCTGCATTTGCAATTCACTGAAATCAGCACCGTCACTCTTTTCTTTACCACATTTTTCTATTAGGGGCTGAAGTTTTGACTCGAGGTTCACGATGCTCCTCTGCTAACTACACAGCATGCGGTTCTTCCCTGTGACGTTAGTGTACCTTTAAGAAAGGTTTTTTTAAAAACATGATTTCTGAGCTCACCACTTCAGTGATATCATTGTCAGCGGCTTGACTGGAAGTGTTCTTTTGTTGATACTTAAGTGGCTTAACTGGCATTGTTTGTGTTTATTCTGGGATTAGTTTTACGATCCTGCATTGTTAGGAGGACAGTCATGTGTTTTTTTGGACAGTTTTTTTCATTTTCAGTTTGGAGCTGCCGGTTAAGTTTTAGTTGTTAGGAGAGAGAGCAACCTAAAAAGAAGTACTTCCTCTCTCTCCCTGTTTATTCTTTGGAAATTCTGTTGTTTTCCTGAAGGGTGAAAATCTGCTGTGGTTGGAGCTGGACCAGAGTCTCTCTGATGTTTTGGAAAGCTGCCTTGTTTTCAAACTGTTCAGAGTCAATCCAAGGAACTGCAGATTTCAACCTAAGAACTCAATATATACTGGATGTGCCGGTGCTGGAAGGGGTGCAAAGGAAATTCACTAGGTTGATTCCAGAGTTGAGAGGGTTGGCTTGTGAGGAGAGACTGAGTAGACTGGAACTATACTCAATGAAATTGAGAAGAATGAGGGGAGATCTTCTAGCAACATATAAGATTATGAAGGGAATAGATCAAATAGAAGCAGGGAGGTTGTTTCCACTGGCAGATGAAACTAGCACCAGGGGGCATGGCCTCAAAATAAGGGGGAGCGGATTTAGGACTGAGTTGAGGATGAACTTCTTCACGCAAAGGGTTGTAAGTTTGTGGAATTCCCTGCCCAGTGAAGCAGTTGAGGCTATCTCATTGAATTTTTATAAAGCAAAAGTAGATAGATTTCGAATAGTAAAGGAATTAAGGGTTATGGTGAGTGGGTGGGTAAGTGGAGCTGAGTTCACGGAAAGATCAGCCATGATCTTATTGAATGGTGGAGCAGGTTCGAGGGACGAGATGACCTTCTCCTGCTCCTAATTCTTACGTTCTTAGGTTCAATTTTCATTATCACCGAGCAGTAGACTTTGCTGTATTGAACCTGTTTAAAGGGTTTTGTCTAAGGCAAAGATTTTGGTTTGATTGGAATGCATTGGATACCTTTGTTAAGGATTATACATTATAGTGGTTATTTTATTTGTTGTTTGTAATTTTCTTGCTAATTTTCTTACTATACATGTTAACCAAATTCTTACATGAACTTTGTTTGATAAAAGCTCCCTAGTCAGTCACTTGAATCATACTGTAAGTGGAACATCTCATGCTTATCCTAGCCACATTCAGAATGCAAAACTTATGATTCTGGCAGGCTTCATAAACACTTTGGAGTTTCTAACCTGATCCACAATATCCCCCACATTTTAAAAAAAAATCAATCTTGGAACATAGATATCACTGGCTGGCCAGCATTTATTGCCCATCTGTAGTTGTTCCTTCAAACTGAGAGTCAACCACATTGCTGTGGATCTGAGTCACATGTAGGCCAGACCAGATAAGAGCAGGAGACTTTCTTCCTTGAAGGACAGTAGTGAAGGAGATGGGTTTTTCTGACAATTGACAATGGTTACATAGTCATCAGTAGATTCTTAATTCCAGGTACTTTTTATTGAATTCAAATTCACCATATGGTGGGATTCGAACTGACATCCCCAGAAAATTAGCTAAATTTCTGGATTAATAGTCTAGCAATAATACATTAGGCCATTGCTTCCCCGTGTTCTTTACAGTAATTACAGAATCCATAGAATCCCTACAGTGCAGAAGGAGGCCATTCAGCCCATTGAGTCTACACCGAGAACTATACCAAGCAGGCCTTATCTCCGTAATCCCACACATTTACCCTGCTAATCCCTATAACCAATACATTCCCAGGACACTTAGAGGCAATTTAGCAATTTAATAAGCTACGCTATGGTTGTATACAATGCTAAGTTATGCTCTGCCTTCAGCTTTTTTCAGTAACTTTATTGTCTATTTCTAGATTTCATCTTGGAATGCTGCACAGTTCAGGAAATCATCTTCTTTAGCTGCTTGTCTGAATTTGTCAGATTAACTCTCATTCTTGTTCTGTCATGAACTCTTTGTGTCTTTCAAATATTGGCCTTGAGAATTCAATACCCGGCCACAATCCATTTTTTGCATGTTATCTCTCATGACAATGGAATTTACCTAGTTATAGAGTCACAGAGGTTTACAGCACGGAAACAGGCCCTTCGGCCTTACTTATCCAAATCGTCCAGTTTCCAGCACTAAGCTAGTTCCAATTGCTTGCATTTGGCCTGTATCCCTCTTTCTGTAGGCTCTGTGATGTCAGCAATCATTTTCTTGAGTCATAGACTTATAAACTCATTTTCTTGCTTCTGATCAGAAGATATTGTTTCTGTGGATGTATAACTGTCAGTGATATCTCCTATGATTTACTGAGACCAGTGCAGTTCTTTGTAATTGTTCAACTCCAGGATAGCAGAGCTATCGGAAGGATGAGGTAAACATCTTTGGGCGGCACGGTACCACAGTGGTTAGCACTGCTGCTTCCAGGGACTTGGGTTCAATTCACAGCTTGGGTTTCTGTCTCCCCGTGTCTGCATGGGTTTCTTCCAGGTGCTCTGGTTTCCTCCCACAGTAAAAAGTCTGACAACACCAGGTTTTAGTCCAACCTATTTATTTGATAATATACTCACTAGCTTTCGGGTTAGTCCCTTCGTCAGGTGAATGGAGAGTTCTGGCCTCAGACAGAGCATATAAAGCACAGACAGTTTAGAGATTACTGATTAAAATGCGAATCCAGAACTCTCCATTCACCTGACGAAGGGGCTAACCCGAAAGCTAGTGAGTATATTATCAAATAAATAGGTTGGACTAAAACCTGGTGTTGTCAGACTTTTTACTGTGTTTACGCCAGTCCAACGCCGGCATACCCACATCATTCCTCCCACAGTCCAAAGATGTGCGGGTTAGGTTGATTGGTCATGCTAAAATTGCCCTTTGTATCCTGAGATGCAGAGGTTAGAGGGATTAGTGGATAAATACGTAGGGATATGCAGGTAGGGCCTGGGTGGGATTGTGGTCAGTGCAGATTCGATGGGCCGAATGGCCTCTTTCTGTACTGTAAGGGTTCTAAGTCATCTTACGACCATAAGACCATAAAGAAATAGGAACAGGAGCAGGCTGTTTGACCCTCAAGCCTACTCCATTATGCAGTAGGATCATGGCTGATCTGACATTTCTCATGTCCACTTTCCTGCCTTGACCCTATAACCCTTGGTTTCGGACTTGAGAACAGCTTCTTCGCTGCTGCTGTCAGACTTTTGAATGGACTTACTTAGCATTAAGTTGATCTTTCTCTACACCCTACCTATGACTGTAACACTACATTCCGCATTCTCTCGTTTCCTTCTCTATGAACAGTGTGTTTTGTCTGTATAGCACGCAACAAACAATACTTTACACTGTACGTTAATACATGTGACAATAATGAATCAAATCGAATCATTCCTAGCTGCCGAATCTAAGACCTACTATGTCGATTGGGTGCCGTTGTTTAGTTTCTTTCAAATTTTCAGGTGAGATTTTCTGGTACGGTCTGAGTGGGGTGATGTTACTTTGTGCTTTGGGATTTATCTCTCTCTCATTTTCTGGACTGATTTGGTTGTCTGAACTTCATTTCTCCTTGAACTGTTGCACCCAACCATTTTGCACAGTTTCCTCCATCTGTTATATCCTCTCACGGGTGTTGTGCTCGGTCTTCTCCTGTGGAGACAGAAGGAACCATGAAAGAAATGATGGCATGACTCCTGCAGAGTATCAGGTGGTGGCCCTTAGAGGGCAAGTGTAGTGGCGCTCTTGTGGGGGGGTTAGGAAGGAGGTGTTTGGGGGTCAGAAGCTGGAAGCATGCAGGGTGCTGGGGATGGGAGGACCTGGGGGAGATATGGGGGAACGTGTTAAATGGGGTTCAGCATTCACCCTTACTGCATGGATGAGGTCATTGACTTTTTTCTGGCACTATTTCCCGCTTCGGGGGACCAGTGCCTTGGCAATGACCATGCAGACGCTACGACAATGGATGCATGAACACTGCTCGGCAATCACCAGGCAGGAGTGTTCTCTTCCTGTCAGGGAACACTTCAGCAGTCACGGGCATTCAGCCTCTGATCTTTGGGTAAGCGTTCTCCAAGACGGCCTTCACGACACACGACAGCGCAGAATCGCTGAGCAGAGACTGATAGCCAAGTTCCACACACATGAGGACGGCCTCAACTGGGATCTTGGGTTCATTTCACACTATCTGTAACCTCCACAACTTGCCTGGGGTTGCAAAATCTCACTAACTTTCCTGGCTATAGACAACACACATCTCTTTAATCTGTGCTTAACCCTCTCTCCACTCACATTGTCTATACCTGTAAAGACTCGTGTTCCAACCATTAACTTGTAAACTGAGTTTCTGTCTATATATGCCCTGTTTGTGAACACAACTCCCACTCACCTGATGAAGAGGCAGTGCTCCGAAAGCCTGTGCTACCAAAGAAACCTGTTGGACTTTAACCTCGTGCTGTGAGATTTCTTACTGTGCTTACCCCAGTCCAACGACAGCATCTCCACATTATGGAAAGCCTGGGGCAGGGGATCCTCACTCCAAGCGATGGCCGAGTCACAGCAGGCCACAGCTGAGGGACTGAACAAACTTCTCGAGATTCTGCGGCCCATGGCTCAGAGGTTCAAGAGCTTGCAGGAGACCCAGTGGAACAGCACTGAGACAAAGCAGGCTATGGCAGCAGCCCTTGAGAACGTGGCCCAGTCTCAGAAGGTCATGGCTGGGGGCTTGCAGAGCATGCCCAGTCTAAGAGGGCACTTGCTGCAGCCATTGAGAGGTGGCCCCCGACTCAAGTGACCATTGCAGAGGGCTCTACCATCCTGGGTAGAACACAGGTGGTCCTGGAGGACTGGCAGTGCCAAGTGATACTGGAGCTCACAGCAGAAGCACCGCCATCCCATGGAGTGACCCAGGGGCCCACAGCCCAATGTACCTCTCCTCTATCGCGCGGGTGGCTACATGGTCTTCATTATAGCAGGTTTCTGCCTCAGACACAAGACTCCACACAGACGTTATCAGCCATGTCCGAAGCGGGTAATCCATATCACCCAGAAGTCATCCTCATAGCCTGGGCTCCTCCTCAAATGCCTCCGGGATGTCCGAGCTCCTGACAATGCAGCTGTCATGCACACTCTCTGAATGTCTGGCGCAGACGTGCATAATGGTCATATTATGGTCACATTGTAGTTGAACATTCAGGGATTTGGAACCCTTGCCTATTTACAAATATTTGTGGATTCTGTCGGTGGGCCTTGAGGGCGACGCATGTGCAGTCGATCGCCTCCTGCTCGTGAGGTATCCCCGCAATGGCTGCAAACCCTGCAGTCTGGGCTTCCTGCTGCTCCTGGTCCAAGTTGAAGTTGATAAACTGCCCAGCCTGGGCTTACAGGGCTTCAGTGACCTGCCACACCAGGTATGCACAGCAGACATCTCTGCTTGGAGTCTGATAAATCCAGTTGGGTAGAAGTTTAGAGCGGTCATTAATTTGACAGCTACTGAGAGTGGGTGCCTCCCCCCGCCTCTATGTACCATGTTCTGCAACAGGTTGCACAGGTGTCGCAACTTTTGGAGTTGGGGGTGTCCAACATCTCCTCGAAAGACACTCGTGCACGGAACTGTCGGGTCTCTGCTCCCTCCTTCTCCTACACCCCGCCTCTAGTTGAATGGCAGTTAACTCCCACCTCTGGTGGTTGTCTCCCTCTACTCCTGCAAGTGGTAAGGCCTGGGCCTCGTGTACCTTTAGTTCTTCCTCCAGCTCCTCCTCCTCAGCTCCAGCAGTAACCAAAAGGACAGCAAGATCACAAAAGCCATGTTGTCACTTGGAGGAGGGAGAGGAAGGAGAGGAACACATGGAGAGGTTAAAGAACACTGCTTGCCCTTAGCACATCAATAGTCATTGTCCATACACACCAAAATCCCCAACCACATGCTCCCCACAATCACAGCTCCTTGAAAAGTTGAGAGGCTGCAGCAGTGCAATTTGCAAGGGCTTTGTGCACATCCTTCAGCTAGAAGTGAGCTGAGTGCACTAGGACTCAGCACCACCACAAGATCCGAGGTCAATGCTGTGACCTGGGTCTGTCCTGCATTTGGACATTGGAGACCCTGCTGAACAACAGCCCCCCATCCCCTACACACACTCACAGAGCTCCCACTGACCTGAGACAGAAAATGGCCACAACAACGAGACACCCATGAACAGCAGAGAGCCTTCAGACGCCATGCACTTACCTCCTCACTAACCCTCACTGATGGAGTGCCCGAAACGGACTTTTATTGAATATGTCTGATTTGCGCTGATTCCTGATTGATGAACGTGGTGGTAAAAGGAGAAGTGCTGGTAATTTCAGGGGAAGTTTTGGGTGCAGTTCCGATCACAGCCATTTTAGGCGCTTGGAAAAGGGGGAACGTGCACAGTGGCTGTCGCAGATCACGCTACTGGCCTCACGCCCAACTTTACCAAGTTTTCATGCCCAAAAATGAGAGCAACGTGATGGTGGAATCGGGCCCTTGCTTTCTGGTCACATAGCATTGTTTAGAATGTGCTGCAAGAAATAGCTTTTTCCATATCATCTTTCAAATGGCCCGGTAGCACAGTTATTAGCACTGCTGCTTCACAGCACCAGGGACCTGGGTTTGATTCCCGGCTTGGGTCACTGTGTGGAGTTTGAACATTCTCCCTGTGTCATTCCTTTGGGTGCTTTGGTTTCCTCCTACATTCTGAAAGATGTGCTGGTTAGGTGCATTGACTTGAGCAAGTGCCAGGCTATGGTGGCTAGGGGAATTTCACAGTAACTTTGTTGCAGTGTAATGTAAGTCTTTCTTGTGACTAATAAATAAACTTTAGGCTTAAACATACAAACCAAAGAAGGTCCAAACTGACAACTGCAGAAACTTATTAGTGACTTACTGCCAGACAGATTTTTTTTAACTTTTTAATCATCTTCTGCCATTTATTGCCATCAGTTTTAATTTGCTGTTAATTTTATAAACCACAATCTTCTTTATCAGCTGTACTTTCATTTCATCTATCTGAAAATCTGAACAAGTCACGGCTGTTGAGTATTCCTTGTCAAATTTAGTTGCTTCCTCCAAGAACTGTAATAGACTTGTAGAACATGACCTATTGCTTTTAGAACTGTGATGACTACTCCTTATGATTGCTGTACTCACCAGGACACTTCCTTTAGCGGTGTTACTGAGGCAGTTAAGTGTGAAAGCTGAATTAATATCGGTGGAGATGGTCATTAAACCAAAACATTTCTCTGGTTGCATAATTTTACTTATGTGTCCATAAATGTAGCTCCTTTAGCCGAATCAGCTCACTTTATCACTAACATTTTCAGTTTTTTCTCCTGTTGATGTCATCTCTAGGAGCTGTTTAAAAAGATATATTTTAATGTGAAAAAAATAAAGTTTTAAAGTCAATGATAATTATTGAAGTGTCAATTCAATAATTACTGTCAATTGAAAGTTCCTGAAAATCCACACAAAGGAACAGGGTTAAACCTTTCATCCCCCTTTGTTCCTGTTGCTCCATTCAGTCAGACCACAGCTGATCTGTACTTCAAGTCCACTTATTGCTTTTGACAAATAACCCTTACCTAGCAAGATGTAGCAATCTTGGTCATGAAATTTTAATTAACCCAACAAACATAGCCTTTTGGGAGGTTGATGCGGAGAGGATCAACTTCTAGATTTCCAGCAGGTCTTTGTGTGAAAAACTGTATCCTGATTTCAATCCTAATTCATCTCCTTCTAATTTTAGGATTATGTCCTCCTTTCCCGGGTTCCTTTACCAGAGGAATCCATCATGTCAGATTATTTAATCATTCAAAACTCCTCAATTAGATTATCCATTGGCTTTCTAAATTAAAGAAAATACAAGCCAAGAACAGAATTTAACCAATTAAATCCCAGTTAAAACATTCTGTGGTGAGTTCCCCTGTGATGGATATAATGAGCCATTCAAACATCTGTTGACTTTACTGATGAAGGAGTGGCACCCCGAAAGCTAGTGGCTTTAGCTACCAATATACCTGTTGGACTTTAACCTGGTGTTGTGAGACTTCTCACTGTGTTTACCCCAGTTCAACGCCAGCATCTCCACGTCATGACTTTGGCAGGGCCAGAGATTGCCCCGGTTAGGAGGGCCGGGAAAATTCCAGCCTGTGTTTTATATTCGTCAAATAAATTATAGTACACTTCTTACTTTGTTAATCTCACTTACAGTAGAATCTTCATTTAATAAAATCTGAGAGGGCAAATTCCAATTTGCAACTTTGGCTGGAACATTGTTATAGCGAAGGTGCTAAAATCATTTGGGGAGGTGATGGCCTGGTGGTATTTTTACTAGACTATTAATTCAGAAACTCAGCTAATGTTCTGGGGGTCTGGGTTTGAATCCCGGCATGAATTGTGGAAGTTGAATTCTATAAAAAAAGATCTGGAATTAAGAATCTACTGATGATGATAAAACCTTTGGGATGTCCTTTAGGGAAGGAAATCTTCCATCCTTACCTGGTCTGGCCTACATGTCATTCCAGAGCCACAGCAATGTGGTTGACTCTCAACTGCCCTTGGGCAATGAAGGATGGGTAATAAATGCTGGCCAGCCAACGACACCCATGTCTCAAGAATGAATAATAAAAAAAAAATCACTAATAAAAAAATTGTTTTTTCATGAAGCCGCCATATAATGTTTAGACAATGCCTTTATTTACTCATGGCTCATCTATTTTAATGGTAAAAACCCCGGGAGCAATTATCCCACCCCCATTGCGCTGATTTTTTAGCACAGTGGAATGGGAGATTTCAGCGGGGCTGGATTAGCATGATCCGCACTGGGCGTCCAGCCCTAAGCATATCTCCCAGCACTGGATTTCCGGCACCATCAGCTCCGCACCAGAAATAGGCTCAAGCTGCAGTTCATGTTAATTTGAATTTTCATGTCATTTAAATGCTAAAAGTGGACCCAGGACTGGAGTCTCCCGTCCCACGAGCATCTCCCTCCTGATAGGAGTGTTTCACTCCAGCCGGAATTACAGTAGCTCCCCATTTTTAGGGAACTGGCTCCCTGACCTTGTTGGAGTGAAGGGGCGGCACAGTCAGGGCCCCCATAAGGACGGATGCCAGGGGATGCCTGTTGGGCATTGGAAACTTGGTGTGCCAGGGCAGCCTGGGCCAATAATAGGGCAGTGCCAAGAGGCTGTGGCCCAATAGATGGAATCGATGGGGGTGAAGGCTCCCGCTGCCTCCCTGCACTTTGGGATTGCAAGCAGAGGGAGGGAGGCCAGTGATTGGGGCTGGGCACCAGAATGGGGGGGGTCGGGACTGTTAAGGAGGAGGGGGGAGGCTGAGGCTGCTCGGTAGGTGGGAGTGATTGAGGTGGGCTGGGTGTGGGGTGGGGGGCGGTGGTCGGGGCATGGCCCAGGCATGCTTGCGTTCAGCGATCAGGCTGTGTGGGATTCGTATGGTCGGCAATTGGCCCTCAGACAGGGAGCACTGCCCATGCGCTGATCTCGGTGCTGACAGATTGGTGCATGCGCAGTGACCCACTCAGCTCACTGCTGCCAGCCTCCTGTATGGGATTAGGTCCCACCCCCTGATTTTTAGCATGATTCACACTGATGGCCTCTGCAGTGCAGAGTCTGGGAGATTCATCTCTGAGTTCCCACTGAAAAAAAAAGCCTGATTTATTACAGTTTTCACGCAAATTTGACATTTAGAATAGTTTTTGGAGAATATTTTCTTGACATGTTAAATTTTATATCCTTCCATAAATCTTACCATTGGTGGTTTCCCTCATGAACATGTAGAAAGATAAGATTATGAATAATAGGAGGGAAATAGGTTAGGCTTTGCCAATATGTGGAGTAAAACTGGATCATAACAGGTTGGCAGCCAATTCTGTACCATGATCAGATTCAGTGTTAAATGAGCTCCAGATTCAATATCAACTCACTTTGTATGATTGGTGAGGGCCAATTTCAGCACCAGATTAATTTTGGTATTAGAATGCCTATCATGCAGAAGGAGGTCATTTGGCCCATTGAGTCTGCACTGACTACAATCTCACCCGGGCCTGATTCACATAACTCCACATATTTACCCTGCTAACCCCATTAGGCTCAATTTAGCATGGCCAATCAACCTAACCTGCACATTTTTGTGGGAGGAAACCAGGGCACCCGGAGGAAACCCACGCAGACCCTTAATATTCTAAGTTCAGATTTGCTCTGTGGATTCTGTGTTTCTTCTTTTTAGTTGCCTGAAGAGGAACGACAGTGGAAACCAGAAGCTCATGGCTGCCATCGGCCCAGCTACTTCTCTCTGATCTCCAGCTTCTGCGTTTGCTGCAACTGAAATGGTTTTGCTTGACCTACTTTAGAACACTGTGCTACTAATGTGAATTAAAATAATGAGATTCTGTTCACTCTACACCCTAAGACAGTTGACAAAGTTACATCTTATCTACGAAATAGTTAAATCCTGCCATTCGATTTTTCTGCTTCATTAGGTTCGCAATGACAAATGGGAGCTGAATCATCTGAATTTTTTCATTGATTTTGCTCCCATTTAGTACCATCAAGACGGCAGAGAGCACAGTTCACAATTTGCAACTGAATGACCTCAATGGAAACAGCCCTGCAGCAGTCATTTGTACCAGTCAGTATACTTAATATTGAGGAGAAATAATAAAAGGCAAACCAACAGCACAAACCAAGATTTCTATCTGCAACTTATTACTATTTTGGTGCAAGTCTGAAAGCAAGATACATTTTCTAGGAAATGAAATTGTGATTTAAAAATAAGCAATCCACTAAAGATTCAACAGACAGGAGTTTATTTAAGCATACAGAAAGTAATCTGCTTGGCTTTTTGTCCAGTTGGAATTGACCTGCTGCTTTGTGGAAAATGTATCTTTCGGCCCCAGGGATGAGGAAGGTGTCATAGAAGAAGCCCTTATTGCAAATGTTTGTTTCTTAGGCTTACATTAACTCTGCAATGAAGTTACTGTAAAAATTCCCTAGTCACTACACTCCAGTGTTTGTTTAGAAACACTGAGAGAGAATTTAACATGCCCAATCTACCTAACCAACACATCTTTCAGGCTGTGGGAGTCAACCAGAGCACCTGGAGAAAACCCATGCAAACAGAGGGAGAACATGTAGACTCCACACAAATAATGACCCAAGCTGGGAATTGAACCCAGATCCCTGGTGCTGTGAGGCAGCAGTGTGAACTACTGTGCCACTGTGCCACCCTATTTCTGTATTCTGTATTTTTTTATTCAACTGGATGCTGGCGATGGACTTCCTTTGGTTGGAAAGTTCAATGATATCTTAAAGATCCTGGAAACTTTTCCTATTTTTAGCAAAATTGTGAAAGTCTTCTAAAGAACACACTTGTAATTCCACTAGAAACAACCAGAAGAAAAAGTTATGGTTACATGGAAGAATGTTTTTCCAGAAACATTGATAGGCATTGATTGCAGAACTAAACCTGATAGGAGTCAATACCCTGATGAACGTTAACACTGATATAGAGATGCCGGTGTTGAACTGGGGTAAACACAGTAAGAAGTCTCACAACACCAGGTTAGAGTCCAACCAGTTTATTTGATAGTAATCTTCCTTCCTTGTGACCTGACGAAGGAGCGCCGTTTCCAAAAGCTTGTGAGATTACTATCAAATTAAGTGGTTGGACTTAAACCTGGTGTTGTGAGACTTCTTAATGAACCTTAACAATGCAGGGGCACCGACACCATTTGTAAGCAATCTTAATGTTATTGTTAAAATAAGCACAAATAGGAGCAAAACACAGCTTCCTCCTGGCCCAGTTGTGTGATTCAGCTGTTTATTGTTTTAACTATTCTGAATAGCTACTGGCAAACTCACTGCAGTATTTTTTGCAATGGTAGAATTTCTCTCCAAAACAAAATACCGTGTGGGGAATCTATCCTTCATTTATCTGGATATTACAATTTTGCATTGCCAAGTCAAGAGTGGAAATTTGTAAAAAAATGTTCATTGATAGCTTGAATTGGCCAACGTGTAGAGGAGTTGACAGTAATGTCTTCAGTTCCGGTTATTTCACCCCCCTTAATTGGTGTTTGGAGCTTAGAAAGGCAGCAGAAATAAAGAGACTAAAGAAGGGAGTACATAAATTATTTCAGCAACAAAAGAAAAAAGAAATGCATGTAACCTGTGAGGCTATTGAATATCGTAGCTTCAAAGTTAGATATAAATTTTTATCTTGCTGTAATTAGAGAATCACAAACCACTACATCACTTTCAATTATAAACTGTCCTTCTGAGTCTGTGAGTGCCTTTTGTAGCTGGAAATCAAAGCTCCTCCAGGCATAGATTGGCATTGACCTACTTCTGAAATCGAACATATAGCTACAGCAATTATATTCTCCCTACTCATTTTTATTTGTGTTAACAGCTTCCTTTCTTTATACATTGGACTTCCCAGTAAACATTCAGATCTCAGTGTCCTTTCCAGCCAGGATATATTCTGGTACTGAATACACTAGAGGAATCTTTATATTTCAGTGAATACTGGCCGTTTTGTTAGACTGTGAACCTGTAAGGATTTGTCTCATAAAATACCCACCTCGGAAAGTCAGTCAATAGAATTATTAATTCTTTTAATAATGAAGAGAAATTTATATAGGGTGAGATACTTGAAGGGGATGCCGCAGAAGAAACAAGTGGTCCGGTCATGACTCTCTATCCGCCCCAGTCCCAACTCCAACTGTTCCGAACATCAGTCCAGGAGATTACAAAGATCATGAATGGCCATGGTGCGTGATTCTTGGATTTAGGTCTAAGGGCTTGCCCAACTTTTGCTGCTAACTATATTCCCTGCTGTGGGAAATTGCATGGCATCCTCACAACACATGTGTGGCTGTAAAATCTTTGAGAGATCTTCAAAATGACATTTGGGATGTTTCTTCATCTCTGTTGAAATATCAATTAGTCTGGCGTGGGGGTGGAGTCTGTGACGGAGGCACAGTTACTCCACAACCCCACACCAAACTGTTACTCCACAACCCCACACCAAACCATTACTCCACAACCCCACACCAAACCGTTACTCTACAAACCCACACCAAACCGTTACTCCACAACCCCACACCAAACCATTACTCCACAACCCCACACCAAACCGTTACTCCACAACCCCACAGCAAACCGTTACTCCACAACCCCACACCAAACCGTTACTCCACAACCCCACACCAAACCGTTACTCCACAACCCCACACCAAACCGTTACTCCACAACCCCACACCAAACCATTACTCCACAACCCCACACCAAACCGTTACTCCACAACCCCACAGCAAACCGTTACTCCACAACCCCACACCAAACAGTTACTCCACAACCCCACACCAAACTGTTACTCCACAACCCCACACCAAACCATTACTCCACAACCCCACAGCAAACCGTTACTCCACAACCCCACACCAAACCGTTACTCCACAACCCCACACCAAACTGTTACTCCACAACCCCACACCAAACTGTTACTCCACAACCCCACACCAAACCATTACTCCACAACCCCACAGCAAACCGTTACTCCACAACCCCACACCAAACCGTTACTCCACAACCCCACACCAAACTGTTACTCCACAACCCCACACCAAACCGTTACTCCACAACCCCACACCAAACCGTTACTCCACAACCCCAAACCTGTCACTCCACATTAAAAGAGAAAGATCAACTAGTATTGAGAAGGAGAAGACAGCTAAATACATGCATGGGGCAGAAAGGAATAGAAAAAATGCTGATTGGCTGAAATAAGGTAGGTTTGGATGAAGTCTGTGTGGAGCATGAACAGCACAGGAGACCAGTTGGGCTGAATGGCTGTGTTTCTGCAGTAAATTCAATGTAAGTCTATAGGCTAAATCCAAATGTAAAAGTTAAGGGTGAATCTGACTAATTGGTCACTCAAGGCCTTTAATTGGCCCATTGATGATCTTAAAACCGGTTAAAATACCTGCAGGGTCAGGTGGGCAGTATGTGATGGGCACTCTGTTGCTGGAATTACATCCAACTTTATTTCCCCTCCCCCACGGTCCTCTGCCATCCTGACTCCACGGGGAATGTAATTTTCCAGCCTATACATGAAGTGCAAGAGGGGAAATATGCCAACGGTTACCCATTTGATTGCAAAAAGAACAGAAGCCGGAACCAGCAGGGTCCTTTGGATCTAGCCAAATCTCAGGGATAAGTCTGGCTTTTAAATATGCATCATCAGTGGGTATACGTCCAGGACAACAACCTTTTGATGTACGTCCCACATGCTACTGTGCAATAGATGGCAACAGGAATTCCAAAAGCATGTGGACTTGAAAGCAAATTCTTGAAAGCTTGACATTTAGAAAAGCAGAAAGAAACAAACATAGGGCTGGACTTTACACTTCGAGCAGTTTGGCGGGGGTGGGGGGTGGCATGTAAAGTCTTGCAGGCAGCCTGTTTGGCACCTATTCACTTGCATGCAGCCTTCCAAAATTTTATCAGCGGTGGGGGATGGTTAGCATTGGGCTGCGCATCGTTGGGTAATTGAGGCCTGTGGATTAATGGGTAATTAATGGCTTCATCCCACTGTCACCCGTTCTAAGTGCCCAGGCCAGCAGGTTTGCCCATGTGGATTAGTGGCAGGCAGGGATTGGTCCCTCCTTAATGGACCCCCTGTGCACATTGGAAAGCATTCCCCTGACACCGACCAAGATGTAATCCCTCAAGATCATGTTCTCCAATGGCCTTGAAAACCCCAGACCTCCACACCTCTCTCACCAAGGATGACCTGAGAGGCTGCAATGGGACTCCAAACACCTGCAAAGTCTGATCCAATGCTGAATGTTTACTCAAGTCCCAAATGCAGTATCAGGAAAGGAAGCAAATCCTGAATTCCAGATTATGTTACCTTGACAGCCTGCCCCACGTGCCCATTCATATATGGGTCAAGAATCAGCCTGTCCAGTCACACAAAGACCCGTGGCAGAAATCAAGAACTCTGATTAAGCATTATCCTCAAACTGAAGTACAGCCATGACTGCCAACTCAACTGTTTTTAAGCTCCATGGCATTTTCTGGTTTGTGTGTCGATTTGTGTGTACCCATTCTAATCAGTAATCTGTAAACTGTTTGTGCTGTCAGAGACCTGAACTCTCCACTCACCTGACGAAGGGGCAAACCCCGAAAGCTTGTGGGTTTACTATCAAATAAACCTGTTGGACTTTAACCTGGTGTTGTGAGACTTCTTACTGTATTTTCTGGTTTGTCAGCTTTTTGAGCTGGGTCAGTCTTTAAAAAAAAGGTTTGTCAGTTTTCCAGAGTTTTTAGGTTGGCATGTATTAAAGATAATGACTGCTTCTTGATGACACTCGGTTGAACTTATGGTATTGCTTCAATGGTCTTATATATATATCAATGTGGGACAATTATTAGTTAACACATTGGCAAAGTGTTGCAGTTCAATATGATCATTGGAGGATAATATTGTAGGCAACAGTAAATCCAATTATCATGTCTAATTGACATCATAAATCAATAGAGGCAGTCTTGAAGAATATGTTCATCCTCTGACATTGACTGCTAAATACCCAATATCTTTGGATTTTATGGATGAATCTACTGTGGACACTTTGTCAAATGTCAGTGATTCAGGCTGCGAGGTGAGGGCAGATTGTGGCACTCTTTATGGAAAATGATCAGGTAGATTCCTGTTCAGATGTGCCAGGAGTGGAGACTCAGGAGGGTGATGGCTGGTGAGTCAGATGTTTCCTAACTGATCCCTAAGGTGCAAAATCTGCTGGTAAGAAAAACAATGGGGAATAGAACTCACAGTGCTTTTATATGAAATTAAAGCAAAAGAAATGCTGGAGGATCTCAGCAGTTCAGGCAGCATCTGTGGAGAAAAACACAGTTCATGGCTGGGAACATTATTTGCATGCATTAGCATCCTATGTATGCCTATTAAATGGTCACCTCACCAAAATTAAATGCCTTCTTCAAATTAAGTACCCCACCAGTCAGAAGTTAGAATGTTCACTTTCATGACTGCACCTGGCAGGCTTCAACTATTATTCGACTTTGAGATTTTGAGATATGAGCATATTACTTTCATGTTCTTGGGGATTGGTCCCATCCTGACTCAAACTGGGTGCTGGTATCATCAGCTTCATGAAGGCTGCAAGGTGCAGTGGGGTGGAGCAGAGGCTGGACCTGGGAAGCAGACTAAAGGGGGAAGTGAGGGAGCTGTCTGGGGGTCCTTTAAGTATGGTGCCTGGACCTTTGACCCCATGAAGTAATGATGGGGCAGGTGACTTCCTGCTTGCCTCACCACAACATTTACCTTCTCGGCACAGATGCCAAAGCTATAAACTAGCCAACCCAAGAATACGCATGATCAACCAGGACAGCCCCCAGTGGACAGCACTCTGACTTCAAGCCATGTCACCAAACTGAGGTTTCAGAGCAAAAGATTTCACCCATGTCTCAGGTCGAGTGACTTTTCATTAGAACTGATACAAAATCAGCTCTTAAACAAAACTTTGTGGAAGCATACAAGTGTGACACAGCTTTATTTAAATGACCTAGGTGTTGATACAATGATTACTATAATAAGGATGGCATGATGGCACAGTGGCTAGCACTGTTGCCTCACAGCACCAGGTACCCAGGTTTGATTCCCAGCTTGGAACACTATCTATGTGGAGTCTGCGTGTTCTCCCTGTGTCTACGTGGGTTTTCTCCAGGTGCTCCGGTTTCTTTCCACAGTCCAAACATGTGCTGGCTAGGAGGATTGGCTATGCTGAATTCTCCCTCTGTGTACCCAAACAGGTGCTGGAGTGTGGCGACGAGGGGATTTTCACAGTAACTTCATTGTAGTGTTAATGTAAGCCTACTTGTGACAAACAAATAAACTTTACTTTTCATGGAGTATATTTACAGCTTTCGTTTCTCACATAAAATGTGTACTGGAGCTGAGGCACCTTATGATCTTTGAGCAATGTCTTGAGATTTTCCATTCTGGCTGAATGTGCATAACTTCCAAAGTTGAGTGTCTGCAGTTGGTAGCACTATTCAGTTGGCATGGGCATGGTGCCACCCTGACAGTGCCAACCTGTGCCAAGTGGCAGTGCCAGGGGGCATTGCTAGCACATTGCCTGGCCATGTCCCTTTCCCCCGGGGGCTACACTTACCTTTATGCCCCCAGAAAGACCACCACAATCTCTAGATGAACCTGTTGTAAACCGCGCCAATGTGGCATCAATATATGGCGGGAGGGATCAATATCTGGCAAGGAGGTTAATTATATTAAAATCCATTCAAATCTATGTGAAGTAGGTTCATGCTCATTATGGGTGTGTACTTAATAATGTCACCAGCAAGTATTGCGACTTCTGGATCACACGACAGCGAATACAGGCTCAGGATCACCCCAGTGTGTCAACACCAATGAAAAATATAATCAAGGGTTAGGGAGAGGGATGGGTACAAACAAAGTGCTGACTCTCTATTGCATATCTCGTATTGCCATCAAAGATTAACTTCATCCTCCAGTTTTTTTAAGAGCACCTGATAGATTCTCCAGATTTATTTCTGCCTTTTCGGCTCTGCTTAGCAACACAATTTTTTTTCAAATGGATCTGTAATTTATATTCAGCGGTAATGATGAAAAATAAGATGTATGGCAGCATCACATCATTACTAACTCATTTAAATATAGCCTCTTCATTTTTGTCATACAGAACAGATCAGAGCAGGGGGATTAAATAGAGTAAGGTCTTGACAGGATGCAGCTGTACCCACCTAATGCAGAAAGTATATTGAAAAGAGTTTCGAAGAATGAGAGGTGATCTCATTAAAATGTATTAAAACAGCTTGATGGCGCAAACGCTCAGAGGCCATTTCTCCTGGCTGGCAGATCTAGAACTCAGGTTCATATTCTTAACAAAAGAAGGGTTAACTATTTTGCGACTGACAGGAGGAGAAATTTCTTCACTCAGAAGGTTGTGAATTGTTTGAATTCTCTACCCCAGAGGGCAGCGGAAGCTCAGTCAGTGAGTATATTCAAACAGACAGAGATTAATCGATTTTGAGGCAACGAGGGAATCCAAAGATTTTGGAAGAGGGAAGTGAAGTTGATATAGAAGTTCAGGCAGGATTCTGTTGAATGGTAGGGCAGGCCCAAGGGGCTGTTCAGCCTTTTTCTCCTCCTATTTCTTATCTAACAGAGATATGGTTTCGATCAGTCCAGGACTATAACTAAATATTTTTGATTTCAATCTGTTGAGAACAGATATGCAGTAATTTTGAATCTGGCTGATAGCATAAAGCAAGGCAATATCAATTTAACTGTTCATTTTACAATTGTCCGCATTTTCATTCCCATCATTTTAACAGAGAATCAAAATGTGGAGAGATGTACAACGGGCAACCGCAATGCTACCACTCATTTCAAACAATTACCCACAATCAAAATTGAGTAGGCAAAAACAAAGGGTGACAATATTAATTAATGGTTCCATTACAACTTTACAATGATAAAGGTGACATAGGGGATGGTAAGAATTTTTGAGTTGAGGAATAAGAAGGTAACTTTTAATCCATTGGGAACTTATTATAGACTGTCAAACAGCAGCAAAGAGATAGGGACAATGTTGACAGATCAGATTAGAAAAATAAAATGCAAGAAAACCAGGCCATAATGATGGCTGGTTAATTATTCAGAGACAGAGTGGGATAAAAGGAATATAATGGATAAAGGAGGAGATGGTTTATAGGATGAGCTGGGAGTTAGTTATGGCCATTTTTAGATCCAACAGCGCATGGCTCAGTTGGGAGGCCAAAGGCTGACCCAAATTATAGAATTTATAGTGCAGAAGGAGGCCATTTGGCCCATCGAGCCTGCACCAATAACAATCTCACCCAGGTCTTATTCCCGTAACTCCATATATTTACCACCCTAATCTCCCTGACACTAGGGGGGCAATTTAACATGGCCAATCAGCCTAACCTGCACATCTTTGGAGCATGGGAGGAAACTGGAGCACCTGGAGAAAACCCACGCAGACATGGGGAGAATGTGGAAACTCCACATAGTGACCCATGGCTGGAATGGAACCTGGGTCCCTGGCATTGTGAGGCAGCAGTGCCACCCACTTTGCCACCATGCCACCTTGATCCTCTAACCATGTCAATAATTGCTGGCAATTGTCTTGCTTCCTTAGTCAACTCAAGTATGTTTCAACAAGAAGAATATGGGCCCCTTACATCAGCAGCAGCCTGAAGGTTAGTGCTGGAAGGGTGCTGATGGGGTTGCCAACTCTGGGGAATGATCCTTAATTCCTGTAGACTCCAGGCCAATCTAGGATAGGCCTGGAGTCTACAGGAATGAAGGATCATTCCCCAGGACACTGCTGCCTATGTCCCTAGAGGAAAAAAATCATCAGGACATTCACAAAGACTGTTTCATTTTGTAATTATCTTTGCACTTTTCTCTTTATCAGCTATAAATATATTGAAAATGGTGGAAGATAAGGCTGTCTGGCTGACAGCCAAGCATCATCCAATTGGGTAATAAATCTTTTTGCTTTCCAATTGGTGTAGCAAGGCAATGCATCACAAGGAAGAATGTGTTGGCAGACTAATAATTGGAACATAAGGCCAAGCCATGTGAGGAAACCTCCAGGAAGACATTTAATCACAGTTGCCAACTGTAGACGTTAAGGTGGTGCTGGATTGGAGGTTGGTGGGGGGGGAATGTGGTTGGGGGGGGGGTGCGGGTGGGGGTGGAGGTGAGATCGCAAGATCTGCCGAGTCAGAGAAGCACTCAAAATCCTGCTGCTTCCAAAGTTTTTTTAAAGACCATAACATTTGCTTAGGAAGTCAAAATGGAGTAGGCCCAATACTTGTTCCACTCAATTGAGATTGATTTCTACAAGGGGGCCAAAATAGGCTTTATGCTCTGCATCTAAGGCATAAAATTTGTTATGGGCATCTGTCCAGGATGCTTGCAAAGCCTAAATGCAATACAAATCAATGGGAAGCAATGTGTCCAGATCTACTTTCCAGATCAGCAGGTTACAGTTCTAAAAAATGAATTGGAATAATTAGGTGATGTAAAATTAAGGGATCCTCAAGGAAGTACAATCATCTCACAATATAGTTTGATATCAAAAATTAAGGAGAGAAATCTTCAACAATGAAGATATTTGATTAAATAACAGCAACATTCACATAGATCTCAAGGGAAATAGCCAAAATAAGTTAACAAGCCAATGGATGAACAGTAAATGGTTTTTAAGGCAGCAGATGTTTAGAGTATAAACTATACACGTGCCCAAAGAGTGCAGTAAAAACTAGGGTTCCTTGGAGAAGTGGATAAACCAAAGCTAAAATGTGACTTCAAAAAGAAGTGCATGACCATTCCTGGGATAATGTAAAAAACAAAATTAAGAAGCAAAGAAAACGTAGAGAGGAAGATCAAATACAATAAAGGCAAAAAGTGAGTTGGGAGCAATAACAGGAGAACAAAGGATCTTAAAAACATACAAAAGATGAAAGAATAGTTAAAAAGATAGAGTTGATTAAAGATGGAAAAGAAAGTACTTCAAAGTCCTCATGAAGTCCCAACATTTATGAGCAATGAAGTAGTCTTGCAATGTTATCATCGTTGTAATATATAAAACATAGCAGCCAAATTACATCCAATAAGTTCCAACAAAGAGTAATAACCAAATAATCTATTCTATTAATGTTGGGAAAAGGATAAATACAACGCAAAATACCAGAGAAACCTCCCTCTCAAACCGATACATGGGAGCTTTTATACCCAACTGAGAGGGCAGACAAATCCTCAGTTTGTGAACTTATTCAAAAGATGACGGGTGAGATCTTCTGGCTGTTCACACCAGCAGGATCATCTGGGCCTGCCGACAATGCACCCCCTCCTCAGGTTCCCAGTGGCATGGAGTGGATTCAATAAAAATCCCACTGACAGTGGCAGGATCTTAATGACAGGCTGCCTCCCAGCACTGGGAAGCACGTTGTCACGGGTAGGCCAGAGAACCTTGCCCGACACCATCCCTTGGTACTGCATTGATATCTTAGCTTGGATTTTTTTTCCAAGTCATTTGATTGGGACTTTGAGCATGGAAATTTGTACCTCTTTGATGAGAGCTCCACAGAGTTAAGTCATCAAAACAATTGAACTTAGAAGGCGGGGATTGTAGTAATTTAACCACATGCCAGTTTCCCATCGCCAACACACTTTGTCGTGAGCCAAAGGAAAAGGCCACTTCCGTAGCTTACTGTCAAGTAGCCTTCACCTTGGGTAAAGTTACAGGTTTAAAAACCCTACTGGCTGCTTCCCATTGAGCAAGCCTCCCTTTGCTCACTCAGTAAGGCAGCTTGTGCTCCACGAAACCCAAGGGCAGATCTATTAGTGATTCCCCGTGGCCTTCATGGTCATCATAACAGTGATATAATTGCAGTGTTTGATGAAAGGAATATATAGAATAGCTACAGAAAAGCTGTTGCCTCCAGAACAAAGGAACACAATTTGAAGATCTGAACTAGGCCATTGAGAAGTGAAATTGTGAAAAACCCTTTTCCTCAAAGGGGAACCTAAAACGTTCATTCCCGAAACTGTTCATGTTAACAGATTTTGATTAAGGAAATCAAGAAATAAAGCAGATCAGTCATTATCAAACTGAACAGGCTCCAGAGGCAGAATGACTTGATTTGATTTGATTTGATTTATTGTTGTCACATGTATTATCATACAGTGAAAAGTATTGTTTCTCGCTTGCTATACAGGCAAAACATATCGTTCATAGAGAAGGGAACAAGAAAGTGCAGAATGTAATGTTACAGTCATAGTCAGGGTGTAGAGAAAGATCAACTTAATGCAAATTAAGTCCATTCAAAAGTCTGACAGAGAAGAAGAAGCTGTTCGTTGGTAAGTAACCTCAGACTTTTGTATCTTTTTCTTGAAGGAAGAAGGTAGGAGAGAGAACGTCCTGGGTGCGTGGGGTCTTAACTATACTGGCTGCTTTGCCAAGGCAGCGAGAAGTGTAGACAGAGCCAATGGCTGGGAGGCTGGTTTATGTGATGGATCGGGCTACATTCACGACCTTTTGTAGGTCTTTGCGGTCTTGGGCAGAGGAGGAGCCACACCAAGCTGTGATACAACCAAAAAGAATACTTTTTATGATGCATTTGTAAAAGGTGGTGACAGTCATAGCTGACATGCCAAATTTCCTTAGTCTTCTGAGAAAGTAGAGGCGAAGTGGACTTTCTTAACTATAGTGTCGGCATGGGGAGACCAGGACAGGTTGTTGATCTGGACACCTAAAAACTTGAAGCTTTTAACCCTTTCTAAGTCATCCCCGTTGATGTAGAAAGGAGTATGTTCTCCTTTATGCTTCATGAAGTCGATGACAATCTCCTTTGTTTTGTTGACATTGAGAGAAAGATTATTGTTGCCGCACCAGTTCACCAGATTCTCTATCTCAATTCCTGTACTCTGTCTTATCATTGCTTGAGATCCGACCCACTACGGTGGTGTCATAAACCAACTGGAAAATCGAATTGGAGGGGAATTTGGCCATAAAGTCATAGGTGTATAAGGAATATAGTAGGGGGCTGAGAACATAGCCTTGTGAGGCATTGGTGTTGAGGATGATGGTAGAGGAGGTGTTGTTGCCTATTCTTAATGATTGTGGTCTGTGAGTTAGGAAGTTCAGGATCCAGTCACAGAAGAACATGCCGAGGCCCAGGCCACGGAGTTTGGAAATGAGTTTCGTGGGAATAAGTGTTGAAGGCTGAGCTGTAGTCAATAAATAGGAGCCTGACATAGGTGTCCTTGTGATCTAAATATTCTAGGGTTGAGTGCAGGGCCAGGGAAATGGTGTTTGCTGTGGACAGTCTGTTGCGGAGTTAGGTAAACTGTAATGGATCCAAATAGTGTGGGGGGCTGGAATTGATTTGTGCCATGACTAACTTTTTGAAGCACTTCTTAACGATTGATGTCAGAGCCACTGGCCAATAGTCATTATGGCACGCTGTTTGGTTTTTCTTAGGTACTGGGATGATGGTCATCTTCTTGAAGCAGATAGGGATCTCAGATTGTTGTAAAGAGAGGTTTAAGATGTCTGTGAATACCCCCGCCAGCTGATCCAGACAGGACCTGAATACACGTCCGGGTACTCCACCCAATTTCTTGGCTTACTTCAATTTCTGCGTTCTCATACTCATTCAAAGAGTTAACACTGACACATTTTAACTACCTGGGAATGTGATAATTAACTACAGTGAAACAACAGCATCCAGCTAATTAATTATCATCTAATAGTCTGTATCCTTTGACACCTCCCATCAGCTATTGGAAAGCAAGCCCAAAGAACACAAATTACTGGAGATGAATTGTTAGAGCTGTTTTTTTAAAATTCTTTGAGTTCCACGTATAGGTTGCCAGGCCAACTGGAAAATAATGCGAGGGAGGCCTGCATCACACAGAAAATTGGAGCCGAAACCATAATATTTTCCATCCTGTACAAGATAACACTGTCATGTGACTGACATGCTCAGTTCTTTTTCTCTCATTATCATTCATAGTTTTATTCTGTCTGCTCCATCATGAGAAAAAAAGGCTTGTTAGTCTAATTTGATTTGCTTCAGTTCTTTTTGGTGAAATAAAAATGGATTGAATGCACCTGAGACCAGAGTTTTAGATAACATTTTCATCTTGTATACTGGATTTTAACTTTTTATTAAAAAAAACAAAGTAAATAAATCCGTTCCTGCTTCCAGGTGGTCAAGCATATTACTGTCATTACCTTTGATGCCAAGAATAACTTGGCTGAGTAAAAGTTTTGATCAGATGTTCAGAGTAAGGATTTCAAAGCTGTCCTTTTGACTGAAATTTGCCAGGTGGGCTGTGATGCTGATGTCGGGGTGAAGTATAGGTTGGGAACTCGGAAGTGGTCATGGTGGGACGTCAAGAATTATTTCCCCTGTCAATTAAGAAGTATCTTCCGGAGTCCTGTCCAATGAGAGATGCGTTCCAGCTTTGGGTAGTTTATTCACCACACCTGGTGGGCAGGGCCACTGAACTCCTTTGCACCGTATGACTCACAACATCATCAACACAATGGAGGCAGCTTCAGCAGGGAACAGGTACTGTTGCGGTACGTACAACACCAATGCAGACATCAGTCTCCACGTTGTGTCCTCACTACTGGCATGTGCTTTATTTGGGAGACCTGGGCACTGCTGTTTACTATTGGCAAATTAATGAAAGGTCTTGAATGTTTTATGTAACGGACATACTGTTGTGAGGCAGCATTGTTGGACTTCTTATACATGATAGAGTTTGGGATGGAGTTGTGCAACATTGGAAACTTTTAATCCACTGCCAGAATTGGGACTGATTGCACTATTAAACACACTGCTGGGAGGAGAGGGTAACTGGCACTGCTGGGAACCCAGCTCTGAAAAAAAGTAGATTGTAATCCAGAGATTAATACCTCTATGTTTCTTCTATTTAATTTAGCCCAAAGTCATTCATAATCCCTGTGCAGAAACTTTTACGTTGTCCTGCTTGTCACTGGCACCTACATTGACTACAACAACTGGATCCTCCCCCTTCTACTGCAAGCTCCTGTCTACCTCCGAGCAAAACCCTGGTATTGGCAGGCACACAACCTTTGGGACTCATACTCCCAGCTGCAGAAAGTTATGTCAATCTGCCTAACTATACCACCTCCAACTACCATTACTTTTCTTATGTACTCCCCGTACTTGAATGGCTTCCTGTACCACAGTGCCATAGTCAGTTCACTCACCCACCCCACAGTCCCCTTTCTCATTCCTATGAGCTGCAGTAATTCCAAACCTGTTGTACAATTGCAAGGGCTGAGGCTCCTCCACTTCTACCTTCTCGACACATGGACCAGCCTCACTTAAAGTCACACCCTCCTGTCCCAAATCAGAAGATCCTAATTGAATGGATGTGACTGCCTTCTGGAATAAAGTGTCAATGTAACTTCTTTGCCTTCCTGATGCTTTGCAGTGTCCAAAGTTTGGACTCCAGCTCGCCAACTCTAAGTCTACATTAACTGCAGATGTGAACAAAAACAGAAATTGCTGGAAAATCTCAGCAGGTCTGACAGCATCTGTGAAGAGAGAATACAGCCAATGTTTCGAGCCTGTATGACCCTATGTCAGCAGGTCTCTGACATTTTACAGCATCCTCTGTTTTTGTTTCAGATTCCAGCATCCGCAGGATTTTGCTTTTATCTGCAGTATTTTACTTTTATTACTGCATATGTGCTCACTATGGATCACACTGGTGTCCACCAGACTCACATGCTACACATTACTTGCCACCATTATTTAATTTAACTAATTCGGTTTAGAAATAACACTTAATGACTATATGTTGTTTTATCAGTTGTTTAACTGGTTAAGCTGTAAATTAAATGTAATACTCATAACTGTATCAGTTTAAACTATTGCAGTCTAGTTACAGAATAAAAAAGAAATTGAAAACTCACCAGTGACTCACCCATCTAATTCACCCAATTAATATGTCCAGGCTTCAACTCTCATATCTTGCTGCTGGTCCCTCTCTCAGCCCACTTCTTTCATTTTAAAGTTTATTTATTAGTGTCGTAAGTAAGGCTTACATTAACACTGCAATTAAGTTATTGTGAAATTCCCCGAGTCGCCACCCTCCGGCGCTTGTTCAGATACACCGAGGGAGAATTTAGCATGGCCAATGCACCCAACCAGCACGTCCTTCAGAATGTGGGAGAAAACTGGAGCACCCGGAGGAAACCCACGCAGACACAGGGGGAATGGGCAGAGTCTGCACAGACAGTGACCCAAGCCAGGAATTGAATCCAGGCCCTTGGCGCTGTGAGGCAGAAATGCTAACCACTGTGCCACCGTGCCGCCACCAGGTCAGAACGCAGCTCACCACTCACTGCACCAAATTACGAAGCTCACACACATGTCCAGCTGTATTTTGTGATGAGTTACTCTCTTTGTGTTTTTTACCATCAGAAATTTTGAGCAGTTTTTGTGTTTATTTCAGATTTCTACCTTGCAATCTGCAATCACATCTGACAGTGCTTTATGTGGTCCATCTGGATAGTTTATGTTTGGTTAAACCAGTTATCTAGCCTGAATGCCTATATTGTTTGGACTTAAGAGAATGGAGATGAAGGCTGTGCTGGGGGGATGACTAGGGTGATAGAGTGCAATGGCTTTCATGGCAAAAAGGACATCAAATGATAGCGTTGGATTTTATTCTGAGTCACTGGCGATTTTTAAAATTCATTCACAGGGTGTGGTCATCACTGTCTAGACCAACATTTACTGCCCATCCCAAATTGCCCTTGACAAGGGCATGAGGTATAGGTACACCCACAGTGTTGTTTAGGAGGGAGTTCCAAGATTTTTACCTAGCTTCAGTGAAGGAACAACAATATATTTCCAATGCCATTTGGGAAGCCTGGCAGCTTTACTTGTGTAGGTTGATGTCGGGCAAGATGGGGGAACTGCCTTTGTCAATCCCCGATTGGAGGCACCATCTGCTGTGTCCCCCCAAGATCACATTTTCCCCTTTACCCTCCCTCTTGGCCTCCCAACTCCTCCTCCGTACATGCTTGGATCTGCCATCCTAACCCCAGTGAAATCTGTTCCAGTTAGCTTGGTGTCCAATTCAGTGATAATCTTCATTGGCCACACAATGACAAGAAAGCATCTAACAAGAAAGCATCTAACTTCTTGTTTATATTTTGGATTTTTCAGGTTTATGTTTTGGATTTTCAATATTGGATAATCCTCACAGTGGCCACCGCTTCTGCCTGGCACTGCTGGGACCACCAAGCTGATTAGCTGGCTCTGAGGTGGTACTTCATGTCCCTCAAGGGCAGCCTATTAATGGCGAGTTGATGATTAAATGACAGCCATGCAGCTGTTCTTCCCCTGAGAGGGCTCCTCACGATTTTTTTTTTGCCAGTCTGCCCATTGAAACAAAAATCCACAACAAAATTAACAATCAGCAGGACAAATGTGGATTAATTTCGAGAAGCTAGCATGAATTTGTCAAAGACAAATCATGTTTAACCAACTTGATTGAGTTTTATAATGAAGTAACATAGAGAGCTGAGGAGGGCCATGCCGTGTATATAGACTTGCAAAAGGAGTTTAATGAGATGTCACGTAATAGCTTTTTAGCAAAGTTGAAGCCCATGAAATAAAAGGGAAAGAGGTAGCATGAATACAACATTGACTGGATGACAGGAAGCAGCGAATAATGATGAAGGGTTGTCTTTTTTGAAGCTGGAGAAAGGTATATAATGAAGGTCCCTGGGGGTTGGCATTAGGACTGCTACTTTTCTTGATTTGGGCTTGGATTTGCAGGAGACAATTTCAAAATCTGCAGATAACAAAAAACTTGGAAGTACTGTAGACGCTCAAATCTGGCTGTCCAGAAACTGAAGTTGTCAGAAAGCCAGACATTTTAGAATCATAGAATCCTACAGTGCAAAAGGAGGCTATTTGACCCATCGAATCTGCGCTAGCCACAATCTCCACCCAGGCCCTATCCCCATTACCCCATGCATTTACCCCAGCAAGTCCACCTGACACTAAGGGGCATTTTAGTATGGCCAATCCACCAACCCACACATCTTTGGACTGTGGGAGGAAACCAGAGCATCTGGAGGAAACCCACACAGACACTGGGAGAATGAGCAAACTCCACACAGACAGTGACCCAAGACAGGAATTGAACCTGGGTCCCTGGCGCTGTGAGACAGCAGTGTTAACCACTGTGCCACTGTGCTGCTCCACCACTGTGCCATCATGCCAGCCCACCAATGTGCCGCCCCATGATTAAAATAAGAAAAACTTACAAATGATCCCCTTCACTGCTTGTGTACCAGTCTTCTCCATGCTCTGAGTGACCTTGACCCCACCTGATTCAAATTGCCCTTGGCAAGAACTGAAGGCTGTTAATTTTGAAATCTTTTTGTCCATATATTTTGAATTATGAAAATAATGGTTATAGACTTTAAGAGGATTAGGATAATTGAGTGGAATGGGCTGGCACATGCCAGATGAAAGTGAATGCAGCAAAATGTGAAGTGATGCATTTTGGTCAGAAGAATGAAGAGGGGTAATATAAACTAAATGGTTGAATTCCAAAGGGAGTGCAGGAATAGTGAGACATTGAGGTAAATGCGCACATATCATTGAAGGTGGCAGGACAGGTTGAGAAAGTGGTTAAAAAGACAGAAGGATACTGAACTATATAAATATAGATGGAAAATACAAGAACAAAGAATTTATGGTGAATCAGGATTGGCATCAATTGGAGTATCATGAGAGATTCTGGGCACTGCACTTTAGGAAAGATATAATGCTGCTGGAGAGGGTAGGAATGAAGTTACTTGGAAAAGCTGAACATATTCTTTTTAAAGATGTGAATTTAGCAGTGGTATTCAAAATCAGAGCGATCTAGACAGAGTAAATGGAGAGAAACTGTTTCCATTGTCAGAAGGCTCAAGAACGAGAGGACACTGATTACAGGTACATGGTAGAAGAACAAAGGGCAATGTGAGGAAAGACGTTTAAAGGAATGAATAGTTAGGATCTAGAATGCATTGCATTTGGTGGAGGAGGATTCAATTGGCGCTTTCAAAAGAGAATTATCTGAGCACATTTTTCTTTTAAATTGCAGAGCAAAAGCGACAGGACCAGAAAGTGGGACTAGCTAAATTGCTTTTGCAGTGAGTTGGCATGGACTCAATGAGTCAAATAGCCTCCTGTATGTCTATTACAATTCTCTACTTCTAAATATTTAACTTAATTTCCTCCCTAATCCCTTCGTCAGATGAAGAGGCAAACCTCGAAAGCTTGTGAATTTACTATCAAATAAATTGGTTGGACTTAAACCTGGTGTTGTCAGACTTCTTACTGTGGTTACCCCAGTCCAACGCCGGCATCTCCACATCACAGCAGGGAGAGGCAGGGATATACCTATGCCTTGGTACGATGTAAGCCTTTGCACCTTTTCATCTTCCATCTTTAAGCTTTGCAGGTTCAAAGTCTGTAGTGGTGTTCCAGCTTCCCCTTTATTAGGTGTGTGTCCAGTACATGCCCGTTTCGTTTAAATGAGCCCAACTCAGAGATGCTGCTAGGCTCCCTTCAGGTGAACACAGTGCACTGCTGATACACTGCACTAACTTTATACCCAAGGTGTGAGAAAAGAAGGCAAGAAAACCAGGCCCATTATGTTCCTTAATATCTAAACCACAAGTTATATATTGGTACAATAGTTTGAATTCGAGTTAGTGGGAGGACAACTCATTTACAAAAGGTAACCCCCATGACTGGAATTTGTTTACACACTGCTTGTTAAATGTTCTGCAAGTACTTAATTCAGAACCAATAGTTCTTGTTTTGCAACTCTGATATAACTCTCTACCCCTACTCTCAATGTGAATCTCCAACCACTCATTAGAAAGCAAATACTATCAGGAACCCCTTGCTAAGAGTCCCTGCTAGCCTTGCTCATATGTGATCTCTAGACTATCTACACCAAGTACATTGGGGTGCACTGAGCTCCAGATGGATAAATATGAGTCTTAACAGTGGGGTCTAAGGGTGGCATGGTGGCACAGTGGTTAGCACCGCTGCCTCACAATGCCAGAGAACTGGCTTCAATTCCTGGCTTGAGTCACTGACTGTGCGGAGTCTGCATGTTCTCCCTGTGCCTGTGTGGGTTTCCTCCGGGTGCTCTGGTTTCCTCCCACCGTCCAAAAGATGTGCTGGCTGGGTGCATTGGCCGGGCTAAATTCTCTTTCAGTGTACCTGAACAGGTGTCTGAGTGCAGCAACTAGGGGATTTTCACAGTAACTTCAGTCTTGTGACACTAATAATAAATAAACATTAAACTTTAAACTTTAAACAAAGAAAAGTAAATTGTAGAGTCGTACAATTATACAACAGAGTGAAACCATTTGCTCCAATATATCTGTGCACGTCCTTTGAATGAGCTATCCAGTTAGTCCCATTCTGCTACTCTTTCCCCATAGTCCTGCATTTGTTTTATCTATTTCAATTATTCTAAGAAATAGTGACCTTGTATTGTTTAGAATTGCATTCTAACATAATTGATTGGCACAGCATTAGGTCGCCTTGACAGAGAAACTGTTTTCTTTCCCTCCCTGAAAAGGCACATAAACATTCCCTAGAAATGTCAAGGTCTCTTGATTCAGGCTTTCATGTTGACTTTCCTAAATTCATAGAATCGTATCTTGTGGGCTCTTTTATACATGTGAGTACCTGGTAACGGCTGGCAAATTTTAACAGGAGGCAAATTACAAATGAGCTAAGTAATGGACAGGAGGTGGTGACCACTCCAGCATCATGGGCATCCTGTCCTGCATTTATTGGTCAGAATAGTTCAAACAAGTGATCGTCATAGCGTAAACTACCAGCTTGTGGAAATAAAGAATATTAACAAATGCTCGTAGATAGGGAGCACTCCTCACTGCGTGTGAGCCATTGTCAGGCAGATGGAATTTGGAACAGGAAAGAACTAGGAAGTTTGAGGAAATAGTGATCCTAAAACATTAACAAGTGAGTAGAATACTACCATCACAAGCTACCTAGCAACCTAGGCCCCAAGCCCAGTGGTTATCTCCCTACAGGTGTCTCGACCGTCCAAAGTAATCCTTAACAGCTACATGTCATAGGTCATCTCTCCACACGTAGCTCATAGTTCTCTAATAGCTGTATTTTTACATCTGCTTGCAACAGTCATTGAAAATAGGGCAGCCCAGTGACACAGTGGTTAGCACTGCTGTCTCACAGTGCCAGGGACCTGGATTCAATTCCCGGCTTGGGTCACTGTCTGTGTGGAGTTTGTACATTCTCCCCCTGTCTGTGTGTGTTTCCTCTGGGTGCCCCAGTTTCCTCCCACAGTCTAAAAACGTGCAGGTTAGGTGGATGGAAACTTTGATAGAGTATAACTGAGAAAACAGGCACGCCTGGAACGAGAGATATCATGAGAATTGTAGACAAGTGCAACAGAGATTACAAATGTTTCTTTGAAAGGCTTTCTAAAGAAATTCAGAAAGGAAAGATTAAGTTGAATAAAAGTCTGCAATAAGTCTGTCATGGTGCATGTATGTTTGCCTCACAGCTAAATACAAAGTACAAGAAGTTAAGGGGAACAGGTCAGTAATTTGCAAGAAGAAAGTGATGGCTGGCAGGAGAACATTGCGTTCCTACACAATCAGTTATGCTGGGAACAATAGAGCGGGTTACACAAGAAAAATACCAGACCAAACACACATGAGGGTTGAAGTGGCTTAAGTGAAGTTACTTGAATCAAAGGTGAACTAAAGCTGAACTAAAGGTGGTCATGGTAGAGATCAAAGCTGTTAAAAGTGTCAAAACCAGGTCAGTAGAATTAAGAATTAAGGCATCAAAAAAGGATCCATGGAATTTTAAAAAGTAACCAGGTTGGCACCTTCTTGCATTTCAGACTTAAACAAGGACAAAAGCAGGCAGCGAGACAATGAGGGAAATGCCCCACTTAGTTGAAGAACCTGAGGCAAGTCAAATGGTTAAAGCAGGAAAGACAGAAACTGTCTTTCCATATTTAGGGAGGGACCAGGAAAATTTCCAAACAGACAAACAGATGGAGAGGCACAATATACAGCAGTCGAAGCTGATTAGCCACCTATAAGCAATGATGTCCCAAAGGACATAGGGTAGATGAGGAAATAATTATCCCTTAAACAAAATCGCACATGTAACAGCTAAAAAGAACTCAAGAGCTATTGACACCTTTCATGCACTCGAAACACCAACAGATATTGTTAAAGCAGGGTGTTTGTATGAATTAAAGGTACTTACAGAGCTATGAAAGGGCTCTTCAATGTGGCTCCCAAAATATAAAGGTAGGCTCAATGTCTTGAAGGAATCTGGCAGAAATCAAATTCAAACTTTTCAAGATACTTGGAATAAAGTTAAAAAAGAACTGCTAAAATACAAATTAAAAACAAGTTTACTGACTCTTTCAAAATTGCTTAAGTAGTGAACATTTGAACTTGAAATTGTTTTGAAGGAGAAAAAGGGTAAGCAACTTAAATACCTTTAACTGTTTTGACCTTGAAACTCTGGTTGTACCAAAAATAAAATCTTGGGTGAGAAGCAGCTTACAAAACATTGAAAGGTTTAAGCCTATTAGAACTGAATCTAAATTTGGGCAACGTTGAATACAGCAATATAAGCTAATAAAGAGAGTTTGGTTCTCTTTGACTGGGAACATTTTTTAATTACGTAAAGTGACACAATTTTGTGTCAAGCTTCCTACACAACACCCCACCCCTCCCCATCCAGCCTCCAACTCCCACTCCCCCGAAACTGCCACCTCCTACCAAGATAAGCAGCAGGCATCAAATTTGGACTAAAGATGTTGGTGGCGATTTTCCAGCCCCACGCCCTCATGCACAGTCCATGCTGGGGCCAAAGGAACTGCAGGAAATGGGCCATAGCCCTTTCATCACAGCCCCGTGCCCTGATACAACTGGTTCAAGCCCAGTGAGGTTGTGAACCAGATCAGCATATTTAAATCCTCATTTAAATATGCTGGCTGGAAACTTCCATTACTTTCCCTCCCCTCCCCTCCACTTCTGGATTCTCCTGATTCAAACAGAGAACCTATTGTAAAGCTGTCAGTGAGTAAAACTATTCAAACTAATTTATAATTAGGAGTTTACACTATTAACTTTTTTGTTGTTTTGGTTAAATCATGATCTGATACCTAAATAATTTTCTCAGATCTAAGTAATCACCTGTGTAGTTGCTGCATTCTGGAAAAGTGCATAGATAGATATGAATTATTATTAACATGCATTTATTCTGTATGTAACTTGACTATAATGCAGGTGGTGAGTATCAAAAGGGCAAATCTATTGAGGTGCGGGTGTGATGGACCACATTTATTTCTGTTAAGTTTCAAACTGTAGATTTTCCTCCTCACCTGGTTGAGTAGGTTCTCAACAGAATCATTCCGTACTCTTCCACATTACATCTATTGAGAATATCACTGAAGACTGAAGGTGAAAAATCAGAAGCAAGTTAATGGATAATTTTTCCACATTAATACCCGTCAGTGTTGGGAAAACTACTAGAGACCATTGTCAAGGGCAAAATGTATTCTTGCTTGGAGAAGCACAAGTTAAGGAACTGATAAAATGGATTTATTAAAGGCAAATCATGCCCGACAGATCTGATTGTTATTTAGAGTAGCAGAGGTACTGTATAAATGTTGTCTATAGACTTGCAAAACAATTTAATTATCATGTTTTGTGTCTTTGTGAATTAAATTAACTTGCATACATAATTGTCAAAATATATCACTCACCTGATAAAGGGTCAAAGCTCCAAAAGCTCATGCTACCAAATAAACCTGTTGGACTTCAACTTGATGTTGAGACTACTTACTGTGTAATTGTCAAAGTGATAGGACCAGAATGTAATGGGGAATGAATGTTGCTGATTGGAGGAAATATGAAATGGGGTCCCATATAGGGTCAGTAATAGGACCATTGCTTTCATATTTATAATCAGCCTAGGCTGAGGAATTAAAAGTATACTTTCAAAGTTTATGGGTGATGCAAAACTTGGCAATGTAGTAAATTGTAGGCAAGATAGTAACTGGCAGATGCCATCTAACGTGGATGTGTCAAGTTCTTCACTTATGGAAGAACAACACTGAAAAGCAGCATAATTTAAACTGTACAATTTTGTGGGATCCGGGGTCATTTTGACCTTTGGAGTATGGAACTCTTTCAAGGTGATAAGGAAAGCTGGTTAAGCAAGCATATGTAACTTGGCTTTGTAAATAGGGACATTAAATACAGGAGTTATGCTAAACCTTGACAACGGAGCTGAGGAGGAACTTCTTCACTCAAAGGGTGGTGAATCTCTGGAATTCTCTGCCCGTTGAAGTGGTGGAGGCTGCCTCGCTAAATATATTTAAGACGTGGGTTGATGGGTTTTTGATAAGCGAGGGGATTAAGGGTTATGGGGAGAGGGCGGGAATGTGGAACTGAGCCACGACAGATCAGCCATGATCTTATTGAATGGCGGGGCAGGCTCGAAGGGCTGGATGGCCTACTCCTGCTCCTATTTCTTATGTTCTTATCCGTGGCTGGGATTCCCTGATGCAGCTGCAGTGACTAGAATCTTGCTTGAGAGCCAAATTTTCCATTCTCACTGGCAGTGGTTTAGGTACTGACGAGATCAGAGAATCCCGCCCTGCTCTTGGGATTCTTCAACTCCTGGGGGCAGTGGGAAACCAGCACCAATCCAAAGACTAGTCATGATGGCCACACTGGGGTTACTCAGGGGCCATTGAAACATCACATCAAAAGGTGATTAAAAGGGTCATAAGAACATAAGAACATAAGAAATAGGAGCAGGAGTAGGCCATCTGGCCCTTCGAGCCTGCCCCGCCATTCAATAAGATCATGGCTGATCTGTTGTGGCTCAGTTCCACTTTCCCGCCCTCTCCCCATAACCCTTAATCCCCTCTCTTATCAAAAACCCATCAACCCGCGTCTTAAAAATATTTAGCGAGGCAGCCTCCACCACTTCAACGGGCAGAGAATTCCAGAGATTCACCACCCTTTGAGTGAAGAAGTTCCTCCTCAACTCCGTTCTAAACCGCCCCCCTTTTATCTTGAGGCTGTGCCCCCTAGTCCTACTGTCTTTTTTGAGCGGGAAGAGTCTCTCCACCTCTATCCTATCCATCCCATTCATCATCTTATACGTCTCAATGAGATCTCCCCTCATTCTTCTAAACTCTAACGAGTACAAGCCCAGTTTATTCAGCCTCTCCTCATAGCTCAACCCCCTCAACTCCGGTATCAGCCTAGTAAACCTCCTCTGCACTCCCTCCAAGGCCAAAATATCTTTGCGCAGGTGCGGCACCCAAAACTGCACACAGTACTCCAGCTGCGGCCTCACCAATGCCCCATACAGCTGCAGCAAGACCTCCCTACTTTTATATTCAATCCCCCTCGCTATGAAGGCCAGCATCCCATTCGCCTTCCTGACCACCTGCTGCACCTGCAAGCTGGGTTTTTGCGACTCATGCACAAGGACCCCGAGGTCCCTCTGCACCGTCGCCTGCTGCAGTTTTTCGTCCCGTAAGTAATAATCCTTCCTACCATTCTTCCTACCAAAGTGGACCACCTCACACTTGCCAACAATAAATTACATCTGCAATTTCCTGGCCCATTCGCCCAGCCTATCTAGATCCTTCTGCAGACTCTCCACACCCTCCGCACAATTTGCCGTTCCCCCAATCTTGGTGTCATCAGCAAATTTCGACACCCTACACTCGGTTCCCTCCTCCAGATCATCTATATAAATGGTAAAAAGCTGAGGCCCCAGCACCGACCCCTGGGGCACTCCACTAGTCACCATTCGCCAATCCGAATAGCACCCGTTGACCCCCACTCTCTGCCTCCTATTTGACAACCAATCCTCTATCCACTCTAACACCCTACCCCCAACTCCATGTCCCTCGACCTTCTGCAATAACCTCTTGTGAGGTACTTTGTCAAACGCCTTCTGAAAATCTAGAAAGACCACATCCACCGGCTCTCCTCTATCCACCGCCCTAGACACATCCTCATAGAACTCCAGTAAATTTGTCAGACACGACTTCCCTTTAATGAAACCGTGCTGCGTCTGCTCTATCAAGCAATTCCCTTCAAGATGCCTCGCAATTTCCTCCTTGATGACGGATTCTAACATTTTACCTACAACAGACGTTAAACTAACTGGCCTATAATTCCCCGCCTTTTGCCTGGCACCCTTCTTAAACAACGGCGTAACATTAGCCGTTTTCCAATCATCCGGCACTTCCCCGGAATCCAGCGACGTCTGGAAAATAACCACCAAGGCATCCACTATCACCTCCGCCATTTCTTTCAGAACCCTCGGATGCATTCCATCCGGTCCTGGGGACTTGTCCACAATCAGCCCCTCTGTCGAGCACCGCCTCTCTAGTAACAATAATGTCATTAAGACCCTCCAGTCCTACCACCTTTCCATCGCTAACACCCGGCAAATTATTCACGTCCTCCTCCATGAAGACAGAAACAAAAAAGTTATTCAATACCTTAGCCATATCCCCATTCTCGACCACTAGGTCCCCTTTCTGCAGTGCCCTGTGTGCATAGAAGGCCTCAACGGCGCCTGAGACACGTTATGTTCCCTCTCCGGGAAATCTGGCCATGAATATAACCTAATTAGAGGGGCAGACAGTCAGGTTGGATGACCCCCCTTCATGATGGGACCTGTTGATCGCAAGTTTGGCCAGGATCAGGAAAAGTCAGGCAGGAAAGTAATTTTGTTAAGCAATTTAGCATAGAGTGACAACCTGATGCTGACTGCCACTCCAAGGAAGTTCAGGCCCACAGTGTTTGTGAATAGGAGATGTGAAAGTTACCACTACATTGACACGTTCTTCAGTCTCTTACATAAAAACATAACTTCAGCAGCCAAGCAGGAGCACAACTGTTTCTGAAATTGGAACTGATTAAATAAATTAATACAAGTTGCTATTTCAAGCATTCAAATGGGAACTTCCATAGAAACATAGGGAGGGATTCTCCCATCACAACCCGCAAATTTTCTGTGGGTCAGGTCGGGAGATGTGTATGTGTCTCCCAGAGCCAAGGAACAGTCGGGACCGTGCTGGAAACCAATGGGAAGAGAGGTATATGATTTTGATCTGTTTTAAATGCATTTTTAATCTATCTTACATGTGATTATTGGGTGGGGTACGGAACTTGCTGGGCCGATAGAATCTCCAACCCCGCCAGGAGCACTTCACTCCAATGGGGTTTAGAGTAGCACCCCAGGTTCAGGGAATTACTGAGAGACCACACCAGAATGAAGGGGGGGCAACCAGGAGTTCGGGCAGTGGAGGTATGGTGCCCTTTGGGCATGGACACCCTGGCAGTGCCAGCCTGAATCCCTGACACTGCCCATTGGGCAAAGTACCCATGCCCAGGGGCCACTATGGCACTGCCCAGCAGACATTGGGCAGTGCCAAGGGGGCAGGGCCTGTTGTAGGCAGGGCCTGGGGTGATCTGTGGGGCTGGGAGAGTTCCACTGCCATTCTGCATGGGGATTGGTCTGGGCTGGAGGGAGGCCAGCCAGTGGGCTAAGGGGAGGATGCTCTATTGGCACGGGGGTGGGGTCTGCCTCCCATCAGGGGGTCTGTCTCTGAAGGCGGGGGAGGGTTGGTCTGCCGGGAGAGGGGTCAGATGGGGGAGGGGAGGGGTCTGCTGTGGTGGGGGTGTGTGAAGGAATCGCCACTTCTGGGGAGTGAGGGGGGCGGGTGCACCTGGAGAGCGAGGTGCTTTGGGACGGCGGGGGTTGGTGGGGGGGGGGGTGGGTTTTGGGGGGGGGGGCGGGGCTGGCCCAGAAATTGTCGTGGGGAATACGATTGGGCCATGACAGTTGGGGAGGGGTAGCACTGTGGGGGTCCTGGGCTGCCCAGCGATCGAGCTGGCCAGCAAGTGGGGAGCCTGACAAATCGGGACCACAGAATTTTGGAACTGTCAGATTCCATGTGAATAGGCCGCAGCCCCCGGGTTTTTAATGATATTCATGATTGGGGCCTCTGCCACATTGTGCCACCGTTTAATGAAATATACTTTGGTATTGACATACATTCCAGTGAAGTAAAGTGTGGATGAGACTAATCTTGGAATCCGTGTCCTTAGTGTAAGAACTTTTTGAAAGAACTGAATTTAATTGTCAGGCTATCACCTGAGACATTGGGAAAGTGTCTGGGAGGATTAGCAAAGATTTTCAAGTACTCCCTTTGGACTTCTGAGAAGATTACCTGACAATCAGGAAGGCTTATCAGGGTGGCATGTGTGGTGCGATATGTGCAACCTCACTGGGAAGAGGTTGTGCACGTGCGGAAGTGATTTGTTACATGTGAAGTAACAAACATGCAGTAACGCATGGTGAAGCTGCAACAGGCATGTTCGGCCACCAGATAAACAGCATGGTGTGAAATGGTTCATATGGCCTGAAGAGTAAGAAAAGATTTTAAATGATCAAAGCACTGACACATACTCCACAGAGAAACTGACTTTTAGGCAACAAGCTCAGATTCAGAGGGAGTAAAATTAAAGCAAAAATAAAAGGAATGTTGTGTTGGGACAAGGTTAAGGAGAAATAATAATTAATAGGAATTATCCGCAAGACAGATATAGATGCAGGGAGAGCTGGAAAATCTTTTAAAACCAAGCATAATCTGTCGGTCTAATTGCATGCATTTATATGCTAATAGCCTAGAAATTAGCATCACTAATGCAAAAGAATAAGACAAACCATAGAGTGAGGTGATCTGCAAGTGGGGAGTGCCAATCTAAATCGATAATAATTGAGGTAATTTTAGCATGTTTTCAACGATATGTAATCAAGAAATTAGGGAAATTAACTTCACTTTAGAAATAACTAGGTTAGCTAAACCTTAGTTGTGAGAAGTCAGTAAAGATGTTTCTTTCCAAAAAGGTGGGGTGGGGCTGGGATTTGTAAGAAATTGGGACCTCTAAGAAGTTGTATTTCTAGAGTTATATAGAATCCTTATGGAATTGGTCAACACAGCATGAGGTCACCTTGACAGAAAAACTGGCCGGAGTTCTCTGATCTCACCCACAGCTGGGATTATCTGGTCCTGCTGCTATGAGCAGAACTTTGGCTGAGTGTCAAATTCTTCATTCGCGCTGTCAGCAGTAGTGGGGCGTGTAAGACTGGAGAATTCTGGCTACTATTTTCCTTCTCTCTCTGAAAAAGCACATCAAGAGTGCCTAAAAATGTTAGATTTCCTAATTCAAGAGATCCCTAAGTCGATAAGACAGCATCTTGTATACCATTTTATTCCTATAAGTGTCTTGTAAGGGCTGGCAAATGAGGCCTTGAGCTAAGTGATGGATAGTGGGGGATGTGACCATTCTGAAATCTTGGGTACCTATCCTGTATTTATTGGTTAGAAAGATTCCCAGAAGTGATTGTGAATAGGGTAAACTACCAACTCTAGAAACAAAGTGTTTTAAGTGCTTGGAGATGGGGGCTGTCCCTGTCACATGGCAGTACTTATCAAGCATTGGCTTCTTCAGATGGAAGATTAATTTTAAAGTTTATGTTTTACTGTTGCAAGTAGGCTTACATTAACATTACAATTAAGTTACTGCGAAAATCCCCTAGTCACCACACTCAGACGCCTATTTGGTTACACTGAGGAAGAATTTAGCATGGCCATTGCACTTAACCTGCACGTCTTTTGGACTGTGGGAGGAAACCCAGAGGTAATCCATGCAGGCACAGGGAGAGCCTGACAGATGGTGACCCAAGCTAGGAAGCGACCCTGGATCCCTGGCGCTGTGAGGCAGCAGTGCTAACCACTGTGCCACTGTGCCACCCATGAGGAGAAACTGGGGTAAAAGTTTCCTAACACTTTAGCTAGAGGGCAGAATACTGCCCCCCCACTAACTATTGATATCAACATACCCTGAGCCAACAACCATTTGTCCTTTGGGATCAGTGAGCCATGCTCCACTGTGATGGAAAATATATGTTTCCTGTTTAGGAAATGCATCCTATCTGAATTGCTGCTTCTAAATAAACTTGATTAATTACCTTAAAATTACTTACAAATATTCAACTGCCTATCTTTGGCATCTGTGTCTCCCAAACTCAAAATCTTATTGCGTGCATCCAGTTTCCATCTCTTTCGTTCTGTTTTTGCTGATTGAGCTCTTTACAAGGGAATCGAGGAGGTCATGACCAGGGTCGACAGTGGTGGAGGGGGGTGGTGTTTGAGTTGGAGGAGGGAGGTTGTAGTCTGGAAAACATTCCTAAACCAATGGCAGAACAGGCCCATATTTTTTAACTATATGACAATGCAACATAGAAGAGCTTGCAGCCACCAACCACATACAAATATGTTACACTCTTACCGATCCCACATATACCAGTGAGGTGAGTTCTGAAAGGTACCGTGTATTGCTGGGACTACAACCTAAGGAATTTGTTACACCAACTAAGTTTTTGTTCAGCAGGCATGCGAAACTGAAATCATTTTACACTTTGCATTTTACGTGTAGCTTTTAAACCATGCAGAAAATTTTTAAAGTTAGTCAGCATCTTGTTGGTAAAGGACATTTAGAACTAGATGTCTTATCCTTTTTAGGGTTAAGTCATTATCTGAAAGCAGGCAAGGTCAATTTCTTTTACCAGAGAAGTAAGGAATCATAACAACTTGACGAATGAACAGATAGCTTGTTTATTGTCTTGTTTATTCAGGTCATCCTGACTCTCTCGGATTCCCGGCAAAGCTCTGAGAGAAAAGTTTTGCAAGCAGCAGCACTTTATAAGCTGATTCATAGATAAGCACCTTAAAACCCATTGCTATGAGGTAGCTTAGGATTTATTCTTCCTTCTCAATGTTTGTGAAGAAAGACGAGATGCCCAATTCCATCAGAATGCAGCGACTTTTTATGTATTCAGGCCAGAATTTCCTGAAAATTTGAATCCAAAGGTACACACAAAACCAATGTCCGGTGTAAAAGATTGAAGAAATTAGGACACCTGTTTTGTACCTGCTTGAACATTCCAATATTTTATTCTCATTCATCAAGCCTTGTGCTTAAACTTACTTTGGTTCATTATAACGGCTCTGTCTCAAAGGTCAAGAGCATTATGTATGAATCTCATGTGATTACACATTCCCAGAAAAGGGCAGCATGGTAGCACTGCTGCCTCACAGTGCCAGGGCCCAGGGTACAATATCCAACTTGGGTAACAGTGCGGAGTTTGCATGTTCTCCCTGTGTGTGTCTGTGTGGCTTTCCTCCGGGTGTTCCAGTTTCCTCCCATAGTCTGAAAGTCATGCTAAATTCCCTCACATTGTACCTGAACAGGGGCCGCAGTGTGGCAACTCGGGAGTTTTCACAGTAATTTCATTGCAGTATTAATGTAGACCTACTTATGACACTAATAAATAAAATGTAAAAAAAAATACATTTAAGCATTGTTGCAGCAACAAAGTCCTACTTCTGATGCTCCATAGTGATATTTTAACTGCTTTTTAAAATTATCTTTATTGAGATTGGCATTGCATGAAGGTATTTTTACAGCATTAGTATAAACTATATTAAAAATTGGAAAACATCCATCACCACAATTTTTACAAATGCTGTGTAATAAGCACGAATAGTCCTCAGATGATTTTAAACTTCAATTTTATATTTAAAGAAAGAAAATGTGGTGTGAGATCAAGGCTTCCTTTGGGCCCTGTTGTTTACATTAATTTCCATCAGCTTACACTGACTTTTCAGCACCACTGTATGGTAATAAGAAATTTCAGTGCAAAATTGCCCTTGGCAAAATGGGTTGAACAATGGGTGTACTTTTCTGTGCAGCTTAGCAATTATGCCTCTCTGGGAAATTCCAGGCCCAATTATATCCAAGCTGTACAAGAACATCTCAAAATGACATCGAATGACTTCTAGATTTTCAAAAGAGATTTGATGGACTTCCTGTCCATCCCAGAAAACAAACACAATCTGATAAACAACACCTTCTTGCTTTAATCTTCTGCTCTATGAATTCATGCACATGTACTCTGGATTCTACAAGGGTGTTCGGTATATTTTGCCACAACAGAGGATTTACTGTAATTCCTTTACTGTGTTATAAAGGTTAAAGTTTATTTATTGGTGTCGTAAGTAGGCTTACATTAACATTGCAATTAAGAAATGTGAAAATCCTGTAGTAGCCACACTCGGGTGCCTGTTGGGCTACACTGAGGGAGAATTTAGCACAGCCAGTGTACCTAACCAGCATGTCTTTCGGACTGTAGGAGGAAACCGGAGGAAACCCATGCAGACATGGGGAGAAGGTGCAGACTCCGCACAGTGTCCCAAGCCATTGACTTTGATGGGACTACTAGTTCCTGCTGACAGGAAGGACTGGAAAATTCTGGCCACTGTGTCTCCTGCCAATGCAACATGGCCACCAGCACCTGCCTACACTTGCGCACTTGTCTGTGCAAGTGCAGAAAACCTAAAACTGAATCTTATAAAGAATGGGGAATAGATACCACTCAGAATGTGAGGTTAGATAAAACATGGTCGACATTTTTAGTATTCTCATTGTTGTTTTTTAAAAACTTGGTGCAGATTTTTTGACATTATTGAATCATCCAGGTGCAGAGCATTGTGAAAGAAATCAGGCAAGGAGGATCTCCAACCCATCAGGGAGCCAGCCAGTTTCCCAGACCATTCTCAATCTTTGCGGCTGTGTCCTGGTGCTCCAGTAGCTTCAGAAGCAGGAACATGAAATCTGCTTTTTTGCATTCTAAAGGGGGTTTGAAGCCTCAGGTCTCTATGTGCATACTCACTTGTTTGAAATGTGTGTATGCCATAGAAAAGAGTCATTGTCATATTGCTCCACAATACAGAAAGAGGACTTTCAGCCCATCGTATCTATTCTGGCCATCAGGCACCTATCCATTCTAATCTCATTTTCCAGCATTTGGGCTGTGTATGCTATGGTGTTTCAAGAGCTCATCTAAATGCTTCCTAAATGTTGCGAGGGTTCCTGCTTCTACCATCCTTTCAGGCAGTGAATTCCCGATTCTCACCACCGTCTGGGTGAAAAAAAAATTGTCAAATTCCCTCTAAATCTCCTGTTCTTTACCTTGAATTTATATCTCCTGTTTACTGACCCCTCTGCTAAAGGGAAAAGTTCCTTCCTATGTACTCTACCTATGTCCCTCATAATTTTGTACAACTCAGTCAGGTCTCCCCCCACCTCAAAGGAGAACAACCCCAACTTAACCAACCTTTCTTCACAGCTGAAACACTCCTGGCAACATAAAACATGATCAAGTGGGTGACACGGTGGCACAGTGGTCACCACTGCTGCCTCACAGCACCAGGGACCTGGATTCAATTCTGGTTTTGGGTGACTGTCTGTGTGGAGTTTGCATGTTCTCCTCATGTCTGTGACGGTTTCCTCTGGGTGCTCCAAATTCCTCCCACAGTCCAAAGATGTTCAGGTTAGCTTGGTTGGCCATGATAAATTGCCTTTAGTGCCAGGGGTATTAGGACTATAAATATGTGGGATAACGGGGATGGAATCTGGGTAGGATTGTTGTCGGTGCAGGCTCGATGGGCCAAGTGGCCTCCTTCTGCACTGTAGATTCTATGAACATCCTCATGAATCTCCTCTGCACTCTCCCTCAGGCAATTGCATCATAGAAAGATAAAGCTAAAGGAAATCACCTCTGTAAAAATGGGTATTCTATTTTTTCTGACCTTTTGGTTCTGAATTCCAATTGGATTCTCTGACCTCACACGTAGCCCGGATTCTCCCATCTGTTGCAGTGAAGGGAGATTTGGCTGAGTGCCAAATTCTCTGACCAAGCTGCCAGCAACAGTGGGGTGTGAACTGCCAGAGAGTTCCTGCCAGGATGGGGGAATGAGTAGAGTTCTGGGACAGAATTTTCCCACCCTGCCTGCCGTGGGAAACTTAGCAGGCAGGATAGAAAATTTGGCAGATAATTTCAAGGTCCGTTGACCTCAGGTGGGAAGTACCTGTCTTGGGAACCTGTCTTGGGATGCAAGTGGCCGGAAAAATCCCATTCCAGTCTCCGTTGCTTCTAATGACATCATGGAGTGAAGCTGTGAAATGTGCAGGCGTTGTATTGGTAGCAAACACAACATAAAAAAGAAACCTTAACACGGGTTACTTAGTGAGGTATTGATATCCAAACTTCTGACATTAATTTCATCATTCTTACTTTGAGTGGCACCTATTATGATTAATGAAACTTCGAAAGTTCAACGATTGATACCTTTGAGAAAACATTCATCACATAAAACAATGGCATTGGAAAAGAAAATATTTCGCTCTTAATATCTGACTGCATAACTTACACCTGGAGTACAAATTTATTATGAGATCCAATGCCACTTGGGAGGATGCTTTCCTATCCTTTATTTATATTTAGTATATTAATATTGTTTCAATGCAGTGGAAGGTTTAATTGCTCCATGTAAATTAGCTTTACCCATGGGTACTTTAATTGGCATGATAAGGAGTTCAGTTCCTCAGGATGTGATGCAACAACTTCAAACACATTCACTGCTGCTGCTGTTGTATCAGAGATTATCTTAAATCCAGTAAATTGCTGTAAGAAAGTTAGATGTGACATGGATAGAACTGTGACATTCCAGCTGTTAAAGTAAGCTGAATTGTTCTGATCCTCTCGTAGGCGAGTGTACCACCCAGCGCTGTACTAATTTCCTAAACTAAAAGAGGTCAAGGTTTAATTCCTATCAGCACAAAGTCAGCTGATCTTGGCCAAGGCAGCAGACAAGGTGCTGAAATTGAATTTGGCATCTTCAGCAGAGGGAAAGGAAAATTGTGCAGCGTTATTCCTCCTGTGACCAGTATGGGTAAATGTGTCTCTGTGAACATTCTGACACAATGCTGAGGTTTGGTTGTCATATCATTCCCTGTCATACGAGAAGAATAGGAACATACTTCATAGAATCCTTACAGTGCAGAAGGAGGCCATACGGCCCATCCAGCCTGCACTGACTCTCCAACTAAGATTCCAACCTAGGCACTATCCCCATAGGCCCATGTATTCACCCCACTAATCCCCCTAACCTACACATCTTGGGACACTAAGGGGCAATTTTAGCACGTCCAATCCATGTAACCCGCACATCTTTGGACTGTGGGAGGAAACCGGAGCACCCAGAAAAAAACCCACGCAGACACAGAGAGAATGTGGAAACTCCACACAGTCAGCCAAAGCCAGAATTGAATCTGGGTCTCCAGCGCTGAGGCAGCCGGGCTAACCATTGTGCCTCCTCGGACAAGATATCGGAGGGCTGCAAATGTCTGGTACCGATGGCAGAATCTTGCTGCCCATTGTTCCACAAGGGACCAGAAGATCTAATTCAATGTAAGTAAGTAAGATTTACTTGGAAATGTACACATAAAGTGGCAGCATCATTTGGATGGATGAGGAAATATTTACCAAATAATAAAGCAATTTGGAAATTAAAATTTAAGCCATGTTGCATTTCATAAATGAACAACTCAAACTATTGGGCGTGATCTTACCAGCTCATCGCACCCACCAATCAGTGTGGTGAATTGAGCAGATAGCTTGCAAGGTCAAAATTCTGCTGGTCGTGAATTGGATTGCTATTTTTCCTGCTCCGTTTTATCAGCAAGAACAGCATGTCATTATTGAATCCAGTGCAGCTGCTTCCCACCTCCCGGATGTTTCCAACATCACCAGCAAGTCGCCATGCTGGCGGGTATCACTACTGCTATGCAGTAGCATAGACCAGACACTCGTTTCACGCCCAGGGAGATTGGAGGCCATTGAAGCCCTGGATAGTTGGAGGCATGGCTGGGTAGTGCCCACCTTGCACTTTGGCAGTGCCAGGTTGGGCACTGTAAGGGTGCCAGGGCAGTGCCAAGGGTGTGGGGCTAAGTGGGGCAGGGCCTCAGTGGGGGTGGGGCTTGAACGGGGGAGTAGTTCTGCATGATGATGAGGGGCCTATGCAAGCTGGGGGCAGGGGGGGTGGTGGTGGGGCGGGGGTGGTTGTGCAGTGATGGGCTGCAAAGGGGTTCACGATGGAGGGGGCATGTCAAGAGCCTGCCAGGGGAATCACTGGGAGAGTTCTGATGTCTTGATGCTGCCAACTTGAGTCAGTGTGGACAGTGTCAATACTGCTGAAGAAGTGGGGGTGAGGGGTGCATGGGATAGAATGCCTGTTGTGGGGCTGGGCTAGGAGGAGGTGTCCCAGTTCAACGGTGGATTGGGGCATCTTGCATAATGATGCCTGAGCACTCTGAAACTGGCTTCACGGCCATATTTAGCTTCTGCACCCCCCCCCAACACCTACCCACTGCCCAACCCCCCCGCTCCCCCCTCAACCCACCGTATGGCACAAATCTCCCAACTATCAAAGAAGTTGACAGAGTGCCAGAAGTTGTAGTGCCGAGCCCACCAAACGGACCGGTGTGGATGACTCCCGTTTCGTTTTGGAAAATTCTGTCCATTAACTTTGCACTGGTAAACTAGCAGATCATGCTTAAGAATCACAGTGAAATGTTGATGGAGAGAACCATCCAGTATAAAATATTGGATCAGAATTGGCTGGAGCAGCACACCTCACTCTTCACCCACTCTTCAGATTGCATTTTCTCAGCAGTCCAAACAACTGACAATGAGGAGTGATAATGGGCCATGTCAACATCGCATGTAGGACTTCATTAACATTGTTCTCAATGATCTATCCCTTAACCAATGAAACAAAAGGATTGGGAAAGGGATGAAGAAATAAAAAGCAGAAAGTGCTGGAAAATCTAAGCAGGTCAGACAGCATCTGTCGCCCTCTCTACAGATGCTTCCAGACCTGCTGAGATTTCCCAGCTTTTTCTGTTTCTGTTTCAGATTCTAGCATCTGCAGTAATTTGCCTTTATCTTAGTGAAGGAAATAGGGTAACTTCGAGGCTAAAGGAGAAATAAAGGGAAATTAGTAGATTCAGGAGAAAATGAAGCAATTTAAGAAAAAAAAATTAAAAACAATAAGGAGATGAGGATATTAGAACCCTGTTATGTTTAGGAATTTCTGTGGTGGTCTTTGAGAAATTATGAGTGAATGGAAGAAAATAATGTGAAATGTACAAACATTGTGAACCATGTGGTATAGAGCCACCCCGATCACGGGGACCTTGTGATATGCTCCATGGTACATTGCAGAATTGAAAATCCCTGCATCACCAAACATATGGTAGAATTGGATTACTCCATCTTCTTTAACATGTTGGACAGTGTGTTTAACAGGACTGCCAATACCTCACACAATTGCTGCTCTGTCTCCAGCATTCTCCTTTCCCTTGCTGTCATTCAGGGTTCGATACCTCTATCCTGTTGAGTGGTGTTTGGAAAGGAAACTTCCCTCCAGAACATCCTCTCCTCAGCTTTCCCTGTAACCACTATTTGTTCATACTCACTTATGTTGGAAGAGAACTACATGCCATTTCATCCACCTGCCTATGAGGTTCAATCAATGTGTTGATATCTGTGTTGGTGCCTGCAATATCTGCTCTTTATGATGATGTATCTTCAGAAGATATCATTTCTTCTAAGAGGTCTTCATACTATACAGGCAGAAGGTTGTGCTTTTTGTGTTGTGGCCCTGGAGGTGAAAAGAAAAGGATGCGTTTTGGTGGTAGTTCTTCTAATGTTGACATGACACACTTAACTGCAGCAGAATCACTTGTTCAGAAGTCCACTGAAGGTGAAGTTGCTTTCTGGAAGATGTGGGTCTAAAAGATTAGTGTGGTCATCCTGCTCCTCTTCTCCACCAATCTTACAAACTGCAATGTTCAAGCAATTGGAGATCTTACTGATTTCAAATGACTCCTCCTGTGTCACTTCAGCAACCTTCTACAACCATCCGGGATCTCTTCCTCACCAGGAATTCTGTGCTGTCTTCCACTGCAGAGTAGTATGCCAGGCTTGTGAAGTAGCTCTCGGAAATGTGCATATCCTATAGTTGTAGTGCGTACAGTGAAAGTGAGAATCAGAAGGATGCAAAACAAATGGGACTAACATGTTCTTGAGAACAATGACCACGGTATCATTTCTGGATGTATAATAAGGGTGGTTAAACGTGGATGAGGTCTGATGAGACGAGATGAGGTTTGAGGCTATTGCAGTCATGGAAGGAAGATGCAGCAGATAAGAAATGAGGGTGAAAGCTGGCCTCCCTGATTAGTGGTGAACAAGTGATTGAGAGATAAGGAGTGGTCTGAATGGTGTAGGATGGACAAGGTTGAGTAGGAAATAATGCACAACAGAAGATGAGTAAAGAAGAACATGTCCTGACCATTCCTTACCGAGTCAGGTCACTGAACTATGTCTGGAGTATCACGCAGCTGTTGCTGACTCCCTTAGTCCATTCAATCCAGATTCTCATTTTTTGTAGTTGGTTCTTTTTCTAATGTGTGGAAAATATATCTCTTCTTTTCCACATAGCTCCCGGCATTCCTTCTAGTCATTGTTTGACTTGGGAGGTTCCTTTCCTCTCTTACCAGGTATAATTTCTATAGTCAATGATTATTTCAGTGTTTCAAGTTCTCTCCCTGAACCTCCTTTACACAGATGAACAGTGCCTGTGAATAATACGTGGGAAATTTCACCAGTAAACCTGAGTCTAGCCATTAAAATTGGCTAGTATTATGCATGGCATAATGATGTAGATTTATTGGTACAGACTCGATGGGCTAAATGGCCTCCTGCTGTACTGTAGGGATTCTATGATTCTACGATTCTATGAGAAACATGCTCACATGCCATGTTCCCATTTTTGGGACATCATTTGAGCTGTTCTCCTCTTTGTGTAACTAAGGGTGCAATTCTTCCAACGCAACCTGCAAATTTTCTGGCAGGTCCATCAGAAGAATCGCATGTCAGCCATTTTGCGGGATTCGTGCATGCATTCCAGATACATTTGAGTCTCCCACAGCCAGGGAACAATTGTAGTCAAGACCGCTCTGGAAACCAGCAGGAAGAGAGCTAAGTCTTTTAAATCTATTTTAAATGCATCTTAAATCTATTTTGCATGTCATTATCAGGCCTGGCACAGAATATGCCGGGCTCGATTGAATCTCCCATCCTGCCAGGAGCACTTCGCTCCGGCGGGGTTTAGAGTAGCTCCCCACATTCAGGAGAGCCCACCGGAGTGAAGGTCAATCAGGACCCCCAGGAGATCGGACAGAGGGGGGTGAGCCCCCTGGTCATGGATATCCTGGCAGTGCCAGCCTCTGCCACTGGCACTGCCCAAGGGACAAAGTGCCCAAGCCCAGGGTATACCTTGGCATTGTCCACCAGGCATCAGGCAGTACCAAGGGGTATTTTGGGCAGGGCTTAGGGGACAATGAGTGGGAGTGGGGCATCCCACTGCCACTTTGCATAGGGATCGGTCTGGGCTGGAGGGAGGCCAGCAATCGGGGTGGGCTGGGGGGAGTAGATGGTGGTCTGCCAGGGATGTGGGGAGGGTGGAATGAGTCTGCCTCCTGGGCTGTGGGGTCTGACCTGGGTGGGGTTTCAGTGGGTGGGAGGGATGGTCTGCTGTGGTGAGGAGGGTGGGGGGAATCACCTCTGCTGGAGGAGTGGGGTGCTTCGAGAGGAGGGAGGTCGTGTTTGCCACATTCGGGCCGGTGGGGGGGGGGGGGGGGGGGGTTGCACGGAGGGGGGGCGGCTGGAGGGGCAGCACTGCAGGGGTCCTAGGCTGGCCAACATTGGATCTGGCCAGCAAACGGCGAGACTGACAGGTCAGGACCACTGCACATGCGGAGAGTTCTGGAGCTGTCAGACTCCAGCTCGAATAGCTCTCGCCACCCCCGAGTTTTTAATGAGATACACCACTGGGACCTCTGCATTGCATGGAGTGGGAGATTCAGGTCTGAAGCTGCACTGAAAAAACAGTCGTGATCTAGACCTGTTTTCTCACCAGCACTTTTGGGAGAATTGCCCCCTAAATTGAAATGCAGTTACAAAGTTCGAGGTCTGAAGGAGCTATGGTTTATCTTTTCCTCGATGGATGAGCTGCCAATGTACAAGTTTTAAGTTTATTTATGCAAGTTGTTCATAATTCATTTGGATTTGCACTGGTCCAGATAGGCAGTTGATAATCTCTTCATGACTAAATCTTTCCAGCTCGACACTGGCAAATGAAGATTGATCCTACTGGTTATTTGTGAATCATTCTTGATTGGTCAATAAATAGACTACAACCATCTCTCATTCAGCTATACCACAGATTAATAGCAAAGTCTTCCTACATTTCAATGTTTGGTTGCCATTGTCCTCTAGGCAAGATTTTAAACCTAGGATCATTTGAAATGTTTTGAACTGAAGTTCTTAAAGAAATAAAGTTTGGCAAAAGTTTACTAACTATAATTCACCCACAGATATGAGCGCTTGTCAAAAACCATTAACCATCAAACAAATTCAATTGTTGCCATCTAGGAAGCAAAACCTAAATTCACAATTGTTATAGGACAGTGTTCTATAGTCACAATTGAATTCATTCAGATGCCTCCCAGTTAGTGATAATGAACATTAAATTTAACATTGACTGACTCCCTGTTAAGTTGAAAGTAGTTAACAAAGTGCCAATTGGCACATTGGACCACCAGCTGGTCTCCATCCATGTGCTTTGAAGGGAATTGAAGGCATAAAGTTAGCTTTCTGACAACATGAATTGGAACAATCTCAGTCAGGTAGTTTCAGCCTCAGAATAGCTTCCTATCAACTCATGCAAAGATACAGACTTCATCTCAGCTCAGAGCAGGCAGATTGCATTTAATGCTACAAGGCTCTGCACCCCATCCAAACAACATACTGGCACTCTTTAACAGCCCTGGTTCCAGAAAACTATTTCTGATGTTTTTCCATATGGTGGAAATCTTTTAGTAGGTAGAAAAGATCAGGCAGTAAAAGGAACACACAAATCATGGGAGGTCTTAATATGAAAAATCCCTTCAATCAGCCACCAGACAGAGATGTTGGAAATCAATATTTAACTGTCTGACTCACAGACAGGTTCCGAGCATGACAAAAATATAAGAATGATGGACAGATACAGACCAACGATTCCAAAAGGCCTGTCCCATTCTGTCATGACACAACTTTTGCATACAGTGACTCTCAGTCTCCAAATATCTAGCCCTCTTTGTCAGCAGGGCGAGGGTGGAGGTGGGGATTGTTGTGGGTGGGTGGGGGTGTGGTGGGCTAGGTGTAGGTGGGGGTTGGGGTGATGAAACAAGTTTCAGGAGACCACAGTAATGTGGGTGGGGGAAGGGGAAGGGGGAGGGGAAATCCCTCAAGGCCCCACCTACCTTTTATTTGTGGTGATGCCAGACTCATTTCAAACTCTTCCAGCTCTCTTTTGCAGTGATTCCCAACTCATTCCAAGATCTGATCCATAGGTTGGCGATTTTTTGTGAAAAGAAACACCTCCTGACATCTAGCCAGTTCTGGTTAACATAAAACATATCCATGTCCCCTGGCTTGAATTCAGATATCTATCCAGATAAACCAAATCCAATCCTTTACAACTTTAAACATGTCAATCAAATATTCTAGATGGCTGCACTTTTCTACTCTGTAAATCTATATGGGTAACTAATGGCCTTGAAACTGGACTTCATAGAATCATAGAATCCCAACAGTGCAGAAGGAGGCCATTTGGCCCATTGAGTCTGCATTGACCACAATCCAAGCCAGGCCCTATTCTCATAACCCCATGCATTTACTCTGCTAGTCCCCCTGACACTAAGAGGCAATTTAGGATGGCCAATCCACCTAACTTGCCCATCTTTGGACTGTAGGAGGAAACTGGAGCACTTGGAGGAAACATACGCAGACAAAGGGAGTATATGCAAACTCCACACAAACAGTGACCCAAATTGGAAATTGAACCTGGTTTCTTGGCACTGTGAGGCAGCAATGCTAACTACTGTGCCACCATGCCACCTCCTATGGCCATCTTTTGAACTTTTTCTAAAGTCTCCATATCACTCTGCATGTGAGGGGACCATATCTGAACACTGTGTTTGATGAAGCTTGACCAAGATCAAGGACAGTGTTCTAGTTTTTTTTTAATATTGATTGTCCTGGAAGTTCAAATTAGTACATTATTTCCTTTTGCAAATTCTCAAGTCAAAATTGACAGATTTATGTACTGTGAAACTTGATCAATCTCCCATTCAACCGCATTGAGTTTGCAATCCTGTATCTATGGAAAATAAACTATCTGCTCAGCCCAACTTCATTTTGCCACATACCTGAGGTTCTGAAGAAATGGCATCATCTTCTGAAATGTTAGTCCTGTTTTTTCCCCACAGTTATTGCCTGACCTACTGAGTAATTCCAGCAATTTTTGTTTTTGATTATACTGTGCCAACATTCCTGGACATGGTTCAGCACTGCACTCGTTAGAAAGACCTTGAACTTCAAGATCACACTCAAAAAACTTAACTGCATCAACTTAATCAATTGAATCAAGATTAAACAGAACAAGTTAAATATTTCTTCTCTGCTGCTCATGTAGGAACAACAGTATTTCATGATATAGGGCATAATTCTGAGTGATTCTGAGTTCTACCACTTCATTGCATATCAGATTGCTACACCAAAGTCATATACCACTAATACAGTTTAACATATTGCATTGATGGCATGGAGAACTGGGGGATATGGCAAATTACAAGCCTATCTTTTCTGATGAAGGTCTGAATCTTGCTCACCTTAAGAGGCTGATATGCCCAACTAACAGCCGATTTTAAGGATTCTAGGGAAGATTAGATCCAAATGGATATGAGTTCCAAGTACAAATTGCTGAAAACTTAATACTAATTGACATTAAAATTGTCCTTTTTTTCTCAATCAGGTTGCATGAATGCTTGATGAAAGAGAAGGAAAATTCCATGGGTCTGTGACTTTTCTGCAGTTGTAAATAAGACACCTTGATGGAGGTGAATAGCATGAGCATTGAACTTCATCTAATCTATGCTACCTTGAACCTGGAGTGTCTGATGTTAAAATGAGCTGCCAAAAATTGAAGTGTTTTATTGTCTCACAGTGACATCTCTCGCTTTGATTAAGGGAGAATTTTCCAAATGAAGTATGTATTTTGAATCACTTACTGCTTGATGTAATACACCAACATTTTTTCACTCCAGTGAAAAGTTTTACTTCTACAATCAAAATGCTCATGGCAACAATTTGCCCTTTAGGCAGAATATCAAATCAATGAAAGGAGAAGGTAAATCGAAAGAGAAGGAAAGGTTGGGCATAAATAGAAATTACCCTGAAGAGATTGGGCTTGGTATGGAGGGTGGCTCCACACGAGAACAGAGCAGTGATCTGGTTACCATGGATCCGTGCTATTCCCAAAGTGCTTCATGGAAGTACAGTCGGACTAAAATAGATGCTGAATGAGATTTTTGGAGGAGTCACTAGATGCTTTGTCAAAGAAATATGTTTTAAGTAGGGTCTTCAAGAAGGAGAGGGGGAGGTAAAGGAAGAGAATTCCCAGACATCTGAAGGTGGTGGGGTTGAGGGCAGGCGGTGGTGGGGAGTGGCGGGGGTGGTGGCAGTGGGATGTGTGTAAAATTCAGCTCTGTGGGATACAATAGGAATCCAAGTTTGGACAGTTTGGCTCAACCTCACAGAGTAGGTGGGGAAAAGCATTGATTCAGTTACAGACATATCCTTAAATCTTTATCTGGACAGTCATAAGAACATAAGAACTAGGAGAAGGAGTAGGTCATCTGTCCCTCGAGCAAACTCTGCCATTCAATAAGATCATGGCTGATCTTTCTGTGGACTCAGCTTCACTTACCTGCTTGCTCATCACAATCCTTAATTCCTTTACTGTTCAAAAATCTATCAATCTTTGCCTTTAAAACATTCAATGAGGTAGCCTCAACTGCTTCACTGGGCAGGGAATTCCACAGATTTACAACTTTTTGAGTGAAGAAGTTCCTCCTCATCTCTTTAATCTGCTCCCCCTTATTTTGAGGCTATACCCCCTAGTTCTGGTTTCACCTACCAGTGGAAACAATCTCCTTGCTTCTATCTTATCTATTCCCTTCATAATTTTACGTGTTTCTATAAGATTCCTCCCCCCCACCATTCTTCTAAATTCCAATGGGTGTAGTCCCAATCTACTTAGTCTTTTCTCATAAGCCAACCTTCTCAACTCTGGAATCAACCTAGTGAGTCTTCTCTGCACTCCCTCCAGTGCCGGTATATCCTTTGCACACACCCTTCTTTTATTGTTTTCTTGCACTATCCCTCATGGTCACTCTCGTCAAATATTCCCGTTCAATCCTCAACATTCATTCCACTTCTCACACTCATAACACTCAGCTTTCTCCCATTGCAGATGAGAGCACGTAGCTCCAGGGTGAGGTAGATAATTAAGGTTGGACCTGCAGAAATGACCATCCTCAGATTAATGGAGGAAGATGCTCAGGTATTGCCAGCCTAGCATTAATATGAGGCATAGGTGATGGAGAGAAAGGATAGTTCACATACCTGATGACAACGTTATACATTACTCTGTCACGTAACAGTCACTTATGTTGGATTGATGTTACCATTTACTGAGTTGTTATAATTTACAAGATGTAAGTGGGCCAGTCTTTGGTTGAGCCCTCATGAGCTCCAGTATCCAGGGGACGTAGAATTGCTGAAGTGCTGCTGAAGCTGCCATGTAGAAGTACAAGAAAATATATGAGGAAGATATCTTAGTTCAACAAGGGGATCCTTTTGCATGCTTGTAATAATATCAATGCATTAATAATGCTTTTTATTTGAGCAAAATGAGGTTACGTGAGCTCCTAATTGCTATGGCTTCTACTTTGTTGCACCTTCTTACATTGACCCTGGTCAGCTTCCTTCCAGTGAGTGGTATGATCGGCCTTCCTGCGATGGAGAGTGCGATGGTTGACTGGGTAACTGTTGGGAATGTTTGGGATTGTGGCAGTAAAAGGGTTTATGATGGAATTCTCAGATTGCTGAAAGCACGCATAATAAAAGCACACCTTAGACTTCTCTGGCTGCAAGTGTGTTGTTATAGGCACCGTGGGAACATCTGGCTCCTTCTCCTCATCCCTCTCAGGGGATGCTGGCTGCTCCCCAACTTTGTCTTACTCAAGTTTTTTCTGTCGCACAATGTTATGAAGGGCACAACACACAACAGGAGATCTCTGTGGGAACATTTTGAAAAGCTCCTTCTATCAGACACTTAAACTGAATTCTGGACAAAGTAGTGGCTTGTTCTAGTTCTGTCCTGGTTATGATCTGGTTTCTGTTGTATCTCTCCTCTGGCGTAGTGGTAAGGTTCCTCATAGGGGACAAGTGCCAAATCTTCAATGGGCAGCCCTAGTTTCTCAGGAACCAGCTGCTGAGGCTGTGTGGAGGAGAGGTCACTGAGAGTACATGAGATTGCAGAAGAATGAAGAATTCATGGAAGCTCCCTCATACCTGATTTGGCAATACCTGATAAGTTAGTAGTGATCACAAATCAGCTGGATATTAAGAGAGGGGAAGCGTTTTTTAAACTGTATTTAAGAGATGCGGGCATCGCTGACTAGACCAGCATTTATTGTCCATTCCTAATTTCCCTTAAGAAAGTGGTGGTGAGCTGCCTTCAACTGCAGCTCATGTTGTGTCAGTACACCCACAGTGCTGTTAGGGAGGGAGTTCCAGGATCTTGACCCAGCGACAGTGAAGGAACAGTGTTATACTTCCAAGTCAGGATGGTGAGTGACTTGAAGGGAAACTTTAGATTAATAAAGATTCCTGTCTAATCTGAGGGTACATTGATTGCCAGAGGTGTGTAATCAATCACCTCCTTGGACCTATGAGAATCCAACTAATGATGTGTAATTGACAGCTTCTGCATTTGAGTTGCTTCATTCAAGGCAAAGTAGATATAATTAGCAGACTTGTAAAGAAGACACCAGTGGCATGGATGGATCTATGTCTGGACAGCTGACTATGATATTCTAGAGTTGTCCCTGGAAGGAGCTACTCGTAACCTTCGCATTCACTGGCACCTAGATCTCTTGGACTGAGGTTTGCTTCCAGCAGGCTAAAAGTCCCTGTTACAAGAGCCTGAACCTTCTGAAGCACTTTTCTTCTGATTTATTCAAGAAGTTCACCCTCGTCCTATCTCCCGCTGTCTACTGATAGAGCAAAGATGGGAGAGAAAGCAGGAGAAATTTCCAGACTGTGAAAGAATGAGGATTTTCCAGGAGACATGTGCATCAAATGGTGAGGAGAGAGAGTGACTGAGCAGATTGACAACTGCAGCAGCTTTGGAGCAAGCAGAGGGCCATAGTTTAGGCAGCTGGAAGTTTGAAATTATTGTTGTAAATAACCTGGGGGAGAGCTTCTTTCCCAGTGATTGGCATTGAAACAAATAAAGAGTGAGAAGGGACTCAAAGAAGTGATTGGAGAGGAATACAAAGAGCTATTCAAGTCAACTTAACATGGGACTGACATAATACAGATAGAGAGGCCATGTGAGATGGCAAGGTCAAGAGAGCTGTCATGAAGTCTATATGGAAGTTGCAGATAAAGAAGCAAGATGAGTTAAAATGGAGATTGAAATCACTAAGGATAAGAGGATTCTCAATGCAGAAGCTGAGGGAGAAAAGAACTGTGAGTATCTCAATGAGAAACATATAACGAGGCTAGGGGCGGTCGAGAACACAGATTTTAAACAAGAGGCCCAACTCTAGAAGAAGGTGTGAAGGAGGGGAAGGTGTCAAAGGAATCGAGGGAGAGACCAAGGGTGGATGATGAATGTCACATTATGGTTATGGTTTGGGCATTGAGACTGAAGTTTATGGTTAAAACCCTTCATCACAACTGAGCATCAAAATCTTAGCAAGCCTTTTAGTACAACACAAATTTGCATTTAAATAGCCTCTTTAATGAGTGGAAAAATCCCAGAGTCCCCAGTAAGGTTGAGGAAAAAATGAAATGGGGAAAGATACCACAGAAACCACAGAAAGATACCACAGAGGGAGTGAAAAGATTGAGTAACCAACAAATTGCTTCAGGGAAAGCTTGAGGCACTCATACATCAGTTCAGACATCAAAAGGCATTGAGGAATCTCATTGGCTGCAGAAACCTGAGAACTAATATACGACCAAGGTGTTCAGTTCATGCCATTGCTGGAAGGGAGGATGCGGGTGACAGGGAATACTGAGGGGATGGTGAGTACCGAGGGGATAGTGAGTACCAAGGGAACAGGGAATACCGAGGGGACGGTGAGTACCGAGGGGACAGTGAGTACCGAGGGGACAGTGAGTACCGAGGGGACGGTGAGTACCGAGGGAACTGTGGGTACCGAAGGGGCAGTGAGTACCGAGGAAATAGTGAGTACTGAGGGGATGATGAATATTGAGAGGATAGTGAGTACCGAGGGGATGGTGATGGTCAGTACCAAGGGAACAGTGAATACTGAGGGGATGGTGAGTACCGAGGGGACGGTGAGTACCAAGGGGGCAGTGAGTACCGAGGGGACAGTGAGTACCAAGGGGGCAGGGAGTACCGAGGGGGCAGTGAGTACTGAGGGGACAGGGAGTACCGAGGGGGCAGTGAATACAAAGATGGCAGGGAGTCTGAAGATGGAAAGGAATTCAAAAACCTACATCATGATCCCATTATCAAGCAGCTCTTTTCTACCCCCCAATTTCCCTTCACTCTCCGTCCCATTCCCCTACCCTCTTCCCCCATTCCCTATCCTCTTCCCCCCATTCCCCTCCCCTCTTCCTCCCATTCCCTTACCCTCTCCCTCCCACTTCCCTACCCTCTCCCTCCCACTTCCCTACCCTCTCCCTCCCACTTCCCTACCCTCTCCCTCCCACTTCCCTACCCTCTCCCTCCCACTTCCCTACCCTCTCCCTCAGTGCCCTACCTTCTTCTTCCATTCCCCTACCCTCTCCCTCCCAATCCCCCTACCCTCTTCCACCCATTCCCTACCTTCTTCCTCCATTCCCCTGTCCTTTCCCTCCCAGTCCCCTACCCGCTTCCTTCCATTCCCCTACCCTCTTCCCCATTCCGCTACGCTCTCCCCCCATTCTCCTACCCTTTTCCTGTCATTCCCCTATCCTCTTCCCCCATTCCCTTACCCCTTCCTTCTCATTCCCTAACCCTCTCCCTCCTTGTCCCCTCCTCTCTTCCCCCCATTCGCCTACCCTCCCCCATTCCCCTACCCTCTCCCTTCCGTTCCCCTACCCTCTCCTTTCCATTCCCCATCCTCTTCCTCATTCCCCTATCCTCTCCCTCCCAGGGCCCTACCCTTTCATCTTCACTCCCCTGCCCCCTCGCTCCCATTTTCTGCTTCCGCTCCCATTTCCCCTCCTTCCCACTTCCCTGCCCTCTCCACTTTCTGAAGGAACTGTTTTAATCAGGACCTAGATTTTATCTTCATTCCATCATGAGGTGTCATTGGTGTGGGCTGGAGTTGTTATCCTCTGAAGGGAAGAGCTTGACAGGTTTGCAGATTATTTTCCCCAGTGTACTGACAGAACCCAGCCTGCGCTTTCTCTCACTGTGTGGGTGGCAGCCATGCTTCTGCGGGGTTACAGGTGCTGTTCTGCAGAGGTAGCAAGTTCCAGGAAGTCACAATTACGCACGGAAACACCATCAGGAGTCCACCAAAGGGAAACATCTGAGGATTCCCCAGAGCTAGAAGTGAAACTATGGTTTCAAAAATCCCAACACTGGATATTCCAGGCAAGAGGAATTTTTTTACTGGGAGCGGCTCTGCCTTCTGTTTCTGGCCTACATTTCCTCCTTTCTAGACCAATTAGGCGTTTACAGCACTTTTCTGTTTTCATTAGCAATCTGCTGCATCTGCAGGATTTGATTCTTCCCTTTTCCTTCAATGTGGTTCTCTCCCATGTTATTGGAAAGAACCACTGTCGCATGTACAGCAATCAAATTATTACTTCACGTGTCGATGTTTTTTCAGCGTTTTAGTCTTTTGTCCACTTCCTGTCTTTTAGTGCCTCACTTAGGTGACATTTTATGAAATCTAATAGTTTTCTAATTGCATGCATGTATAAATAAATAATAATTTTCTATTTCGCAGTCGGCAGTTGAGATCTCCTCTATGATTCAAACATTTGTGTTGCTTCTTTTCCTTTGCTTTTCATAAACCTTACCAAAATGATTGCTATCTTTCATTCCTTAGCACTGATGAAAGATATCATACAAAACATTGCAGTGGTTTTCATCTTTTCAGGGAAGTCAAAAAAATGGTATTCAGTTTTTATCCAGTGTGGCTCAAAACTTAAAGTAATCAGAATGTGCAGTAAAAAAATCTAGAAAAATTAGAAGGTGAAATAGACAACTGAGTCACTGGCCAGAACACTATTACCTCACCCACCATGGAATCAGAACGGACAAGGATCCAACAACAGAAATCACCATTGACCTCAGGCAGCAATTTCTGGTCTCGCCCGACATGACTGTAAAATCCCATCTTCTAATTTGAACTTAGAATCATAGAATCGTTAAGAGTGCAGGAGAGGTCGTTTGCATTGACTCTCTGACAGAATATCTTACCCAGGCCCTCTCCCCCACCCTATTCCTGTAATACCACACATTTACCATGGCCAATCCATCTAACCTACACATCTTGAGAAACCAAAGGTCAATTTACCATGACCAATTCACCTAACCTGCACATCTCTGGAATGTGGGAGGAAACCAGAGCACTAGGAGGAAACCCACACAGACCAGGGGAGAATGTGCAAACTCCACAGGCAGTGACCCAAATCCAGAATTGAACCTGGGTTCCTGGAACTGTGAGGCAGCAGTGCTAACCACTGTGCCACCCTTTGCCTGTAGCCTGCCAGGTTTTGCTCATAGTGTGTGCAAAATTAGCAGATCATCAGCAAACCTCGTGCAATTGACCTCAGCTCTTTTCAATTTAAAAAGGCAACAAGTGGCCAGATGTTCTTGTCCTGTCTGTGGCCTTGCTGGAAGTGCTACAGGAGTTTGTCTGAGGACTGGTAATGCATTCTGCAGTCTACACTTAACAGTTAAAGTTCATTTGAGATATCATAGATTACTGTAACCATAAAACCACTCCCTTGATTAATGATGCGGAGAGATGGAAGTTTTTTTATGAGCACCAGAAAAAAGACTCCGATGTTAACAAGGCCGGATTTCTAAACCTGGTTGGCAGAGGTTGGGAACTAGAGGGGGTGGAAGGAGAAGGGGAGGGGTTGGACCTGGTTGGAGGCAATCCAGAGCTGGTCACAACCACAGGCCGAAAGCCTGCAACTAATAGCGGCAGCATGGGTCTTGGATTCTGACCTGCCATCCCAAAGGGGAGGGGAAGAAGCCAGGGAAGCTGATAAGTTTGAGGAGCTGGGGAATTTTTTTTACTGGGAGCGACTCTGCCTTCTGTTTCTGGCCTACATTTCCTCCTTTCTAGACCAATTAGGCGTTTACAGCACTTTTCTGTTTTCATTAGCAATCTGCTGCATCTGCAGGATTTGATTCTTCCCTTTTCCTTCAATGTGATTCTCTCCCATGTTATTGGAAAGAACCATTGTCGCATGAATGGCAATCAAATCATTACTTCGTGTGTAGATGTTTTTGCAGCGTTTTAGTCTTTTGTCCTCTTACTGCCTTTTAGTGCCTCATTTAGGTGATATTTTAGCTGCAGTGTTAAAGCTGTGTTTGCCAATGTTGGGCTGCCAGGTATCCCAGGGCCTGGGAAATCTAGCCAGCAATGGTCAATCCTAGTAAAAGTGGGTAACAGGAAATCCGCCATTCTGCTATTTAAATGGCCACCCCATCTCTTTCAAACCTGGAATTGGATGGGTTGGGGCAAGGTTTCAGATTGATTAAACTTTTACATCTGGCCCCAAGCCATATCCCCTTCATGGAGGGTAAAATTACTTGCATGGGCTTGGTTGGTTCAGTTAATCATGTGACCATAGTTGAAAGGTATAAATAACTGTCCTACCATAACAGCCACAAACAAAGTAACATTACTGAGCTCAATTCTATTCAAGAATTCAAAAACTGTTGGCCAAGATAGGGCAAAACAAGAAGCAGCAATGTTAATAATCCATATGGGATCTTTGATTGTGTTGGATCATATTTCATCTAATTATCTTACGATATTTTCACTTATTGGAGCCTGTACTATCCATCTTTGATTCAAACCTTTTGTTGATAGATATTTACAAACTGGTTTGGTTCACCTTTGCATCGATTGCTGCATGGCATTTGTTATCCGTACATGACTGCTTAGCCAATGGACTACAATCATGTCATCCACAGTCTGGTCACTTATATGACCATAAGACCATAAGACATTGGAGCAGAATTGGGCCACTTGGCCCATCGAGTCTGCTCCGTCATTCAATCATGGCTGATATTTTTCTCATCACTATTCTCCTGCCTTTTCCCCATAAGCCATAAGACCATATATGACAACTCAATTAGTAGACTCCAATTCCTGGAAACTTGAAGCTATCCTCTTGCAACAGAAATAAATATATATGTGCTTTTGCCCTTGGAGCTGTTATTTATGACAAAGGACAATAAATATATGACAGTCATTTCAGGAAAGAGTTTCAGAGACCATCATAATTGACAAGAATGAAACTCAAATCACTAATTAATTTACTCTGGGAATCCATTTATTTTTGCTCAAGCATAGTTAAGTAACAGAAGTGCTTTTGTTTTGTTTTGGGCTCTTTCTACCAACAAAATTTGCCATATGGATAGTTGACAGTGTGTTTTATATTGTTAATGTAAAATTGATCTGTACAAGAATTAATAATTGTCAAAATGAATAAATGATTAATAGTAGGCAGTCATCTCAGTGGAATGGGCAATCATCATTCTGTAAGTTTTCAATCATTATTTTATACCATACCAACAGTTTTGCATTATTTCACTTCCTATTTTGTATCCCTTACTTTGACCTTTACTTTCTTCCAATGATAACTGTAGCCACTGATATTAAAACAATGCTAATTTAAAAGATGTCCAAAGATGTGCAGGTTAGGTTGATTGGCCATTACAAATTGACCCTAGTGTCAGGGGGATTAGCAAGGTAAATGGGGTTGTGGGAATAGGTCCTGGGTTGGATTGTGATTGATATAGACTCATTGGGCCAAATGGCCTCCTTCTGCACTATAGGGATTCTATGATTCTATGAATTTCACACAAATTCCTTTGATGGAGACACAAATCTTTAAATAGGAGACGGCATCTGTTAAAATTGTGGATGAAAGAATTAGCTACCAATGTGTGTGTATGTGTTTGTATGTTATGAGTTTTAATGCATTTGGGTGTTACCACACAACATAGTCACAAGAGCGGAGTGATATTTGGACCTGGGTATAATGGCACTAGCTAATAGGAGAGCAAGATTTTCCAGAAAGAGAAAAGGGGCCCCAATTTTTGAGAGTTTCTGGGGCAGATAATGCGAATAAAGAGTGCAACGGAGGATTTACAGGGGTGGAAAATATGAAAACAAATAGGAATGCTGTGTGGATGGGGTGGTGAAGTGGAAGGGGAGTGAATTTTTAAAGTGAGAAGGAAAGATATTCCACCACACCCACCCCACCCCTGCACCTTCGCCCTATCCTGGCCAACATCTCTCTCTGAGTCAACTCTAGTAAAATTGATTGACTAATTACTCGCATCATGGAAATGTAGAAGATAGGAGCAGGAGAAGACCATTTGTCCTTTGAGCCTGTCCCTTCATTCATTACAATCATGGCTGATCATCCAACTCAATAGCCTAATCCTGCTTTTTCCAGCCAGTAAGGATAGGCAGCAACACCTGCTTCACCATCATCCTCAACCGGTGCCCCACAAGGCTGTGTTCAGCCCTCCACCATACTCCTTTTACACCCGTGACTGTGTGGCCAAATTCCCCTCCAATTCGATTTTCAAATTTGCTGACGGAACTACCATAGTTCGACAGATCTCAAACAATGACGAGACAAAGTACAAGAATGAGATAGACAATCTGGTCAACTGGTGCGGCGACAATAATCTTTCCCTCAATGTCAACAAACGATTTCAGGAAGCATAGAGGAAAACATGCCCCTGTCTACATCAACGGGGACAAAATAGAAAGGGTTGAGAGCTTCATGTTTTTAGGTGTCCAGATCACTAGCAACCTATCCTGGTTCCCCCATGCCGACACTATAGTTAAGAAAGCCCACCAAAGCCTCTACTTTCTCAGAAGACTAAGGAAATTTGGCATGTCAGTCACGACTCTCACCAACTTTTACAGATACACCATAGAAAGCATTCTTTCTGTTGTATCACAGCTTGATATGGCTCCTGCTCTGCCCAAGACCGCAAGAAAGTACAAAAGGTCATGTATGTAGCCCAATCCATCACACAAACCAGCCTACCATCCAGTGACTCTGTCTATACTTCTCGCTGCCTCAGCAAAGCAGCCAGCATAATTAAGGACCCCGTGCATCCTGGACATTCTCTCTTCCACCTTCTTCCGTCGGGAAAGGGATACAAAAGTCTGAGATTATGTACCAACTGACTCAAGAACAGCTTCTTCCTTGCTGCCATCAGACTTTTAAATGGACCTACCTTGCATTAAGTTGATCTTTCTCTACAACCTAGCTATGACTGTAACACTACATTCCGCAGTCTCTTGTTTCCTTCTATATGAACAGTATTCTTTGTCTCTATAGTAAGAAATAAATCATACTTTTCACTGTATGCTAATACATGTGACGTAAATCAAATCAAATTGAATCAAGTCCATTGCCTTTGACCTCATTTGCTGCAAAGTGCTATATCCAGCCCCCTCTTGAATACATTCAATGTTTTGGCATCAACTACTTCCTGTGGTAATGAATTCCACAGGCTCACTACTCTTTGGGTGAAGAAATGTCTCCTCACCCCCATCCTAAATGGTCCACCCTGAATCCTCAGACTGTGACTCCTGGTTCTGAACTCACCCACCGTTGGGAATATCCTCCCTGCATCCACCCTGTCTAATCTTGTTCGAATTTTATAAGTCTCTATGAGATCCGCCCTCATTCATCTGAACTCCAGTGAAAATAATCCTAACCTAGTCAATCTATCCTCATACACCAGTCCTGCCAATCCCGGAATCAGCTTGGTAAACCTTTGCTGCACTCCCTCCAGAACAAGAACATCCTTCCTCAGAAAAGGAGACCAAAAGTGCACAGAATTCCTTAGGTGTGACCTTGCCAAGACCCTTATAATTGCAACAACACATCCTTGCTCCTGTCCTCGAAACCTCTCAAAATGAAGGCCAACATGCCATTTGCCTTCTTTACCGCTTGCTGCACCTGCATGCTTAGCAACTGGTGCACAAGGACACCCAGGTCCCACTACACACTCCCCTCTCCCAATTTGCAGCCACTTAGATAGTAAACTGCCTTCTTGTTTTTGCTTCCAAAGTGAAGCATCATAGTGTGGGATCTTATTGTATTTAAATATGGATGCTGTGTTTTCCAACATAATAATGTAAGTCAATGCATTGCACTGTATGTGACGCACTTTGAAATGTTTCTGAGAGCTGTAATAATGTACTATACATATTCGATATATTGCCTAATTCACACAAATTTCATTCAGTGTAATATAAGCTGGCAAGCCAATGTGATGCAGTGCAAGAATAATCAAATATCTCTCTCCTGATAAGTTTCCTGAATTGAGCAGATGCATTAAATGGTGTGGAATAAAATTTTTTAATCCCTATGTTCAAGAGAATGATCTTCAGTGACACCTCCAGTAAATGGATCAAACGCCTAAACTCACATTTGATATCCACAGTTAACGCAATAGTTTCACCTTTCTTTACTCTGGTTACAGAATTCTTGCCAGAATTCTTGCAGTAACAATCCTCTCTGCCAAAGGCATGGTGTTGTAGGACTGTGAAAGTCGTACCTTTGTTTAGAAAGGGAATAAAGGAGAGGCTAAGTTTGGAAGCCTAGCATCTGTGGTGGGAAAATGATTGCAAACAAAATTCTGAGGGATTAAATAAATCAACATTTAGAAAAGTACAGCTGAATTAAAGATAGTCAACATGGATTTGTTAAAGGAGGGTCGTGTCTGATTAAGTTCATTGTATTTTTAAGGAGATGACAAGGAAGGCCGAAAAGTGTAGCATGTTTGATATAGTTTGCATGATTTGGAGAATGGCTTTTGATGAGATTCCACATGATAGACTGGTCAGTATCATAAAAGCCATGGGATCCAGGGACATGTAATAAGGTGAATGCAAAATTGGCTCACTGACATAAAGCAACAAATAATTGGTGATGGATGTTTTTGTGACTCGAAGGCTGTTCTCATTGATGATGTGCAGCTAAGCTAGAACTGTATGGAACAATAGTTGGGCCACAGCTTTAGTACTAATTATTGCATTAGCAGAAGGATGTGATCACACTAACAAGGATATCAAAAAGATTTGCAGGGATATTGCCAGAATGGAAAATTTTACGTATGCAACAAGACTTGATAGACTGGGTTTGTTTTCTTTGGAACGGGAAAAACTGGGAAGGGGTTTATATGAGATGTATAAAAATTCTAGGGGCCTACATAGATTGTATGGTATGGAAAAATTTCCCTTATCAGAGATCAATAACTAGAGGACATAGGTTTAATGTAATTAGTAGAAGAATTAGCAGGGGGTAAAGAGAACCTTTTCAAACCGGTGGTGTTTGGAACCAGGAACCCACTGCCTAAAGGGGTGGTATAGATAGAAACTCCAATCACTTGAACATGCACTAAAACTGCCATAATCTACAGGGCTACGGGCAAAAAGCTGAAAAGTGGGATAATGTTGTTTAGGTCTTTCTAAGCTGGCAAAGGCTGAAAGGCCTCCAACACATTGTAAATTCCCCATGTTTTCAACAGTAGAATAGAAGATTTGATGCTGTCCAATCTTACAAGCTCTCTCATCATCAGCTTTCAAAACATCAGGGATTTTAGGTAAATCTCAGAATCAAAACTAAAATATTGCAAAAGCAGTCAGTCTCAGATATTGTTGTTTGATCAAGCTCCTCTACTTAACACTGTTAGTTCAAATTTCCCTTGCTGGTATTACTGCTGCCAATTGTAATGAATTGTGCGAGCCATGGGTGTATTTTGAAATGACTTTTCACTTTCACATGTAAATTAGAAAATCTAACGCAGTTGCCCCTACAGATTTCTGGTATGGCTCTAAGTCTCTCTTCCTATTAAGTATGTCTCCCAGTCACCTCTCCCTTGGCCTGCCGTTGCATGCCATTCTTTTTTTTCACATTGGCAGAGATTCAGTAAATGCTACTGGAAGGCAAATGCAGCCTAGTTTTCCACTCATTATGAAATCAATCTGTTCACCATTGTGAAAATTCAGTCTCAGAGCACAGAAAGCAAAAGTAATCCTGTCTCCCAGTATCAGTGCCTGACTTGTCTCATCATGAGAGGAATTGTTTTGGGGCATATTGGAGACCAGAAGAGGCAGGTTTTGGGGGAAGGGTGGAGAGAGATGTTATCTGAGACTCATGCTGACCTAGAAATGATGTGGGTATGCCGGCGTTGGACTGGCGTAAACACAGTAAAAAGTCTGACAACACCAGGTTTTAGTCCAACCGTGACAGGTCAGGTCACCTGACGAAGGGACTAACCCCGAAAGCTTGTGAGTCTATTATCAAATAAATCGGTTGGACTAAAACCTGGTGTTGTCAGACTTTTTACTGGACCTAGAAATGAGCAGGGACAATAAAGGATTCAGATGTAAAATACGATTTAGATCTGTTTTCCAATATATTACATTTTCTGGTTCAAAATTTGTCTTCTATTATTCAACCCCCTAATAGAACATTTCAGTGGTGCTCTTACAAGTAACAGGCCTATTCTGCAAACTGCCACTGTTAATCCTGAGCAGAAATAGGTCTCATTAGTCACCAAAGAACTCACTGCAAAATCTGATGATATTTTGGGTTATTGTTTTCGGCACCAAAGGACGAATAAAACAGGTCATGGAAAAAGGGGGCAGTTCAGGATAGAAAGGTTGGTATAGAAGGAGGAGAATGTTTCAGTGTAACTCTGAATTCATCTTCCAGTCTCCCTTGGCATGTTTTAAAATAAGGTTCTGGTTTTGATATCAGTAATTGGAGTCTTAAATCAATTCAGATGTGCATATACATATAAAATAAATAACTCTATATTTGTATATTTTCCTGACCCCAGGGTATCTCAAAGTGCTTTGGGGCTAATTAAAACACTTTTAAAGTTGTAATGTGGAAAATAGGAGAGCTAAATATACACTGAGCAAAGTCCCACAAGAATATGAAAATGATCAAATCACATTTTTTTTATTGACCTTGGTTGAGCAATAAATATTGACCACCACTCCTCTGTTCTGGGAGCTTGCCCTTTTGAGAGGAAAGGCAGGGAAATGAGTTACTCTCTGAACTAAAAGACTATCACTCTGATTGTGCTGCAGTCCCTCAGTATCGTGTTGGGAGTGTCACCTTACTTTTTATGGTCAAGTCTGGGGTGAAGGATTTAAACTCACTCTTAAGCAGAGTATCAGGAGCTGAGGCACAACTGAGTTTGACTTTGGCAAATAAGAGTTAACTTTGGTGTTGTCATACTGTACCTACCTGTCTCAGATAAGTCTCAAGAGAATTAATTCCACTCAGGCAGGGCCTGTTTTATACCACCTCAACTGACAATTTAACTCTCCTAGCCAAAAGAAAGCAATACCTATGTCTGCTTCCAAACATATGCACAGTCTTTGCATGTGTTGAGGTCATTGATGTCTTCAAAACATTTAACTAAACGTTCTGCTTCAGAATTAAAAGACTGGAATACAGGTAAAGCAAGTAATTAGGAAAGCTAATAGGACATTATTATTTATTGCAAGGGGAATTGATTACAAAAATAGGAACATTATACTTCAGTTGTATAGGGCATTAGTGAGACCATGTCTGGAGTATTGTGTACAGTATTGGCTTCCTTATTTATGGAACAGAGGAACAAGAGTAGGTTATTCAGCTCATCAAGGCTGCTCCACCATTCAACATCATGGTTGATCAGACACTTCAATGCCTTTTACACACATTATCCCATAACCCTTTATATTACAGTTAATCAGAAATCTAACAATCTCTAAATTAAACATCTCAATGATTGAGCATCCACAGCCTTCTTGGGTAGGGAATTCCAAAGATTCACAACCCTTTGTATAATGAAATTTCTCCTTATTTCAGTCCTAAGTGGCATCCCCCTTATTTTGAATTTGTGTCTCCTAGTTTGGGACTCCTCAACCAAAAGAAACATTTTACCTACATCTATGCTGTCCATTCCTTTAAGTATTTTGTAGATTTACATTACGTTAGAAGGTTTATGTCTGTGTGGAGTTTGCACATTCTCCTCGTCTGTGTGGGTTTCCTCCGGGCACTCCAGTTTCCTCCCACAGTCCAAAGATGTGCGGGTTAGGTTGATTGGCCATGTTAAAATTACCCTTAGTGCCCTGGGATGAATAGGTTAGAGAGATTAGTGGGTAGGGCCGAGGTGGGATTATGGTCGGTGCAGATTTAAGAACATAAGAACATAAGAAATAGGAGCAGGAGTAGGCCATCTGGCCCTTCGAGCCTGCCCCGCCATTCAATAAGATCATGGCTGATCTGTCGTGGCTCAGTTCCACTTTCCCGCCCTCTCCCCATAACCCTTAATCCCCTCTCTTATCAAAAACCCATCAACCTGCTTCTTAAAAATATTTAGCGAGGCAGCCTCCACCACTTCAACGGGCAGAGAATTCCAGAGATTCACCACCCTTTGAGTGAAGAAGTTCCTCCTCAACTCCGTTCTGAACTGCCCCCCCTTTATCTTGAGGCTGTGCCCCCTAGTCCTACTGTCTTTTTTGAGCGGGAAGAGTCTTTCCACCTCTATCCTATCCATCCCATTCATCATCTTATACGTCTCAATGAGATCTCCCCTCATTCTTCTAAACTCTAACGAGTACAAGCCTAGTTTATTCAGCCTCTCCTCATAGCTCAACCCCCTCAACTCCGGTATCAGCCTAGTAAACCTCCTCTGCACTCCCTCCAAGGCCAAAATATCCTTGCGCAGGTGCGGCGCCCAAAACTGCACACAGTACTCCAGCTGCGGCCTCACCAATGCCCTATACAGCTGCAGCAAGACCTCCCTACTTTTATATTCAATCCCCCTCGCTATGAAGGCCAGCATCCCATTCGCCTTCCTGACCACCTGCTGCACCTGCAGGCTGGGTTTTTGCGACTCATGCACAAGGACCCCGAGGTCCCTCTGCACCGTCGCCTGCTGCAGTTTTTCGCCACGTAAGTAATAGTCCTTCCTACCATTCTTCCTACCAAAGTGGACCACCTCACACTTGCCAACATTAAATTCCATTTGCCATTTCCTGGCCCATTCACCCAGCCTATCTAGATCCTTCTGCAGACTCTCCACACCCTCCGCACAATTTGCCTTTCCCCCAAGCTTGGTGTCATCAGCAAATTTCGACACCCTACACTCGGTTCCCTCCTCCAGATCATCTATATAAATGGTAAATAGCTGAGGCCCCAGCACCGACCCCTGGGGCACCCCACTAGTCACCAACCGCCAATCCGAATAGCACCCATTGACCCCCACTCTCTGCCTCCTATTTGACAACCAATCCTCTATCCACGCTAACACCCTACCCCCAACTCCATGTCCTCTGACCTTCTGCAGTAACCTCTTGTGAGGTACCTTATCAAACGCCTTCTGAAAATCCAGAAAGACCACATCCACCGGCTCTCCTCTATCCACCGCCCTAGACACATCCTCATAGAACTCCAGTAAATTTGTCAGACACGACTTCCCTTTAATGAAACCGTGTTGCGTCTGCCCTATCAAGCAATTCCCTTCAAGATGCCTCGCAATTTCCTCCTTAATGACGGATTCTAACATTTTACCTACCACAGACGTTAAACTAACCGGCCTGTAATTCCCCGCCTTTTGCCTGGCACCCTTCTTAAACAACGGCGTAACATTAGCCGTTTTCCAATCCTCCGGCACTTCCCCGGAATCCAGCGACGTCTGGAAAATAACCACCAAGGCATCCACTATCACCTCCGCCATTTCTTTCAGAACCCTCGGATGCATTCCATCCGGTCCTGGGGACTTGTCCACAATCAGCCCCTCCAGTCTGTCGCGCACCACCTCTCTAGTAACAGTAATGTCATTAAGACCCTCCAGTCCTACCACCTTTCCATCGCTAACACCCGGCAAATTATTCACGTCCTCCTCCGTGAAGACAGAAACAAAAAAGTTATTCAAGACCTTAGCCATATCCCCATCCCCTACCACTAGGTCCCCTTTCTCATCCGCTAAGGGACCAACGTTCACCCTAGCCAGCCTCTTCCTTTTTATATATTTATAAAAACTCTTGCTATCCTTTTTTATATTAAGTGCTAGCCCAGCTTCATAGCTTCTTCTACCCTCCTTTATCAACTTTTTTGTCAATCTTTGTTGACATTTAAACCTTTCCCAATCCTCTTCTCGCCCACTGCTCTTAGCTACTCTAAATTCCTCCGCTTTTAATTTAACACTTTCCTTCACCTCCTTCGTTATCCACGGCTTATTACCTCTCTTCCTACTGTCCTTTTTAACCATCGGAATAAATTTCTGCTGAGCACCAAGAAAGATCTCCTTAAAGATCCTCCACTGCTCCTCAGCAGACCTACCTTCCAACGCGCTCCCCCAGTCCACATTCGCCAATTCTTCTCTCATCCTACCATACTCCCCTCTATTCAAACAAAGGACACGTGTCCGGGAACCCACTTTCTCCTCCTCCATCTGCAACAGAAACTCCACCATACAATGATCACTCTCTCCAAGAGGATCCTTCACCTCAAGGTCCCTAATTCTACCCGCCTCATTACATAGCACTTGATGGGCCAAATGACTTGTTTCTGTCCTGTATGGATTCTAAAGTCTAAATTCTAAAGTCTGAAGTTTACATAAATACATTAGAAGTAATTCAGAGAAGGTTTACTAGACTAAGTCCAGGAATGGGCAGGTTGTCTTATGAGAAAAAATTGGAAATATTGGATTTGTAACAGTTAGAGTTAAGAAGAGTAAGAACCGACTTTATCAAAACCCTTGTGTAGAGAATTGATATTAAATAATGTTCAGGAGATTAAACATTAACTAACTAGGCCATTTTAGACCTTACAGCTGACTGGACTTACAGCATCTATACATTTTTCCTGAAACTCCTAAAAAGCTGTATGGGATTTTGTTCAGTGTATATTTAGTTTAGTTTTAAGCTTTTTTACATTTTGTTTTTTTCACAAAGAAAAATCTCTTTCACATGCTTGCCTACAGTTTGATTAGTTTGCTGGATTTTAAAAAGGGGAAACAACCTAAAATGCATTGACAGGGTGAATGTGGAGCAGATGTTTCTGCTTGTTGGAGAATCTGGAACTGGGGTTCACTGTTTAAAAAAAAGGTGGCTCATTCAAAACAGACATTAGAACATTTTTTTCATTCAAGGGGTCATGAGTCTTTGGAACTCTTCTTCAAAAGGCACTGAAAGCAGAGTTCTGGAATATTTTAAAACCAACTTAAACAGATAGATTCTTGATTAACAAGAGAGTGAAAGGTTATGGGGTAGGCAGGAATGTGGTTACAATCAGATCAACCATGATCTTATTGAATGTCAGAGAAAGCTCGAGGGGCCGAGTGGCCTACTCCTGCTCTTAATTCGTGTGTTCCCATGTAGTTAACCAAGGGAGTACTTTAAAACGTAGGTTTGGTCTCTTGCAACAGTCATACTCACGGGTAATTCACTTGATCTATAAATGCTTACATTATTCCCTTCTGGGATAAAGCGCGGCCCTGATTCTGGCCCTGACTGCACTATTGAGAAACAGAAACGACTTTGCAACAATTCAAAAGCTGCATCAGAGCCTTTGAGGTTAACTTGATTTCTGCATATCGCCATAAATTGCCTTCTGAAATTTCCAAATCATTAAGTTACCCTAACCCCGTGATCTGTGATCTTTAATAGCTTAGTAACAGAATGCTGCTGAAGTCAAACTGAACTCAAAGGACAAGTAGTTAGGAAACAAACGTGCCCTAGAAACCCAGCACTGGATTACAGAGGTACAGACGTGTCATGTTCCTCGTCCCACTGAATAGTAATCGATTTACCATAAATGGTTTAACCCCAGGACAACAACATCAGAGGGACGAAGTGAGCGGAATTTCACACGGGTGTACTCGGAGGGACAAGGGGGAGGGGAAGGTTAATTTTTAATTTTTTTTAAAAAAACTTACTGTTTCAAACCTGGAAACTGGACACTGTTCCCTTGTTGATGGGATTATCGCTAAAACTGAAAAGAATTCTTCCCGCCTGTTACGTCTTTTAGAAACAGAAAGGAAATATGACATTGTTATATTTTTATGGACTTTACTTGCCCGCTGAAGGTGAGCTACCACTCAGCGACTAACTCTGAAATGGCAATGCATTGTCTCTGATATCACATTATTTCAACCCATAGCCAACAATTTGCTGAATACACCAACAACAGGCCATTGATTACATGATCCCATTCATCTGGAGATCATGCTGTGTCTATCGACGAGCTTTTTTACAGGAGAACTTAAATGTCAGTGGTAAAAGTGTCAAAAATAATAGAAAAACAAAGGGTGCAATGCTGAATGATGCGTGTGCTGCTTTGTATAGAGGAATGATACTAATAGAATGATCAGCCGGTGAACATTAATTCACTAAACCAGTTTAGGCCCGACAGCTGACTGGACTTTCAGCATTTTCTGAAATTCCTAAATAGCTGTGTGGGACTTTGCTCACTGTATATTTAGCTTTGTTTTAAGCTTTTTTTGCATTTAACATTTTTTAAAAAAGAAAAACCTCCCAGGGTCATGTGGTTACCTGCAGTATTTGATTAGTTTGCTGGAATTTTTTTAAAAAAGGGGAAACGATAGATCAGTTTCTGAAGCTTGTGAAATCAGTTCTAAAGGTCAGACATCAATTCGCATTCAGAGAGCGCCTTGGATGTGGCAAAACGCACACCACGCGCTCAATACGACGGGGCGAGTGCTTATGGCCTATTAGAACCGATACTTCCATCTGGACTCGAAATGTCAGTTCTCTTTTCTCCTTACAGATGCTGCCAGACCTGCTAAAATTTTCCAGCATTTCTTCTTTTGGTTTCAGATTCCAGCATCCGCAGTAATTTGCTTTTATTTATTGGGATGAGTCTTTAGCAGGTGGAATTATGCTTGTAGTTGTGAAAGGCTGTTTAACAATTGGACTGCTGGTTGAATAGGACGCCTTACAATTTGACAAAAGGCAAGACCTGCGGATGTTGGAAATTTGAAATAGAAATACGGGAAATACTCAGCACATCTGGCAGCTTGTGGAGAAACAAACGTTTCAGATCGATGGCCCTTCCTGGGAACTCGGGGGTTCGAGACATGGACAGAAAATGCTAAGCTTGTTTCTCCCACGTTATGCTTTGAGTTGTGCTCAGCTGTCCGCGTTAAAGAGAAAACAAGCGCCACTGATTTGTCACATATTTATATCTACAAGAATGTCACAGATTAGCACTGACACTTTGCCGCGACAAACTATTCCCACGCAGAAAGTAGGTACTTCCCAGAAGCAGATCACTACGTATGTTACAGTGAAGTGGATCTCCAGCTGGCCCCAACCGAAAAGAGATAGGTCTAAATAGATTTCTGTTCAATAAATGTATGAGGGTACTTACAGTTATATAATTATGATAAGAAATGAGACTACTAACAGTAAGTGGGGCCCAATACTTTGTTACAGTGGTAGCTGCTGACATATTTCAGAAGACACAGCGAAGTATGGGCGCGTTTCTTTTAGATTGAAGGTCGGGATATTAAAGATATTTATAATATTTAATCCCCAACTTGATAGGTAACATTGAAGATGACAATTTCTTTTAGAGATATTAAAATTCTATATATTGAAAGAAAAACGATCAATGGTTTAAAACGTTTCCAGATATTGAATTAGAGACTACAACAGCAAACTTTGATGGCAGAATGAATTCTTGTGCTTAACTCTGGTCCTGAAATGTCAAAAATGGAAGTCCTGAACAGAAATTACTCATTAGATTGCAAGATAGGCAAAATAACGGGAGGGGGCAGGAGAAGAGGAAATCAATTCAATACTATATTCGAGGTGCAGATATACCATAAGCATGTGGTGTACTGTCGCTTGAATTTCACATCACATCGTAAATCATTTGGACAAATGAAAGTACGCATGCGGTTTCAATGGTGCCTTTTGAATCTATTGTACACTGAGTGAAAGTTCAGCAGGTCCCCTTACCATGCTTCTGATTTCTCTAGTTCCAGGTGGAAGTTGAACATTGCTCTCTTGAACTGGGGTAAATCCCACTCACATTTCAGACACCTTCACATCCTGGATCAAGCTGTGGATTGTCCCAGTTTTGGGAGCTCGAGGATAGGGGAGCTTCTTGCAGCCACCGAGAAATGTATCAAATTGCAAGGACTGTGTGCTCAGGGCCTGTATATATTGGGGGCTGGGATTTCTCTGTTCATTCTCACTTCCTGCTACCTACTGGAATGACTGAACGCACTGGAGGACAGTTTGCAGCCATTTAGTATGTCAAATTTGTGGAACTTGCCGTCATACATACCGCAAGTCTGATTCGGGCCTTGCGAAACCCAACCTCATGATCCAGGGACCCGATTGGGTAAAAGTTCAACTCACTCAAAATCCAGGGGGTAAAGATCAGCTCCCCCCCAACCCCAACCCCGCGCACATTGATGGGTTTTGCTTGAGTTAAAATCTCCCCCAGGAGTTCAAATCGTGGCATGATGCTGGAGAAGTCAAAATTAGTTCATAAACCTGGAGTATAAACTATTCTTGATAACGATCACCATGTAACAGTCAGGTGATGGTGAGAAAGGAACATCAGGTTTATCAATGTCCTTTAAGGCTAGAAGTCTAACCAGTAGACTAGACCCACAACAAAGTGATCGTCTCTCAAAAAGCAAGCCACCCAGGAAAAAAATATGGAATAAGCAATATATAAGCAATAATACTTGCCACTCCACATAACCCTTAATTCCTTTACTGTTCAAAAATGTATCTAACCTTGCCTCAAAAACATTCAATGAGGTAGCCTGTTTCACTGGGCAGGGAATTTCACAGATTCACAACCCTTTGTGTGGAGTTCCTCCTCAACTCAGTCTTAAATCTGCTCCCCTTTATTTGGCAGAGACATCCACATCCCACAACGAATGCTGGGCCTATTTCAGCGCCTCCTGCCTTTCCTGCCATGAAGTGACAGTCCTTGGTCTCATGCGAATATGTTGACACCGAAGTGAACATATTGCACAAGGTGGCGATGCCTCAACCAGACACAATGAGATATGGGCGATGGAGTGGACGGGGACTCCACTTAACGGTGGATCCTGAAGTTGAAGGTCTTCGTCAGGTTGTGAGTTGAATTGTTGGCTAATTGGTGAGAATGGATTAAACACAAATTGGGGATAGAGTAACTTCAGACTTGGCCAATGCTTTACGTTTTAGCCCGTCCCTAAAGTTATAATTGGATGAAACGTTCACTACGACAGCAATGGTGTTTCCGAATTCTGTTTTATTTTAGATTTAATTCGAACTGGTCTGTAACTGACGAATATAAAATGGCACAAGTTAAATAAAAGGTGAGATCTCCGTGTTAAAAACACTTGCTTTATTTCATAGTTTACGGTCTGGTTAGTACAATATAGCGGAAAAATCCGTAGTTTACAAAAAACGACAGTATCCAGAACAAGTGGATACCCAATACAAAAAGAATCATATTTACCGCCCTCCCGCGTAAATAAATAAAAGGAAATTAAAATTGAAATACCGTGGGAACTAGTAGCAAATATAGAAATGGCGCTCTGAAGTCTAATGGTGTCCTTGCCATCCGCTGAGAATCTATTATTGTCCAGTTGTTGGGGAAGTGCTTATAATGCCAATGAACAATAGCAGCGTGTGTGCAACACCTTTTAGAATAACACGACTCCAGCAAAATATTGCACTCTTTGGAGAAAATAATATTTTCTTGCAAAGTATAAAGGAAAAGTATATCGATATAATAGTATTCCAACATTAACGACATGATCCGGGCCTTTTGCCACGAAACACATCAGGCTATACTGACCCCCCTCCCCCCCACCCTCCCTCCCACTAAACAGACGCTTCTGTCTCTGTTACATAACCAAGGAAACAAATAGAACTCACATTGGGAAGTTGAACTTTACAGCATCGTTGCGACAACGTAGAAAAATATAACTAGCTCTGGATAAAGATTGGTCTACTTGTAATATTGTACAGTTACTCGTTCTAAGGAAATCCACTTAAATTACTATTTCAGTGTAGTTTTTTTTGTACATTGTATATCATTGATTTTAGAAAAAAGAACCTCAGTTTGCAATCTGCAGACTGGTCCGTTCAATGCCAATCGAATGTCCTGCCGAGCAAGTGGAAGAATTTGCGGTTCGGTTCATTAAAGAATCCATGTAGTTTGTCCAGCACAGCCGAGTCCACTTGCGGGTGGGTTCTCCCCTTGGATTCGTGCAGGCACCTCTCCCTGCCGCCCTCCCGCAGGCAGTAAAACCCTTTGGTTTTGTTGAAGTAAAAATTGGACCTGTTAATCCGCGGCGTGAGCCCCAGGAACCTCTCCACTTTTTCCATTTCGGGGAAGGGGTCCCTGATCAGCTTGTCGCCGTCCACGATGTGTATCTGACTGAGGGGGAAATACTTGAGCCAGTTCTGCATGTGAATGTGATACAGGCTGCGGTTAATGGCTTTGTAGTCCACATTGATCTGGCCATCCCGGATCAGCAGTTGCTCCACCGACTGGAAGGGTTTGTGCTTTTGCATGCGGTTGAACAATACCTGAGTGTAGTCGGATATGACCCTCTCGGTGGGGTCCCGCAGTATTAAAAGGAGGCGGATGCTGTGGTTCATGTGGTAGATCCTTTCAGGCACTTTATGTGAAGTGAAATAGGCCGGCGTCTTCTCCACCGTGGTCTGGTGGGGGTAGGAGAGTGGCATCTGGCGGCTGTACCACTCAAGCCCCTTCTCGTAATTGCCTTCCCAGTCGAAGAAGTGGATCTCGCTCTCCGCCGCCCGCACCTCCGGGTGCAGGTTCAGCATCTCCAGCAGAGCCCGGGTGCCACCCTTTCTTACCCCGATGATGATGGTCTGCGGGAGCCTCTGCATGGTGCCGTTCGGGAACACGGTGGGCCGGAAGATGGAGCGGCTGGAGAGGTTGCTCTGTAACAGGTAGCGTAGGGCGTGAGAGGGCAGCACCCGGTCCAGATCCAAAGGCGGCCTGGAAGGCACCACCACCGGGTGGAGCAGGAAGAGGAAGAGCCCCAGAAACAAGGTCGCCATAACGGAAGACTTCAGTCTGGATTTATTAAACCAGCGGAGAGAGTACGGACTAAACTCCACATGGAAATTCACAGAAACCCTTCGAAGTATGCTGAGATTCCTCTGGGGCCCGCACTCACTGAAGACAGAAAAGAAAAGTAGGTTTAAATGTGTCTTATCAATATAACTCATTTACACAGTTCGGATGCAGCCTGTAATCATTTTGCCCGAAGTACTTGTTCACACACGCACACACACATGTTTACCTCCCCTATCGATCTAACATCATCCAAAACGGACAAAGTAACTTTTAGCATATTTCCATGGTGAGCTTCAATAGACAGGCCAATTGGGGAACTCCTGAATATGTGATTTACAAAAAAAACTAATCTGAAAAAAAATTATAGCTTGCTGGAAATACACATTGCATCAATAGGCTCCCGTGGAGGGAAAACCAAGCAAGTGAAACAGCAAGTGGGGCCTTGGGAGGGTAAGCTCCCTCCTCAGAACCGAAAAGTGGCCTGGCCCCTGCTCGATACTGTGAGATCCGCTGGGTCTTGCTCTTTCAAATGTGTCAACATGTTTTGGCTAAGACAAATGATCCGATAATTATTCACTAATGGAACTGAATATCAGCACTTCCCCAGAATACGTTCGCGTTGAATTTTAAGGGCTCAACAATAAGGCTACTGTTCCGGCAACCAACACTTCTTATTTTGGGGAGAGCAGGGGATAGGGAACATACGCGACAGACATGAAAGATGTGCTAAGTAAAGTCTCTATTTTTGGCTTTAACCGAATTAATTTCTATTGAAAGAAACAACTTTTTTTTGTATAAAACCCCACCGAGTGTGCTAGCATTCCATTCTGCCTCTCAACCACATCCATACAAGTCACTGCACTCCCAGAGCAAAGCGCCCAGCAACACATCCTTTGTATTTGCTTCACATAAATAGGGAGGTTACTTTCCCCAATCACTGCATTTGTTTATTGTTTTTTAAATCCCCTTTTGTCTAGTGTAATTTTTATACGGAGCGGTAGAATCACAGTGACTGATGAATGGGGTATCCTGGCTTTATATTTTTTGCAGCGGCTAACATTGACTGAATACGGCGCCATCTGCTGCCATTTCCACTCGTTAATCAGACCAGAAGCGATGAATTCCCAAAACGTTGAGGTCAACCCAAACTGCGAAGAGGAATGGTCTACTGACCAACCCTTTCAGAGTCTTGCTAATCTGCATCTGCCTTCGGCTGTGCTGGAAGCCGAGGCTTTTAGTGATGCATGATGAGGGCCAAATGTACAGAATGCACACTGCAACCTTTCCAAAGTCTCCTGCACGCCAGCATCCCCGCCTTACACGAGGGACCTCGAAACGGCAAGATAGTGCGGGGGAACTGAGACACATCAGCCGGGGAGAAGGGAGAGAGGAGCTAGCGCTCCAGGGAAGTAAAGCAAAGGCGTACTGACATTAGTAGCAATAGAAGTAGACCTGATTGGTAAACAAGAATCTGATCTGAAGATTGATCTGCCATTGGATAAATGACGACGAGTTGGGAGGGAGGGGGGAGAGAGAGGGTCCCTTGGCAGAAACATATCTGACTGCAGTCACAGAGAGTTTGTTTTAAACAATGGATTTTAGAATAGTAATCAACACAGCCATGTCAGAAAGAGGTCAACGCACTTCATTTTACCTAGTTACGTACGAATGAAAATGCAATGCCATCGGCTTGAAGAGTTTCAGAAATAGAATTTCAATAAGTTGACTATGTCCCAGACTTTCTTTGTGTGGAGCTGAATGGATGGATAGCAGGGGTTCGATCTCCATCGGCGCTCAATACAGTAATCTGAGCAAGTCTATCCGCAGACTGGGGACTCGGTACAGCTCTTCAGAAATCTATAGTGATAGCCCTTGCAGTGTTGACTGTGGCCAATTAAAGAGCACCCACTGTCTTGTTTCCATCGCCATTTCACTGACATTTCTGAAATTGACCAGCCCAAGGTGGCAGCTAATCCGGCTCCCCCCTCTCCGCCAAGCTCTTTTAATCCGGCACAGTCTGACAGACTGAAAGCGAAATGAGCTCCGGCAGTTCCATCAGTCTGAAACAACCACAAGTCCGTAGTAATAGAAAACCACAACAATTGGGCAATCTTACCAAGAGAGGCTACTTTGCAAATCTTGCTGCTGGATGATGTTTTGGCGCCGGAGATCACGTACAGGGAGAGATTTAAAGGCAAGAAGATGGAAAGAGAGGATTTATCTTTAAACTGATCCAAGGCAAGTTACCCCTGCATCAAGCCGAAAGTAGCTTTGGCAAAGGGTCATCGGGATTCGAAACGTCAGCTCTTTTTCTCGCCTTACAGATGCTGCCAGACCTGCTGAGATTTTCCAGCATTTTCTCTTTTGGTAAGTAGTTTAAGATTTAAGATCCTGCCAGAACTCCTGTTTAAAATCTCTGCATTTAAGCGGAATTTAACCTGACACCGCAATTATACACCGCAATTATACTCTTCTGGTTCAGAACAGTCAGCGAGTGCAGAAATTCTAAACAATATAGGTCTGTAAATAACACAGCGACCCACACGACTCTTAAAACGTAGTCATCTGTTAGAAACTTCCGTGTGTCGTCGAGACACCTTTACAACAGCGAGTTCTGCGTATGGCGACACGAACACAGAGCTTTTCCCTTTTTGTTTGGGAACAGATTGGAGGATTATTCCCAGCATGTTTTGTTCATTGTTTTATAGAATCACAGACACACACTTCAATCACCTAGACGCGGTTCCGTGTTGTTTCAGAAATACTACTCCAGGCTACAAATGGTTAAGATCGATAAGATCGCAATTAATCAGAAACAAAGTGTTCTCGGTTCAAAAGTTTGAGACCGCACCTGTTTAGAAGTAGCGTCCCCAGAGTGGAAAAAATGACATCAAATACATATAGAAAGCGAAATGTAAGTAACCCAGCAAGCACCTTCCGCTTTGCAAAGCCGACATAAAGGCAACATCAAAACAATTCGCACCATCTGCTGTCTTTCTGAAGTCAAATTATGCAACGCCTTCAACAAAAAAAAGAAACCACACAGATGAAAAGAATACACAGTTCGGTCCAACATTACCTGTGACACAAATCTGCTTTACAAGCCACGGTTCAAGAGCGAATCTCGCATATCAGCGAGCGGTGAATCCTTGTTCGCTGCTGCTCTTCTACCCCGCCAGATGAGTTTGTTGTTAAAATCAAACCGACTGTTGATTATATTTCTCTTGTCTCTCTTCCTGCTTCAGAGGAGTGGAGCTAGGCGATCACTTTCAGTCACACACACACACACACACACACACAGAGCCAGAACTGGAACACAGACTGGACCCTCTCCCTGCAAAGACACTCCGGCTTGTGGCTGCTGCAGTCCCACTGACAGCAGTGTCGCTGGCGAATCTAAGCCCCGCACCCAGTGTTTAGACCCGCCCGTGCCTTCACATTGACGCGGCTGTTTGCGTGACGGGCTGCCCCCGGCGCTGCTCCACCCCTCCACGCAACACTCACTCACTCTTCCGCTCCCCTTCCTTGTTGCTGTGCCAAGTGACTTCCTGCAAATACACCTAATTCCCACAGCAATAAGCCAAGGTGGAAGGGCGGCATTAGAGGCTGCTTTGTGTGTGCGTGTGTGTCTGAGTCTGGATCTCTGCTTCAGTTTGCAGGCTAGGATTCATAGCCCGCGGGAGACATCTATCCTCAAGCCCCAACGCGGCGGTTCAAGGCACTTCCTTGAGTAGTTTCATCCTGTGCAGCTAAGAGCGCAGTCGTTCCGCACAGTTTGTTCCATTCTGCAAGTCTTGAATTTCTGGGCATTGAAATTTGATTTGTTTCTAAGGAAGCCGGAGGGATAGAGATTTCATTGTTCCTGAGCAAAGACTGGGAGAACACTCCCAAGGAGTCACCTCGCCGCTTCGTCACATAGCCGCCTCGACCTGTGAGAGCTGAACTCTTCTACCGTGGGACGGCATCACACTTCATTCCTCTGCTATCTGCTCACATCAGCGTTCCCAGTTAGAGGTCAAATGGATAGGGGTCTGAAACAGAGCTCTGGATGCATGTCAACTTTGTCAGAGCACGTATGCGGAGGGCAATCGTTAAAATCCGTCCCACAGACTGCAACTGGAATCCTCCAGCTCTCCCGGACTCAGCATTACACAACAAGCTGTATTTACTCGCCAGACCGTCAGTGTCTGCAGGCATGAGACTTTCCAGCCAAAACACATTTGGTTATACATTTAGGCAAAAGTGGTACCGTAGCCTGACACCAGAGACATACCAATTTATCAACGAGGAGTAGGCCATTCGGCCCATCGAGCCTGCTGGGCCATTCAATAAGTCATGATGCGGAGTTGGCGGCATCGGACTGGGGTAAACACAGTGAGAAGCCTTACAACACCAGGTTAAAGTCCAACAGGTTTATTTGGTAGCAGAAGCCACTAGCTTTTGGGGCTCTTGCTGTCCCTTCCTCTCACCTGATGAAGGGGCAGCAAGCACCCCGAAAGCCAGTGGCTTTTGCTACCAAATAAACCTGTTGGACTTTAACCTGGTGTTATGAGACTTCTTACTCCATTCAATAAGATCATGGCTGATCTGATTGCATCCTCAACTCCACATTTCTGCCTATCCCCCTTAACCTTTCACCCCCTTGTTTATCAAGACATCTATCTAGCTCTGCCTGAAAAGTATTCAAAGACTCTGCTTGCCTTTTGAGGAAGAGAGTTTCAGAGACTCACCACCCTCAGAGAGAAAATACATTCTTCTCATCACATTTTTAAACAATGACTGACCCCCTCCCCCCAGTTACAGATTTTCCTACAGGAGGAAACATCCCCTCCACATTTACCCTGTCAACAGGATCTTAAAGATTTCCGTAAAGTTGTCCCTGACTCTCCTCAACTCTAGTGGATACAAACCTAACCTCTCCAACCTTTCCCCATTAGACAGCCCACTCATTCCTAGTTTTAATCTAGTAAACCTTCTCTGAACTGCTTCTAACACAGTTACATCTTTCCTTAAATAAGGAGACTGCTGTAAAAAGTGCCCCAGGCGTAGTCTCAAATGCTCTGTACAACTGAAGCATAATCTCCCTACTTTTGTCGTCAATTTCCCTTACAATTAACAAGACTTTTTATTCACTTTTCTGATGATTTGCTGTAGCTGTATACTGTCCTTTCATCTTCAGCCTGCTCTTCCATTCAATAAAATAATGTTTGAATGTCTATCTTGATCCTACCCTCCTGCGGTATCCCCATACTTCTTCATTCTCTTAATATCTAAAGATCAGTCTGTCTCTCATGAATATTCTCAATGACTGTGCATCCACAGATATCTGGAATATAGAATTCCAAATATTTACAACCTTTTGAGTGAAGAAACATCTCATCTTAGTTATAAATGGCAGATCACTCATTTAAGACTATAACCCTAGTGCCAGACATGCCAACCATAAAGAAATCCTCTTAGAATCCATCCTATTGAGCCCCTTAAAGAATTTAAATGTCTTAATGAGATCACATCTCATTTTTCTAAACTCAACAGAACAAATGTCCAGTCGACTCAGTGTCTTTACATAGGACAACCTTATACCCTATAGGGCAGCATGGTGGCACAGTGGTTAGCACTGCTGCCTCATGGCATCAGGGCCCCGGGTTCAATTCTGGCGTTGGGGACTGTGTGGAGTTTGCACATTGCTCCCCTAACCTGTGAGGGTTTTCTGCGGGTGCTCTGGTTTCCTCCCACAGTCCTAAGATGTGCGGGTTAGGTTGATTGGCTATGCTAAATTGCCCCTTAGTTTCAGGGGACTAGTGAGGTAAATAGGTGGGGTTAAGGGGATAGGACATGGGCAGGATTGTTGTTGGTGCAGATTTGATAGGCCGAATGGCCTCCTTCTGCACTGTTGGGATTCTATGATTCTTTCATCAGTCTAGTGAACTATTGTTGCGTTTCTCCTGGAGAAGTATGCACTTCTTTCAGTAAGAAAGCATGTCAGAGCTTCTGGTTGTAGAGCAGAAATGCAGTACATCTGAAAGCTGAGATGCCCATAATGTTTGTAAGTGCAAATGTAAGAGAGTAAACATTAAAAGTGACTTCGAGGATTGATCTCTATGTAGCCACTTTATTAGCAGATTTTGAAGTGCTATGAGCTGTTTTTATATTGTACTTTATGCTGTGCTGTGGTCACCAACTCCCACACAATGGTCTTGTACCGTCAGCAGAAACACAAAAGTAAAATTGTTAGAGTGCCAAGACACTGACTAGTAAGTTGCAGTTTAAATGGACTGCTGCTGTTCTGTGAGATCTGCACAAGAATCAGCAATACTAGCAGATATTAGAACAACATATAAGCAGCTAGGAGCCATAAAGTGATGTTTGCATCATGTATACCATCAGAAAGAGATAGCCCAGGGATTATGATATGGGACTAGCACACCAGTGGTTGCAATTTTCAACCCCATCATTGAATTCAGTAAACTTGACAATTTGTGGCTTATTGCCAGAAAATGAACATTAAAAATACTAATCTGTCACCAAAAAAAACTTCCACTCATGTCCTTCAGGGAAGGGATACTGTCATTCCTATCTGGTCTGGCCCACATGTAACTCAAGTCCCACCCCTATGGCAATTAGGAATGTGGGACAAATACTGGCTTTCCAACATTACAAGATAAAAAAAATCCTGAACTGAGATTACAGCCTTGAAATAATTTCAGGATGTATGTCTGTCAAAGATCATCAAGGTGAGAAATGTCGGTATTATTTTTCATTTTGGGCACTTTCCTCAAGCCTGTTGTGTAATGAGTCGACATAACTGAATCTGAGTTTTCATATAAATTACACAGGTCAAGATAAAAACCTCCTCTATCCACTGGAACATTATAACTGAAGTCATGTATAACTGGAATGAGCTTTTGATAGTCTCAACTTGGTTTCTAATGGGAGCAGACTTATGGTTAAATACTTCCTATCTTTTACTACAAATTGGCCCTATTGATAATGTCATTTATATAAAGTCATAATGATGGCCCATGTGGGAAATGGAAAAGTTCACGCTAATGCAGTAGAAGTCTTCATAGCGAGGGGGATTGAATATAAAAGTAGGGAGGTCTTGCTGCAGCTGTATAGGGCATTGGTGAGGCCGCAGCTGGAGTACTGTGTGCAGTTTTGGGCGCCGCACCTGCGCAAGGATATTTTGGCCCTGGAGGGAGTGCAGAGGAGGTTTACTAGGCTGATACCGGAGTTGAGGGGATTGAGCTATGAGGAGAGGCTGAATAAACTAGGCTTGTACTCGTTAGAGTTTAGAAGAATGAGGGGAGATCTCATTGAGACGTATAAGATGATGAATGGGATGGATAGGATAGAGGTGGAGAGACTCTTCCCGCTCAAAAAAGACAGTAGGACTAGGGGGCACAGCCTCAAGATAAAGGGGAGGCGGTTTAGAACGGAGTTGAGGAGGAACTTCTTCACTCAAAGGGTGGTGAATCTCTGGAATTCTCTGCCCGTTGAAGTGGTGGAGGCTGCCTCGCTAAATATTTTTAAGAAGCGGGTTGATGGGTTTTTGATAAGAGAAGGGATTAAGGGTTATGGGGAGAGGGCGGGAAAGTGGAACTGAGCCACGACAGATCAGCCATGATCTTATTGAATGGCGGGGCAGGCTCGAAGGGCTAGATGGCCTACTCCTGCTCCTATTTCTTATGTTCTTATGTTCTTATGTTAAGTTGTTGTTCTGAGATTCATCTTGAGACAGATTTTGGGAAGGTTTCTGCCACAATAAAAGTGCAAATCCATTTATCAAAAATAATTTAGTTTTGCTAAATGGACCAGGATAAAAATCTTTCCTTATTTTTAGGCTTGTCCTATAACTGATTTAGGATTGCATGGACTGAGGGACAGAAATTAAAGAATGGTCAATCTCCTGGTAATGAGAACTGAGTAAAAAGTCTGACAACACCAGGTTTTAGTCCAACCAATTTATTTGATAATAGACTCACAAGCTTTCAGGGTTAGCCCCTTCGTCAGGTGAATGGAGAGTTCTGTCGCACTATCTGTAACCCCCGTGACTTGCCTGGGTTTGCAAAACCTCACTTACTGTACTGTCTGGAGACAATACACATCTCTTTAACCTGTGATCAGTGCTTCTTCCACTCACATTGTCAGCCACTTCAGGTCTTGAACAGCAGGTTAGGTGTAAGGATTCGCATTCTAATCAGTAATCTCTAAACTGTCTGTGCTTTATATGCTCTGTCTGAGGCCAGAACTCTCCATTCACTTGACGAAGGGGCTAACCCCGAAAGCTTGTGAGTCTATTATCAAATAAATCGGTTGGACTAAAACCTGGTGTTGTCAGACTTTTTACTGTGTTTACGCCAGTCCAATGCCGGCATACCCACATAATGAGAACTGACCCAGTGGAGAACACAGACCAAAAGAGTTAGTGTGCATCTGCAGGGAATTTATTGAAGTGAATTCTTGCATTTCCAAGTGCAATATTTTAGCATGGGTGTTATCACACATCTGCTGAATGGAGCATTACTGTAGTTAATGTTATTAATTAAAACTTCATTTGGTGAAGGAACAAAGAACAAAAAACAATACGGCATAAGAAACAGGCCCTTCGGCCCTCCAAGCCTGTGCCGCTCATTGGTCCAACTAGACCATTTTTCTGTATCCCTCAATTCCCAGTCTGTCATGTGACTACCCAGATAAGTCTTAAACGATCCCAGCATGTCCGCCTCCACCACCCTGCCTGGCAGTGCATTCCAGGCTCCCACCACCCTCTGTGTAAAATATGTCCCTCTGATATCTGAGTTAAACCTCGCCCCCCTCACCTTGAACCTGTGACCCCTCATGTTTGTCACCTCCGACCTGTGAAAAGGCCTCCCACTCTTCACCCTATCCATACCCCTCATAATTTTATACACCTCTATTAGGTCTCCCCTTATTCTCCATCTTTCCAGGGAGAACAACCCCAGTTTACCCAATCTCTCCTCATAGCTAAGACCCACCATACCAGGCAACATCCTGATAAACCTCCTCTGTACTCTCTCCAAAGCCTCCACGTCCTTCTGGTAGTGCGGCGACCAGAACTGGACGCAGTACTCCAAATGTGGCCTAACCAACGTTCTATACAGCTGTAACATCAGACGCCAATTTTTATACTCTATACCCCGTCCTATAAAGGCAAGCATGCCGTATGCCTTCTTCACCACCTTCTCCACCTGTGCTGCCACCTTCAAGGATCTGTGGACTTGCACACCCAGGTCCCTCTGTGCGTCTATATTTTTGATGGTTCTGCCTTTTATTGTATAGCTCCCCCCTACATTAGTCCTACCAAAATGCATCATTTTGCATTTATCTGGATTAAATTCCATCTGCCATTTCTCCGCCCAATTTTCCAGCCTATCGATATCCTGCTGTATTCTCTGACAATGTTCATCGCTATCCGCAAGTCCAGCCATCTTTGTGTCATTCGCAAACTTACTGATCACACTAGTTACACCTTCTTCCAGATCATTTATATATATCAAAAATAGCAGAGGTCCCAATACAGAGCCCTGCGGAACACCACTGGTTACAGACCTCCAGCTAGAAAAAGACCCTTCAACTACTACCCTCTGTCTTCTATGGCCAAGCAAGTTCTCTACCCATCTAGCCACCTCACCTTTTATCCCTTGAGAGTTACGTGAATAATTTGCCGGGTGTTAGAGATGGAAAGGTGGTAGGACTGGAGGGTCTTAATGACATTACTGTTACTAGAGAGGAGGTGCTCGACAGACTGGAGGGACTGATTGTGGACAAGTCGCCAGGACCGGATGGAATGCATTCGAGGGTTCTGAAAGAAATGGCGGAGGTGATAGTGGATGCCTTGGTGGTTATTTTCCAAACGTCGCTGGATTCCGGGGAAGTGCCGGAAGATTGGAAAGTGGCTAATGTTAAGCTGTTGTTTAAGAAGGGTGCCAGGCAAAAGGCAGGGAATTATAGGCCGGTTAGTTTAACGTCTGTTGTAGGTAAAATGTTAGAATCCGTCATCAAGGAGGAAATAGCGAGGCATCTTGAGAGGAATTGCTTGATAGAGCAGACGCAGCACGGTTTCGTTAAGGGGAAGTCGTGTCTGACAAATTTACTGGAGTTCTATGACGATGTGTCTAGGGTGGTGGATAGAGGAGAGCCGGTGGATGTGGTCTTTCTGGATTTTCAGAAGGTGTTTGACAAGGTACCTCATAGGAGGTTATTGCAGAAGGTCAGGGGACATGGAGTTGGGGGTAGGGTGTTAGCGTGGATAGAGGATTGGTTGTCAAATAGGAGGCAGAGAGTGGGGGTTAATGGGTGCTATTCGGATTGGCAGATGGTGACTAGTGGAGTGCCTCAGGGGTTGGTGCTGGGGCCTCAGCTATTTACCATTTATGTAGATGATCTGGAGGAGGGAACCGAGTGTAGGGTGTCGAAATTTGCTGATGACACCAAGATTGGAGGAAAGGCAAATTGTGCGGAGGGTGTGGAGAGTCTACAGAAGGATTTAGGTAGGCTGGGCAAATGGGCCAGGAAACGGCAAATGGAATTTAATGTTGGCAAGTGCGAGGTGGTCCACTTTGGTAGGAATAATGGTAGGAAGGATTATTACTTACGTGGCGAAAAACTGCAGCAGGCGACGGTGCAGAGGGACCTCGGGGTCCTTGTGCATGAGTCGCAAAAACCCAGCTTGCAGGTGCAGCAGGTGGTCAGGAAGGCGAATGGGATGCCGGCCTTCATAGCGAGGGGGATTGAATATAAAAGTAGGGAGGTCTTGCTGCAGCTGTATAGGGCATTGGTGAGGCTGCAGCTGGAGTACTGTGTGCAGTTTTGGGCGCCGTACTTAAGCAAGGATATTTTGGCCTTGGAGGGAGTGCAGAGGAGGTTTACTAGGCTGATACCGGAGTTGAGGGGGTTGAGCTATGAGGAGAGGCTGAATAAATTAGGCTTGTACTCGTTAGAGTTTAGAAGAATGAGGGGAAATCTCATTGAGACGTATGAGATGATGAATGGGATGGATAGGATAGAGGTGGAGAGACTCTTCCCGCTCAGAAAGGATAGTAGGACTAGGGGGCACAGCCTCAAGATAAAGGGGGGGTGGTTTAGAACAGAGTTGAGGAGGAACTTCTTCACTCAAAGGGTGGTGAATCTCTGGAATTCTCTGCCCGTTGAAGTGGTGGAGGCTACCTCGCTAAATATTTTTAAGACGCGGGTTGATGGGTTTTTGATAAGAGAGGGGATTAAGGGTTATGGGGAGAGGGCGGGAAAATGGAACTGAGCCACGACAGATCAGCCATGATCTTATTGAATGGCGGGGCAGGCTCGAAGGGCTAGATGGCCTACTCCTGCTCCTATTTCTTATGTTCTTATGTTAACCTTTTGCATCAACCTGCCATGAGGGACATTGTCAAACGCTTTACTAAAATCCATACAGATGACATCCATGGTTCCACCCTCATCAACCGTTTTTGTCACCTCCTCAAAAAACTTCACCAAATTTGTGAGGCATGACCTCCCTCTTACAAAACCATGCTGTCTATCACTAATGAGATAATGAGATTATTCCATTCTAAGGGGGTGCCTTACAGCAGTGACTGGTCAGATTTAGTTTTTGTAGCTAAAATGTAATATTACAGAGCAGCGGGAGCCTTCCTGCACATTTGGCAATGACTTAGGGCTTAATGCTCCCATAATCAAAATATGCGCTGACCCTCAGCACTAATATTCTTGACTTTGATGAGACCAGACACCACAGTGAAATGTTAAAAATATTGATTTAGAATCAAATATGGGTTGAAGATGTGATAAAGGGCATAATTTCTTTCCATGGTTAAGATAGCAACAAATCTTTAGCTTTGCATTTTTATTTTAAGGTTCTGTTGGCAAGATTCACGCTTTGTATTCACTCCCACCTCTTCTCCTTAAATGATACACACCAGTTGTTATTTCCCAATAATGGACTGCACATTATAATTCAATAAATCAAATAGATACTATCACAATGATTAACCCTTCGGTTATAGCAACTGTAGAATGTGACCTAAAAGTGGTTGTCCATCTCAGGTTGGGGTCAGGCATAGTACATACAAATTAGAATAAAGATGTTTTCCCAAACTGCACATTACACATATGAATGATTGCATAGGAATGATTTCAGTTAATTCAGTCATCAGTTCCCATCCAGAATTATTGTACAGCAACAACCAGCGCGCAATCCACATAACGCCTCCACCTGTAATATAAGACAGATGGTGGCGCGTTATGGAATACCACAAAGTGAGAGGCAGAAAAAAGGAGTTCATGTCTGTGATTCCTCACATGAGGAGTTCTCAGTTTTTGCTACATCGTGAAAGAAGGCATTGAACAGCTTGAAAGGGGAGTTGGAAGGCCAAATTCCAGGGTTATTTTTGCCTACCTAATGGCAAGGTAGCATGAGCTCAGGTCTGGGGATAGCACAGTGGTTAACACTGCTACCTCACAGTGCCAAGGTTCTGGGTTCAATTCTGGCCCCGAGTCACAGTCTGTGTAGGGTTTGTATGTTCTCCCCTTGTCTGTGTGGGTTTCCTCTGAGTGCCCCAGTTTCCTCCCACTTTCCGAATATGCACAGGTTAGGTCGATTGGCCATGCTAAATTTCCCCTTATTGTTCCAAGATGAGTATGTTAGGGGGATTAGCGGGGTAAATTCGTGGGGGTTATGGGGATAGGGTGGGATGCTCTCGGAGAGCCAGTGCTGACTCGATGGGCTTAATGACTTCCTTCTGCACTGTAATGCATCTGCTACTCGACCTCGGGGCAAGGAAGTGGTTCCTCTCAGGAAACAACAAAAACAACAACTTGCATTTAGATAGGGCCTCTAACATAGTAAAATATCTTACAATGCTTTGCAGAAACATTAAAAAAAATCTGATATGTAAAGCTGTATCAGGGCAAATGACAAAAAGCTTGATGATAGAGGTAGGTTTCAAACAACATCTTAAAGGAAGAAGCAACTTAGAGAAGCAGAGAGATGAATGCAGTGACTTCCAGAGACTAAGGCATCCAGATAAAGGCATGCCCACCAGTGGTAGAGTGACTAATTTTGGGAATGTTCAAGAGACCAGAATAGGAGGAGTAAGATATCTTGGAGAGTTGTAGGGCTGGAGCAAATTAGAAATAGACAGGGGCCTGGATGAAATAGGATTTGAAAATAAGGATAAGAATTTAAAAATTGATGTGTTGCTTAACTGGGAGTCAATATAGATCAGTAAAATCAGGGGTGATGAGTGAATGGGACTTGGTGAAAGTTAAGACATAGGCTGCAGAGTTTTGGATGACTGCAAGTCATCTTTAGGGCAGCACGGTGGCACCATGGTTAGCACTACTGCCTCACAGCTCCAGGGACCTGGATTCGATTCCAGCCTTGGGTGACTATCTGTGTGGAGTTGAACATTCCCCCCATGCCTGCATAGGTTTCTTCCAGGTGCTCCCGTTTTCTCCCCCAGCCCAAAAATGTGCAGGTTAGGTGGATTAGCCATGCTAAATTGTCCCTTATGTTAGATAGATTAGCCATAGAAAAGGTGTGGTGTTATGCAGATAGGGCAGGGGTGAGGGCCAGGGTATGATACTCTATCAGAGAATCAGTGCAGACTCGATTACTGGAATTTCACCGCCTCGCCCGCCCGAGACTAATAAAATCGTACCCAAGGCCAACAGAAAATGCCATTCTGCGATCCTCACCTGCCCAAATTCTGGTAAAATTCCAGCACATGGGTTAAATTGCCTTTTCTGCACTGTAGGGAATCCTATGATTAAATGATTCTATGAAGTGTACAGAGGATACGATGTGGGAAAGCAGTCAAGAACATGTTAGAATTCTCAAGGTTTAAGGTAACAGAAACATGATTGAGAGTTTCAGCAGTAGATGAATTAAGGCAGAGCTGAGTTTGGCAATGTTACGGAAACAGATGATCTTCAATGATGTGGATATGTGACCCCTATAAGTGGGGCCAAATTTGACAAAAAAAACGTTGTAAAATGTCTGGTTCAGCCTGAGACAGTGGTTGAGAGAGGTGATGTCAGTGACTGGGGAACAGAATTTGTGGCGAAGGACCAAACACAATTGTCTTTGGTCTTTCCAATACTCAGCTGGAAGGATTGCTGCTTATCCTGTTCTGGGTATTGGGTAAGTCGTCATTAATTTAGAGGTAGTGGATGACGGATGGTGAGACAGAGGCTGATGTCATCAGACTACATGAGAAAACTAACAGTGTTTTTGGCTGATGTTGCTGAGAACAGAATGTAGTAAGGATAGGCAGGGACCAAGGATTGATTATCACATTTGTTAGATAGGAATTTAAATCCAACCTATAATGCTGAAGCTTTAAAGTCTTGCAGAATAAGTCTTCCCTCCTCTGTATTCTCTCTGACACCATATAATAGTGTTATATTAATACCATCTGATTAATACATAAATTACTTTCAGATCGGGTAGTCTCCTAGACCTAGCCATCTTCCATTGCTCCATCAATAATCTTCCATCCATCACAAAACCAGAAGTAGGAATGTCAGCTGATAATTGCACAGTGTTCAGTGCCTGTTGCAACTTCTCAGACACGGAAGACACTGAGCCTGCCTGCAGCAAAGTCTGGTCAACATTTAGACTTGGGCTGATCATTCACAGCTAAGATTTGTGCCAAGCAGATGCCAGCCGATAGTTATTTCAACAAGAGAAAATTTAACTGTTTCTACTTGATGTTCCACAGTTTCTCCCACCATCAATATCCTAGAAGTTACTGTTGATCAGAAACTGAACTGGACCAGGCATGTAAATACTTTGACTACAAGAGCAGATCCGGGGCTGGGAATTCTGTGGTAAATAATTCACCTACTGACTCCTAAAGCCTGTTCATCATCTACAAGGCACAAGTCAGTACTGGGGTGGAATACTTACCACTTGCCTGGACATGAGTGGCTCCAACAACATTAAAGAAGCTCAGTATCATCCCAGGCAAAGCAATTCACTTATAGGCACCTCATCCACCACCTAAGCTTTCACTCTCTCCACACTGGCGTACTGTAGAAGTAGTGTGTATCAACTACAAGATGCATTGCAATGGCTCTCCAAGCTTCCTTCAACAGGACCTTCCAGACCTATGAACTCTACTACGGAAAAGGACAAGGATGGCATTGGAACACCATCATCTGTAATTTCTCTTTTAAGTCACATACCATCTGCATTTAGAACTATATCACCATTCCGTCACTGTCATTGGGTCAATATCCTGGGGCTTGCTTTCTAACAGCACTCTGGGTGTATCTACACCAGATGGACTGCAGCAGCTCAAGAAGGTGGCTCACTATCGCCATCTCAAGGACAGTGAGAAATGGGCAACAAATGTTAATCTTGTCAGTGACAAATTCCATGAACAAAGAATGAAAAATAATGACATTTGTATATGATTGCAGATGTAAATTTATTGCCTTGGAGTACATTTTATGATATTATTGGGTTTGTGTGTAGTAAGCTGTTGGGATGCATTTTTTGACAAAGTGAATAGTTGAACAGATCAATTTCTATCCTATTTAAGGAATAATATTTTGGAGGACACATGGTTCTGGGCTAAATTCATTTTTTCTCATAAATATAATTGCAGTGATGAAACCCTCTATCAGCTCTTGTAACCTGATCCTTAGCCTGATCTCAAAAGATATTGCTGTAAATATGGTTACGCTGGCTATGTGGTTGGGAGGCTTATCATTAGTACATCTAAACACATGTGTACAAGTCCAACTGCAGACACTTGGGAAGTTTAGCACTTGTTTTAAATAGTGTTGAATAGCCTTTAAAAATAATGAGGTGAAATCGTTCTTCCCAAGTTAATGATGATGAAAATTGGGTGTGGTATTAAACAGGTCGCTACCTTGCCATGAGCTCGTTTTATAGTGCCCAATGTGAATTTTATCCCAAATGGATTTACAATTTAAAAAGCTTGAATGACTTTAAGATATAGAAAAAAATAATTGGCATTGTGGGGCTGGAGCAGGTCAATCAATGGAGTGTGAATCACAGGAAGTCATGGGCCAGCTGCATTGTTAGTCAGAATCTTGTACCAGCTGTATGTACTTTATTCAGCTGTTTGCAGAGGTAATGTGAAGAATGTGAGACATTTCCAGAACTGGGGCCCAATTTTATCAAAGTCACATTAGAGCATTGCAGGTTTTGTTAACTATTTGGAGAACACACATCATTTAGGTGTTCAATCCTAAAAATGCAAATGATGCAAACACTCCACTTCCCTAATTTTAAAATTGCCCTAATTTAAATGATCTGATAATTCAATGTTTAGCTCAATCGTGTTGCTTTAATAATCCTGCTTGATTAAAATAATTGGACAATTCAACATTTTTGGTGGAAAAATGTGACTCGAAATTGTCAGAAGTAAACTGTATCTCACAAATACAATAAGCATGAATATGTTGTGTAGAATGTATACTGTATAGAATAACAAGAACTGCTTTGTTCTAAATATATAATAGAAACATAGAAACCCAGAATATATGAGCAGGAGGAAGCCTTTTGGCTCTTTGAGCCTGCTCTGCCATTCATCACGACCATAGCTGATCGTCCAACTCAATAGCCTCACCCTGCTTCCTCCCCATAATCTTTGATCGCATTTGCCCCAAGTGCTAAATCTAGCCATCTCTTGAATACATTCACTATTTTGGCATCAACTACTTGCAGTGGTAATGGATTCCAGAGGCTCACCGCTCTTTGGGTGAAGAAATGTCTCCTCGTCTCCCTCCTAAATGGCCTACCCCGAATCCTCAGACTGTTCCCAAGCAAAATTCAACATGCTTATAAATTTACAATCAGTGTGTTCTCTAAGAAGCTGTGTGTAGATAACTCAGACCACTGACATGAATTTTAAAGCACTGCATCGGCTAATGAATGGGCCACAGCAAGCATTTAAATAGCTGCATTCTCAACTTCCCATCAATGTGAAAGGATTGAAGCTATGGTGTTCCTGGAAAATGGAGAACTTTTATCCACCAAGCTCAGACTCATGCAGCTTCATTCTATACTGGATGGCATGTTTAGGATGGGCAGGAGGAAATACACTGCTGAAGTTCAATGTGTGGCCCAGGCCACTTTAACTCCCAGCTTCAGTTAAATATTGCAGCACTGGCAATACTGATACTAGGGCTGTTGGGCAAGAACTACAAATTGGGTCAGAATGACCTGCTCTGTGGCATAACCTGTGCTCTGGTCTAGAGCTTTGGCAGCTGATGCTGTAATGCTGAAGGAAGTGAAAGTGCTGGAAAGGAGTAAGGACTTTTTGTGAGGATTGAGAGGTGCAGGCCTGTCATCCTGACCCACTATAAACTTTGCCAGAAGTAATTTCACTAAATCTACAATGGCCTGTTCTGGCCAGTGGTGTGGTTTTCACAACTTAAACTGCATGAATCTCCCACTGACTCAATGGTAAAAGCACAATGCAACTCCATGTCAGTAAAAATGAAATGGTGCCAGAAAGGAGTGATTTCAGATCAGTGAGCTGACTCAGCCTAATTGTAACCCCTACCATGCACCTCTCTCACTGGGTGAAGAGAGATTAAAATTGCTATCATAGTTTCTGCTCTTAAAGTCATGCTTGAGAGTGACACATATCTTGACATCGTAAAAGGGCTTTACTTAGAACTCTTTTCTAAAATAATCTGCTCTCAGAATGTCTGTTGATTAGTCAGAGCCACATTAAGAACTCTTTGTGCTCTGGACACCCAATATATTCAGGGCCCCTCTACACTCCATCAATAATGCCTCCTCACTGATCCATTAATGATTAGAAAAATGCATGAAAAAGTAGGTTTGTAGAATGCCTGCATAACATAATAATAAAACAGGTCTTATAACAAGAAACTAATGAATAGTCAACACATTGGCACGATACAATGGTGAAGGCAGAATATTTTGAAGCATGGATTCTTTAGGCTTGGTCATTAGCTCACACACATAGTGTCATTGTGTGTGCTATCAGCTTCAACTTCCCTACTTACAGTAGAAAATAATACATAACAGAAGGAAGCAGTTCTAAATTGGAAGACAGCCCAGAAATGTTAAAGCCTCAACTGTTTTGAAGCAACCTCATTTGATTTGGTTTACTATGAGAGCATCAACAATGTGGGGTAATGCAAAACTGGAGAAGCCTCCTTCAAGTTGAGGGGCAATGCCATGCTGCTCTTAAATAAAAACAGGTAGTGCAGGAAAAACTCAGAAGGTCTGGCAGCATCTGTAGAGAGGGAGACATGAGCTAACATTTCAAGTTGAATATGACTCTTTTTTTGGAATGAATGTTAACAGACCTGCTGAGCTTTTCTGGCAATTTCTCTTCTTATTTCAGATCGCCAGCATCTGCAGGGTTATACTTTTATTTTGCAGCCTTGTTCTTGTTATGTTATTTGCCCGTAATTACTTACTCACTGTAAGGGTGCAGTGAAGCAAAAAAGTACACACTGTATATTTGCAATGTAAAAACTTTCTCAAAGGGTCTCTTCAATGAGCATTTTGCCATTTATCCTTTTTTCCATTTTTGCCAGGCCTGAGTAACAGCTTGCCAACACTGTCAGCACCAAGGACAAGGTAATACCTCACAGGACACTGTAAAGTTCTTCCCGAATGACACAAGCACTAGTACAGCTATCTGGATTAACGCGGATGTTGATAGTGCTACCTTCTCAAGTTCACTGACTGAGGTGTTTCCTTCAGTCGCAGTGCTCAGAGATTGAGACTGTTCAGAGCTATTTGATGAAGATCACCATGTGTCTGCATGAGAAAGTGGAAGCTGTCTAACTCTCCTACCAGTCAAGGTCAGAGTGTGGATGAGAGTACTAAACCAAACCTTACTGACACACAAGAAAGTTTTTCCACATTGTCATCTAACTTGGATTTCATGACAACAAGGCACCTTCAATAGAGAGTCCAGTGCCTCAAACCATGAAGAGTATGTTTTCTGAACACTCAGATGATTGCTTAAGTTTGCAGTGTTTAGTGACACCCTACAAGACAGGCTTTAGCTCAGTTTCAACATACTGAAAGATCAGACTGCACCTGAAGGCAAGGATTCACAGACTGCCTTATTATCCAGAGATAGACTGTTTTGCAGTTCAATAGACATGTTGAATGAATATCCAACACCAAAGATACTGTTGGAAAAAGATGTCTGAATGAAGCAATGCCACAGTGAGCTCTCACGTATAAGTGGTGCTAGATGTATCAGATCATAAGCATGATCAGCTAACCACATCTGCCGGGTGACTCAATCAGCTATTGGTCAATCTAGAATCAATGTAAAAAGTAACTTGCCTAAGCAAATTCTCAAAGGCTCTGCTGGAACTGGAGGCAGTCGGCACTCTTGCTTCCTATATTTAGATGAGTTAAAGGGACCAAAAAAATCAAAAGGAGATATTTGGGGATCTAGCCAGAACCTGAGCCAGGTGGACCCAGCATAGGCTGACCAGGAGGTAAACCAGTAACCTGGTAAACCAGCTCTAGACAGATCTTTGGCTTGGGCTGGAGAAGACCCCCATCCTGGGCCCTGTATATAGAGGGTTATGCTAGGATGTAGGAATGTTCTGTCCCCAAACAAGGGCCTCATGGAAGACTAGGACTTGGATTTGCTGGGTCCCAGCCAAATTCATGGGGCCTTGTGCTGCTCCAGCTGTGAGACCATGCCAAATAATTGTGGACTTTTGGATGACATAACTGGTAAATGTAATTCATAAAAAATTACAGGATGTGTGCTTGCAATTTCCTGGATGCAACAGGTCACAGAATCAACCAGTTACAAATATATTGGGACATATATTACACAGTAACTAGTGACTAACACACTGTAATGATTGACTTTTGGAATCGATCCAGATAGAACAATGTGCTGAATTTTGTAACAATAATGAAAAACAATAACCTATGAAAGCAAGACTTTGTGGAACTGGAGAGGGAACTGAGACTTAGGGGCTCACGGCACACATTTAGTTATTATGCTCTATTCTTTCAGTTTCAAATGAAACACAGGCAAATACAAACTGGAGCAGTTTATTGGATTTGTTTGACTGCTACACCCAATATTAGTGGCAGGTTGTCACTTATTGTACTGTGAAAAGTTACACAAGAGGATATTGATCACACGTTCTCAAAATGTGGGCTTGGCAAAGCTTCATTCACCTTCACATCCTGTCTTGAATGAGAGATCTGTGTGGGTTTTCACCTGGTGCCCCTAATGGGGCAATGTATCCTTTGTTTGTGATCTCCAATGCGCCAACTCCAAGGTGTATTCCTGGTGTGAACTTCGTCAGAATTCTGTGAATGAGCAAGCAACATAATGTCGCACCAATTTATGGGCAGGAAACCACAGCTGTGCTAAATCTCAAAGGAAAAATTGCTTTTTGAATGTAGGACAGAGCAAGCTGACAATAATAAAAGATTGAAATGTCTGTTGTAAGTGACCAAAGGGGCTACTTTTTCTCTACGTTGTTTGCATGGATTTTTATTTCTGGGTGTAATACAGTGGGGGAAAGGGAAAGACCCCTGACTCCGACTTCCCTTCCTGTTTGTATTTCATGTATATCTCTGAACTCATTCTAGAGCAGGAGATAAATATTTCACTTAAAACAGAGGTTAGGGCATGGAGTTAATTTACGTTTGTTTCAAATGGCATCATTTCAGCCTTATTTCAGCAGTATAGACCCATTTCCTCTGGATTTGCTGGTCACATGACTTGTTTAGTTAGAATGCTTTGTTTATCGTTTCTACATTTTAAATGTACGTTGTGGAAATAAGCTGCGACAAACAAGTAGAGGTTGGAAAATTAGGTGGTGAGGCCAACTACCATGCACCTGCCTGGGTTTTGCTTTCCCCCACTTGCTACATACCCTTGCTGCTCAGTAGGTGAGGCTCTGCTTTCATAGAATCATAGAATAGTTATGGCACTGAAGGAAGCTATTTGGCACATTGTGTCTGTGTCAGCTCCCTTAATAGTAACCCACCTAGTCCCACTCCCACACCTTTCCCCCAGATTTTCTCTCTTCAGATAATCATCCAATTATCTTTTGAAGGAAATGCCAACCTCTGAGATCCCAGGGTGAGACATAGTGGTAGTTTCACTCTCCCCACTTGCCACCCTGTCACTTACCCATCTATCATTCTGCCCACCTGCCCACTTGCCACCCTATCACCTCACTTAACAAACTTACCCATCTGCCCTCCTTCACACCTGCCACCTATCCACCTGCCATCTGCCACCCTACTCACCTGCCACCCTACTCACCTGCCACCCTACTCACCTGCCACCCTACCCACCTGCCACCTTACTGACCTGCCACCCTACTCACTTGCCACCCTCCTTACCTGCCACCTTACTCACCTGCCACCTATCCATCTGCCATTTGCCATCCTACTCAACTGCCACCCTACTCACCTGCCACCGTACCCACTTGTCATCCTACTCACATGCCACCCTGCTCATCTGCCACTCTACTCACCTACCACCCTACTCACCTGCCACTCTACTTTTCTCTGTAGTTTTTCAAAGAAACTTGGAGATATCTAAACTGTTTAGCAGAATATGGAACTCAGTGCCATAGAAAGTGACTATGACTTGCCTACCCCAACAATCCAGCATCACAAAAAAAAGTTCCATTTCAGGTACACTCCCCATTTCTGGAGCAGCTGGAATCTAGTCCCAGATAGAAATGCGGAGCTCCTGCATAGCGGGGAAAAGTCGAAGCAGAGTGGCAAACTGACAGGAAACCTGTTAAAGAGGAATAAGAGCAGAAGGAAATGTAAAGAAAACAAATGTCTGAAAGCACAGTGTAAACAGGGGAAAAAAGAATAATGTGAACCCCCTGTGTATACTTAAAATAGCATGAAAGCTCGGCAGAAATGAAAAGTCAGTGTAGAGACTTAAGACAAGTACTTGCATTGATTTAACACCTTATCATGACCTGAGAATGTTCCAAAGCACAGCCAATGAATTAATTTCCAAATGTAGTCGATGTTGTTAATAAGATGTATGTGCAACCAATTTTTCCACAGCAAGACTTCACTGACAACACATAAAATGGATGTTTGGCTAATTTTATTTTGTTGTTTTTGGCCAAGGGAGGAGCTTCTAAAACAGAACAATGATTTTTCCTTTTGTGTTATTAAAATACAAATGCTTTGTTCCTCCTTCCACCTGCTCCTTAAACAGACCTGTTTAAAATATTGGCCAGAGGACTGCCATAGAAACGCGTGAAGAGATTATATGCTAATATTGCAAGAAATTGATTTTTAAACTTAAAAGGTGAGCAGACTGCAGACAGAGCAAAGCAAGCATAAGAATCAACCAGGAAGGCCATGGTTTGATTACATTTGGGAGTCTCAACTGACAGCGGATCAAAGGCCAAAGAATGAAGGGAAGACATGGTATTGAAATCAACTGGCAGATAGGCAGAGTGTCCTTGTCAGGAAACAGCAGTCACAGTAGACAGTACAATCAGGAAATTGCCTTAAGTACAGATGAGCAGAGATTCATCAATCTATCATCATGTACAATTCTAAGCAGCATGGGATCTTGGAAATCCTGTAATTCCTGACTTTTGAGTATAGTAGATAAAACTAGTAGTCTGCTCCAAGTTCAGATCTGATTTGTTATCTTCCTGTACACATTTGGAATAATAGGGCATAAAGTACATGCAGGCATGGTGAAATGTTCAAATAGTATTAATGTTGACTTCATAATTGAGATGCTATCATTTTCCGTGCTAGTACATGTAAAATATTTTGGAGTGTTTTTTGAAACTTTAACCCTTTCATGCAAAAACATGGCACCATTAATTTTACTTTAGCAGAAATTCATTCTTCGTTTTCAGTCATTGCACTCGGGACAGTTTTAGCCCTGCTTCATCAGAAACCACTCTCATAACACCAAGTTAAAGTCCAACAGGTTTATTTGGAATCACAAGCTGGAATCACAACCTGTTGGATTTCAACCTGGTGTTGTGAGACTTCTTACTGTGCCGAGTCCAACGCTGGCATCTCCACATCATCAAAAACCAGGCAGACAGGCAGAATTGAATGGGACGCTTACCTGCAGATGGCATTTCTTTTATTATTCATTGGATATGGGTGTCATTAGCTTGCCAAGTATTTATTTCCCATCCCTAATTGCCCTTGAGAAGGCGGTGGTGAGCTGCCTTTTTGAATAGCTGCAGTCCGTGTGTTGTAGAAATATCCACAGTGCTGTTAGATTTTCAGGATTTTGACCCAGCAACAGTAAAAGAATAGCAATACAGTTCCAAGTCAGGATGGTGTGTGGCTTGGAGGGGAACCTGCTGATGGTGGTGATCCCATGCATCTACTGCCCTTATCCTTTTAAGTGGTAGAAGTCACATGTTTGGAAGGTGCTGTCAGTGGAGACTTCATGAGTCCCTGCAGTGCATCTTGTAGGTGGTACACATTGATGCTATTGTGTATCACTGCTGGAGAGAGTGATTGTTGAAGGTGATAGATGGGTGCCAATCAAGCAGGCTGAATGGTGTCAAGCTTCTTGTTGGAGCTGCACCCATCCAGTCAAGTGGAGATTCCATAACACTCCTGAATTGTGCTTTGTATATGGTGGACAGGGTTTGGGAAGTCAGGAGGTGAGTTATGCATTGCAGGATTCCCAACCTCTGACCCGTTGTTTCAGCCACAACATTGCTTCCGTTGAGTAGCTTTCAACTTTAACCTGTTCTGAGCAGCATCACACACCTGAAACTCATAAGGTTACATTCAAATGTACAAACTGGACTTTGATTGCATTATTAGAGTTGGACTGGTATTTTCACTGGTTACTTGGGCAGGGTAGCTATTGCAGCTTTCTTGTCAGATGGAGCCAGCTATTGGAGCCCAAAAAGGTAAGTTTGAAAAATATTTTAAAAAAAGAAACTTGCCATATGGGCCCATTGGGTGAGCAGGAGTACTCCCCTAGGCCACATGATGAAGGTTTAGGCCTCACCTGCCCTGGACTCCCTCCTTCCCAGGTTTGACCTCAGACCTAGTGTCTGCCTCCTGTCACCCACTATTTCCTCTCCTGCTGCTGCTTTTTGCCAGTATCAGGGCAGGCTATTGACCAGGGGTAAGTAGATGAGGCCTGGAAGGTAATATTGCCTGAGCCTCATGCTGCTGAGGTTAGGGATGGTTTGCACTCACCCTGGCCTTGTTCACTTGATTATCACTCTGAATTAAAATCTAAGTGCTTCCATCAGTGCCTGGAACAACCACGCATTTTGCTAATTTGATAAGAAGCTGTAACACACTTTGCACATCATAGGAATGACGCAGTTCAATATTTTAATATCCGATTAGTCATCAAGTCACAATGAATCCATTAAATCAGTTTCCTAGAAACAGGAGTCTAACACTTGCCCACTGGAAGAGCATTTCAACATTACTTCCTGCAAAGGCAAAGATGCAACAGGAAAAAAACCCCAGCAAAATAAATGATATTGTTGGTGATTAAAGTTGTTTTTAAATCTGGGAAATAGATTTAAACTCAGGCCAAACCAATAAGGGCTGATTTTAACCATCAATGTTGGGAATTTGTGTCAATTGTAATGGTTGGAAAATGATGAAGAGCATGCCTCTGAATTCCTGACATCTGGGGTCACACAGCTGTGATTTCACAACAGGAGGATGATTTGAACAAAACCATTCCATTGGCTAACTATTGATGATTGTAATTCTTCCCTCTACTTCCAGCTTTGCAAAACTGTTTTGAGAAGGAATGGACAATAAATGAATCTTCATCTGTCTGTAGAGTGATGTTGGGTAGAGCCCGTGGTAGTTGAGAAATATCTTAGTAGTTTGATTTATTTTGAAAATTCATTACCTCTTTTCAGAAAAAAAGTATAATACAAAAGGTAGCACCTAGAGAATGACTTTTAATCCTTTTATAATAAAGAACATTCTCTGTTACTAGAAACATGAGTAATGTAAAATGATTTAGCTCTTCAATCCCTACTGATTTCAGATGGAAATTATGGGTTGAGGCTAATAGTCACCTTCTCAATATTCTGATTGTAATATGTCTTCAGAGGTGGAAGTCTCTTCACCAAAATCCCTTTATTTACAATTCCAACAGCAATCCGCAGAGTGCTATCAGTCAACAGTCTATCTTCGGGAGTCCCAGAGGAACTGACACTCCTGGTTAATTATAAGAAAAAAAAGCTCCCTGATTAGCCCATCAATTGATTCCTTAATCAGGGATTTCATTTGTTTATTACAAATAGGTTATTACAAAAACAATTACAAATATTCAAAATACGAAGAGGAAAGATACATTATTAATGGCTAACACTATTCATTTATCAGTAGTCTACAACTACTATCTTCTATTTAGGAGGGGCTACTCTTTAATCAGGGAGTTCATTTTCCAGTGGGCCAATCTCAATGAACCTGATTGAATTTATCAAGATTTTCACACTCCCCACTGCCATCATCATTGGGCACTTGTTTTACCCATGCCCACAATCTCCCATTTCTTACTACCTGAAGCTCCTTAAAAAAATGCATGGGTTTGTAAATCAGTATCTTTATGATAAGTCGAAGGGCTTGTGGCCCTGTGAATATTGTCTCTGCCTCTGAGCCAGAAACTTTGGGTTTAAATCTCACCCTAGTCCTTGATGGCCAAGAAAAATGCATTCATAATGTGACCACCGGGTTGAATATCAACCTGCAAAATCCTTCCTACATGCCAAAGACAGGCTATAAACGTGGGAGAGACCCCTGGTCAGCCATATTTGTTGCAGAATGGGGCCCCTCATGCTATAAGCCTTTGGTGGCAGGCTAGTGACCTGTTCTGGGAAAAACCCTGTTATAGGAACCTCTGAAAATTTGCCTTGTGGATCACTGGGTGCGGGAAGAGAAACAACAACCTTTATGATAAAAAGAGGTGACCTTCCATTAAGTTGTTCATTAGTGAATAAGAGAATATGGTGGTTACTTTTTCCCGATGTTCAATTTTCTGTCTTAAATCTTTTGAACTGCCGATCAGACAGCGTGATGGTAGGCAAAACGGAATAAGTTGAATATATGTACCCATGTTCAGGAGTACAGATCAGCTCTTGTGTTTTTATTTTTAACGTTGATAGGTTTTTTGGGTTCAGGAAGAAAGAGGAAGGGTTTGGGGAGTGTGGTCACATTGAAGTGGGAGTTCTGCAGTTTTGTAGCACTCCTATGGTTATACGGAAGACTTGTGAAAAAATCCAGAACATCTTGCTCTTGGTGCTCAGGATTTTGGAAGATTTCTTAACATTCCTAAGAATTCACAGAAATTATTTTCCTTAATGTTTGAAATCTTGACCCTAAATTTATTTATTTTTTTACCAATTTGTCCACGTTTCCTTAACTGTTGTGTTAAAAATTCTTGGTGTGAAAAGCAGACTATTTTTACATAGTCTTCTCTCACTCACCCTCTTTACAAGAAAGAGCAACAAGAAAAATTTTAACAAGAAATCAATGTTGCCTGATATCTACTGTTGCATGTACTATGCAACATTCAGATGTATCTTGTAGGCATGGACATAACAACAAAAATACAAAAAGTGCTGGAAAATCTCAGCAGGTTTATCAGTATCTGCAGACAGAGAATAGAGCCATGTTTTGAGTCAGGATGACCCTTCTTCAGAGAAGCTGAGGTTTTCCAGCATTTTCTATTTTTGTTTCAGATTCCAGAATCTGCAGTATTTGGCTTTTATCAGGCATAGATTCAACTTCTGTTCACAAACTATTAACCCCAGTAATGATCACTGTGAAAGAAATTTAGTATTTCTGACTTATTACCTTCCAATTTATAGGCTCAAAATGGAGAGAGACTGCCATGTCAGAGTGAGGCTTCTGAGCAACACCAGATAATGCTTAAACAGGGCTGACCAACACAGATCATCGTCTTATGAGACAGAAACTGTCATCTAATAGGTCCAGTTATCCAGAAGGGTCATATGGACTCGAAATGTTAACTCAGTTTCTCTTTCCATAGATGCTGCCAGGCCTGTTGAGTTTATCCAGCATTTTCTGTTCTTATTGCAAATTTCCAGCATCCACAATATTTTGTTTTTATTAGTCTAAGTTATCTTTTGGTTTGCACTTCCAATGAAGAGTGCCCATCTGAAACATTAACCAGCCTTTTCTATTTTCCCTGCGTATTCAATGTAATTTTACATTTAATTTCTGATTTTTAACATTTGCGGTTTGTTCTGTTAATTTGTGCTGTTTACTTCATTGCACCTTTTCCAGGAACGCCAAAATTGAAGAAGGCCTGTTCATTTCTTCATTATGATTTTGATTTGACTCTTTCTAACTCTGCCCTCCATCCACGCACCCCACCCACACCCCCCACTTCATCACTGTGACATCTCTAAAACAAAAGCTAAAAATGCTTGACACATTGAATAAGTCACTTTGATTAAGAAGAAAAAAGATAAGTCATATTTCAGGCATAGATCCACATCCTGGATTTTGCTTCCCTCCTTTTGATTGCGAAATATCCTTTAACGTTTACACTTTGTCCTCAGTTGTGACTCATTTGATGTGAATGATTCTTGGAAAGGTGAATGAACTTTCCAGATTTCATATGTTCTAAGGGAGAGGTGAAAAGTAGAACCGAGTTTATCACATAAGTCTTTTTAAGCTATAATGTTAAGTTAAATGTGTCTAATTTGTTTAATTCTTAAAACATGATTTCTTGTGGTATAATTATGTTGGTTAATACTGGATGTATGGATTTCTTGTTTAAGCGTTCATGGTCTCTAGCAGAATCATAACAAAGGGAAAGCCATAATCCAGAGAAGCTGAAAAAAGTCTAACTATAGATGATGTTGGTTCCTTTTTTGTTTACTATAAAGATGCCAAATTTCTGTATCTCCATTGTTACTGTGTGTTGCGGTCAGGTGACCCATGATACCCAGGATTGTTACAAAAACATTGAGCATAAATAAAAACTCGAAATGTGGAAGCCAAGTTTAAACCTAACTGGATTCTACAATTTGCAAACTTCAGAGCTGGAACAGACTGTATTCATGCAGTTAGACCTGGGACAATCAATTTCCCGTGGAAACCAAACAGGACTGGAACTGCCTCGTCAGGTGCTAACAGTCACATTGTTTCAGAATGAACCATTGTTTAGACATCTAATTAACTTGCTTTGTTAAAAGAATGCTACACAGACTTGGTGGCACCCAACTCAGTAGGAGGGCAGTGGCATAGAGTGACGAGGGCAGCAGTTGACGTTGAAGGTTCAAAACCATTCTGCCAACTCCAAATATGGAAAGTAATCACCTCACTGCAGCTTCCTGTCCCTGCCCGATGCTAGTATTGGACATTGGCTATAGAATCTCCGAAAAGGGTGCAAGGATAGGTTAAAAGGGGCAAGCTGGGGCCCCAGCTCTCTCTGCTTTCTGCACTTTCTCCACCGGTGTCTCCAGAGAGAACCTTCAACTGGCAATCAAGCTGCACAACATCTCCAGCTCCTTGTATCTTGTGGCGAACGTCATCAGACTGACCAGACCCAGCAGACCACCCCGGCGAGAGGACCCAAAGACCAGAATTAGCCATTAATGAGAGGGGAAGCTGAAATCGACAACTGACAATCCTGAAATATCAGCCAACCCTCAGAGACTGAAGAACAGCCTGACCCAGCCTTGTTGAATGGGTGTTACCAGTCCTTACAGACAAACAATTCCAATGCAGTGATAGGGACCTGTGGATAGTGTGCAGCTAATCCTTGGAAGCATGTATCAGAAGTAGAATAAAATTAAGGTTTATTTATTAGTCACAAGTATGCTTACATTAACACCACAATGAAGTTACTTTCAAAATCCCCGAGTCACCACACTCCACCACCTGTCGGGTACACTGAGGGAGAATTTAGCATGGCCAATGCACCTAACCAACACATCTTTCAGTCTGTGGGAGGAAACCCAGTAAGAAGTCTCACAACACCAGGTTAAAGTACAACCAGTTTATTTGATAGTAATCCTACAAGCTTTTGGAAACGGTGTTCCTTCATCAGGTGTATGGAAAGTTCCTGAGTATAAAAGCTGCCGTCTAATGCTTCAGTTGTACAGAACGTTGGTTAGACCGCATTTGGAGTACTGCGTCCAGTTCTGGTCACCTTAGTACCGGAAGGACGTGGAGTCTCTGGAAAGGGTGCAGAGGAGGTTTACCAGGATGTTGCCTGGCATGGGGGGACTGGGTTACGAGGAGAGATTGAAGAAACTGGGACTATTCTCCTTGGAAAGACGGAGATTGAGAGGGGACATGATAGAAGTATATAAGATACTGAAGAGAATAGATAGAGTTAATAGTGAGAGACTGCTCCCTAGACTGGGTACGAACACGAGAGGTCATCATTTAAGGGTGAGGGGGGAGAGGTATAATTTGGATGTGAGAGGAAGGTTCTTTACGCAGAGAGTTGTGGGGGTCTGGAACGCGCTACCGAGTAGGGTGGTGGAGGCAGGAACGTTGGATTCGTTTAAGATGCAGTTAGATAGGTACATGAGTGAAACAAGAATGGAGGGATATGGTAGGGGCTATTAAATAGGGTTAAACCTCGGGGGACACCGGAAAGGCAGGCTGTAAGATTAATATTTTTGTCTTTATTCCACAGGTGGAGGTCCACCTTGTGTCAAGCGAGGGGCATGCACACGGCGGGTCGTGCGTGGGCTGCTCTTGGAAGTCCAGGAGTGGCCTAGTACTTCATGTCGGTGTGTGTGCTTGATCCTGGACCGATAGACGGGCACCGCAACAGCTCAGTGACTAGCACTGCTAGCTGTGCAGATACATGGATTTGGGCCTGTGTCTGTGGGAGTTTGCGCATTCTCCCTGTGGTTGCGTGGGTTTCCTCCGGGCGCTCCGGTTTCCTCCCACACCCCAAAGATGTGCTCTTAGGCTAATTGGTTTTTACCAAATTGACACTATTTCTTCCCTGAATCTGACTGAGTAGGGTTCCATTCGTAGACATGCAGGGTAGAATAGGTGTAGGGTGATGCGGTGGCGCGGGCTCGTTGGGCCGAAGGGCCTGTTTCCCGTGCTGGGTTGTTCTTTGTTCTTTGTTCTACACCTGACACTGTTAGGTACACTTTTCATGCACCTAGGATGACAGAATCTTTAAAATGGGTTGCCACTCTTTCCTGTGTCTGTGTTCTTGCCCTTTACTCACAACTGTTGTGTTGTATGTGGTTGGAGAGCTGCAGAGATCAGTTCCATTTAGGAGGTTCTCACAAGTTTTAATAAATACAGCCATCATTGGTCCGACCCCCTGGCCCCCTTCTTCCCTCTGGGTCCAACCGCCCCACCTGTTTCACCCCCACTGCCACCCGCCTGGGTTCAACGCCACCATCTCCTGGTCTGACCCGCCTTCCCTCTCCTGGTCCAACTACCCATCTCCTGGTCCAAATTCTCATCCTCCTGGTCCAATACCCCTTCCCTCTTCCACTCTGACTCCCCCATCCCTCCCAATCCATTTCCCTCCGCCTTCCAGTCTTCCCTTGATAGCTGAATCACCACTTATCCTTGAAACTTAATATAATTCTTTAAATTGTTCCTTTAAACACTTCCTTTATGGCAGTTAGTGTCGTAAAACAGGGGCATGTTTCCTCTCTGGGCCCAGTTACTTGGCACCAATGCAGCCGGGATTGCCTTTCGCTGTTCCTGCCTGAGGGAGGCAGGTTGGGTGAGACAATGACTTTGAAACTTCAACAAGGCTAAGTCCCTTCAGAGTGATAATCTGCCTGTGACGCCGCTCTGAGGAAGTTACAGGGCCATTGATTTTTTTCTTCCAAACTCGGCTATGCTGGATGAATCCCGGTCAGTTTGGATACTTCTGTTCTGGATTCTGTTTGGTCTTTTCAGTATGGGTGCAGTGATCGATGAAATAACAATTCATAGTTAACAGTTACATTAAAAATAAACATTAAGTTTAAATCTGGACCTCTGAAATAATGTTTCCCATTAACTATATTCAGCAGTGCTCTGGGGATCTCCCTATCATTTTGATCTTTTAGTGAGATCCATAAATTTATTCCAGGTTGTTTGTTGACTCCGTAGGGATGTATTAATGCGTATCTGTAACAGATAATAAATATTTCAGAAATACATAAAAGATCTTATGAAGAGAGAGTTAGGAACAATAAAGCAACAACTAGCCCAGATTATGTAATCTGTAAAAGTAGATTATTACTGCAGTGACGAATCAATATCCTTTTTCCTTGAATCACTTCATTTTGCGCTCCATTCCAGATATGTGACTGATGTTTTCTGTGTGGTGATTTACATTTTTATTTACCAAATGTAGATGTGATTCAATGTTTTAACATGATATGAATAACAAGATGTGATTGTCAAGGTAGATGTGTTCTCTGTTTGGATCTGAAGCATAAGGAGCAATATTATCACTGTACATTCAGAAGGTCTGCACTAGTTATTTTACCAGTTTGATTCGTGCTCATGTCAATATACTTGTGAGATCATTGATCCAATTGGATCCATAAAAGTAAGTTCAGCTGATCATCATCCAATTGCTTAGTCAATGTGATTATAACAGATCTTCAACCCATGTGATTGTAGAGGAGAAATAACAAGTATGTTTAGTGAATTATTGAGGAATATGTGGCACTAATGACTTCTTACATTATCGCACAATACATTTAACTATAGATACAGTTTCAAACCTAGAATTTACGCAGTAAACAATGTTTGTCCAAACACCACAAAAATAATGTGGGTCACCACTGCCTCAGGCTTCTCCTCTTTGATTGCAACCCTTGCTCCCATTTCTCCTGGCCTCCACTAGGACTGACCTACACTGGGCATCCTCGTAACTTGTGAGAGCAGCTCTGTCAGTTGATAATATAACAGTTAAAATTATTCCCCATCTCTTCTCCCAATGTGTTCTTTAATCAGACTTCAGATCTCCTCCATCAGCTTCATTGCCCCTGACTAGCCGTGGTTCCATTGTTTAATTCCATGCTAAAACAGCCACAGAGTTGATTACTATTTCTTGAGCCCTGTGAATAAGCTGCTAGGCAGTAAAGGGGATTTGAGATATCTCCAGAAGCGTTAATAATCAGACAGGATTCTCTCTCCAGATGTGATCTCAGCTGCTGAGCATTTGCAGCTTTCCTGCGTGTTTTCTGAGCTTGCAGCCGAAAATGGGTTTAGATCTCAGAGTCAGAATAGACGGCTGGAATTCTCCCATCCTGCCTGGATTTTCGCGGGCAGTTTGCAGACAATGTGAATCCCACTGAGAGCCAGGCAGGATTTCCGGCTTTTAGAACAGCACGGCTGGAGAATTCTGGCTGACAAATTCAAAGGTATAATGTGTTTAGATGTTCCTGGGAGACTGATGGGACTTACAAGATCCAAAATAATACAGAATTAAAAAGGCTAGAACAATAAATACAAGCGAACATACGAAGACACAAATTAGGAGCAGGAGTAGGCCATTCAGCCCCTTAAGGCTGCTTGTAAGTCATGGCTGATCTGATTGTGGCCTCCACTCAACTTTTCTTCCAACCCCCTATGCCCTTTGGCTCCCTTGCCAATCAAGAATCTATCCAACTCAGCCTTAAAAAATATTCAATGACGCCAGGCTCTGTTGTTCTCAGGGGAAGAGAGACTAATGACTATCTGAGACTAATGACTAATAACCACAGACTAATGACTATCTGAGACTAATGACTAATAACCACAGACTAATGACTATCTGAGAAAAAAAATCTGCCCATCTTCACCTTAAATGGGAGCCTCTTTGTTTTAACATCCTCTCAGCATCCACGCTGTCAAGTCCCCTCAGGATCTTATAGGTTTCAATAAGATCATCTCTCATTCTCCTAAACTCTAATGGAGACAAGCCCAACCTGTCCAACATTTCCTCATAAGACAACACCTTCATCCTGGGGATCAGCCAAGTGACCTTTGAACTGCTTCTAATGCAATTATATCCTTTTTTAAGTAAGGAGAACCAAAACTGTACACAGTTCTCCAGATGTGGTTTCAGCAACACCCTGTACAATTGAGGCAAAACTTCCATACTTCTATAAAAGCAAAATATGCAGATGTTGGAATTGGAAACAAAGAAGAAAACACTGGAAAATCTCACCAGGTCTGACAGATCTGTGGAGAGAGAATAGAGCCAATGTCATTGAGATTTTATAATACCTTTATTCAGAGATCTTGAGTCTAGTTTGGAGGATTGGGTTCAATATGTTGAAAGCTTGTGATATTTTTCAAAGCAGATGAAATAGGAGGGGAGGAGAAGCAGAGGGTAATTTGGTTAAGAGTCTGCAGTGCTCAAACCTATCGGTTGATAAGGAGCTTGACTTCTCTGAACACTCCTGACACTAAAACCTTCGATGAACTCATACAAATAGTAAAAGAGTATTGTCATCTGAAGCTCTCAATAATTATGGTGCGGTACAAGTTTAACTCAATGGCAGAACCCCCAGGGAGGTGATAGTAGCTTTTGTGGTGAGATTGAGGCAAATGGCTGAACACTGAATTTGGGTCTGTCCTTAATGAGATGTTGAGAGACTGACGAATGTGTGGGGTGAATAATATTGTCATAAAGAAGAAACTGTTGGCAGAAACAGAAACGATCCTAAGTAAGGTGTTAGAAATAGCCCTCTCTATAGCAGAAAAAAACATGATGGAGCTTCAAAGCATGCAAGCTGACGAGGTCCACAAAGTTTGACAGGAATTTGGAAATTGCAGTAGCTCCAGGGATGTGGGGCACAGAGTTTAATGAACAAAGAAGTACAGAAGCAGAGAGAAGGCAGAGGTATAGGAGATTTGGTCTACAAATTAGGAACTGTGAAAAATGCCACTGGTGTAGAGGAACTCACCCCCAGGAGAAGCTGTGTGTTCCATCCGCAACAAGATAGGGCATTTAATAAGCAAGTGCAAGGCTTAACAGGACCTGTCCAGTGCTAGAGAGAAAAAACCAGGCTCCAGTGTACAGTGTAGAAAGTAATTCTGAAGAAGGACCAGATGTATATATGTTGAGTAATATTAAGGTGGACAAAGTAGCTCCAATTATAATTGTATTGATGGTTAACAGCCGCCTGTTAATCTCAGAGTGGAGGTCGACACAGGAGTGGGAAAAAAAACTTATTGATACCTACAGGGAGAGGTCTAGCTCTTGAGATTAAAAAGCACGGTGACCAGGCTGGTGACATATACAGGGGAGGCGGTAAGGATTTTGGGAACAACACTAGTGTCTGTAAGTAACAGACAACAGTCTGCCCAGCTGCCTTTAATTGTAGTTGAGGGACAACGGCTAAGCTTGATGAGACAGATTGGCTTCAGGAAATAAAATTGAATTGGCTAGAAATTTTCAAAATGGACAGATGATGAACTATGTGACGTACTCTGGAGCTATTAAGAGGGATTTTGGGAAGAACTAGGCAAAATACAAGGTTTGAATGCCAAAGTTTATGTGAGTCCAGAGACTGCACCAAAATTTTATACAGCAAAGCCTGACCTCTATTCAATGAATAAGAGGGTGGAAATTGAACTTAGAAGGTTCAAAGATTTGGGCATTATCAAGCCTGTGCAAGTTGCAGAGTGGGCAGCTCCTATGGTGCCAATACTGAAGCCAGATTAGACACACAAACATGTGGGGACTATAAATTAACAGTCAGTCAAGTGGCAGAATTGGACAGGTGGTCAAAACCTAAAGTAGAGGACCTGTGTGCCAAAATAGCTAGAGGTCTAATTTACACTAAGTTAGACATGAGTCTTGTGTACCAGCTGGAACTGGATCAGAGATCCACAGAATTTGCCACTATTAACACACATAAGGGCCTATATCAGTTCACCAGGCTGCCATTCAGAGTCTCATTGGCTTGTTTAATTTTTCAACACATAAAGGAAAGTCCATTACAAGATTTACCAAAGGTTGTTGCTTACTTCGATGATATACGTATTTCTGGAGCCACAGAGAAGGAACACCTAACCAACCTTGAAGAAGTTTTATAAAGATTCCAGGAAGATTGAGGAAGATTAAAAGAAAGGGAAGTGTTCCTTTAAGGCAAACGAGGTGACTTATTTTAGAATAGAAGCACAAAGGTTGCATCCAATAGAAGATAAAGTTAGTGCCATTAAAGAAGTACCAGCCCTAAAGAAAGTATCAGGATTAAAATCATTTCTTGGAATGGTAAATTATTACAGAAGGTTTATTCCAAACTTGTCCACGATATTGACACCTCTAGATGCATTATTAAAAAAAACACCAGAGATGGTACTGGAAGACACAGCCAAATGAAACCTTCTGACAAGCGAAGCAAGCTCTGTAGTCGTCCTGCCTTTTAGTTCATTCCAAACCTTCAGAAGAAATCATTCTCATTTGTGATGCATCTCCTTATGGAATTGGTGCTGTCTTGTCACGTAAAATGGAGGATGGGTTAGAAAGGCCCATCGGCTATGCTTCGAAGATCCTAACTAATGCAGAAAGAGGAGTCGGCCGCCATCTTTGGGAGAAAGACATTTCACCAATATTTTTGTGAATGGTATTGTCATGGCCAGAAAGGACCTGGTATTATATAAAGTCAAAGTTCAAATTGACAGACTGAAGAAGTACTGAGATCACTTGAGAAAAAGTGAGTCAAGTAGTGAACCAGTCGGGCAACCTGCGCAGAGTATACCCACCAGTAATGTTATTGTTATTGAAAGTTGTGTGGAAACAAATGAGCCTGGGGAAGGGTTGAGCAGTGTTCCCGTGGGAACTGGAGAAGTGATCTGCACTGATGTACCTTTACCAGTTAGGAGTCCTGTTTCTGAAAGTGAAATCAAATCTACCCCTGCTGATGAAGCACCTTCTGCGTCACTCCAAAAGGGAGTGGAAGTCTCCTGACAGACTGACTTTATAATGGGCTGTGCTAAAGAATTCATTTATGGTGTTACCTTGTAAATAGTTTAATTTTTAACTTTTGATGGTTTGTGTTAATAAGGGATTTAAAGGGTAGTAGTGAGCTCCGGTTCAGGAGCATACTGTGATCGGTTTGGCCAGCTGGGCTAAGGTGTGTGAATCCCGGGGCTCTCTCAAGCAGTCCAAGAACTGGAGTCAAAATAATTGGTTGTATCTTTCTCACGCTCTGTACATAGATTTTACTATTAATAAATAGCTATTTTTGTTATTCCACTTGTTGGTTGCCACTCCTTCCAAGATATTACAAAAAGCATATTTTTTATTTGCGCATATAAAATTGAAATCAGTAGAATGACATTTAAGTGGATTCTATCATGAGTGAATGATCTTCCAGGTTATCACTGAAGCAACTAAGATGAAAATCTACTAGTGCATTCCAGAACAGTTCAAGACTTGCTTTGAAACTTCAAATTCTGCAACCATACTTAGCAACGATCTTCGGAAGATTAGAACAACTGCTTTGAGGATAATTAGATGCCCTTGAAACACATCAAAACTCATAAGAAACAATTTTGACTCATTTACTGCCATGGATTAGCAGGTACAAGCGTTATTGTTTTGTCTGTCATCGTTCAACTATCATGATTGTGTAACTGATCTTTCTTTGTTCTGAATTAAACTACGTATAGAATACCACATTCTGTGCTGAAAAATGTCCAGCAAAATCTTTCATCAAAGGCCTATGTGTAAAACCTGAGCCTTGAGCTTCTGTGGGTTTGCACACCTAAACACTTCAAATTGAAGAGTTGTAAAGTGGATAGCTTTCACTCTAGTATGCAAATGTTTATGGACCATTGACTACATGATAGACATAGATTATGTCAGCATTGGTTATGTCAATAAAAAAGCTTTGAAATCACTTTTGTTTCATGCAAACAAATCAAAATCAAGGCTGTCATCTCAAAAGTTACACGGAGGGGTTGGATAAACTTCAAAAATAACCAATAGAACTAATGGAATGTTGACCTTGATCTCAAGAGGGGCTGAGAAGACAATCGTGAGGTATTTACGTTTTGCTTGTGTAGAGCCTTAATCAGATCCCATTTGGAGTATGGATTCAGTTTTGGGCCCCACACTTCAGGAAAAATATATGACGAGGATACAGCAAAGATTCACCAGAAAAATACCAGACCTTCAAGGAATAAATGATGCAGACAGGTTGTATAAGCTTAGCTACTGTTCACTAGTGTATAGGTAGAACTTATAGGAGGTTTTTAGAATGATTTTATGAGATAATAATGGGCCCCATTCATACACAGGAAAGTCAGGGATAACCTGCCTCAGCCATGCAGGGTCTACATCTGATCTTGAGCATCTCCAAGAATTCCAAATTTCAAACAATCATAATTTATACTCTAGTAGATAAAGGGGCTGATTGATTTGCAAATTAACTCTCCGGAGACTGAAAGGTCTGGGGTGCTTGCCTTAAAAAGCTTTTCTACTGATGTTAAGTTGACCAACTGGTGATTTTTGTCTCTGTTCCTCTCTTCTTTTTTGAACAGGTTGTAACATTAGTAATACCAACATTTATCTAAGGAGGAATGGAAGATTTTGGCCAGAAATTCTGCCATTTCCACTCTTACTTCCCTCAGTCTGTTTGCTGTCTACCATTTGCACTAGGTAACCTCTACTCTAAAGACCATAGACCTTTTAAATACAACCTCTTTATTTTTATCCTGTCCAATTGTTTCAAACTCATTCATTGAAGCAATTTTGATGCTTACAGAGGTAGAGACAAGGGCCTTGAGAGTAAAGGTGTACATGATTTCTCTGAAAGTTGTCCAATCATCTTCAATGCAGTGAATGTTCATTTTCAGCTGTGCACAGATGATCCTTGAGTTTCTCTGAGGAAGATTCCTTCATGACTGCCTGTTTGATCCTTGAGGCATTGTGATACCCCTTAACCTTCACATCTTGTGGGTTGTCTAGGAGAACAGATCTTGATGTTTACACTTGAAATGATAAGACGGCGTTCAGTTCAGTCATCAGCACTGAACATGGTTTTTGCTGTATCCATGTCCTGCCCATCTCTCTGCCTGGTGATCACATACTCGATTAGATGCCAATGCATCGAATCAAGCCGCATCTAAAATGTAGCAGGGAGGTGGGTGGATAATGGAGACAGTGGTGTCTGTGGGGCCATCACTCCCGCTTTTCACTCCGGGGCTGCTTTCTCCATTTTCTGCAACCCTGAAGCGATCTGACACGGGCGCGCTTTTTCAAATGTTAACACACATCTTCAGCAAGAGGAGACCATTGCTGTGCAACTGCCAACACCACTTTTCATTGACTGAAAGTCTATAGAACAAAAATCCTGCTCATTTTGTTCTATGGATGCAAGACTTGGACCAGGAATTGGACTATCTACCAAGGTCCTGCCAAGAAGCTCAACCATTTTCACTGGAACTGCCTTCAGAACATCTGAAGAAAGGATTACAGGACAAAATGCCTGACACTGAGGTGCTCACCTGAACTGGCTTGCCAAGCATCTGCACCATATTGAGACAGTCACAGCTGAGTTGGGCTGGTAAGGTGGGCAGAGTGCCTGTCACGCATTTACCAAAGTACATTGTGGACAGAGAGGTTGAACCTGGATTGTGTTTTCATGGCGGCCAAAGGAAGCACCACAAGGAAACGCTGATGCCTTCACTTAGGAGTTTTGATATCGATTTTGAAACCTGGGTGGCACAGTGGCTAGAACTGCTACCTCATGGCAGCAGGGACCTGGGTTCAATTTCAGCCTCGGGTCACTGCCTGTCTGGAATTTGCATGCTGTCTGTGTGGGTTTCCTCTGGGTGCTCTGGTTTCCTCCCGCAGTCCAAAGATGTGCAGATTAGGTGGATTGGGCATGCTAAATTGACCCTTAGGGCCCGATTTTATCATTTTCATTCTAAGTGCTGAATCTGGGCACAATTCAGATCCCGAATTGGAAATCCATTTCCAGGCGCCCCCATTAGCACTTAGCCTGAAAAAAAATCGTGGGCCTGAATTGTGCAGTGGGCGGGGCTTAGCATGTTCAAAATGATCGGAGCTCTGAACTGCGCATGCGCAATTAGAAAAAAATTTGAAAAAGCGCACCCTTGTCAGATCGCTCCAGGGCTGCAGAAAATGGGGAAAGCAGCCTGGGAGCGAAAAGTGGGAGCGATGGCCTCACGACATCACTGTCCCCAATATCGAGCCACTTCCCTGCTTCCCAGACCAACTGCGATCCCATGCTCCCTTCCCCCCCACCAATCACCCACAGAGTGGCAGCAGACTCCCTGGGCCCACGAGAGATCTATCTGGCCTCCCCCCACACCCCCCACCAGAGATAAATCTTACCGGCCTCCCTCCTGGCCCTGCAAACCAGAGAACAATCTGGCCTCCCTCCCCTTTCCTGCTATTTCCTCCTAGAGAGACATCTGACCCGCCTCCTTCTCCTCCCTATCCCCTCATCAGAGAATGATCTGGCCTGCCTCCCTGCTCCCCCACCATACAACGATCTGCCCCTCCCCCCATCGACCCACCCTGCCACCAGACAATGACTGGACCTCCCTCCTCACTCACCACCCCCCACCAGAAAATGATCAGACCTGCCTCCCTCTCCCCTGCCCCAGCCCCCGCCTCCCCCCCCGCCCACCAGCAATCTGAGTCAGAGAGCTTTTGGAAGCACTGAGTCTACCTCTTCAGCAGCTGGAGTGCCTGAAACAGACATTTATTCAGCAGATCCATTTCGGCGTGATTCTGGATTGGCGAACGTGGTGGTAAAGGGGGAAATGCTGATAAGGTTGGGCGGGCAGTTTGTTAATTCAATTTAAATGCATGCAAATGCATTTAAAATGCCATTGCGCCCGTTTTGGGTGAGAATCGGATCACGGCCATCTGCTCGGATGTGGGTGCGGATTGCATTAATGGCCTCACGCTTGACTTTACCATGTTTCTGCGCCTGTAAACGGGCGCGATGCAATGGTAAAATCAGGCCTTAGTGTCACAATTTGTGTGGATTAGGGGGATTAGCAGAGTAAATACATGGGGTTATGTGTATAGGGCCTGGGCAAGACACTCTGTTGACGAGTTGGTATAGACTTGACGGACTGAATGGCCACCTTCTGCACCATAATGATTCTATGATTCTATAATTACCACTCTTTTGCCTTGTGTTCCACGACATATTTGTTGTTTATCTCCCCCACCCTCTAACCTGTCCTTTACATTTTTTCCAATCGTCCTTCCCTCCTTTTTCATCACCATAAAACTCGTTGCCTTCCTACCTCCCTTCAGGTCTTAAGAAGAGGCATGTTGGACTCAAAACTTTGACTCTGTTTTTCTCTCTACAGAAGCTGCCAGACCTGTTGCGTTTTTCCAGCACTTTCTGTTCTTATTTCAGATCCCCAGCATCTGCAGTATTCTGCTTATATATTACCGCTTTACTCTTCATTGGATCAAGGAAGTTTTCTTGGACAAATTTCAGGCGCAGAAGTTGGATGAAGTGGTTAAAAACACGAGACCAGGTCCAAGTTGGCTGCAGGCTTGCTCCAGCAGGCAGCAAACGTCTGCCAACAACTGATGCCACACCCTGGGTGTCTTCAGATGCTGGCGGTTCTGGCACATTGAGGAAGATTATCCTCTGCCTGGGTTTTCTGTGTGCTTGGTATGACCTCCAGAGAGCTGAACCTTTCGGCAATTCCCTTCTCTCCTGTGGAGCTGCAATCTGTGATCAGCAGCCTGTCGGTGGTTTTGCGGCTGATGCTAACACTGCTGCTCACACTGTTAAGAATCATCTTGCTCCTTATCTGAGGTGTAGCATAGCAGAGTATGACACCCATGCTTATTCGATAGGTCAGAGTTCTAAAACGCAAATCAGTCTCTGAAGTGTAGATGAATCATGCAGTGCTGATGAGTTGTCCAAAGTGTGTCAAGTAGTTTCCAAAGTGTGTGAAGTAACTTTTCAGCACAAGAACAATGAACAAACCTTTTCATTAACCAGGTTAAGAAGCAACTGTGTGTGCTTATTGGTACATTTTGTGTCTTTGAGACCTTGGGCATGATGGCATGGTATTTATGTGGCTGAATTGGTTAGTCAGAGGCCTGGATAGTGATCCAGATACATGAGTAAAAAGGCTGGGAAACTTAAGTTCAGATAATTAAAATAAATCTGGCTGGCATCAGCAATGGTGATCGTGGAATGACCTCATTGTTGTAAAAACCCATCTGGTTCACTCATGCCCTTTGGGAAAGGAAATCTACCACCCTTTCTGGTCTGGTCTACATATGACTGGAGACCTAGAGCAATGTAATTGATTCTTAGCTCCCCTCTGTAATGACCTAGTCTCGACCGCTGCACTTGAGGGAGACTATGGCCTGCTGGTATTATTGCTTGACTATTAATCCAGAAACTTAGCTTATGTTCCAGGCACCCAAGTTTGAATCCCGCCTCGGCAGATGATGGAATTTGAATTCATTAAAAAAATCGGGAATTAAGAAGTTACTCGTGACCATGAAATATCGTTGATTGTCAGAAAAACCCATCTGGTTCACGAATGCCCTTTATGGAAGGAAATCTGCCATCCTTACCTGGTCTGGCCTACATGTGACTCCAGAGCTATAGCAATGTGGTTGAGTCTCAACTGTCTAGGGATGGACAATAAATACTGGCCAGCCAGCGATGTCCATGTCACATGAATGAATAAAGAATAAACATTCAAGGTGGTGGCTCATCGTCATCTATTCGAGGGCCAATAAATGCTGGCCTTGTCAATGGTACAATCCTAAGAATGAATATAATGAAACTTGGTGTGGGATAAGATGCAGAAAGGAGAATGAAAGGCAATGAAGCTGAGGGGGGTGAAGAGGATGGTCAGGAAAGCTTTACCCAACTTTAGAGGTGAGGAGTACATCAGGAGTTCAGCATTAAGTGGATTGAGGCAGAAGTAGGAGTTAGCAATGTAACAGAGGTGCAAGTAAGTGGTCTTTCAGATGGAAGTGTTTTGGTATTTTCCACACTCAATATTCATGCTTTCAATCAGAAATGTCTCTAATGTCTGTATGGAACTCAGCCAAAGTCGTTTAATAAGGCTGATCTCAGAAATGACAGCACTTCTGAAGCTGGATCAGGCGCCATTGTCATTCCAAAGTACTCCCAGTTGGGACCATGTCTGATGAGAAAATCAAGTCTTTTGTGCCTGTGTGTGAGCTGTACTCTTCTCTACTGAGAAAAAAAGAGTATGAATGGGAGCTGGCTGTCTGCATGAAGCCTGACTGCTTTTTTCTGAGTTCTGTTATCCGGCTGGAGATATTTGTCTAGAATGAAGTACCAATACCTACACTCTGTGTGAGATTTGTTTATTTACTTTATACTGCTACAATTTGTTTGGGGGATATTTGTTGGTATTAGACCACTGCTAACTGAGTATAACTTGGCATTCGACACTGGTGTTGCACAGTCTGTGTGAGAGCTTCTGTCTGTTTGGCATCTGACTGCTGCTGTCTAAGTGGAAAACGTCTGTTACCAATGAGGTGCAACCATACGAGTGGGACTTGGCTGTTGCATTTACTGTTTGTTTGAGACCTGACTATCGAGTTTTATAAATCTTTGTGCTGAGCTTGCTCTTGGAGTGCTGCTGTCTACGTGGGTAGGATATTGCCTGTGTTAGGGTATTGATTTTCCAGCAGATTACTGGGCCACGGAGACTGGTGACACAGTGATTAGCACAGCAATCTCACAGCACCAGGGACCCAGATTTAATTCCCGCCTTTGGTCACTGTCTGTGTGGACTTTGCATGTTCTCCTCGTGTCCACATGCATTTTCTCTGGTTGCTCCGGTTTCCTCCCACAGTGCTGGTTCGGCGTATTGGCCATGCTAAGTTCTCCCTCCGTATACTCGAATGGGCGTCGGTCGGCGTATGGCATCTGGGGGATTTCCACGGTAACTTCATTGCAGTATTAATGTAAGTCTACTTGTGGCAATAATAAAAAACTTTAAACTTCCAACTTTGCTCGCATTTCACGTTTCTCACTTCACCTACTGCCCCTAGCTCTCCCCACACTCTCTGGAGTGCAATTTAATTGAACTCTCAAGATCCAGGACATAGATGTTGGAACAACATGTGGTATTGACCTTCCACATGACGGCAGCAAGGCCTACAGAATAGGCTTCCGAGAGATAGCCTCCTAATTGGGTAGTAGGTGGGCTCTTGATTCTGTTGACCCAATGAGAAAGCTGTAAGTCTGGGGCTTCAGCAGTTCTCTCAAGAGGGGAGGGGATGGCCTAGTGGTATTATTGCCAGACCATTAATCCAAAAACTCAGCAAGTGTTCTGGGGACCAGGTTCAAATCCCACCACGGCAGGGGGTGGAATATGAATTCAGTAAGAAATATCTGGAATGAAGAATCTAGTGATGACCATGAAACTACTGTTGATCGTCTGAAAAACCCATCTCGTTCACTATTGTCCTTTAGGGAAGGAAACCTGCCATCCTTACCTCGTCTGGCGTACATGTGACTCCAGAACCATGGCAATATGGTTGACTCCAAACTTCCCTCTGAACAAGGGCAAAAGGGATGGGCAATAAATGTTGACCAGCTAATGACACCCATGTCCCATGAATTATTAAAAAAAAGGAAAGGCTGGTGCTGAAGAGGCAGGTTGGGGATCATGTGGACTCCTCATCATCGACACACCCTCCAAGCACTGCACATTATTGAATCAAAATACAAAATCCATCTAGATAGGTAGGCCAATTGGTTTGGAGGGAATTATCTCTCCAATGGATTGACCATATCACGATTGTAACCTTTTACCAGTATGACTTCTGGCTCTGAAGGTTCCCCTTTCCAGTCTATTGCAGAAAACCACCTTCACTGAGCTGGCAGCCTGCACATGCAGTGGAAGGGCTGCTCTACCATTGGCAAAATGGTAACAAGGCCACAAATTTGTCTCTAATTGGGGCTGCCTGTTTCTATGAAATGCACAGCTGTCCCTATGAAGGTTCCCTAGTGACACAAATCAATCAGCCAGTGGTCCTGACGCAGCTCCCCGCTATTTACCTCGATCACTCCCTCCAAACTCCCCATCATAGGGGTAGGAAAATTAAATGCATGGGATCAGGTGAGATGCTGCTTTCACACTGTGATCAATATTATTCTCCATTGATCCTAACAGAGAGTAAAGTTAGGCAGATATAAAAAATCAAAACTAGTATTGCACCAAATCCCATCAATTTTCAAATTGGTGGGGTGTCTTAAAATTGCCCCCTCGATGTTTCAGATTTGATTTTTATTTCTTTGATTTCTCTTCTGATGTCTCCTTTTGTCTCCTTTGCTGTCTTTTATCCATTTCTTAATCTGCAGCTTAACACTTCACAGGTTTTGTTTGTCTTTTCTGGTGTATACAGTCATTGTATTTTTCCGTAGTGAACCTTCTCCTTGTGCTGTTCTTTTTATATCATTCAATTTTGAGGAAAAGTTGACATTTAAAATGTTAACTGATTTGTGTTCCCTTGACAGATTCTGCTTGATTTGTGGTGTGCCTGTACTATTATTGTTTTTGTATTGGGGCACTGTCTATGCAGATGCTGGTGGCCTTTGCCATATTGTTCATATCAGAAACCTGGTCAGGAGCATGGTCCCATGAGCCTTTTCTGCTGTTCAATAAGTTCATGGCTGAACTCCAACAATAGCTCCAGTTTCCCACCTTATTACCATCCCTTGATTTCTTTTGTTCTCGAGAATCTATTAATCTCTGCCTTGAGTATAGAGGATTTCAATGATTCACAACCCTCTGAGTGAGGAAATTTTTCTCCATCTCAATTTAAATAGTTAACCCCTTGGCCTGAGACTATGGTCACTGGTACTGGACTCATCAACCAGGTGAAACAAATGACACGATTCTCCCATTGCGACCCACAATATTTCTGGTGAGTCTGGCCAGGAGATGCGCGTCTGCAGCCTTGAACAGGGATTTGCACATGCACCAGGAACGCGTACGTGTCTCCCAGAGCTGGCGAACAGTCAGCAGGAAGGCAGGTTTACATCCTTTTTGCATGTATTTTAAATATGTATATTAGCTCATTATCGGGATCTTTTCGGTCCCGATTAAATCTCCCACTCCGCCAGGAGAACTTCATTCCGGCGGGGTTCAGACTAGCTCCCTACGTTTGGGGAACTAGCCGGAGACCCTGGCAGAATGAAGGAGGGGCAATCGGGGGGCCCCCCAGGAGGTTGGTCAGCGAGAGGGAGGTGGCCCTGGGCATGGGCACTCAGCAGTGCCAGCCTGTTCCCCTGGCACTGCTCAAGGGGCAAAGTGGCCATGCCCAGGGGGCACCTTGGCACTGCCCATCAAGCATCGGTGGGCCTTTTGTGGATGGGAGCCTCGGGGTGATCGATGGGAGTGGGGGGGGTTCCTGCTGCCACTCTGCAGACGGGATCCGTCTTGGATTGTGGTGTGTTTGGAGCCTGGGTCTGGCAGGGGGCACTGCCTCTTGGGGGGTTCTGACCCTGGGGAGGGGAGTCAGCATAAGGGGGGGGTCAGCTGGGTGGGGGGGGCGGTGGGAGAATCGCCGCTGCTGTTGGGGGGGTGCTGTATATCGGGGTGCCCTGGGATGTAGGAGGGGGTGGGGTCAGGCCTGGCCCAGGAATTGATGTGGGGTCGTGTTCGGGCTTTGGGGGGGGTGGAGGGGTCTGGCGGGACAGCACTGTGGGGGTCATCGGCTGGCCAATGATTGAGCTGGCCAGCAAATGAGGAATCGGACAGATCGGGACCACTGCGCATGTGCAGAGTTCCGGAACTGTCAGGGTCCGGTGCGAATAAGTACCCCCCCTCCCACTTTGGGTTTTTAATGATCTTCGTGACTGGGTGCAGTGCACAGAGTGTGGAGATTCAGGTGAGAGGCTGAACTGACAGAATAGTCGGGATTTAGAACCATTCTCCCACTAATACAGCACTTTTGGGAGAACCGTGGCCAAGATCTCAGCATCTATTCTTTCAAACCCTCGAGGAACTTCATATATTTTAATGAGACCACTCTTCTGTTCTAAACGCCAGGGAATTTAAGTCCATTCTACTCAATCTCTCCTCATTTGACAGCCCTCTCATTTCAGGAATCAATCTTGTGAAACTTCTTTGCACCCCTTCTGAGGCAAGTGTTATCTAAGAAGACAAAACTGTTCACAGTACTTCAGGTGCAGTCTCACCAAAGCGCTATGTAATTGCAACAATATTTCTTTACTCTTAAACTCTAAACCAGTAGCATACCATTTACCTTCCCTTATCATAGCTGCATGTTCATTTTTTGCGATTCATGTGCAATGTTCACAAATCCAGCTGACTGGCAACGTTTACTTGTCTGTGTCTTTCTAAAAAAATCTGCTTTTCTATTCTTTCTACCAAAGTGGATAATTCACATTCCTCACATGACCCCCCATCATCCACCATCTTGTCCAATCACCTAACAGGGTTGAATCCCTTTTCATTTATTTGCATCCTCCTCACAGTTTATTTTTCCACCTGGCTTTGCATTATTAGAAAATTTGGATGTATTGCACTCATCCCCCCCCGATTTAAGTTACTGGGAAAGATTGTAAATAGTTGAGGCCCAAGCACAGATCCTTGTGTCACCTCACTAATTACATCTTGCCATCTGAAAAATGATTCATTTATTCCTACTTTCTGTTTTCTGTCCAATACATCTCTCCCAATCCCAGGAGCCCTAATCACACAACCTGTTGTGCGTCAACCTCTTGTGCTTTCTGAAAGTTCAAACATGTTACACCCATTGATTTCTCCTTATTTTTCCTGCCAAATACACCCTCAAAAATCCCTAACAGATTGCCAAATATGATTCCCTTTTCATAATACCAAATTGACCCTGCTGAATCATAAGGCAATTTTCCAAGTGCCCTGTTATCACATTTTAATAATAGATCCTAGCAATTTTCCGCTTACTGATGTCAGGATAACTGGTCTATGGTTTCCTGTTTTCTCCCTTCCTCCTTGCTTGAACGGCAGAGTTATGTACGTCAGCTTCTAATCCATGGGGACCACCCTAGAAATTAAATAATTGAGGAAAACCAATTTATTTACTACCTCTGCAGACACTTCTTTTAAAGCCCTAACATGGAGATTATTTTTGCTTTTTTCTCCATGAATTTCTTCCCAACTTTCTCTTTGCTAATATTATTTACTATTTTTCTTATTAATTTGTGGGAACTGGGCACAGCTGGCAAAGCAAATAATTATTGCCCATCTCTAATTGCCCTCAGATAAATGGTGATGAGCTATCTTCTTGAACTGCTGTAGTCAATGTGATGCAGGTACCCACAGTGCTAATGGGGAAGGGGTTCCAGGATAATATTCAGTAAAATTCTGTCAACCTGAATTCTACCAACTGGAATTCTTTGTCAACCAGTTGGCTGCTCAGTTGGTCTGTGATGAAGGGTGACGTCAACAGCGTGGATCCAAATCTCGTTCCCGCTGAGGTTATTCATGAGGATCCCACCTTCTCAACCTTGCCTCTCACTTAAGGTGTGGTGATTCTCAGGTTAAATCTCAAAGGGGAGAGCAGCCTATGATAGTCTGGGATTACGGCAACTTTATTAATTGGAATTCTAGGGTTGTGTCTGTTTGATTTGTTTTTTGACTGGAGGTGTTAAACCAATCAATGATACTTATTGGTGGCTTGTTCTCACTCTGGTCTCAGCTTCCAACTGCCCTGCAGAACCATCTCCCCTTGGCACTGTTCACTTGATTTGTGTGCTTCAGCACCTCTCATGAACTTCAATACCTACGTGATCATCTTGGAGTCTTCTCAATGGATGAAAAAGTGGGACGCACCTTAACATCTCATTTAATCAATGTATTTAATTGACTGGTACCTTCCATTCCTCCAACATGCTGGGTAACAGAGATTTTGCTGTATTATCAAAACTAGATGGATGGCATGGTGGCACAGTAGTTAGCATTGCTGCCTCACAGTGCCAGAGATCCAGGTTCAATTCTAGCCTCAGGTCACTATCTGTGTGGAGTTTGCACATTCTCCCTGTGTCTGCAGGGGTTTCATCCAGGTGCTCCGGTTTCCTCCCACCATCCAAAGATGTGCCGGTAAGGTTGATTGACTCTGCTAAATTGAACTTTTGTCAGGGAGATTACAGAATAAATATGTAGGGTTATGGGAATAGGGAGTGGGTGGGATTGTGATTGGTGCAGACTTGATGGGTCGAATGGCCTTCTTCCGCACTATAGAGATTCTATGATTCTAGATGATTTCTGAACTGGGGGGAACTTGAGGCGGCAGTGTTCCCATGATGTCTGCTACCTATGTCTTTTTAAATGGTAGAAGTCATTTGAAAGGGCCTGTTGAAATCTTGGTTAGTTGCCACAGGGCATCTTACAAATGGCACACACTGCCGCCATTGTACATCAGTGGTGGAAAGAGTGAGTTTTTAAGATGGTGAATGGGGTACAAATCAAAAGGACTGCTTTGTCTTGGATAGTTTGGAGCTGTGCTAATCCAGGCAAGTGGCGAGTATTCTATCTTAATCCTGATTTACGTCTTTGAGATGGTGAACAGACTTTGTGGAGTCAGAAAGCAATTAATGCACCACAGAATTCCCAGCCTCTCACCAGCTTTTGTGGTTAAAGTATTTATATGGCTGGCCCCATTATGTTTCTGGTTAACTTAGGCCTTGAGACGTTGATTGTGGGAGAGTCAGTGATGATTATCCATTAAACTTCAAGCTTCTCCTTGCTGATCTCAATTTGTGACACTTCTGTGGCATGAGTATTACTTTTTAAGTTACTTTTAATATTATTTTTAAATTTTAAATTTCTCACTTTCATTGGGTCATTGATTGCCCATAATTTCTGAGGTATCCTTTGTATTTTTTGCACAAGGGTACAAAAGACAGGTGCAATATATTTGTTAATGTCTCTGTGATTTCCTTATTCCCGATTACAACTTATCCTTTATTTCTAAAGTACCCAAGTTTACTTTTAATTTTCCCTTTACACATGTTTGTAAAATCTCTTGCAATCTGTTTTCATGTTTTGTGCACATTTACTCATTCTATTCTCCCTCTTGATCAATTTTTTTGATCAACCTTTGTTGGTTTTTAAAACCTTCCCATCCACAGACTTATTATCTTTGCTAGCAGCTTGGCCTCTTTCTATTAAAAAGTCTAACACTATCATTAATTTTTCTAGTTACGCATGGGTTATATCACTTTACTTTTGCGCTGTTTATATGTAGTCTGTGAAAGCCCTGGTTACCCTTGTTATGGTTAGGTTAACGTTCCAAGTTCTGTTTATCATTCTACGTATATTGCTTCATTGCAGATCCTGAACATCATAGAATCCCTACAGTGCAGAAGGAGGCTTTTTGGCCATTGAGTCCGCATCAATTCTTTGACAGGGCATCTTATCCTGTACCTGGAACCCCATTTATCCCACTAATCCCCCTAACCTGCACATCTTCGGACTGCGGGAAGAAACCAGCGTATCAGGAGGAAACCCACAGAGACATAGGGAACAAACTCCACACAGACAGTCAACCAAAGCTGGAATTGAACCTGGATCCCTGGGGCTGTGAGACTGCAGTGCTAACCACATTGCCACTGTGCCACACATTATCATTAGAATACTGTTGCCTGTGTAGACTTGGGTGTTTGGAACAACTTTGAGTTTAAGTCAAGTCATTCTACTTGACAGAGCCTAATGAGCCTAATGAGGGGCATACACGCGGTGGGTCGTGTGTGGGCTGCTCTTGGATGTTTCGAGAGTAGCCTAGTACTTCGCGTCATTTGTGTACGCTTAAAGCTGGACCAGCAGATGGGCACCACGACAGCTCAGTGACTATTACTGTTTGTTGTGCAGATACATAGATTTGGGCCAGTGTCTGTGGGAGTTTGCGCATTCTCCCTGTGGTTGTGTGGGTTTCCTCCAGGTGCTCTGGTTTCCTCCCACACCCCATAGATGTGCTCTTAGGCTGATTGGTGTAACAAATTGTCCCTAAATTATTCTCCCCTTAATCTGGTTTCCAATGGGGGTACCATAAGCATATACATGGGTCAAGGGTGGAGGAGGAAAAGCACATTGTTAAGATGGTGGCTCGGGCTCGTTGGGCCAAAGGGCCTGTTTCCCGTGCTGTGTTGTTCTTTTTTCTTTGTTCTTTACTTTATTGCTGGTGATTTAAAAAAAAATGCTATAATTAGCCTCTGATTGTTGGCTGTGAGATCTGATGGTTTCTGGAAATACATTACTGTGCTATTTTATGGCAGATGCTTGAGATTTTAGTGCCAGACCATTGGTGCTTTAGGTTTTGTATTCAGGTAAATTGTTCATGTTCATTGAAGGAACCCAAGAGGGAAAAGTGTGATTCAGGGTATCTGAGTGAATGAACTGTAGATTAGTGACAGTTTAGCTTGTTGGAAAGGGAAGGGGAAGCCACATGGAAGGAAACACATGCAATAATACTTTAGTGTCACATTTTATCTCTGCAACAATCATGGAAACATAAAGCATGCAATCTGAGTTTTTTTTAATTACACGGTTTACATGATGACAAACCATCTTGGTAAATGTACTGTGATGGAAAATGCAAAATTAATTATAGAAAATAGAAAAATATAAGCACAAATGTCAGAAATTCCTTGTGTTGTGAAAGTCAGATACAATACACAGTCTGATTCAGAGCACTATGAAAGCTTGGATGTGTTCCCTTAAGTGCCAATGTTGCAATTAAGGAATATCTTATCCACTGTAGAAATCAGTAGTAGAGTTTGTAGAGTGAAGTAATGTGGATGATGGAAATCTAAAATAAAAAAGATATAATGCTGCAAATACTCAGTGGGTCTGCCAGCATCTAGGGAGAGAGAAAAACAGAATTATTGGTTGGGACTTTACAGCCTCGCTTCTCCTGAAACTGTGAACTCCAGCCTGAGGTCAATGGACCGTCCCATTGTCTGTCCCTCACTCGCTCCAATTCCTTTGGCGGAAGGGGCGGTAAAATTTCAGCCATCATTTCAGGTTGATGATCTTTCATCAGAACTAGGAGTACTTTGAGATGTAACAGTTTTGAGCATGGCAGGTAAAAGGAGGAGGGAGCTGGCAAAACGAAGTGTGTGTGGGGGGGGGGGGCGGGGGGGGGGGGGGGGGGGTAGGGGGGAAGGGGTTGTAAATTTCCCAACAAGTGGCAAACGGCTGGATTGTCCAGCCCCATTAGAAGGCCAGCAAGAATTCCCGAATGGAGTGTCAGCCAGAAATCGCAATTCCCACTGGGAGTGAAGGCTATCAACTTTCACCACCCTGCCCCATTGGCCCTGATCGGTCTCTTGCAACATAACTTGATAATTATGCAAACCCGCTCATTGGAATACAATTAGCAATCTGACTGCCCATTCACCTGCCCCCCACCATTCACCTGCCTCTCCAGCAGAAAATGTCACGGGTGGGCTTTGGTACTGGTACTAACCAGCATGGGTCTGGAATACTGAATCCCAAGAGTGCACAGGAGTACCACCAACCCCTCAGCTGAGAGGAGCATCCATCCCCCCCAATACAACTAAATAATGGGTCACCCCTCCCAATCCCCCACACCATGTAGGCATGAGGGGGACTAGACATGATACCCCCGCAGCCCCATCCGAGCCCTCACTCAACCCCCACATCCCCTAAAGCCCCACTTAGGCCCCCTCCCTCCTCTGTACCCCACTCAGGTCCCCTTCAGGTCACATGCCTTGACAGTGTTAATGGTGCACTGGCCCATGACACCCTGGCACTGACATCCTGATCTGGTGTCTTTGGCTCTGAAGGAGGGTCAAGGAGATAAATCCATTTGCTCTCTGCCACTGCCAGGTTGCAGAAGGAGGGTCCCCAAGGGTCCTGGGGGTTGGGTGGGCTCAGGCTGGGTGCAACTGTCCCTTGGGGATCTCATGGCTGGACTGCCCCTTCCAGCCTTGGCAGACCTGAAGATTATCCCTAACATGGTGATTTTGGTCTTCACGACACATGACAATGCAGAATCGCTGAGTAGAAACTGATAGTCAAGTTCCACACACATGAGGACGGCCTCAACCGAGATCTTGGGTTCATGTCACACTATCTGTAACCCCCACTGGGCTTGCCTGGGCTTGCAAAATCTCACTAACTGTCCTGGCTGGAGACAATACACATCTCTTTAACCTGTGCTTAACTCTTTCTCCACTCACATTGTCTGTACCTTTAAGACTTGGTTAGCTGTAAAGATTTGCATTGCAACCATTATCTTGTAAATTGAATCTGTGGCTATGTATGCTCTGTTTGTGAACACAGCTCCTTACTCACCTGAAGAAGGGGCAGTGCTCCCAAAGCTTGTGACTACCAAATAAACCTATTGGACTTTAACCTGGTGTTGTGAGAGTTCATCCAACACTAGTGTCTCACATCATGGTGATTTCAGGCAGCCCTGTGATCAACATCTTAATTCCTGCCTGTCAGCTGTGAAAGTCTGAAATGACCAGGTCATTTTAATCTCCGTGCCCCCTAGACAGTTAATTTTGATTTGACTTGATTTGATTTATTATTGTCATTATGTATTAGTATACAGTGAAAAGTATTGTTTCTTGTGCTCTATACAAAGCATACCATTCATAGAGAAGGAAAGGAGGGAGTGCAAAATGTAGTGTTACAGTCATAGCTAGGGTGTAGAGAAAGAACAACTTAGTGCAAGGTAGGTCCATTCAAAAGTCTGATGGCAGCAGCTGTTTTTGAGTCAATTGAGTTGGCAGCTTTGGAACTCTCTGCCTCAGAAGGTGGTGGAGACAGGATCACTGAATATTTTTAAGGAGGAGGTTGATAGATTCTTGTTAGGCAAAAGAATCAAAGTTAATGCCCGTGGAAGGAAATGTGGAACTTGAAACACAAATTGATCAGTTGTGACTTTACTGAATGGCATAGCAGGCTCAAGTGGTCAAATGGCTTACTTCTGCAGAGTCTTGTAAAATGTACTCTTGTGACTTCAAAACAATGTAGTAGAGTTTCTGTGTAGTTGTGAAATTGCATCTACAATGCGCTCGAAATTGGGCTATTTAGGTTATAGTTCAAGCTGCTGTTAAAATTGAATTGAAATGTAACATCTGCCACAAGCAAATGCTTTACAGGCAGTGCATGAGAAAGTGTTCCTTTATTTTTGACTTTTCATTAAATGTATTCCTTCACGTATTTAAGTGTGGCAACCTATTTAATAATGCAGTTGAAAAGCAAAATCATCAGCACAAAATAAGCATGTTTGATGAGAGCATCTCGTCCTTCACTTGTAAGTAACCTGATATAAAATAATTGAAAATTACTTTTAGAAAAACTGTACTAAAAAATCTGCTAGTATCATTTTGTGCACACTCACTAGTTTCTTAGTAGATTACATAAAATGTATTACTCTGTGCCTAAGTGAATGCAATTTGAAGAACCTTTTAAAACTTTGCAATCAGCAGAATCACCAATTCTAACTCAGGGTCATGGTTAGTTGTATGTGCCTGGCCTGAACTGGAGAACTGAATCCTGACTCAACATATACGATGATGGAAATCTGAATATGAGCATTTTCAGGCATGAACTATGTTGAATTGCCCCCCTGATCTTTTGCACTGGATTAGCCGAATGTGCTCTCTGCACTGACGTTACTATCCTGAACAAGTGAAACTGCACTCAAAAGTGCAGGTCACAAAACATTTCAAAGTATAAATTCATCTATTTATTGAAATGCAAGGATTTCAGCAGCAGCACAGTCAGTCATTCCAAACATTAATGCATTCAGCTAGTTTGTTTTTATTGGTTGGGTTGCTGCCAGAAATCAATACTTATTAAGATGATTGCCTGAGGGATTCTCGTAACAACTCTTCCATTCAAATGATTTTACACTGAAAAGAGACAAAGGAGAAACTGATCTAATCCCAGCAAGATTACTTCAAGACATGACAATTTTTCCTAATTGTCGGCCATTAACTACATCTTATTATATTTCCTACCTCTGTTTTCGGAACACTGAAACTTGAACTTGGTGAAGCTGCGCTAGGGAAAATTCAGAAATGGTCTTGCTCCACATACAGCAGACAGTACTGGCATCTATGCAGTAAAGTAAAAAATTGCCCAGATATTCTTTGCTTAATAAAAGCAGAGCAAATTCAATCTGGCTAATTACCACCTATCAGTCTACTCTCAATTATCAGCAAAATGGAGTAAGGGGTCATAGACAGTAATATCGAGTTACCCTTAAGCATGAACAACTTGCTCATCGAATCTTAGTTTGGGTTTCACTAGGATCACTCAGCTCTGAAACTCATTGCAAACTTGGTCCAAACAAGAAATGAAGTGGGAGTGATTGCACTTGACATGTGGATCACCATTAACCAGCAGCTTAACTGGACTGGTTACATAAATACTGAGGTTGTAAGACCAAGTTACAGATTGGGAATTCTACAGCAAGTAACTCACCTCCTGACTCCCCAAAGCCTCAATGCCATCCACAAGTCATAAATCAGCAATGTGATAGAATAGTCTCCATTTGTGTGGATGCATGCAGCTCCAACAACACTCAAGCAACTTGACACCATCCAAATAAAAGAACCTTGTAAAAACCTGGGCAATAATGTGGCAGGTGGAGTATCATCTGGGAAAATGTGAACTTATCTACTTTGGTTGGAAGAGTAGAAAGACAGTACACTATTTAAATGGAAAGAGACTACAGAACTCGGTGGTACAGAGAGATAGAACCATAGAACCATAGAAAATTACAGCTCAGAAACAGGCCTTTTGGCCCTTCTTGTCTGTGCCAAACCATTTTTTGCCTAGTTCCACTAGGCATGAACCAAGATCTGCATGCCTTGATTCATGAATCTCAAAATGTTGGTATGGACGTACAGCATATGATTAGGAAGGCAAGTGCAATGTTGGTGATTATTGCAAAGAGAATAGGATGTAAAAGTAAAGATGTTTTACTGCAATTGTGCAGGGCAGGTGTGAGACTCTTTGGAGCCAAAAGTCCCTTCACCAAAATCCCTTTATTTACAATTCCAACAGCAGAACGCAGAGTGCTATCAGTCAGCAGTCGACTGATAGTGCCAGAGGGACTGACACTCCTGATTAAATACAAGGAAAAAGCTTCCTGATTGGCTCATCGATTGACTCCTTAACCAGGGCATTCATATTCCTATAAGCTAACCTCATCTGGAACTGTGCACAGTCTTGGTCTCCATATTTGAAAAAATATATAATTGCATTAGAAACAGTTCAGAAAAGGTTCACTGGACTCGTTCCTGGAGGGCTTATCTTATAAAGAAAGGTTACAGACTAGGTCTATACCCATTGGCCAGATTGAAGTCATTATAGAGACCACATCTGGAACTGTGCACAGTCTTGGTCTCCATATTTGAAAAAGTATATAATTGCATTAGACAACAGTTCAGAAAAGGTTCGCTGGATTCATTCCTGGAGGGCTTATGAAGAAAGGTTACAGACTGGGTTTATACCCATCGGAGTTTAAAATAATGAGAAGTGGTCTTATTGAAACATATAAGATCCTAATGGGACATGATATCAGAGATATGGGAGAATATTACCATTTGTGGGGGAAAGTAGAACTTGGCAATACTGTTTAAGAATAAGATAGCAGTTTTGAGGCAGTAATCAAGAGAATTTCTTTTATCCCAGTGCTGTTGATCTGTGGAATTCTCTTCCCCAGAAAGCAGAAGAAGCTGAATCATTGAATTTATTTGAGACAGGTGGATAGATTTTTGGTAAGCAAGGGAATCAAAGGCTATGGGGTCATACAGGAAAGTGGAACTGAGACCACAACCAGATCAGTCATGATCGTAATGAATGATGGAGCAAGCTTGAAAGGCTGAACAGCCTACTCCTGCTCCCAAATCCTTTGTTCCTCTGTTCCTAATCTGCTTGATTGTCACCCCATTCCTCACCTATACATTCACTCCTTCCCTCACTGGCACACAGTGACAGTGTTGTGTACTCTTTGCAAGATGCACTGCAGCAACTTGCCAATGCTTCTTTAATAAGCACCTTGCAAACCCGCAATTTCTTCTACCTAGAGAATCAAGGGCAACAAGCATGTGGCTCACCTGCAAGTTCTCCTGCAAGTCACACACCTTTTCATTTGAAAATATATCTCTGTTCTTTCTTCATTACTGGGTCAAAATCCTTGAACTCCCTACCAAATAATCTAGTGGGAGTACCTTCACACATGGACTGTAGCAGTTTAAGAAGGCTCGCTGACATCTTTTCAAGAACAATTAGAGATTGGCAATAAATGCTGGCTTCTGCATTTGATGCCTACATTCCGTGGATTATTTTTTTGTTTTGGAAGTTTGTTGCGAAAGTAAGGACAGAAACAAACTTAAGACATTCACAGAATTGCATTTCTTGTAAAGCAAACTGACTACTGCAACAGAGTATTGGAAGCTCATCTTCAAATAACAAATCAAATCCAAAGAGTGAAAGAAGTAGCTAATATAAAATTAATGTGATATTACCAGAAACATACTGCTAAAAGAAAAGAAGTGAAAAATCTTTGATAGGAGATGATTAGGTGAAGTTGAAACTGAAGGAAAATTATTGATTTGATTGACTTTATCCAGGAGATAAAGATTCAAATAATGTTCATACAATTACAAAGGGAAACTAAATAAGTTAAATGAACAGATTAAACAGTGGCAACTCAATTTTGATGAAGGCAAATGTGAGTTCATCCACTTTGGATATATAAAGGATGCAACAATATAGGGGGCGATTCTCCCATCATGACCAGCAACCTCCCTGGTGGGTTGGACTGAGAGATGCGCGTTGTCGGTTTTGTTCTGGGATTTGCGCATGCACCAGGATTGCATGTGCATGTCTCAGAGCCGGCAAACAGTTGGAGACAAGGCCATGCTGGAAACCGGTGGGAACGCAGCTGGGCTATATATCCAGGTGCTCTAAGGTGGGTGGTCAGGGCTGGACCATGAAATATTGCGGGGGCTGCGATCAGGGTGTTTGGGGGTGTGCTGAAGGGGCAACACTGTGGGCACCCTGGGCTGGCGAGCGAGCAAATGGGAAGTCTGACAGATCAGGACCACTGCATATGCGCAGAGTTCCAGAGCTGTCGAATTCTGGTGTGAATAGGCCCCGGCCCCTGGCTTTTTAAGAATATCCATAACTGGGACCTCTGCAATGTGCAAAGCGCAGAGATTTGAGTGAGAAGCTGAACTGAGAAAACAGCCATGATCTAGAACAGTTTTCCTGCCAACTCAGCACTTTTGTGGAGAATCACCCCCATAGTTTCTGAATGGTGAAAATCCAGAAACAATGAAAGTCCAAAGAAATTTGGGCTTCGCGGTACAAAGATCATTAAAATGGCACGAAGAGGTACAAAACATAACAAAAAAAATGGTTGTTGCTTTTATATCCAGAGAATAAGGATGCAGTGGGTGCTAGATAGATATTCTACCGCTATACAGAACCTGAGTTTGATCCCACTTGTTGTATTGTGAGCAGTTCTGGGCGCTACGTCTTAAAGAGGATATATTGACCCTTGGATGCAGTACAGCGTAGATTCACCAGGATCACACTCAGGCTCCAAATGATACATAACAAGTGAAGATTATGCAAAATTTGTATGCCTGGAATTTAGAAGTTTAAGGAATGATTTGATCAGAATGATCAAGTTATTCAGAGGAAAGGATAGGCTAACAACAACTTGTATTTGTATAGATCCTCTAATACAATAAAGCATCCAAAGATGCCTCACAGGCAAGTTATAAAACAAGATGTGGCACAGATCCAAGTAAAGAGATGTAAGGGCAAATTATCAAAAGCTTGGTCAAAGAAGTCGGTTTAAGGAGTGTCTTAAAGAAAGAAACAGAGGTGGAGAGGGTTGGGGAGGGAATCTTTGTATTTGGGGCCAAGGCAACTAAAGACAACACCAGTAATGGTGGAGTGATTAATGTCAGGGACTCCCAAGAGATCAGGACATGTGGAGCACAGGTATTTTGCAACGTTGTGGAGCTACAGAAGATGACAGAAATAGGAAGGGCATGACCATGGGGGGATTTGAAAATAAGGGTGAAAATTTTAAAATCCAAGAATTGCTGGACTGGGGACAAATATTCATGAGGAAGCACAGAGATAACAGTTGAATGTGATTTTGTGTAACTTAAAATAATGGCAGCAGAGTCTGAGATGAGCTGAAGTTTATAAAGAATGTAGAATCTGATGATTCTAGCAATCATGAAGGCATGAGTATTCCAATGGCAAATGTAATGTGAGAAAGAAGACTTGGATAAAGCTGCAAAAGTGGAAATAAATGGTTTTAGTGGTGGATATGTTGCTGGAAGTTCATTGTGAAAAGAAACAGTTGGCAGCAAGCAGGATGGGGTCAATGGTGAGAGAGAGACAGGTTTGTTGTGGGATCCAGAGATAAAGGGCAGGATTTACCAAGCAACCTGCCACATGTTTTATAGCAGCGGGAGGCAGCCTGCCATTGGTCAGCTGCAGAAGCTTCTGGTCCTGCTTTTGTCAGTGGGGTTTCCTGTTGAGTGTGCCCCTCAGCACCGGAAAACCCGCAGTGGGTGTGTGTTGTCGGCAGGACTGGAAGATCCCACCGGCATGAATGGCTGGAAAGTTCCAGGCAGAGAGTGGAATCTTCCAAGCCCCCACTGGCATATTTGATGCCGGGCAGGGGGAAGAATATAGCAGGAGCCTCACACAGGCATGAATTTACAGTGGGATCTTCCACTCGTGCCCCCCATGGTCCGCCATTCATGGGATCTGACCTCCCACGCCAAATTCTTCATTGTGCTGGTGGGAAACTACACTGGTGCGAAACATATTTGCAACAGCACGGCTTGCAAATGTCAGGGCTCATTTGAACAATGCCTGAGGCCACCTGCAGAATTCAGAATGAAGACAGCCCGCAGTCCTGGACCCTGAAACACCACAATAGTGGATCGCGAGTGTATCTACGGACTTTCCAGAATTGGTGTCCTGGTGAGGGTCCATCTTCCAGCCTCTGAATGTGCCCGGAGATCTATCTTTCAGCCTCAGAGATCTCAGGGATCTATCTTCATTTTCTGGAATTCCACCTTCTTTCTGCAATGGTGAGTCAGAAATGTTGGGCGCCATTTCACTATGGTGCCCGGATATGATGGCAAGCAATGTACCACCTAGGCTAGCCCCATCACCTTGTACAGTGTGAAACACCCTTGCAGATAACTAATGAGGTCGGGGCTGGAAGATTTGTGTTTTCCCCACCGGCCGTTGCAGTGAGAAACATTTCACATTCCTGCACCCACCATCGGACTTTGTTTCAAAATGGGAGAATTCCACCCAAAGGCTTTGCTTGGATATTTTATTGGAGGAATTTCACTAGTGAATATCACAGAAGTGGTCTGACAATTTTGAGAGGTCAAGAGGTGATGATTGTATGGAACTGGGTGCAGATAGTGTACATTGCGGAAAATGACGTGTTTCTGGGTGATGTTACTGAGAGGCAGCATGCGGATGAGAAAGAGAAGGGGGAACATGGGTAGAACCTTGGCATTACCACAGTTTGTGATGGAATCCAAAGATAAGGGGTGGGATTTATTAAGCAACAATGCAGAGGCTGGAAAAGAAGCTACTGCAGGAACTCTCCGCTACAGAAGGATAGATGCAGTTAGAACCAGGCAAGTTGCAGTCCTATGCAGCTGGATGACAGTGAAGAAGTGTTGGAGGGGGATGGTGACATCAACCCTGTCAAAGGCTGCAGACAGATTGAGCAGGACAAAGAGGAATAATTTACGTTGTCACAGTCACATTGGATATCATTTGTCACTTTGTTAGGAGCCGTTTTGGCACTGTGGCAGGGTGGAGAGAGAGAAACTATTACTGCTGGTCAGGAGACTGGAACAAAATACTTGAGCCAGAACTTCCAAGAGTGAAATTAAAAAACGCTTGTACACACAAAGGCTGGTAGAGGTTTGGAACTCTCTTTTACAAATGGCAAGTAATGCTAGATCAATAATAATTTTAAATCTGATGTAGATGGATTTTAGTTAACCAAAGGGGAGTCCCTGCCATAACTCCATGTATTTACCCCACTAATCCTCCTAACCTACATAACTGGGACACTAAGGGACAAAGGCATCAAGAGATATGAGTAAAGATGAGCATATGGACTTAACGCATTAGTCATAATCTCATTAAATGGCAGAACAGACTTATGGCAGAATGGCTTACCCCTGTTTCTGTACATTGTATTAATAATTGTGCCAGCATTAACGGGTTTCCAATGGGAATCCCTGATCAGGAGTTATGGAAAAAGCTCCTTAAATAATATGTTGTAATAAAATTGTTACAAAAAAAATCAGAAATATCTGAAAACAGAAAAAAAAATTATGTCTAAAACATGGGTAGCACAGTGACAACCACAATGTGAACTCAAGTTCACCGGACCATGAGTGGAAGGCATAGAGTGAGATTTAGTGGGATTGTTTACCGCAGGCGTGAATCTCATTAATGCTGCTAAATCTCACGAAAGAGCCAGAATGGGATTTGCACCGTTGAGATCTCAGTTTGAGATCTTCCTCGCCTGCTCCATCAGCAATGTAATCAGGTTCATGTCCAGAAAGGGCATGGACCTGATCTGCATAAATTTAAAAAAAAAGTAATTTTACAGGCTTGCATCGTATCATCTAACCCCGAGGAATACTTCCCCCGACAATGAAAACCAGTCAAGAGGATCAGGCTGGGGGTATAGAGTTGCCTGGAGGCCCCATGTTTTGAGTGCCAAGGCTGGGCATTACCACTTGGCACCCTGACATTGCCCTCAGTGGGCACTGCCAGGGGATAACCCTCTGCTCTTTGGTGGAAGGGAGTAGTTCCCCTTATGTGTGGTGGGCAGGAAAAGGTACGCACTGAGGGCAGCGTGGGGAGGATGAAGAGAGGGGGGAGAGTACTCCCCAACACCTCTGTGATGGGAGATCACTATGAATCTTGTGGGGAGGGCCTCCATGGCCATGGGGGAGTGGGAGCAATTTTATTTGCAGATTGAAGTGCCCTTTAAAGATGGTACCTCAACCTCTGTGGAGTCGGCATCACCGGCTCTATCAGGCCTTGTCCCCTGAGAGACGGTGCAAATCATGCCCTCTGATTTTTTTCATACAGTGTGTCAAAGGATCTGGCTGTTTCTGGAGAGAAATACGCCAGTTTTCAGTCAGAAACTGACACTTTGCCATTTTTCTGGAAATGTCTGCCTGGATTACCCATTCAGAAATTCTCTCTGATGTTCATTCTTAAATGTTGGCAGAGTATTGTGGTTTTGGAATGGCAAGCAACCACTTCCTCGTAAGAATGGAAGGAAAATAAATCAAAGGACATAACTCATGCTTTTGGTGTGTGTTGCTGACCACAATGTGTGGCTCAGAAGAGAAATTTTAAATAAAAAGATTTTAGAAAACGTGATGATTCAAAGTGTCAATTTGCCAAGTATCTCTCCTTTGACAGATATTGAGGTTGAATTTTGTATCTATTGGTTAGTTAACGTGCATATTCCGCTAACCTGGGACCTCATTATTTTGTGCACTATCACAACAATGAGGAAGTTAAGCTTTTCCCGCCCCTGGCCTATTTATTTGGAGTCAGTAATGTCCTACTTGTTTAAATTTGATATTTTGCTGTCCTCTTTACTCCGTTTGCTGACAGAGTAGAAATTAGCAGTGACCATGGGTAAATTGCACGTTCCTACCTTACAGTAATATTCTACCACATTTTACTCATCTCTTTGTTTTCACTATAATAACCAAGACTGGAATCTTGGCGAAAGAATGACATTGCTTGACTCCCCTGGCAGTTTCTACAGTAATTCCAGTGGAAGTCCCAAGCATCAGCTGAAGACTGTTAAGACCTGCAACTGATACTTTGATTTACATTGGTTGTAAAACTTGAAATAATAAGGCAATAAATATAGGGCGAAGTCTTGAGCCCATGTTTGCTGTCTATGAGGTTGTCAGTGGGGGCTGAAGATCTGGAAAGTTGCAGTTCTCGCTAGCTTGACCCTTTGACCTATTTCAAACTGCACTGATGTGACGTCAAAGTTGACACGGCTTTCAACAGGTTCACACAGACATGAACCCGTCATGAGGTCTCTCCGGGGGTGTAAATGTAAATTTAGCCTCTGAGGCAGAGGGACATGGCCAGGCAATGGCCTGGAAATGCATTCTGGCACTGCCCCCAGCACAAGTTGGCACTGCCAGGTTGGCACCATGGGAGTACCAACCAGTGCCAAGAGGCAGACCCCAGTAAGTGCCTCATCAGACAGGGTGGATTCAGTCATTTGGGTTCATGTGGGCCTGGACTAGATGGAGGAACGGGGATGCCAGTGATGTCCATTAGGGGGAGGCACGTAATCTCTGTGCAGCCAAGTTTTGCCCACGTGTTTAGCGCCCCCTCCCCCACCCCCATAGAATGGCATGAAATACACCCCTTTGATTTTTTTTGGCAGTGTCGTAAGATCTGGAGAGAAAAACCAATCTGTTTCTCTGGAGAGAAATATGCTCTTTTTTCCTGACCAGAAACAACATTGTCATTTTTTGGTAAGTTTTTGCCATCCATAAAAGAAAAGTGAAGGCTTATTTCTCAGATGCACTGAGAAACTGCAAAAGAAATAAATTAATTGTTTGGAATATTGGAATAGGTGCATAGAATATTCCTTTATTATTTCAATGGAGACATGGTCTGTTTATTTAAAATCGGTTGAAGTCTCCACTAAACTGCTGTTGCTTGAATATTTGGAAAAGACTTCCAACACAGCAAGCTTATCACCCAAACAATCTGCATGATGTCTGTCTATTTAATTACACACAGATAACCACTTGGTTCCCATTTATCCACAGGATCTTCAAACTTCCAGCATGACTTCTATGTAAGCCAAAATTGTGCACATTACTTGGAATAGATGCAAACATGTAGAGAGAGAGCTTGGGGGCAGGAGCTAGACTAGAGTAGGCACAGCTGATGATGCTGCCCCACTGGGTTGTGTTGCATTGGACTCCTCCAACCACCAAAGCAAATGATGACAAATATGTCAGGGAGTAAACGGAACAAAGCAGGACTGAAATAACAGACCTGGAGATAGCTGTTATGGGACTGTGGGCCAGCATAACTAGATCATCACATCAGTCTAAAGAGTTACTTGCTGATACTTACCAGTAATGCACATCACTTACACTTGTCACTTGTCATATGAAATTTGATCTGGAGTGTCCAAAACACACAGAAATTAGTTAACCTGGTGGAAATAATTGTAACCTTGTTTGAGGATGGATCACCTAGCCTCAACTGAGGCCATTATTGACACAGTAAGTAGTCTCACAATACCAGGATAAAGTCCAACTGGTTTATTTGGTAGCATGAGCTTTCAGAATGCTACTCCTTCCTCAGGTGAGTCAATTTTGGCAGCAAATTTCAGCGAGCTTTTATCCCAGAATTGATGCTGTGATTGTATCTGCTGGTGTCCTCCGAAAGCTCGCGCAACCAAATAAACCTGTTGGACTTTAACCTGGTGTTGTGAGACCACTTACTGTGCCCGCCCCAGTCCAATGCCAGCAACTCCACATTATTGACACAGACTGGGTAAGACTCCTGATGCTGGGATTTTCCTTGGCCTCATAGGAACCTATTTTCAGTTGGAAACTGGCAAATCAAAGAGAAAATCATTCTCCTGAAGAGTAAAGGAATGCATCCCATAGCAGAGGGGATCTAGGCCATTGGCATCTGTAGCCCCCAAAGAGAGGGGATAATGGTTTGAATAATGGAGCAGGAACTTTCAAGCTTATGGGTTTACAAAGAATAGAAGAGACCTGTTCCTGCTGGTTCCGGTGGCACAGTGGTTAGCACTGCTGTCTCACAGTCCCAGGGACCCTCTGGCGTCGGGTGACTGTTGGGAGTTTGCACATTCTCTGAGTGCATTCCTTCCAGGTGTTCCGGTTTCCTTCCACAGTCCAATGATTAAGTGGATTGGGTGATTGGGAGCAAGTTAGGTGGATTGGCCACACAAAATTGACCCTAATGTCAAAGGGATTAGCAGAATAAACGTGTGGGGTTAAGGGAATAGGGCCTGGGTGGGATTATGGTTGGTGCAGACTTGATGGGCCAAATGGCCTCCTTCGACACTGGAGGGATTTTAAATGCCTCCTAGAGGAAGTATAGATTTGTAGGCATTCCACTTGATGCTGCGTACTCCAGCTGCATTGATTGTAGAGGACACTAGCAGATACAATCACAGCATCAATTCTGGGATAAAAGCTTGCTGAAATTTGCTGTCAAAATTAACGAAACAGTAGAGTGTGTCAAACAACCTGGAATTTAAAAAAAAGAAAAAATAACAACAGAACATTTAGTGCAGCTAGTTAAGAGAGATTGAGTTTATTTTTTAAAGTATCAGAATTAAATATCAATGGGCACTTTTTATGATGCAGTCCAGCTGTTAGATTGTAAAGTTTCTCTTTATTTAATTTGACAAACCCCGAATTCCGTGCAATGTTCTGAATGAGGACTATGTGAAATTCCAACATCAACATGAAATATTATGCTCAGCTCAATGGAAAAGGAAGCAAATTCATTATTTCAGGTGAACTATTACAAATGAGAATTCCCCACAAGACAGGTCCATGTGGTCCAGAATAGAAATAATTGACAACCATCTCCTTTCTTTCATCAACCCACTCCATCAAGAAAACGTGGGAGAAAGTACTGTGGTTAGTCAGTGTGAAAAACTGTTGTTTTTAAATTGTGCTCTGAGAAAGCCTCCTGCTACAATGGACTCTTTCACTCAATAGGAACACAGTTCCTCTTCCCACAGGCCTTTCATAATGACCTGTATTTCTTTCCACATTCAGGCTGACACTCCATTCTCACAAGTTACAGCAAGCATGAGTGCACCACAAGCCAGTCTAAAATCTCACATGTGCCTCTATATGCAGAACTTAAATCCTTCCCCACCCTAATTTATAGGTTAATTTGCCAGCCTATGCTTGTCTCCGAAAGGTAATTTTGAAATTGTATGTTAGCTGAGTAGGGTTAACTACTTTGCATGTAAGAGTTTTCATTAACTTTGTTTTCTTTTCATCTTGCATGAATATGGACTGAGTTTTAAGCACCCCTCCCCCCCACTCCCTGCTACCCCCTCCCCCTTCCCCATGGGTGTGGTATGACCGGGGTGGGGGAGGGGGGTCATGCAACAAAATTGGGCACCATGCCAGTGGAGTCATTCACGATGCCCAACTGACTATCTCTGTCTCCTCTGTAACTTTCCCAGTGGTGAGGGAGGCGTCAGGAGGCCCATTTGCTGGTGCATCAACTGAGACCCGTAGTGGACCCATGTGAGGGTCTTTTCCATGTTGAGATTTTATCCAAGGCAAGGGAAGCCCACTCATTGAAATCTGTCAGGCTATTTAACGGATGGGGTGAGGGGCTCCTATTTGGGCCATTTGGCAATTGGAGGACCATCTTTCCCCTCCCCCCAAGTACCCCCACCCCCCACCATTGCCAGCCCCCCCTCCGCTTCATCCAGCAGACCCTACCAAGACCCTAGACTTTACTTGAAGTCCAGTTCCTTTAGCTTGCTTCTCTTGACCCTGATGGCATTGCAGGGACCAGAGAAAATGGCTGGCATCTTTTGGGGGTGAGTCTTCCTCGCTGATCAGGTGAAAGGCCCAACTCAAGTCGATTAACAGACCTCAGCCTCAGCATTAAATTGAGCCCCGTGTTTCAGTTTTTCAGCCATATCAGTGAAATCACATATTTCACATTAAACAATCACAAAGAAAGGAATTAGCAGCAGATAGCAGTGATTGTAATATGATTGAATTTTATATTCAGTTTGAGGGGGAGAGGAGTACATCTAAGACTAGTATTTTAAACTTAAATAAGAGCAATTATGAAGGCATGAAATTGGAGCTAGCTAAGGTGAACTGACAAATGTGTTTAAGTGATAGATCAACAGGTGTTCAGCAACACACATTTAAAGGGACATTTCAGAGTACACTGAATAGACCCATTCCAAAGAGAAAGAAAAATTCCAAGGGGGTGGCCCGTCATCTGTGGTTCACTAAAAAAGTTAAAGACAACATTAAACTTAAAGAAAAAGCATATAAGCAAAGACAAGTGACAGGTAGAAGATTGGAAAGAATATAAGAACATCAAAGAATAACAAAACGATTGATATGGAGGGAAAAACTAGAGTATGAGAAAAAGCTAGCCACTAACATAAGATGTAAAATAAAAAATACATGGTGTAGGAGTAACAGACTGGCTTAGATTGAAGATTAGAGAGCTAACATGAAACAGAGTTGACATAAGTGGGTATTTTTCTAGTAAGTTGGGTGTGGTGAGTGATGTGCCACAAGGAAAAGTGCTGGGGCCTCAACTTTTTAGAATTTATATAAATGACTTGGAGGAAAGGACTGAAGGAATGGTTGCTAAATTTACTGACAACACAGAAAGTTAGGAAAGTAAATTATAAAGAGGACATAAGGAGGCTACAAAAGAATATTGATAGATTAAGAGAACGGACAAAGATTTGAGAAATGGAGTAGAATGTGGTAATGTGAAATTGTCCATTTTGGCAGGAAGAAAAATAAGTTTACTACCTAAATAGTAATAGATTGCAGAACTCTGAGGTACAGAGGGATCTGGGTGTCCTAATGCACGAATCACAAAAGGTACAGAAATTATTAGGAAATCTAATAGAGTAATATGGTTTCATGTTAGCGGAATTGATTACAAAAGTAAGGAGGTTATACTTCAGTTGTACACGACATTGTGTGACTATATCTGGAGTTTTGCGCATAGTATTGGCCTCCTTATTTAAGGGAAGCTATGCATTGGAAATAGTTCAGAGAAGGTTTACTGGACTAATTCCAGGAATGGGTGAGTTGTCTTACGAGCAAAGGTTGAAGGGATTAGATTTGTATCCACTGAAGCTTAGAAGAGTAAGAATTTATTTGATTGAAACCCTTAAGATCTTGAGAGGTAATGACACAGTGGATAAGGCAAGGGTGTTTCCTCTTGTTGGAAAATCTAGAACTGTTTAAAACTAAGGGGTCACTTATTTAAGATACAGATAAGGAAAAATGTTTTCTTTCAGAGGCTCGTGAGTCTCTGTAAATCTCTTCCTCAAAAGGCAATGGAAGTAGAGCGTTTGAACATATTTAAGGCAGAGCTATATATATTCTTGATTAACAAGGGGGTGTAAGGCTATCAGTCCACAGGAATTTGGGGTTGAAGTTACAAGCAGATCAGTCGTGTTCTTACTGAATGACAGAGCAGGTTTGAGGGGCTGAGTGGCCCTCTCCTGCTCCTAGTTCATATGTTTGTATGTTCGTACTGACTGAGGATGAAGAATCCAAAAGTAAACAGGTTCTGAGTCAGATAGGTACACTGGGGCAATGCCCTCCATTGCTAACCCTGATGGAGTTTTTGAGGCCACTGAAGCGACACCCTTCTGGAGAGGGCCAGTGGGCATCAGAAACATTAAAGGAAGCATTCTCTGGCACCTGTCTGCTTCATGCAGCCACTTAATCTAATGCTTGGCTACCGACATGAAGGAAGCAGGGGGAGTTCTGGAGATTGCCCACAGGTCAGGGGTATTCCCAGATCCCTGTGATTTCCTCCTTTGTTTCCCATGCCTCTTCATCTTTAAGGGGTCGAGCTGTTTCCTTTGTCTGTCTCCTCTGCAATCACCACCCTCTCGACCTCACCCTCACCCCTCATCAGTTGTGAACCTTGTGGTCCCATATGAGACTGGAATCCATTCCTACGTGAGGTTCCAGCTGTGCTGGAATCGTAAGGAATTCTAGTGAAGCCCTTGACTTCATTGACTTTTTTGTGATGGATAGCAGAGCGTATACTTCCCACAAGATCAACAGTAAAATCAAGAAACCGCTCAGAGTGTGGGATGGGGAAGAGCTGGGTGGTGGGGTGGGGGATGGGATGGGGGGAGGGGGGGGCAAGGGGTGGGAGGAGGTGCTCCAATGCATCATTTAACATTATTGAAGCATTGCCTTGGGGGCTGGCAGTGACTTAGTGCAGCGTGAACCTGCTGACTACTCTCAGTTTGACAGCACTTGTTCTCCCACCACTGCCACTCTGCCAGTACTCCTTTCAGCCAGCCAGCCCAGGTCGCTATCACTCATGCTGAGGTGGTGCAGTCTGAAGTCAGGCCCTTGATTCTGACAGACCATCTGCAGTCCCTACTATTGAACATCAGCAGCTTTCCCCAGGAAGATTGCAGGCACTGTTATAGCACTCCATAGGAGCAGTAAAACAGTCAAAGGCACGGGGACTAAGGGAACGCGCAAAGGTGAATAGTTCAGTTCTGTTTGGATAATTGGATGTGTTGTTGGATAATGTTGTTAATGAGAAGCTTTTTATGGGTGGCCTTTGTTGTTGGATGGTGGCCAACAGAATGCGTTCATGGGGCCTCTCAGATTGATGTGATAGTGATGAATTGTGGTAGTCAGGGGAGGCAGTTCCATTGAAAATGGCACTTAAGAATGCACACTCAGCCAATCTAATACCGTTTATTTATCAAGTTTTCATTCATCAAGTATCTGAACAACCTCCTCTTTCACGAACTCCTCTTTTGTTGACAGCACCTTCTTCCATGGTAAAGTCAGATGCAAAGTATTCATTTCATACCTCAGCCACACTGCCTGCCTTCACGTGTAAATCCTCTCTTTGGCCGCACTCCTTCCTTCTCCATCCTTTTACTATTTATTTGCATACGATAAACTTTTGGATTTAGCTACCAGAGGCCAGAACTTAATGGGCCTTGCCCAACCCCAGGATTGGAAAGTGGGAGTGGCGTGTTTAATAGTGCAGGAAGGCATGTGGTGAAGTAAGGGACATTTTTAACTCTGTCCAAATGAGAGCCCATCAGCCGTAAGGGCTACGCCACAGCGAGACCTTCATTTACCTGCCAAACTGACTCTCCTCTCCCCACTGTTTCCTGGGGCCTGCTTGACTAGGCCCCTCCAGCAAGACTGTCGTATTTATTTTCTGGGGCCTCCAGCACTGCACTTCCTCCAGTTCTTCTGCAGTTCCAGCAGTCACCATAACTCCCAGTGGCACTATAGTGACTGAAGGACGGCTAGCTCTTGGAGGTGGGATCCTTATTCTGAAAGTCCCAGGAACCCCACTGGTAGGTTAAATGCCTGATTGATTAATCCCACTGGGATTCTAGGAAATACAGTAAGAAGTTTCACAACACCAGGTTAAAGTTCAACAGATTTATTTGTAGCAAACACCACTAGCTTTTGGAACTGGCTGTTCCTTCATCAGGTGGGACGCTAGTGTTGTTTGCTACAAATATTCCTGTTGGACTTTAACCTGGTGTTGTGAGACTTCTTACTGTGTTTACCCCAGTCCAATGCTGGCATCTCCACGTCATGAATTCAAGAAATAGCCATGGCGTGTTGTCAGTGGTTGGCCCATTACTGCAATCACTAAATCCTGCACTGATTCTTCTCAAACTCTCTTTCTATTATCTTTAATTTCCTTCATATGCAAACCACACCTCTACAAAGTGAACTTAGGAAGTCTGAGGCTAATATATCACCCAGTTTCTATTTCAGCAGAACCTTTGTCTCTAATATTCAAACAATGATTCTGGGTGAAAGGATTGTGAAGTAAACTATTGTCAGAGTAGGAGCATTTTCAAATATAAAATTGCACTCTGAAACCTATGGTTGTAGAGAAAACAATACAATTAAGATGTTCCAATTTTGTTGACCATATGTAAACTTTTAGCTCATGTTAGCAAGAATGGCTTTTGAAAGTGCTATGGTTCTTTTAACCTCTACAATAATAGCTGGCTACAAACATTCCCATGGCACATACACTTCAATATTCAATTGAACCTCTCTAATTAATGCACAAACAATGGTTCAGGGACAATAGAATTGTGAAGGACATCATTACCAGATTACAAAGTTTAAACACTAATACAGAAATTGCTATCTGAAAGCTATAATTGTGGAGAAGCAACACCAGGAAAATGTCAGAGACAACACTCCGCTCTTCACAGAATTTATCTATCTGACCAAAGCATTTTACATTGTAAATAGTGTAGATTGAGTTCCAAAGATTTGGATGTCCAAGAAACTTCATCCCAATCCTGCAACTGCTTCTTAATAATATGACTGCAACTGTCTTGAGTGGGAGATCTGAAACAGACATCTTCAAAATCCAGACCAGTATCAAGCAATACTGTGAGAATATCTTCTTGCTATTCGCAATCTACTTGACAGTGGTTATTCCCATCATCAGTGATCAATTGCCTTCCAGTGTCAGTGTCAATTTCCACCGCGATGGATAACTCTTTAACCTCGGTTGCCTCCATGTCAAAACCCAACTAACCATCACAGACATATTTGGCCTGCAATTTGCGGATGACTACAATATTGTTGTCCACACTACACTAGACTTGTAAGCCACTCTTGATCTCTTCAGTTCTGCATTCAAGAAACTCAGTTTCTCCTTGAATTTTTTTTATTCATTTGCAGGATGTGGGTATCAGTGGCTGGGCCAGCATTTATTGTCCATCCCAAATTGCTCTTCATTTGAGTAGCCTGCCAGGTCATTTCAGAGAGTAGTTAAGGGTCAACCACATTGCTGTGGGTCTGGAGCCACATGTAGATCAGACCAGGTAAGGATGCCAGATTGCCTTTTGTAAAGGACATTAGTGAAGGGTTTTTGTGACAATTGACAATGGTTTTATGCTCATCATCAATTCCAGACCTTTAGTGAATTCAAAGTACACTGTCTGACGTAGTGGGATTCAAACCCGTGTCCTGAGAGCATTATACTGGATTACTGGATTACTCTCCAGTAACAATACTTCTATGCCACCACCTCCCCCACTTCTCAACCCTGTTCACTTTCCTTCCCTTTCTTTTATCTCCTGCTACCACCCTTTCCTCCTCTACTCTTCCCTTTTCTTTCCTCTCTATCTCCCATTTCACTATGTCATCATGAAGAAAATGGACCCCAGTTCATTGCGTCCATTTTTTAGAACTGAGAAGTAATTCACTGATCTGGTTCACTATGTCCTGGAAATACCCCCCCTCTCTCATGTCTCTTTCATCCTTCCATTTCACTCCCTTCTACCTTTTCTCCTGATACTCTGCCATCTTGGTTCACTAATTACCTGCCTTTAACGTGACCACACCTGAATGCTGAACTTTGACCTCAACTTGTCATACACAACAACACAGAAAACTGAGCAGTTAACAAAGGTTGAAGTGCATAGTCTATTTTGGCTATAAACCTGCTTAGTTTTGGGTGAACTGTATAGTTATCTTTTGGCTGAGCGTCTAAAAAGAGGTTGTAAGAAGTGTACAAACAAAAGATGAAAATTAAACACCCCATAAGCATAGAGGAAAATTCTCAGCTTTTACCCCAGTGCTTTCGATGAAAGAGTAGAAAAGTCAATTACCATTATTCATAATTTTTGAATTAAGTGCTGAATTTATGTTAGCAACAAAATGAAATAGCTTATTGTACAAATACTAAGTACAGCTAAAGCCTATTAGGTAAATTATTAATCAGAGGGATTTAGAACTTAGGAACTGGCTGCAGCCATAATTACAAATTCAAGGTCACTCTAGCAACCTGAGGGGCAATATTTATGATAGCCTAGAAACTATTATCAATATTTGGTTGGTCTTGCATGAATGAGCAGGCCTATTGACATGTGACTGTCTGCCAAGTCTTGATGGACCCTGAACACACACACACAGTATTTAAAATAAAATGACCTCTTATTTTGAGTGATGTTTTCAATTATCCGCCCACTTTGGATCTTCAACAGCGCTGTGCATATTGTGTACACCATCATTACGCTCCACATTATGACGAGTGGGTTAATAAATGATTTGCTCCCAGAACCTTGTTCACATTTCTTTTCGGAGGGCTGGTAGGAAGTGGTCCCGAATGTTTTACTTCCTGACTTGATGTAGCTTTGGTATTTGCACAGCTCCTTATTTTACAGAAAGCTTGTGACTGAAAACTACCTACTTGGGGGAGAGGGGAGTTTATGTAAAAGGGATGGGGGAGGTGAATCTTTGTCCAAATATTTTTCCCACATCTGCAGTACCACAGGTTTTACAATTAAGCCACTAATGCTTTTGGAAGTCAGTTTATTGGTGCATTTGGTATATTTAATGCAACATGTAGTTTGGTCCCAATTGGAAGATTTTAAATCACAAGTATTTTTCTCAAATACTGAGTGTTTCAGGTGACCCTCTGGATTAGAATAGGAGCAAAGTATTTTTTAATTCAGTGCTGGATATCAGGGCCCGAACAGAATACCTAAGATTGTCTCTGGAGAAACAATACGTTGAGAAGCCATGCTTTCCTAGCCTAGTGAAATAACTTACATTTGTTGCTAATAATAGCATAGAGTTGAAGGTCTAAATTATGTACAAGAATACTGCATTCTATATCCTTCTTAGGAAGTCATTAAGCATGCAGTATCGCCAGAACATTCTTCCCAAAGCTTAGTTAAACAAATCATCAATGTTCCAGTTAAGAACAGTGGCATTTATCAATTTTCAACATAAATCGCATTGGAACAGAAAACAATAACTAAAATAATAGAACAATAAATTACCACTGCCACTAAGCTTGAGATTTCAAAGCAGATGCTATTACTGAAAGTACACAGTGTTTTATGGCATCAGTGACATTCTGTTCCCTCGCCTGGTGATGTTATTGAATATTCTTTGCTGACACAAATTAGTGGCCAATAGGGAAAGCCATTTTCCTAGAGAATGGCGGACGGACCCTCGATGCTTCAGGCTCAATCAAAGGGGCAGCAACTCTGACAGCCTCATTGGGAAAGTTGGCCACAGCTGAGGCAAGTTAACCCGACAGGTTAATACTCCTGCTGAATATAGGGATAAGGTAGAGAAACTGGTGAACTGGTGCAATGACATTAATTTATCTCTCAGTGTCAACAAAACAAAGGAGATAGTCACCAACTTCAGTCAGCATAGTGGAGAACATGCTACATCAAAGAGGGCGAAGTAGAAATGGGCGAGAGTTTCAAGTTTTTAGGCGTCCAGATCACCAACAACCTGTCCTGGTCCCCCCATGCCGACACGTAGTTAAGAAAGCCCACCAATGCCTCTACTTTCTCAGAAGACTGAGGAAATTTGGCATGTCTGCTATGACTCTCACCAACTTTTACAGGTGCATCATAGAAAACATTCTTCCTGGTTGCATCACAGCTTGGTATGGCTCCTTCTCTGTCCAAGACTGCAAGAAACTACAAAGCATCGTGAACGAAGCCCAGCCCATTACTCAAACCAGTCTCCCACCCATTGACACTATCTACACTTCCTGCTGCCTCACAAAAGCAACCAACATAATTAAGGACCCCATACACCCTGGACATTCTTTCTTTCATCTTCTTCAGTAGGGAAAAAGATACAAAAGTTTGAGGTTACATACCAACTGACTCAAGAATAGCTTCTTCCCTGCTGCCATCAGTTTTGAAAGGACCTACTTTGCATTAAATTGATCTTTTTCTACACCCTGGCTATGACTGTAACACTGCAGTCTGCACTCTCTTCTTTCCTTCTCTATAAACGATATGCTTTGTCTGTATAGCGAGCAAGAAACAATACCTTTCACTGTATACTAATACATGTGACAATAATAAATCAAATCAAATTAAAATCAAATCAGGTTAGAGTCACTGACAGAAATACCCTTGACAGCCTGCATAGCAGCACAGAGATAAACTTTATTTAGATCAGTTGGTCCATAGAATTAGAGGGGAATCCCCTCTGTTGCATTGAATGTAGCATGAGTGTGGCTTTGCATAGTCCTGTCATTGGGCCTCCAGCGCCAATGACTACCCACATAATTGCAGGCTGGCCACCTACATTTAGCTAGTTGGGGGGAGGGGCATTTTGCCAGCAGCAAAGTGCTAGCAAGGCCAGAAAAAGTGGCAACCTCTAAATGGGGTTTTAACCAGCATTAACCTCCATGGAGCAGGCAGCCACTCCTATTCCCAGCCTGGCACTGGGAAAGCTTCCTGGTAGCAGAAATGTATCGACAACCATCCTCGCGCGGTTTCCCATATTTTCCCAGCTGAACCCCCTCCAAGTGTGCAATTACAGGGTTGGGAAAATGCAGCCCACTATGTTACTTTGACTAGTTCAGTAAAACTTCTTGTCTATGGTGACCTTCAAGTTGCTGATTAAAAAAAAACAAATGATGTGATGCTACTGAATATTAGGTGTTGAGAGTCTAACTTTCTCTTTTTCAAGGTGGTTATTACAGGCACTCAGTTGGTGACACCTATCATTTGTCAGTCAAAGTCAGGCTGTTGTCTCACTGCTGCTGTAGGCTTTTCCTTCTTTATTCTTTCATGAGGTGTGGGCTTCACTGGCAGCACTAACATTTGTTGCCCATCCCTAGTTGCCCTTGAATGGAGTGACTTGCCAGGCCATTTCAGACGGCTTCTGTGGGTCTGGATTTGCATGTAGACCAGGCAAGGTAAGGATGATAGATTTCCTCCTCTGGACACCTAATATGGGCTTACGGCTTCCTCTGTGGAAGGGCTCAGCAGGTCTGGCAGCATCTTTATGGAGTAAAAAAAGCTGATGTTTTGAGTCCAGATGACCCTTTGTCAAAGCTTTGACAAAGGGTCATCTGGACTCAAAACATCAGCTTTTTTTTCTCTATAGAGATGCTGCCAAACTTGCTGAGATTTTCCAGCATTTTCTCTATTGGTTTCAGATTCCAGCATCTGCAGTAATTTGCTTTTATCCTCTGTGGAGGGGTTAAGTGGAACTGAACACAGTGTAACAGCAAGCCCTTATCTTGACTATGGACTATCGACTATGAAGAGAGACTAAATAGACTGGGTCTGTACTCGTTGGAGTTTAGAAGGATGGGGGGAGATCTTATAGAGATGTATAAGATAATGAAAGGGATGGATAGGGTAGAGATAGAGAGATTCTTCCCGCTCAGAAAGGACAGCAGGACTAGGGGGTACAGCCTCAAGATAAGGGGGGGGGGAGCAGTTTAGAACAGAGTTGAGGAGGAACTTCTTCACTCAAAGGGTGGTGAATCTCTGGAATTCTCTGCCCGTTGAAGTGGTGGAGGCTGCCTCGCTAAATATATTTAAGACGCGGGTAGATAAGTTTTTGGTAGGTAAGGGGATTAAGGGTTATGGGGAGAAAGCGGGAAAGTGGAACTGAGCCACTTCAGATCAGCCATGATCTTATTGAATGGCGGGGCAGGCTCAAGGGGCTAGATGGCCTACTCCTGCTCCTACTTCTTATGTTCTTATATTCTTATTGACATTAAAGTGGAGGGAACTGATTTAAATGAAACGACTGAAAACATGGAAGGGAGGATCAAGTGGACCAGGTGACCACACTTTGCCAGTAGTTACCAACATCACCACTGCGCTCGACCTCTCCACCCCGGCGGTGACATTTGCAGAATTTCACAGTCATCTGTCTATAAATGCACCATTCAGGTTTCCCGATGATATATTTGCCAGGCCAGGCAATTATCTACTTTCTTCCACCAACAATAGCAGTCAGACTGATTGAGGGCCAGGTTTGCATCTCAATTGGCTTACTATAGACGCACGACATCACGCATGTGGCAATCAAAGAGCTATTCCCTGCACCCCCGCCAACAACCCCCCCCATCCCACCCCACCCCCCATCCAGGTCACCTATGGTTTTTTGTAAACAAAAAATACTTCCAAGACATCAATGTGCAACTGATCAACAACCATCAAAAGATCTTTCTACGGGTGTATGCAAGATTTCTAGGGAGGCATCATTATGTATTTGTCCTCCCTCCCACACCTCTTCACATTTCAGGATGGACTTACTGGCTGGCTGCTTGGAGATAGGTACTATCCACTTAAAATATGGCCAGTGAGGAACCGGAGCAATCAGACACAGGAGCACAACAATGAAAGCCTTAATACATCCAAGTGTTTTATTGAGCAAACAATTAGCATTCTGAGGATGCACTTCAGTTACGTGACATAATTGGTATTGGACAAGCCTGGGCCTTCAGATTGGTCCTGGTATATGGCATTCTGCACAACATTGCACAGCACTGCCAATCAGAAGGAGCATTTATAGAACACTGAGTCTCTGAGTGGGAGGAGGAACCTGATGCAGTCATTTCACCGGTGGTGGCTCACATTGTTACCTGGGATACCCTCATAATAACAAGTTTTGGTTATGTTATGCCAATGTACCCATTTGACAGTCACATGCTAAACCCACAAACACTGCCCCCTCGCCTCCCCCCTCACATGTCCTCCAGTATAAAGTAGTTCTGCAATTAACCAAGCATCCTTTTCATGGGCACTCAGTGGTCAGGACTAATCCTTGTCTTACTATTCAGCACATGTGTAAAAGGCCACTTGCCAGGCAGCAAGCAACATTGGGCAAGATGACAAAATAATGCAAGCAAATTTATGTGGTTAAGTTAATTTATGTAATTAATAAATGAAACAAAGCTTCATGTTCTAACAACCGTGCGCATACCATTGAGCAACTACAAATCCTTACTGCAACAAAAGCAAAATATTTTGATGCTAGAAATCTGAAGTAAAGCCAAAAATCATGGAAGTGCTCAGCAAGTCTGGAGAGAAACAAAGTTAACCTTTTCAGGTCAAGGACTTTTCTCCAGTTCTGAAGAAAGGTCCTTGACCTACAAATCTTACCCTACATGATGCAGCCCCAGTTATTTCAGCAGTGTTGGATACTTAGATCCCTGCCTGGTTTGCTGATATGCTCTTGATCAATGTTCTGCATGCTTTGGAGCCCACAACAGCCCTGCCAAACATTGTTCCACGTGTATCTATGGAGGCTGAAGCAGACTTCGCCATTGGGAAACGAGACAGAGTGGCATGCTGACTGAGGTGGGGATGGAGGGGTCTCTGAGTGATGGATGAGTAGGAGTGCTTTGAACAGAGTCCTCACCCCCATGTCCACTTTCACCATCATCTCTCCCACCTGTACCTGCTGGCTAGCAACAAGTTGGAGAACACGTTGCTGGACATCATTTAAAATGAATTCATAGGATGCAAACATTGTGTGTCCTCTGACACAGACTATCCATTGCACTTTCTGTGGGCGGCGGCAGTGGGGGGGGGGATTCTCCCAGCCTGCTGCACTGCTGAAGCGATTGGTGGAGGTGTGGTGGGGGGTTCCCACTGCCACTCTGCACAGGGATTGATGGCAGAGGGAGGGAAGGAGGTGATTGGGGGTGGCCATCTGCTTGGGGGTTAGGGGGGAGGGTGGGTTAGGGTTGCCATGTTGGGATGTTGGGGGGAACATCAGGGAAATTAGGGCTGACCAAGGTAGGGAAGTGACATTGGGGCTGGCTTGGAGAGGTCTGGGGGGGGTCAGTGATTCGGGGGTGAGGGGGTTGGAGGGGCCGTGATGCCGAGTAGTGGGGCTGGCCAGCGATCAGGAGGCCAGCAGTGCACAGAGGGCCTCCTGTGTGGAAAAAGGCCCCACCAATGATTTTTAGAGCGAGTCATGCTCAGGCACTCTACAGTGCTCAGACTGTTGGAGATTCATTCTGAAAATCACATTAAAAGAATAATTGGGGGTTACTTCAATTTTCACAAGAGTTCAGAATTTAGAATTTTTTTGCGAGAATCGTCCCTGATCTCCCCCATCTGGCTCCTGCTCACTTATGATGTGTGAATCACCAGGTGAAAACTCTTCCTCACCAGTGCCACTGGAGTACAAAGAACAAAGACAAAGAACAAAGAACAAAATCAGCCAGGGAAACAGGCCCTTCGGCCCAATGAGCCCACGCTGCCATCTCAACACCACCTCTCTACCCATGACCCCTATCTAATGTTTTATGGCCATCCAGATTGAGGGAAAACTGATTTAGGGACAATTTATTCCTGCCAATCAGCCTAACAGCACATCTTTGGGGTGTGGGAGGAAACCGGAGCACCCGGAGAAAACCCACGCAAGCACGGGGAGAATGCGCAAACTCCCACAGACACCGGCCCAAATCCATGTATCTGCAAAGCAATCAGCGATAGTCACTGAGCTGTCGTCTTGCCCAGTATTTTGTCCAGTTTAGGCACACACTAACGACATGAAGCACTAGGCCAATCTCAAACAACTAAGAGCAGCCCCAGTACGACCCATCGTGTGTATGCCCCTCGTTGGACACGAGGTGGACCGACTTAAAACCTGTGAATGAAAAGAGAAAAACATTATCATACTATACCCATTTACATTTCTAGGGACACCCCAATGCTAATGACCCTTAATTAAAGGTTCTCCTATATCCACCCATCTCCAACTCGGTCATGTGCCTGTCTAAGTTACTCTTAAAAGACTCTAGCATGTTTGCCTCCACCACCTTACTTGTCAGAGCATTCCATACCCCCACTACCCTCTGTGTGAAAAACCTCCCTCTAATATCTGTGTTGTACCTCTCCCCCCTCACCTTAAGTCCATGGCCCCTTGTCCTACGTGACTCTATTATAGGAAATAGCTTACCTCTGTTTACTCTATCTATACCCTTCATAATCTTATATACCTCTATTAGATCCCCCCTCAGTCGGCGTCTTTCAAGGGAAAAGAGCCCCAATTTCTTCAATCTTTCCGCAAATTTGCTGATCACACCACCTACTCCCTCTTCCAAATCATTTATATACACTACAAAAAGAGGTCCCAGTACCGAGCCCTGCGGCACACCACTAGTGACAGACCTCCAGCTAGAAAAAGACCCCTCCACAACTACTCTCTGACTCCTCTTTGCAAGCTAGTTCTCTACCCATCTAGATACCTGACCATATCCCATGAGCTTTAATCTTCTGTACCAACCTACCATGAGGGACTTTGTCAAATGCCTTACTGAAATCCATATAGACGACATCAACGGCTCGTCCTTCGTCAACCGTTTTTGTCACCTCCTTAAAGAATTCTACCAGATTCGTAAGGCAAGACTTCCCTTTGACAAAGCCATGCTGCGTATCCTTAATCAGATCGCAACGCTCCAAGTGCGCGTACATCCTATCCCGAAGAATCATCTCCATCAACTTACCTACCACTGACATTAAGCTCACCAGCCTATAGTTACCCAGGCTATCCCTCCTACCCTTTTTAAACAACGGTACCACGTTAGCTATCCTCCAGTCCTCTGGGACCTCACCTGTGTCCAAAGAAGAGACAAAGATTCGCGTCAGAGGCCCAGCAATCTCATCCCTCGCCTCTCTAAGCAGCCTAGGATAAATGCAATCAGGCCCCGGAGATTTATCGGTCTTAATGCCATCTAAAAGCTCTGACACTTCTTCCCTCGTAATCAATAGATCTTTCAATCGGTCTACCGCTCCCTCAATGACTGTACTAGACATCAAGCCCCTCTCCTTCGTGAATACCGACGCAAAGTATTCATTCAGGATCTCCCCCATTCCCTCTGCCTCTAAGCACAATTCCCCACGTCTGTCCCTGAGAGGACCGATTTTACCCCTAGCCACCCTTTTGGTCTTAAGATAGGGGTAAAACGCCTTTGGATTCTCCTTAACCCTACCTGCCAAAGCCATCTCATGCCCCCTCTTTTCTCTCCTAACTCCCCGTTTGAGATCCCTCCTACTCTCTCTGTAATCCTCCAATGCTCTCTCCGTTCCCACCTGCTTAGACCTGGCATACGCCTCTCGTTTCTTCCTAACCAGGTCTTCTATATCTCTAGTAATCCACGGTTCCCTAATCCTACCTTTCCCATCCTTTCTCCTAACTGGCACATGCCTTTCCTGCACCCTTTGCAGTTTTCCCTTGAAAGACTCCCACATGCCTAATGTGGTCTTGCCCTCCAACAGCCTATCCCAGTCTGTATCCCTAAGCTCCTGCCTAATCTGGCTGTATCTAGCCTTCCCCCAATTTAGCACCCTCCCCTTAGGACAGCTCTCATCTTTTTCCATTCGTATCCTAAAGTAGATGGAGTTGTGGTCGCTATTAGCCACATGTTCGCCTACTGCAACCTCAACAACCTGACCCGGCTCATTTCCCAGAACTAACTCCAGTATCGCCCCCTCTCTAGTCGGGCTATCTACATACTATTGCAAGGATCCTTCCAATACACATCTTACGAATTCCTCCCCATCAGACCCCCCAGCTCTAGGCACCTTCCAATCCACCCCAGGGAGATTAAAATCTCCCACTACAACAACCCTATTCTTCCTACGCTTATCCAAAATGTCCCTACATATACCCTCTTCCACTGCCTGCGGGCTATCAGGCGGCCTATAGTACACTCCTAGCATAGTAATAGCCCCCTTCCTATTCCTCAACTCCACCCACAAAGACTCAATGTCCAACCCTTCCATGTTATCCTCCCTCTGCACTGCTGCGATCTGCTCCCTAACTAAGAGTGCCACTCCCCCTCCTCTTTTCAACCCTCCTCTATCACACCTAAAACACTTATACCCTGGAACATTTAGCTGCCAGTCCTGCCCCTCCTTTAACCACGTCTCTGTCACTGCCACCACATCTAAATTCCTCGCGAACATCAAGGCCCTAAGTTCATCCGACTTTCCCGTCACACTCCTCGCATTAAAACAGATGTACCTAAGACCCTCAGGCCCTCTCGGATCCTCCTTCTCCTGGGGGATTTCCCTATCAACTAGACTTCCCCTGACCTCCAACTCACTCCAGTGCCTGAGCTGTCTCTCTCCTCCCCACTCCCCCTCCATATTAGTTTAAACCCTGCCTAAACACTCCAGCCAACCTCCCAGCTAAAATATGTGTCCCCTTCCCATTTAAGTGTTCCCTATCCCTCTTATACAAGTGCCCTTCCTTTGCAAAGACTTCCCAATGGTCAACAAAACTAAAACCCTCTGTCCTGCACCAATCCCTCAGCCACGCATTCAGCTTCAGGATCTCATTATTCTTATCCCTGCTATTGCTGGGCACTGGCAGCAGCCCAGAGATCGCAACCCTGGAGGCCCTACACTTGTGAGTATCTGAGCTGGTGCATGGCTGATATGGATCCTGTGGTGGTGTACCCTCACAATCTACCTCCTCTGAGGAATTGTCATCTTCCTAAGCCACCTGCTGTGGGACACGCGATGGTCCTGTGGGAACTTAAAGACATGAATTGGAATTATCAAGGTAGGAATATTTTCAGGGAATATTACGCGCATGATTATATTACATGGTCTGATGGTATAATGTTAATATGAGTAAGTATCTTTGGAATGTGGATGGATGATATTTAATTAAATAGGTACCAGGTAGCTGAGAGACCAAAGTCTGTAATGGGCAGGCATGATGGGTTTGCTGACCTCCAGCACCACTGACATTAATGGCCAGATTGTGAAGGATCACGTCCAGTTCTCTCGCTGTATTTTGTCATGAATGTGCTAGCAGATCCAAAGCCACCAGCATTTCAAAAGGTGTTTTCGCAAGGTGTGAATCCCAATAATGAGATTAGCAGTCACTGACAGACCAAAAGAAATACTTTGCCCTCCTAATAGGAAACACTTTGGATTAGAGGTTTGTACTGTCCAGGGAAGATATATGTATGTTAATGTTAGAACTAACAGAAGCTGAGGGGACAGACAGCCAAATATACAGAGTATCTTCAAAGGGAAACAATGATATAATTGGCAACCTTTTTTGGAAGCAAAAGACAGTATCCATTTAGCAGCCTGAGGCACAGAGTCCAGCCAGCAGCCTGTAAGCTGGTTCTAGTTAGCATACCAGAAGCAAGAATGCCAAAAACCTTTGTGGAGGCTGTTAAAACCCATATCTTCACTGAACTAAGAAAAGACATTCCCCAAAATAACTACTCAATCATATACATAGTAGTAAGTATAAGCTCGCCTTTAGTTATCAATCTATTGAATTCGATGTTGTTTCGGAAGAGAGAAGTCCTGAGAGTGATCTTGTAAATGTACTTTTGGACCAAAAGGGCAATTCTTACTTGAACTTTGAGTGTGTTTAGTATGTAACTTGTATGTAACTGTTTTAGATCATTATAGTCTTGTTTGTGTTTGTGTCTTTTCTCTATATAAATAAACTTTAATCAGTGTTACACAATGACTGGGCTGGTTACTGTTCTCAATGTGTACCATACATGGCTCCTTACACCATTCCTGTAGACAAAACAATAATTCTGCCATGAACTGGTATTTCTAAATTGGGATACCCTTGCAGTTAACATCAGTCAGGCTCATGACAATTGATGTTTTATGGTCTCCTTTCCTGAAAAGAGGGAAAGCAGATACTTATGAGGGGGGTCAGTGGAATGCATTGAAGGGATAGATGGATGACATTTGTTGGTGGTAACTATGAAGGTGACCCAGGTGAGTATCAGTGGTGGAAGGACAGATGGGTATAGGGATTAGTGCATAGATCAAGAGGGTAGGTGGACCCGCAGGATAAATTAGCATGAGGATTAGTGTGCAAATGTAGGCTTCAGAAGGAAGGGTAAGGCAGATGGCATGATGTGCACATCAGAATGTGGTTGAATGTGTTATTGTATTCCACCTTCCTGCTCCTACTTAGGTTATTAAACTAAACCTGACACCATGCTTCTGTTGCTTACCACCTCCAGCCATGTCATTTTGCTTTCAGATGCAGGCTTCCTTCTCCTGGTTGGTAAGTGTGTTGGCGTACAGACTCTGACATGACTACAAATTTGGGAATGCATCAATTAGTGATGCGAGGCATGAACTTCTTGCACCAGGACTCCATTGTGCTACTTAGTCCTTTTGTTCTCTGACAATTTATCAGATGCCATCTTTCCAGTGTGCCTTTAAGTAGTGCAGATGAAATTGACTAATCTAGGTTGTCATCATACCTGCTCACCCTAATTGGTCAGGAAACCCAGAGGTCAGGGGAAATGCAATAGCTGGGTTGAACGGTCACTCAGAGACACACTGCACTTAAATCTGGGTAAATACTGGACTCTTTATTCCCATCCATTAATAATTTGAAATCCCCCCCTCCCAATGTTGTTGAGCAGATTATTGGCAAGTAAGTGTGGCTGGATTGTTCCAATGGTGACATTTTGCAACACTTGGAGTAAATCTGACATTGCAAAGACTGGTTGGGGCAGATTTACCTGATTTTTATGAATTCCATGAATGGTCACTTCAACATTAAGTTTTGCTGGCTAGGTAGATATGGGGAATTCAGGCATCCACGCCACACAATCTTCCATTCAAACCTGGCCCACAGGGAACACACAGTGGGAATTCAGTCAATGATGCTCAATGATGAAACTATTAAACTATGGTGGCTTGAAACCATCCTGGACAAAGCATCTAAGACTGGTTTTCCTGATGGATAAGATTGCCTGAACATTTGTTGTCCTGCACAAGTAGCTGAGGAGAATGATGCAGTAATGGCTCGTGGGTGAAAACAGAAGCTAGCACTTCCTGGGCCCCAATGCAGCTGGAGGGTGTCACAAAACTCACTCAGTGACAGGAGCTGCTGACCAGTCAATGGTGGGAGACAGAGAACCTTCCACACACATGACAAAGGAACACCGTTTCCAAAAGTTTGTGGGATTACTATCAAATAAATTGGTTGGACTCGAACCTGGTGTTGTGAGACTTCTTACTGGGAGACAGACAAGGCAGCTCTCCAGCAGAAACTGGAATCAGGAAGGACAGCTCTCCAGCAGAAGGTAGGTGAGATTTCTGTGATTAATCAAGGCCTCAAGGAGAGTTTGGAGAAGCTATTGAGACTCAGTTGCAGAATCCAGGATCAATTTCTCACCTCTTTCAAGCAGAGTAAAATATGTGTTTACAGAACTGCAATCTTAATGTTACATGCCATAGCATTTCTAGTTCTGATCAACCATAAGATTAATTATTTTTCTTGTTTTCTGGAGCAGCCCGGGGACCACAGCTGCCTGGTGCAGAGACTTTGCCACCTGGGGTCATGTCCTTCATAGCGGCACCCCTATTCATGTTGAAGCCCATTCTACATTAGTTGTCAAAGTTGGGGAGGCCAGTGCATGTACAAAGACACTTTACACTGCAATGGATGGGAAGATAATGATTCTCTCGATGCTTCAGATAAAATCACACAGCAATCACCTTTAAAAGTGTTGATCAGAAGATGATTTCTATCATCTGCATTCCTGCAGAGCCTGTGCATGGACAGTAATTTAATCTGTGTTTATAGTCCTTTCTTGAAAGTTTCTAGTATATCCGTTTCTTCCCTGAAGGTTCAATTGCAGAGTGGCTTGGCGATCACTATTGGCAATGCACTAACGTCACAAGCCAGAGGGCACATTAATTGTTAAGTCCCTGGTTACTGCTGAATGGAGGTCAGACATGCTCAGAGACGGTCCATATGTGGTCACATGTGCCACACTTCATAAACACCGGCACACATGACACAGCAAAATCCCTGCTCTTACCTGGGAAGAGGAGCACTTTCAAAGGTAGCCTTCCTCAAGCACTGCTCTTCTTTGTTTGCAATCACTGTAGACGTCCATTTGTTTTAACATCTCATCCCTCCCTGCAATAGATATCTCTGTTACCTCAATTGCGATCTCTGTTCTGATTTTAAGGGCTTCAATGTGTTGATGCTCATATTTTTCCTCTTTCCTTCTCATCTGCAGCATGTTTTACCCATCGATTGAAGACAAGGGGGTTGAATAAGGAGAAGATCTCGAAGGAGGTAGGCAGGCTGGACAATTACATCTCGGAGAAAATTGTGGATCTTAACAGAAAATCAAAATGAGTCTAAAATCAATCAGCAGTGTAGTGTGCTGATAATCTACAGTTATTAGTGTTTGTTTCCTTTATTCAGCAATAGGACTGGTGCAGCTTTTACTGAAACATTTATTCTCCAGTCTGTCTTTTAATTATGTACAGCTGTCATTTTCTTACAAAAACATTTGCAGCTTTTAGGGAATATTTTATCCTGGGTGTTTATCAGGACATGACCTCCAGATCTGTAGAAGCAGACTTATTAATCTTTAGCCCCTTCAGCCACATAAATACACATTTTTAGGGGACTACATGCTTGCATTTTGTTTTACATCTGTTGCTGCTCTTTCGAAGTTCACCAGCAATAAAGACCGCTGGATAAACTGGAAAAATAACCAGTTTGGCCCAGTACTAGTAATATCACCAGTAGCACTTGCAGTTCCTACTAGCCTTATCAACAATATTACTGGCATCACTATCAGCATTACTGCCACTTTCCACTGCAACACCAGTTCTGAAATGATCTTATTTCCCAGTTCAGAACTGGATATAACTGGTGGCAGTATTATGCTACATCCCCCTGGGAATATAGCCCACTTTTAAAGTGGACCTTCTAAGAAAATTAAATCGGCACATAATTAATCTAATTAGGTAAACCATTAGGAATAGTGGCAACAGTGTTGTTAAGGCTCAATATAGGAACAAAAGGCGTAGAATATAAAATTTAAAGATAAGGATGCTCCATTGGAAAAGAACAATGTTCAGTGAGGTAAAAGTGCATCTTGCCCAAATAAACTCATTTAGGCAGAGAAAGGGAGAGAGATTATATGGGCTTTCAGAAAGTCATCAAGAAGATCTCTCAGGTTTGTTTCCATCATGTGAGGCTGGACTTTGAAGTTCCGATTTGGGAATTAGGGAAAATGACCGCTCAGCAATGAAGACACTTTCACTTCTGTCACTGGCTATTTTCAGCAGTGTGGGAAAGGGGACAGGCAGGAACCTACACACTCTTGTCTGAAAGTTGGTGGCGCCATTCTGGAAGTGGGCATTTCAGAACTTCTGCCATTTTCAGTGAAGCAGCTGAATTTTGGAAACTCAGAGTAGAGGCCTTAACCATGGATCGGAGGCAGGAAGAGTATGAAAGGCCAGTAAACCTCCTTTACAGTTTATATTGAATTTTATAGTCTGATTTATGTCAGTGTTTACTGAAGTGAGTGATGGCAGTTCTGTGATTGGAAAAGGTAAGTGACCATTAAGTAAAGTAAATGTCAGGTTGTTGATTCTGACAACTGGCAAGCTGAACAAGTTTGAAAAAGTGGAAAAGTCTTCAGATGTATAAGAATAGATTATCCACTGGAGAAATCAGAAAAGATGATAATTGTGTTCTTTTGGAGGTCAATCTTCTCAGTCCTGGGATATCACTGCAGGACTTCATCAGGGTAGTGCTCTAGGCCCAATCATCTTCAACTGCTTCAAAATGATTACACAATGTTTCACACCAGTCTCAACTCCTCAGATGCTGAAACAGTCCATGTCCATATGCAGCTATACCATTCACTCATTCCACCACAGTGACAACTGTGTGTACCATCTACAAGGTGCACTGCAGCAGCTCACCAAGGCTCCTTTGACAACCACAGGGCCTCAAGCACCTTGATACATGGGAACACAACTACCTGTGTATCTCCCTCCAAGTCCCACACCATCCTGACTTGGAACTGTATTAGTGTTTCTTCCCTGTCACTGGATCAAGATACTAGAATTCCCTTCCTAATAGCAGTGTGGGTGTACCTCCACCATGTGGCCTGCAGCAGTTCCCGATGGTGTCTCATAGCTATCTTCTCAAAAACAATTAGGGATGGGCAATAAATGCTGCTCTGCATCACGTGAATGATTTTTTAAAAAATCTGTATTTTATATTATTGAAAGGCTAGCCATAATGAGACCCAGAACTAATTGTTTAAACCCTTTTCATTTCTATCATTTATTCTTTGTAGAATATTTCAGCTATCTTTTTAGGTGTTCAGAAACTTTGAAAGCCATATGAGCTCTCATTGCTTGCAGAACAGCTCAGGCATCTGTCTGGCTGTTTGTAAGCCTAGCCAGATATATAATCTCTTGACTACCATCAAAAACACTAACAGATTCAATAATGCAGCACATATTTACACTGCTATACTAGAAAATCTGAGTTTATTTAGTTTGACAGGTTTATGAGCTTTTGAAGAGGATATTGTTTTATGAAATGCTAGTTACAAAGCTAATGAGAGATGGGGAAGGGTAAAGTGGTGAGTGGCATGAAGAGGATGAGGGTTGAGGCATTACACATGTCTGAAGAAACATAGAAACATAGAACACTACAGCACAAACAGGCCCTTCGGCCCACGAGTTGCGCCTATCACATCAACACCAACCAATCTATAGACCTATCCATAACCCCCAATCCCATAAAACCCCATATACTCATCCAGAAGTCTTTTAAAAGACCCCAGCGAGTTCGCCTCCACCACCACTGACGGCAGCCGATTCCATTCACTCACCACCCTCTGAGTGAAAAACTTACCCCTAACATCACTTCTGTACTTTCCTCCCCGCACCTTAAATCTGTGTCCTCTCGTAGCGACCATTTCAACCCGGGGAAATAGCCTCTGAGAATCCACCCTATCTATTCCTCTCAACATTTTATAAACTTCTATCAGGTCACCTCTCAACCTTCGTCTCTCCAGGGAAAAGAGACCCAGCTCCCTCAACCTAACTTCATAAGGCATGCCTCCCAGTCCAGGCAACATCCTTGTAAATCTCCTCTGTACCCTTTCAATAGCTTCTACGTCTTTCCTATAGTGAGGTGACCAGAACTGCGCACAGTACTCCAAATGAGGCCTGACAAGGGTCTAATAAAGTTGCAGCATTACCTCCCGACTCCTAAACTCAACTGAACTGGGTCATTGTCTTTGGGAAAAGAAGTGGGCTTTTTAACCTGGCCACCTTGGCATAAGTCTACCTCTTTTTTTAACTCCAGTGGCAGCCCCAGGTTTAGGTCATCCTGCCCACCAGGAGATGAAAATCCTCCCAGGTGGCACTGCTTGGAAGGGGGGTAAATTCCTGATTCCTGACTCCCACCTCCATAATAAAAAATTCAGCCTGTGATATAAGATGAATTATAGCAGTATAGATCAATGGCTGTTTGATGACCAGCAGTTGCTTGGATTAGGTGTTGATTACATTGAAGCAAAATTGGAAGTGATGTACTAAAAGTTTTGTGTTATGCGCAAAGAGTCTTGGTGAAACACAAGAACACTATAATAGATTAGAAGAAGCTGTATGCAGATTAGTGGAAAAAGCAAATTGATAACTGATGCAACTTAATGTGGAGAAGTGTAACTCAATACAACAAAGCCGAGATACAGAACACACATCACAGAAAGAGATTTATAAGGTGGACAAACAGTATCCGAGGGATCCATTGAGGGTGACATTGGGCTACCTAATGCCTATTTTGCATGTGTGGAAGTTTGCGCAGACTCCATGTTGGGTAAGGCCAGGCAGGCTTACTTCCTGTCGAAAGCAGCCATTGGGCCTATCACACTATGCTGCCTCAGGGAAAATCAAAATTAAACATTACATAAATAAAAGAAGGGTAAGTGCTTACTTCAATCTCTATCGTTTTTCCTGCTACTGATATTCCTGATCTTCTGGCATTGGTCTGACTTCTGATAATGCCCCCTTCTCACCATCAAGACCCCAATATCTCCCTCCCCCATTTGCCAAGCTTCCAGGCAACCTCTCTTACTCCACCTCTTTCCTAAATTCCCATGATCCCAACTCTGAAGCCTACAATGTCTTCCTGAAGCCCGTGATCCTTCAATTAACTGAGTGTTTTCCATAAAATTGTTGACAAGGGATGGAATTCTCCCATCCGCCCGCCATGTGAATTATAGTGGGTGGGACACGGACCATGCAAAGATCTGTTGACCTCAGGCAGGAATTTCTGACTTTGGGGGCGAGTGCAGCCTGAAAATCCGGCTTAAGTCTTTTAAATAATATTGTTTATCTGCTGACACTCTCCTGAATTGTTTTCTGGTGTGCTACTTATGCCAATGTAAAAACTCCTTTTGGGTTCCTGAAGCCTGTACCATCATAAAGTTAAGCCCTTGTCATATCTGTTGGTCTTCCTGAAATCTTTACAGTGCCTTGTGTACCCCTCATTCCAAAATTGCTTGCTCCTGTGTGTAAAAAATATCAGTATAAGGATGCACTGGAGCCTGCTACAATGATGTAACCTCATCCCTTATGATGATGAACCTACTGCTGATATTCACATAGATTTGATTTACAAATATACCGAACCATATTTCTCCTGAAACAGCACCTCTATATGGCATTTATTGTTCGGGTAATTGCTGACTTGTTTAGTAAGGCAATGCTTCACTTATCTAAGGGCTGTTGCATAATGATGAATTTCCAGGCCAACATTTGTTGAAGGTGGATGTGTGTAAATTGTAAAAAAGTCAAATGAAATATGAACATGGAGTACTAATGAAATTAATGCAAAATACTGGCGATATCACAGTTGTACATTTTGAAGTTTTGTTCACCCCTACCTTAGAAAATGTTATTTTTATTATAAATCTTTGTCATGGCACTTCACTTAGCAGTTAAATGTTGTCCATAATTCTGCAGTTGCATGTAGGCCAATAGATTCTAGAATGCACTCTAATGTGAATCGTGTATATCGTGCTAAGTAGCCTGAAGGGGAATAGTACCATAACAGATATTATCTGTCTATTGATTCCCTGCTCCCAATGTGATCTCCTCTACATTGGGGAAACATATCACAGACTGGGTGGTGGCTTGGCTGAACACATTTGCTCTGTCCGTAAGCGTGACGTCAACCTTTCTGTCACTTGCCACTTCAACTCAACATCTTTCTCTCATGTCCACATATCCATCCTTGGTTTGCTGCAATGTTGCTGTGATGCCCAACACAAACTGGAGAAACAATGCCAGTCCAACGCCAGCATATCCACATCATGATAAAGCATGATACAGCCTCCTGGACTCAACATTGAGTCCAACCTCTTTAGACTGTGCATGTCCTGTCCTTCCTTACTCTTTTTAATCTAAGTTAGATTAAAAATGCAACCATCCTGCATTCCCACTCCCCCACAGGGCCAAGTGTCACTTGTTCTTCAGTTTTTCTTTCACTGATCATTGACCTTTGTTCTCCGATTCACACTTTCTGCTATTTTATCTTTATGCCACTATCACCACCTTCTATAGTTCTTCCCACTCCATTTACGCCTCCTTTGTCTTGTGCCCTGAACGAGTTTTCTAGCTCACACCTATCACTGACCATCTATTTTACTCCACCCCTCTCTAACAGTATGAAATCCATCACATTTCTATCTGGTTTTAGCTCTGAAGAAGTTATATGGACCTGAAATGTTAGCCCTCTTTTTCTCTCCATGGATGCTGCCAGACCTGCTGAGTTTATCCAGCATCTTCTATTTCTAGGTCTGTTACTGGGCTAGTCATTCAGATTCCTGGATCAATAATCCAAAGGCATAAGTTTAAATCCCTACACAGCAGCTGGACAATTTAAGTCCAGTTAATTCAATAAATCTGGAATATAAAAACTAATAAATAGTGATTACAAAACAACTGGATTGTTGTAAAAGCCGATCTAACTCCTTTTAGGGAGGAAATTTTTTATCCTGACCTGATCCAGCCTATATATAACTCCATAAATGTGGCTAACCTTTAACTGTCTTGTGAAATGGTTTAGCAAGCAACTCAATTGTTACAAAACAAAAGCAATCGATAATAAGAATAAAACTGGATCAACTTCTTAGCTTTGGCCTAGGCACTGTTCAGACAGGATAAAGGGTTTTTTTAATTATTCATTCATGGGATGTGAGCATTGCTGAAGAGGCCAGCATTTGGAGCCCAACCCTAATTGCCCCTGAACCAAGCAACTTGGTAGGCCATTTAAGAGAGCATTTAATAGTTAACCACATTGCTATAGTTCTGGAGTCACTCATCGGCCAGACCAAGTAAGGACATCAGATTTCCTTCCCCAGAGGATATTACTGAACCAGATGAGTTTTTATGACAATCGATTCATTAGACTTCTAATCCCAGATATTTTATGGAATTCAAATTTCATCACCTGTCATGTTGGGATTCAAACCTGGTTCCCCAGAACATTACTCTAGGTCCTTGGACTACTAGTCCAGTAACAATATCACTATGCCACCATCTCCCCCTAAAGGATAGTCTCAGTTGATTCTGGAAAGTCCCCACTAATATATGGGGACTTATAGCAAAATGGGAAAGCTGACCTAAAGGTTCAAGAACTTCACAGGATCATAGCCTGTTATGTACACAGAAAGCCTGTTATATACACAGAAATCACAGTTTTAAGATAATGTGCCAGTTTATTTCATCAATATCCCTGGTTACATTCAGTAGAGATGGCAACATATTGGTGTGCAGTCAACAGGGAGTGGCATCGAGAGCCCTTAGCAATACCCACAAAGTCTCATGTCATCAGGTCAAACATGGACAAGAAAGAATCCTGCTGATTACCAACAATTGCCATCCCTCAGCTGATCAATTGATATTCCTCATTTTAAGAAGCACTGAAAGTAGTAGGGCCAAACGTATTCTGGGTGGGGGAAATTCAATGTCCCTCACCAAGAGTGATCGCATTTACTGACTGAGGTAGCTGCGTCCTGACAAATATATCTGCCAGTGACTGCAGAGGTAGTGAGAGAACCAACACGAGGGAAAACCTACTTCATCTGGTGCTTGTTCATTTACCTGTCACAGATACATTTGTCCATGACAATATTGGAAGGAGCGACCATTACATAATCCTTGGAGAGACAAAATCCAGTCTACATATTGAGGATGCGCTCCATTATGTTATGCGGCATTAGCACTGTGCTAAATGGAATAGAATCAGAATACATCTCGCAGCTTAAAACTGGGCACCCAGGAGGTTTGGTGAGCTATCAGCAGCAGCACAATTGTATTCCACAAGAATCTATAACGTCATGGCCCAGCATATTCCTCATCCAACCATTAACTGCAAGCCAGCTGGAGAGTTTAGTCAATGAGGAACGTCAGGACCAGCACCAGCTGTAGCTGAAAAAAATCTGCCAAGTTAATGCAGCTACTACACAGGACTACAACATGCTGAACAGAAGCAACATGCTGCAGACAGAGTTCACAGATCCCCTAATCAATGAATTAGATCAAACCACTGCAGTTATGAATGGTACTGTGCAATTACACAGCTAATTCTCCATGAGCATCCCATCCTTAATAATGATAGAGCCTGCTACATGAGTGCAAAAGACAAGACTGAAACATTTGCAATAATCTTCATCCAAAGGGGCCAAGTGGATAATTCATGTTGTACTCCTCCTGGAATCCCCAGCATCACAGATGCCAACCTTCAGCTAATTCAATTCACCCAACACAATATCAAGAAAAGGCCAAGCATATTGGATACAGCAAGGATACAGATCCCAAAATCCTCCCAGATATAGTGCTGAAGACTTACCCTCCAGACATGCTTTTATCTAAGCTGTTTTAGAACAGCTACAACACTGGCATCTACCCAACAAAATGGAATATTGCCCAGGTATGTCCTATCCACAAAAAACAGGCCAAATCCAAACTGTGTATTCTGCAGGGAGTGACTCAAATGCTGACTGCCAAAAGACTTTCCACTAACAACATGGTGCAAGTCTGGAGTATGATGAAATGCTTTCCACTTGCCCGAATGAGTACAGCTACCACAACAGCCCATGTCCCATGAATGAATTTAAAAAAAAATTGAAGAAGATTGATATCAGTCCAGATAAAGCATCCTGTTTCATCAGACCCTCTCCACAATCTGAAACATTCACTTCCTCCACCATCCACAGTTCCTGTGCTACAGGAACTCATCAAGGTTTCTTCAACTGCATTTTGGAAATGTACAAACTTTACTATTTAGCAGCATAAGGACACCAGGCACTTGGGGACATAACTTCCCAACACAAGTTGCCCTTCAAGTAACACACTATTTTGACTTCATTGTCTCCAAGTTGAGATGCTATAACTTTATCAAACAACAATTTACCTGATGGACTGCAGCACAGTTCAAGAAGATAGAGCACCACCACCTATTAAGGTCAATTTGCGATGGGCAATAAATGTTGGCCTTGCCAGCGATGTGCACATCCTGTGACTGACTTAAAGAAAAATTTCACAGGTGGGAAACTATTGTAATGAGGAGGTATTTGTGATACCGAGATTTTTTTTGCTGGAACAGAGAAGACTAAGAGGAAATTCTACAAAAACTTTAAAATTTATGAAGATGTGAATACGGGAATGGTATCTTCAGATGTGGAGTCATTAGGTGAAATTATCATGAAGAGAATGGGAAAAGACTCCAGGAAACTTTCAATATTGATTAGAACATTGAGTACATGGAGAAGTTTAGGCCATTGTTTGTTTTCAGGGACAATTCAATATATAAAAGAAAGAATCCTGCAGAACTCTATTGGTGATGATGGAACTGTGAGGTTAGCTTTGTTTTGACCTAACAATGAGATAACACGGATATGATGAATCAAAATGGATTCCTTTTCTGTTGTACCTTTCTGTTTTTCATTGGTTTTATTAACATACAGCAAGTTTGTTTTCAAAGTCTATTTTATGCGAGAAACCTAAGGAACATTTATTTCCAGAAAACATCAAGACGTAATTATACCTGTGGTAATAATGATTCCAATTTATTATAATATGCTGTTCAAACTTATTCAGTATCGTAATGAAATAAACAATGGGAGAGTTGCAAAGGCTTGGTTGAAGCTCCCATCTGAAAGTTCATGATCAGAGTTTTTGATGAACAGACATCCCAACCTCTTTGCCCGCTTCCACCATCCGTCGGTGTTTGGGTTGCACCACCTGGGGTCAATAGCAGCAACAATCAAAATACTTCCATTTATGTTTCCAAAATCAGAAATAGTACACCTTCCAACCACTGACATGCCAAACACAATGTAAATAAATTAAGTGGTGAGTTGTAAGTTACTGATCATTGATCATGATACACTAGGATAAAAATATTGTACACAAACTACTCCCATATTCAAGCAAGTGGCACATTTAACTGGTAGATTTTGTTTCCTTGCAAAGTGATGGATTTAAAGTATTTTATAGGCCATGGTTGATGTAATGTAAAACTTCACCAACAATTGGATCATTTTTGTAATGGTAATAATTACACTGCTGAAGTAACTCATTGTACATAATGCTCATTTGTAAAGAATAAGAAACAGATCTTTCTTGGCATTCTGTCAATTAGCAAAAAGAACAATTGACATATATTGGCATGCATTTAAATCTTCAGAGAATTCTATGCCTTAATGAACATAATTTAATTAAAAATGCACTCTCAGCCTTTGACAATTTTAACTTACTTTCGCTTTCCCTGATTTAACACCATGATTAGGAAAAATAATCAATACAAACCTGTTTTACATTTTATAAAGTGTTTATCAAGCTATTTAGTATTGCAACAGGATACCCAGCTCACAATACATTACTGCCAATTGTAGCTACAAGTCAGTTCAATACTGCTAGCGGGCTAATCTGTGTACCTTGTAAATCATAATTACCTTGCATAACTGATGATATAAACAGCTTTAAATATTACTGGGACATTAACTTCAATATTCTATTTGTTCAACCATTTTACATGTCTTTATTAATTAAATCAAAAACTTGTGCACCAATATTGTTCTGAAACAGCTGATAACCAAATTACTGAGCAATACTGTGAATGCCTTTCATTTCTCTTTAATTCTTAATAGGATGCATAGTAATTTTCATGACTAAGTTCCTAAGATTTTTAATTTGTTTCTACCCACATTTCAACCTGGAAAATACTATTTGTGATATTTGTGTGCAAATATATTGTTTAATTATGTGACATTCCTTTCTTCATTATCTTAGTGTCTATTCTGATGCATCCATGGTTTGTGTGCTTACACAACATTTTCTCAGCTCTTATTTCTAATCTGTGAAAAACATATTTTTAAATTTAACTCATGATTAGCAGTGGTTAGCACTGCTGCCTCACAGCGCCAGGGATCCGGGTTCGATTCCTGGCTTGGGTCACTGTCTGTATGAAGTTTATCTGTTCTCCCCATGTCTGCATGTTTCCTCTGGGTGCTGTAGTTTCATCCCACAGTCCAAAGATATGCGGGTTAGGTGCATTGACCATGCTAAATTTCCCCTTAGTGTCAGGGGAACTAGCTGAATAAATGCATGGGGTTATGGGGATAGGGCCTTGGTGGGATTGTAGTCAGTGAAAACTCAATGGATTGGATGGCCTTCTTTTGCACCATAGCATTGTATGATTTTATGATGATAAATTAAGTAAATTTAACCTAATTACAGTTGTCCCCTCTCATCTCTTCACAGCCACATAGAAATAAAGGCCTAACACTATGTTTGAATTAGACTTTGATCTGAATGAAACATATCAGAACTCAACGTCAAATCAACCTTGATTTGATGTAGTTATTGCATCAAGAAACATTTTGGTATGGTGGCACTGTGGTTAGCGCTGCTGCCTCACAGCACTCAGGGACCCACTTCTGATTCCATCCTTGGGTGACTGTGTGGAGTTTGCGTGTTCTCCGTATGTCTGCATAGGCTTCCTTTGGGTGCTCCGGTTTCCTCCCACCATCCAAAGATGTGCAGGTTAGGTGGTTTAGCCAGGGTCAATATGTGGGATTTTGGGGATAGGGTGGAGGGGGTGGCCTGGATGCCATGTTCCTTTGGCAAGTTGACTCAATGGTTTGAATGGCCTCTTTCTGCTCTGTAGGGATTCTATGATTCCCAAACACTGAACTGCCCATGACTATTGTAAACTAGTAAGAAATATAAGCATACACTGCAGCTTCAAAGAAGCTTAGAATGATACAATACAGGACACTATTCAGTCATTGTGTTTATGTCCAACTCTTGCAAAGAGCTATTGAATTATTTTCACTCCTCTTACCCTTTCTTGCAACACTACAATATTCTCTTCTTCAATTATGCATCCATTATGTAGGTATTATATGTTTAATTGGTTGCGCGATTGCTTTAAGAGTTGATCTCATGATTTGATGGTGATCATTAGGGTGCTTCACAGTCTCAGTTTCTGTTCTGTGCAGAAAACATCTCAATAAATTTGTTGTTTGTTACTTTGATTCCACGTATGTGCAAACTATGTATTTTACTTATTCTTTAAAACTCACAAACTCTAACATAGCGAGGGCATTACAGTGGGAAGGTGAATTGTTTGCCACTCCTCGTATTTCACATTTCCCCTCTCCCACTGCTGAAATCACAGCTGATATGGGCTGTAAAATTCAGCAATTATTGGATCACTTCTGAAGCTGCTGAGTTGCCTGCCCTTTGATTGGGGATGGTCTGCTGTCATTAATAGAATGGCTGTCACAGGCAAAATGCAGCAGCAGGTCCTGCCATTTGGCTGTGCCCTGCTTTTGACCCCAGTAGCAAGGATCCTTACCAAATCTGTAAAACTTTGCCCATTGTATGATCATCAGAAATGGGCAACATATTCATGAAATATTTAGAGACAGGGAAGGGGGTGGTGTGGGTTGTGGGCTCCAAAATCCTGTCCTGTGTCTCCAATCCTGCAACACAAGAACTTCTTCAGTGAAACTGACAAGCAAGGAAGGCTTTGATCAGTTACACTGAAGAGCTTCAGCCATGACCAGGTGATAGGCTGCCGTCCAAGGCACTCCTTCAGTCAGATAACGTGCAGTCATTGCTCAATAGATGATTTCCCAGCATTTGGAAAGCACTTCATCTTCACTTATTAGCACTTCACTTGCCCCCAGCTACACTTTGCTGCTATCAGCCTTTACAGTGGCTTATGGAACTCTACTGTCCCCTTTTGCTGAGAGCCAACGGCAGGGATCATCAATGCCAATTGACTCAGCAGCAGCAGGAATGATGCCAGCAAAGGCACCGGATGCCCCCTCTTCAACAAGATACCTAAATTTGGGTAGAGAGAATAGGCATCAAGTTCTAACTGAAAAGAAGCAAGACTTCCGATACATGGTTAACAAGCAGGCTTCCTTCCCAGTGAACGAGATGAGCACACATTACAATAGTTGTCAAACTGCATGTCTCTGGAGACCTACTTCCTGCAGGGAGTGCTGGTAATAGCTTGTGTGCAGAGGACAGAAGCAGGAAAGTCTATGAGATACAGTGTGTGAAGGCAATGGAATAAGGGTGAGTGTGAGTGTTAGTTGCTCAGATAAGTATATGAACTGCTGGGAGGGAAAGGGATAAATAGAGCTGTTAACTTGATGACTGTTGGACAGGAAAATGCTGTGCAGATCAGAGTATGAGGGCAGTGGCACTTGAAAATGTTACTGTACTTACCTGTCATTTCCTCCTGAGGTCCTGGATCTTCTTGTTGCACTGACTCCAGGTTGAAGGGAACATACTTTACCTGATGACTTCCTCTGCCATTCTACCCACATCTAATTAGTCAGAGAGGTTAGCCTCTTTCACCTCTTGTCTTCGGGACATGCCAGTTCACTGTAGCCCTTCATTCCTCTCAGCTAGACCTCTGAGTAAGAGCAAGAGAGCTGTGATGCATTCTTCCCTGCTCTACTTTCTATTCTTATGTATGCTGTAGCCTGAAAAATCCAAGTGCAGTTGAAGTTTTCTGATGCAACCTATAGTGCCTAGAAATCATTTCACTGGCAAAATAGTCATTTCATTTCATTCACCCTCTTTTATTGATAAGGGAACCAGGACACTGACTCTTGATTGGCTTACTCCAGTAAGAAACAACTTGAGGGCCTACTCCTTGGAGCTTTAGGTTCCCAATCTGGAAACGGCTCTGCTGTTTTGCCAGAGACTATAGTGATACGATTCTGTCCCACGAGTATGGTGAAAATAATCAAGGATTCATTTTTAAAAAGAGATCCAGGGACCTCAGTAGGCTTCATGTTCAACATGACTACAATTTGCAAATCATCTTCAACAAAGCAAATCAAATGTCGTCAGCAGCCAAATCCTAAATACTGTCCATGCTGTGTAAATCACCCATCACATTTTCGACTGGATTCACCTTTGGTGAACTGATTGCAAACAACAGCAATATTCAAGAGGCATTCGATACTTTTTAATGTGATTGTTGACATTTAAAAGGAATCATAGAATCCCTACAATGTACAAAGAGGCCATTCAGCTCATTGAACCTGCACTGACAACAATCCCAACTAGGCTCCATCCCCATAAACCCATGTATTTACTGTGCTAGTTTCCCTGACACTGAGGGACAATTGAGAATGACCAATCAACCTCATCCGTGCATCTTTGGTGTTTCATAGCATCTGTAAGTCAGCACAAGGATGCAGAGGTAAGGAGAGTAAATAGTAGGAACGGAGGAGAAGCAGGGAACTGCTAGCAATCTGATTCAATCTAAGTGTTTTGCACTCGCTGAAGCGCAGTAGACTACTGAATGGAGGTCTCGCTTACAGGGGAAAGGTTTTGAATGTTTATCTCTTGTTAACAAGGCAGCTGTGCACAGTTAATTACTGTTTGACATATGTGACAGACAATATTTTGGAAGGATCCAAAAGCAGAAAGCTATATCCTGAATACATGATTTATGATTCAGTAAGGTAGTAAGAGGGTACTGCATTGTCTGGATGTGTTGGGGTAAGAATTTGCATTTCACAAGATTTTCATGCACTGAAATGAAAATTCCACTCACCAATTTTTGTGATGGGAAATCCTACATGAGAAATGAGCACAAAAATCTTTGTTCCCTGCCTCTCTCCCAGCCCCTGCCTCCCCTCCCCTCCACTACTCCCTCCATAATAGGTAAGGCACTCCTTAGGGATCAGGCATTGCTAACACCTGTCTGAAATGAATGATGGCCTCATTAAAACAATAAATAGGAGTCCACTGCTTGTTTTGGGGCCCTTTGGGAATCACGATATAGTAGCATGGTCTATGCACAAAGGGGGACAACTGATCTGTAGTAACTCAGTTGATTCCACTTTACTACCCTTCCCAATAGCCTGGATTTTTTTTTTCTCTTCAGTTACTTCTCCCAATTCCTTCTGTTGCCTGGGAGTCTTTGGACATGATCTTACCAGCTGTTCACCCATGTTCCCGCTGTCGCGAGGTCGGAGAATTTGGCACCCAGCCAAATCGCCATTCACTGCAGCAGGATGGGAAAATCCCATCGGCCTGAACGGTGGTAACATCCCGACCTTTGACTTGCTTATCTTATCATTTGAAATAAAGAAAGTTGGGAAGATGCTTTGATGTCTAAACAAAGCAATGGCACTGAGGTGGGAAGGGTGGCACGTGTGTGAGAAGGTCAAGGCAGTTGTAGTCAAGAGAATAGAAGGCACACTTCCCAGCTTTAGGAATAAAAAGAAGTTAGTGTTGTGCAATCTAGTGAATGGAGAAGTGTGCTGATAATAAAGGGATATAAAGGCTGGTGAATGCGAGGGCGTCTTCTGGTGCAGGTTATGTAGCAAGTGATGCAAAATAGGATTTAGGAGTCATATCGTAAAAACATTAGTGAATTTTGTGGAAGTCTTAGTGGGTTTGACAGGGTACGTGACGAGTAGGTGTTTGCCTTCAGTCACGAGTCTAGGATCATTCAGGATAGGGGGTCAGTCAGTTAGGACTGAAATGAGGAGAAATGTATTCTTTCAGTGTAAATTTTAAATGTTATATCATAGAAAGTTGTGGATACTCAGTTAATAACATATATTCAAGATAGAACTTTTATCTTTTAAAGGAATCCAGGAATGTGCGGGCAGCGCTGAGACACAATGGTTAGCACTGCTGTCTCACAACGCTAAGGACCCAGGTTCGATTCCCGACTTGGGTCACTGTACGGAGCCTGCATGTTCTCCCTGTGTCTGCATGGGTTTCCTCCAGGTGCTCTGGTTTCCTTCCGCATCCGTAAGATGTGCTGGTTAGGTGCATTGGCCATGATAAATTCTCCCTCAGTGTATCCGAACAGGCATCGGAGTGTTGATGACATGGGGATTTTCACAGTAACTTCATTGCAATGTTAATGTAATCTACTTGTGACACTAATAAATAAATGTAATGTAAACTGAATATGGGCTTTGGGCTGGGAAGTGCAATTGAGATTGAGGATCAACAATGATCTCATTGAAAGTCCAAGACATTTCAAGGCATCGAATCACCTTCTCCAGTGCCTATTTCTTAACTTAATCTATTATATCTTTAATCTTTTCCCTCCCTTACAGCCTTGTCCAGGGTGATGCTCTGGGCATTGAAGCACTCTGCCTTGTTTGTCCATTGCTGCCCATTTTACGCACAACGTAAAACTAAGTAGACATTTTGAAACTGTGAAGGATACTCTAATTGCAGATGTAGGAGTCCACACTTGGTTATGTAAGCTGTGTATCTGACCAGCAAGGTTGTATTGGCATGCGCTCTGGCACCTTCTGAAATTGGAATTATATGTAGACAGATGTAAGAGAGTCACCAAAATGAAAATCTATAAGTAGCAAAGTGGAACCAATTTAATTTTGCATTAGATGACAGCTGTTTTCAGCATTCATCTGACCCCTGTGAAATGAGATTTTATTTCTCCTTAAAACAACTGCAAATGTTTCATGCCAAAGCAACATTACAATAGTCAATCCCAAGTTGCTATTGTCTAAATGAGTTCAGTACATCAAAATTCAGATTTGAATTTTACGGAGGATGAGAATGAAAACAGAAAAATAATTCAGTGTGCTGTAGCTGATATTGTTGCTACTTAAGTGCATAAATGAATTAAAAGTGTCAGTACTGAACTTTAAGCAGTTAGAAGTGATATATGTTTCTGTTATAAGGGAAAAGATTAATGGATCTGTGTTTTACAACAACTGTATTCAGTATCACCGTGATCCTGTTGCAATGTAAAATTCTGCTTCATCTGAATATTGCTGCAAGTATTTTATGCAAAGTATCAAAAGCAGTATCCCCGCTGAACTGGATGTAAAACCAAACCAAGGAAGCGTGCGGTACAACATCTGGGCTGTGCACAATGAAGGGGAATTCAAGGGAATGCTGAGCACAACTGTTAATTGTTATTCATTCACGGGTCGAGGAAAAGGCTGGCAAGGTCAGCATTTTTTGTCCATCTCTAAATGCCTTGACAAGGTGTTGATGAGCCACCTTCTTGAATTCCTGATGTTCATGTAGTGAAGGTACTCCCACAGTGTTGTTAGTAAGCTAGGACTAGGATTTTGACCAATCAAAGCTAAAGAATCAGCATTGTGTTTGACTTAGCGGGGAATCTGCATCTGCTGCCATTCTCCTTCGAGATTGTGGAAGTTGTAGTTTTGGGAAATGCTACTGAAAGATCTTTGGCAAATGGCTGCACTGCATCTTGTACATACTACAGGGAATGTGAGTGGTAGAGGAATGAATATTTAAGGTGGTGGATGGAATGCTGATCAAGCAACCTGCTTAGTCCTGAATGGTATTAAACTTGTGTGTTTTTGAAGCTGTACTTATTCAAACAAGTTGAGTACTCCATCACACACTTGATTTTAAGGGAAGCACGGTAAAATAGTAGTTAGCACCTCTCTCTCGCAGTGCCAGGGACTTGGGTTCAATTCTGGCCTCAAGTCACTGTCTGTATGGAGTTTGCATGTTATCCCTGTGTCTATGTGGGTTTCCTCCGGGTGCTCCAGTTTCCTCCCATAGTCCAAAAATGTGCAAATTAGATTGATTGGCCATACTAAATTGCCCTTGAATGTCAAGGGATGAGTTGGGTAAATACGTGGGGTTACAGAGATAGGGTCTGGGTGGGATTATTATCGGTGCAGGCTTGATGGGCCGAATGGCCTCCTTCTGCACTGTAGGGATTCTATGACTCAATGACTTGTGCCTTATATATTGTGGACAAACTTGCATGAGTCAAAAAGGAAGCTATTCGATCTTTTTGACTAAACAATTAAACTAAATTAAAAGGGGCAGCTCACAAGAAGAAGGGAACTGCCTGAAACAAAAAACAAAGCAGAAAGGAAATTTAAAACATCAAACTAAAATGATTAAGGGGATTGATAATACATCTCAGCCCCTGCAGTGCCCAATGGGCGTGGAAAACCTCACAGTGCCCTCACACTGCATGCTGCTTCTCCAGGGACATTCGCCGCGAATATAGCCAGGGGGGCAAGCAGTCAGTTTGGACCACCCCCTCAGTCGTTTGCTGCCTGTACCTACTTATGACAAATTTGACCAGGCCCAGGAGCAAGTTCCTAAGGAGGTCCTCTACCTTCCCCATCCCCCTCCACACTGGGTGCCTGTAGATCAGGAATGCGGGACTAAAGTGCAAACAAAACACCAAAATTAGGTTTTTAGGGTAACTGAAAAGGAATTGCAGCCTATAACACTTAACATAGACATAGTTCATGGACTCTGCAAGATTGTAAAAAAGGCAAGTTTAAAAAGTAAGCTGTTCACTGAGAATTACCAGCCTTTAACTTGCTCTTTTAGCCACAGTATTTATGTGGCTGGTCCACCTAAATTGCTGGCTAATGGTGACTCCCTGGAATTTCATGATGATGATGATGATATAGTTATTGAATGCCACTGTCAAGAAAATATGGTTAGATTCTGTATTATTTGTCAAAATGTATTCCATGCCTGCTGGGCACCACAGGCATGGTATCAATCCCTTTAATCACATTTTAATTTGACGTTTTAAATTTCCTTTACGCTTTGTCTTTTGTTTCCCTTTATTTTAGGGAGCTGCCCTTTTTGTGTTTTCCCTAAGTTACGTTGATTTTCTTCATTTGGTTTGAACACAAAGAGTCCCCTGATTAAGTCCTTCCTCACTATATCAGCAAGTGCATGCTTTGGCAATTACATTGTTAAGATAGTTGCCTTATTAAAGACAGTTGATGATCATTGGCTGAACATAGTTTGAATAGATACAGCAGGGATAGTTGGGGAGAGGAAAGGTGCAGTGAGTGCAGGAATTAGTTGAAGAGTAAAGGCTGCGTTAGTCTACTATATATTAGCATTGATATTATATTGACATTATAGTCATTGTTTTGTGATTGGGATATTTGCTCAAATTGTTGGGGGAGCTTCATCCAAATCTTCTGCATTCTTACTGAATATCCAACCATATTTCAATTGATGTAAATTTTCCTGGAGCATCTCCCCTTTTCTTCAAGGTAATGTTAGCTAATGACTCCATGCTGCCAAAACAACCGTTCCTTATTTATATGTTTAAAAATTTTAAAAGCTTCCATTGAATTTCCTCTTGGGCTTCTCTGTTCCAGCAGAAATAGTCCTAGTGTTGCTGTATCTGGTGTAATAAATTCTCATCACTGGCATTTTTCTTTGTTTCATTTGTGGTATGTGGATGTTGCAGGGAAGGCTTTTTTTTTGCCTATCCCTCACTGCTCTTAAGCAGGTGGTGGTGAGCTGTCTTCTTGAATTGCTCTGGTTTTGTGGTGAAGGTGTTCCCACAGCATTGTTAATTAGAGTTCCAGGATTTTGGCCTGGTGACAATAAAGAAGTAGCAATATATTTCCAAGTCTGAATGTTGTGTAACAGGGAGGGGTGGTGGGACTTGAAAGTGATAGTTTTACCAAATGCCTGTCTTTGTTCTCCTAGCTGATAGTTTGTGGGTTTGGAAGTGCTTCTGAAAAAACTTTAACTTGTTACAGCGCATCTTTCAGTTGTGACACAACAAGGATGGCAGAGGGTGTGAATGATTAAGATGGCTGGTGAGTTGCCAACCAAGTTGGCTGCTTTATCCTATATGGTCTTGTGCTTCTTGAATGTTGTACCCACATTCATTTAGGCCCATCACACTCCTGACATGTACCTTACAGAAAGTGGAAAATCCTTTGGGAGTCAAACCTGTTATTTACTGCACAATATCTAGATGCTGACCTGTTTCTGTAACCATAATGTTGACGTAGATGGTTTGTGTGGCAAATCTGATCAACGTTTACATGATGGTGATGCCATTGAATGTTGGGATGAAGTAACTAAATGCTCTCTTTTCATTGGTCATTGGGTGACATGGACAAGTTGGGCCGAAGGGCCTGTTTCCATGTTGTAAACCTCTATGACTCTATTGTCCATCACATGCACAGTCATCAAAGTTGGACCATGCTTATATAGTGAACTTCTGTCTTGAGAGATGCATTCCCAGTTGAAGCTATTGAATGGATTATTAACCTCTACATTGAACTATAACTGATTCACCAGACACAGGAATAAAAAAAATTGTGGTATGGATTTTACATTGTCACTTATAATCCAGGCCAGAATGTTGTCCTGGTCTTAACTGCAGGAGGACATGGATAATTCATTGTTGCTGAGATGTGAATGAAATAAAACAATGGATAATCACCATGAACATCTCCGCTTCTGATATGATTGAGGGAGGTTAATTGAAGCAAAGTCCCAAGTCATATAGGGCAGCACAGTGGCCTCAGTGCCAGAGACCTGGGTTCAATTCTGGTCTTGGATAACTATCTGTGTGAAGTTTGCATGTTCTCCCTGTGTCTGTGTTCGTTTCTTCCAGGTGCTCCAATTTCCTTCCACAGTCCAAAGACATACAGGCTAGGTGGATTGGCCATGTTATCTTGTCCCTTTAGTGTGTAAATTAAGAGGACTGGCAGGATAAATATACAGAGTTATGGGGATAGGGTCCAGGTCAGAGGGGTTGACGTGAAGTCGATGGGCTGAATAGTATGCTTACACATTAGAGGCCAAACATCACTGCAGGACTTACAATAACCACATGCACCCTTTCTTTGCACTAGGAATAAATCCAGCCAGTGAAGAGTTATCCCTGACTCCCTATTGTTATCATTGGCATCATGCTATTTATTTAAGATGATGGACATGCAACAAATCAAATCTGCTGGGGATGGAATTGCTTCATATAGTATGCTTTTGCTGATACACAAGGCAGGTTCTACAAAAAGAGTCACATATGAAGTGGTTTCATTGTGGGTTGCTGTTTTCAATGTTTCTATCTGTCGTCAAACCACTGTAGCCACAACTTGCCATGGTAGCACATGTAGGCTCACAGGTGATAGCATTTTCCACTGGTGTTTCCAGGCATGAAAATCAATGTTTAGCTCCTTTGTGTGATACTTGAACATCCTTGAAGCAGAGCTTTTGCGTATTCAGTCTTCGTCTCCCGCTATCTCATCAAAGAGATAATCCTTGGGAAAGTGACCATCTTTGAGCTGAAAACTCATGATCTGTGAACATGGCTGAGTAAGTGATGCCATGTCTGTTTAATAAGTGTTAATATATTTGGGTGACTTGCCTTTGAGAAGATGGCTGCATTTGTGATTTGGTCTTTCTATGAGATACCAGAATTTGTAGCAAACAACAAAGGTGAAAGCAGTTGGAGTGCATTCTTGATCACTAAGTTGTCCATGTTTTTCAGACATACAACAAAGTACTATGAACACAGACCTGATACTTGATGTCATTCCATGTAGGTTTGTGAGATAGTCAAAGGTGGTAGCTGCTTTCCCTTTGCCGGTATTGAGTTCTGCATCAGGAGATAGCTTGTTTGCCATCATGAACCCAGGCTGGCAGAACTTGCTGATCACTTTCATCTCCTCAATTCTCAGTGACACTTTGCCATGCTCAGTAAAATTCTGCTGGAGCAGTTACATTCTTCTCACCTCTAGAATTCAACTCTTCCATCCATTTTTGGACCAAGACCATATTATCTGATCCAATTGGATCCCAACTGGGTATCAGTCAGCATGTTGGTGAATAAATGCCTCGATAGTACTGTCAGTTGCACCTTCCATCATTTTGATGATTAATTGAGTAAACTCATGGCACAGTAATTGATTGCCCTGCTGTTGCTGTGTGATTTTCCACTTTGTCGAGCAGATGTTGTAGTTGCAACAACCTGGTTAGAAGCATGACTATTTTGGAGCATGAGTCTTCAGCTTGAAAGCTGGGATGTTGTCAGGGCCAATAGTCTTTGCTGGATCCATTGCACTTGCAGTTTTTGATATCACATTGAGCTATCTGAACTGGCTGAAAACTGGCATCTGTGAGGCATTTATAATTGTCCTCAGCCAGAAGCTCATACTGCTTTGACCTTGCCTTCTGTGCTGATGAGTTGGGCTCTTCATCACTGGGAAGAGCCTTCTCCTGTGTGTGTAATTGGGCAGTGCCTTTCATGATTGGATGTGAAAGGACTGCAAACTTTTGCTTTTGTCCATTGATTGTGGGATCATTTAGCTGTGTATAGTTTGCAATTTCCACTGTTTAACCCACATCATCCTGTATTACATTTTCACCATTTTTCTCTTCTTCTACATTCATCATTAAGCCACTATAAGCCTGTGGATTGATGGGAATGGTAGTGAGGGCTGTGCCGATCCATTAGTTTATACGTTAGCTTAACATATCCTGTCAATGGCAGTCCACAGCACTTCACATGCCCAGTTTTGAGTTGCTTTAGCTATTTTGATTATTGTCTCATTTACCATAATGGTAGTGCTATATGTCAGGAGGAAGAGTGCCTTCACTGTGAAGCTAGGACTTCATCTCAAGGATTGTGCAGATGTCAAGCCAACAAATACTGCCTTGGACAGATACAAAAGAAGGAGCTGCACAGGTAAAGCTAATGTTAAGTATATATTTTTTTCTCACCATTTGTCACACATCTGGCAACTATAGCTTTCAGAACTTGGCCAGCTTGTTCAGTACTGAGACCAAGCCACTCTTAATTATAGACATTGAAGTCCTCCACCCACTGTACATCTGAACCCTTGTTATCCAATGCTTCTCTCAAGTAATGTTTAAAGGGGAGGAATGCTGATTTATCAGCTGAAGAAGAATGATGGGCAGTAATCAGCATAAGATTTTTCTGCGTGTGCTTAACCATGAGACTTTATGGGGTGACTGTGTACCACTGTGCTACCACCTCTAGTGGAACAGTACACACCAAGAAATGAGAATAGAGTTATCTGGGACATTGGTTAAAAGTTATGATCCAGTGAGTTTGATGACCCTGTGAGACTACTCTCTCAATTTTGACACAAGTCCCCAGAAGTTAGTGGAAGGGCTTTGCTGGACATGCCTTTGGTCAAAGGTGATCTTTTACTCAGATCATAATGACTTGGTACAACTGAGTGGTTTGTTTTAGTGCTGATCATGTATAGACCAGAGCAAGCAATGATGGCTCATTGCCTTCTCTAAAGAACGTTATTGAAAATGATTTTACAGTAATTCAATAGCTTCATGCTCACCATTATTAATACTGGTCTTTTATTTCAGCTTAATTTAATTAACCCAACTCCTTAACTGCTATGAAGGAATTTAAACTCAATTCTCCAGATCCTTAGTCCAGCTCGCCGAATTACTAGTCCAGAGACATAATCACTATACTACCATACTCCAGCTCTGAACAATTATGCCTATTCAAGGTCAATTACAAAAGATTCGCATCTCCCTGCTAACATTCCGAGCAAAATCAGTTCAAGTGTGTGAAGCTCTACTTGTCAAGTTCTAATCAGTGTGATTGTTATAACCAGTAATGTAGTACAGAATAACACTTAAAACATGAATGGATTATCAGACCCCCAAGCTCAATTAGTGTTCACATAGAAGGGTGATTTTGAGCTTTGGAATTTAACATGTTTACTGAAGTGCGGAAGTAATTAACTCCCTTGCACTGAATTTGCAAACAGAAACAGGTCACTTTGCCCAAGTAGTTTATATGCTGTCTGAGCCTCTCGCCCTACCCACATGTTCCTTGAGTTGATTCTTCTCCAACCTAACTTCTTTTTTAATGCCATGCACGTCCATAATGGTTGCAAGTTCCACATCTAGCCACTCTCTTAGTAAAGAGGTTTCTCCTGTAATCTTATTATATTTATGGCTATCTTGAGGTTTGGGAAGTCATTATCGCTCGCAGTATAATATTTTATAAATAAAGCTTGAACAAGCTGAAGCAGGTCCAGGACCCAGCAATGAGAAGGACATGCTGGCAGATTTATAACCAAGCGAGATTTATTCACCTATTGCAGTTGTTTCTTTAAATACAATGATGAACAAGACTAACAGTGAAACCCTCCTCCCTGGCCCCCACAGAATACTCCTCCTTTGTCAAGTACCCCTTCCCTTGCCAAACATTTCTCTCCCTGCCGAATACCCTGTCCCTCACTGAACACCCATCTCTGACAAGTACCCTGCCCCCACAATTGAACAATCCTCTCCCCTGTCAACCTCTTCTTTCAAGTCACAGAACATGCTTTCTGCCTTAATCCATACGGGCTGGGTGTGGATCCTAATTAAAAATGGAATTTCTTAAATTATACAGCTATCGCAGGCCATTATTACATTTTATATAGCTTCTTAAAATCTGCCATTGGGGATATGGAGCTTATGAAAGTCTTATGGCTCACAGTGTCATTCTTTCACTTTTTCACAAAATATACTTGCATACTTGGATTGTTATACTTGTTTGCAGAGAAAAATATTGATCTTTATTAATATCCTTTACAGTTGTCAAATATGTTTCTGTTTCAATTTCTATTATTAAAGAGCTCACGCTTGATAGCTACTGAACATGAATTCAGATAGCTGTCAAATGGTTACAGCATGGAAGGCTATTTGGCCTATTGAATCCATGCTGGCTCTCTAAGAGCAACTTAGCTGGTTTTGCTCCACCCTCTCCCCCCACCCCCCCACCCCCCCAATTCATTCTCATAGCCCTGCAATTGATATCTCCAGATAATTATTCAATAGTAGCTTTTGCCTCCACAACACTCTGCTAATATGTATCCTAGATCCTAGCTACTCTGTTCATTAAAAAAAACCCTACTGTCCCTTGGTAAGTTTATCATTCACCTTAAACCAGTGTCCCCTGGTTCTTGACTTCCTACGAATGGGAACAAGTTTTCCCTATCTGCTCTACACAGGTCCTCAATCAATTTGAAACCTATTCAACTTTCTCTTCAAGAATAGCCCCAGCCCCTCTAATCCAGTTGACATATGTCATCTCTGGAACAATTTTCATAATTCTTTTATAAAGCTTTCACATCCTTCCTAAAGTCAGATGCGCAGAAGTTAATACAGTACTCATCTGAGTCTGAACTGGTGTGCATCATCGTTTCTTGCTTTTGTACATTTTTATAGAACCACAATCAGAATTTAAAATGTGGAAAAAATAAAGTAAGCTGAGTTGTTCAAAAGTAAAATTTTCCTTGGAAGGTGTCAAATCTGAGCAAAAATGGTGCTGGAAATATTCAACTGTGGAGGAAGGAGCAGTTAACATTTCAAAGCAAAACAGAAGATCTGAGATTAGGTGGAAGGATTCAATAACAACGGGATGATCCTGCAAAGTCAAAGGAGATGATAAGAGGGCAAGTTTAGATATAAAAGGTGCATGAAGTAGGTTTTGAAGAAGAGTCACCTGGACTCATGTTGGCTCTGTGCCTCTCTCCATTGAAGGTAACTACCATTCTGGCTGGGATGGTTGCAACCTTTGCAGAACCTATCTCATAATGCTGCATGGGTGTTGGGTCACTGGGGGCAGATGGAGCAGCAGGTCATCTCAACTGGACACATGAAAGGGAACTCCAGCATATCATTTCTATATTGCTAGGGCCTGGGATACATGACAGTTTGAAGGCTAAAGACTCACTATGCGAAGGAGAGTTCTTGCAATCTTAATAGTTTGTTGGTGTAATTCTTTGCATACTTGGGATTGTTCCATAAATGCTATCCAATCATGGAATCACATCTAACATTGGCCATCTCGTACTGAGTTTTGCAGCCTGGGCTGATTGAGTATGGTCAGTACTCTGGCTATTGCGAACAGCTGAAGCACTGTTCTATTTGATATAGTGTGCCAGTTGTGAGAGGTATGACTTGCGAGCCTGGCGTTGTATGGGCTCTAAAATTCAGATACCACATTTGTCATTGTGTGGTTGGATTTGGGACACAAGCTCGAAGACCAAATGATCTGCATGCACGAGAGAGTCCTTGCACGTGCGATCTTAAATTGGTGGTGGGTGTAATTCTTAGTATACACAGAATTGTTCAACAAATGTCTTTTTAACTTGATGGCAGCAACTTGTTTGTAGAAAACAGCATTCATATTGTAGCAACATGAAGCGTATAGTGTCACCTGTTGCTCATATTTTTGAGATACCTTATCATCCTTCTCGGATAAGTTGAGAGAGACCGGGCACTTTTTAAGGTCTGAAGGTGGTGACCTAGGACTTATTTGTGAGTTTTCATGAAAGTGAATAAAGATTTGATTGGGGGTAGGCATTAACTAGCAAAATAGATTCGATATGCCCTGTTTTGTTGTGGAGTAGCATGGTGAGCAAACAGCCCAGGCGGTATGTATAAGAGGGAGTAGCAACTTCAGCATGGATTCAGAAGGAGAAGCAAAACTGAAAATAGAAGACACAAATTAGTGATAGACGGCATTCAATTAAGAGCAGCAGTCAGCCCCTTGAGCCTACTCCACCATTCGGTGAGATCATGGCTGATATGATTGTAACTTCAACCCCTTTTTCCTACCCATCCCATAAACTTCTGGCTCCTTTGAGGGAGGCAACAGCCTGGTGGTATTATCGCTAGACTATTAACCCAGAAACTCAGTTAATATTCTCGGGAACCGGGTTAGAATCCCACCATGGCAGATGGTGGAATTTGAATTCAATAATCAGGAATTAAGAATCTACTGATGACCATGAAACCATTGTCGATTGTTGTAAAAACCCATCTGGTTCACTAATGTCCTTTAGGGAAGGAAATCTGCCATTCTTCCCTGGTCTGGCCTACATGTGACTCCAGAGCCACAGCAATGTGGCTGACTCTCAATCGCCCTCCAAGGACAACTAGGGATGGGCAATTAATGCTGACCAATCAACGGTACCCATGACCTATGAATGAATTAAAACAAAATCCAGAATCTATCCTGATTTGTCTTAAATATTCAAAAATCTGCTTCCACTTCTTTCTCAGTCCAGAGACTTGACTGAGAAAAACAAAAGCTTGATAATAGATACAATAGGAAATCTTCAGTATCTAATTATATATAGTTGAATGCCAAGAATCTAATGAATAAGGCAGGTGAGCTAGGAGCACAGATGGACATTTGGAAGTATGCTACCATAGCAATTGGCTTAAGGGTAGACAGAATAGCAGCTCAGCATTCCTATTTAGTGTCAAAATGTTGAAGGATCATCAGGTGAGTCACAGGGGCTCAACTAAGGTAGACAAATGTAGAAATCGCAATACTGGGTGAATACTACAGACTTAACAAGACAAACAAGCAAAGATGTGGTTCAGGACTTAGACTTGTTAGAATGTAACCAATGATAACATTGGATCTGTTACATAACCAATGGTGACATGCTGTGAGGAACTGCTGACCCAATAAACTATGTAGCCAATGACAAAATGATGTAGGGTCAGCTGACCAGTTGAGTCAGTATAAATAAGAAGCTGCTGGGCTTGTGGGAGCTGGGAATGGCTAGGGTGATGCATCAACTGTTGGAGTAATGAAGCTTCTTTATTAAACCTTTTTCTTTGGTAAGTTGGAGTAAGTCTTGTTTTATTGCCACAAATGAAGAATTCCTTCTGGTGGATCAACTGGGCTTAGCAGGATCATGGTTTAATGGTAGTGATTATAATTCAGTTATATTGTGAGTAGTTGTGGAAAAGAATAAAGATGGCCAAGAGTAAAAGTATTAAGTTGGGAATAGAAATAAGATGTGTTAAGAAAATTTAAGCAAAAAATGCCTGAGGACTGAAGGAATCACTTTCTGGAATTTCTGAATTACACATAATCAAATTATCCAGAGAAAATGGAATGTTCCACCCATTTCAGACAGACACTTCAAAGGAAGAGATGAAATGGAACTGTAATCACCTATAGAGATAATGGAGGCTGGTACCCTCTCAGCAGAAACCATATTCTTCAAGCTATATCCCCTTATGGGAAAGAAATCTGCCATCCTTACAGGGTCTCCAAAAGAGTCTAGGGATGGGCAATAGATACCGTCCCAACTAGCAATTCTCATGTCCACAAATGAATAAAAAAACCCACACTGTCAACATGAGGTGAAATAAAGCAGTTCTGAGCAAAATATATGCTGTGATTATGTTTTGTCTTTCCCTTCCAGGAATACACAAGGAAAGGAGTTATAAGCCAACTGCAGCCCTGGCCTCTGTGCTAGCCTGGCGTTCTACTTCTACTAGTGTGTCTGCTGTGTTGGTCATGACTGAGGAACACTTTTGTATTCCTGTGCTTGCCACTCTCACTCTCTGCTGTAAAGGGAACAACCCCTGTCAGCAAAGCTGCAGCACAAAGAATCTCTAAACCAACTGCTAAATGAGAATCACCCTATTCACTGACCATAACACTTCACCATATGTTTTGTATCTTGAATTTGGCTAGGATAAGTATGAGATGTTTCAATTCAGGTGATTCAAATGACCCAGTGGGGAGCTTTTATCAAACAAGCATATATAAGAATATAGTTAACATGTATGGTAATAAAACTAGCAAGAATTAGAAATAAGAAACAAAACAACCACTATAATGTATAACTTTTAATAAATATCCCTACTGTATTCTAATTAAAACTAAAATAAAGAACACCTTAAACAGATTTATCACTGCATAGGTAAAACTCACATGGTACTAGAATCCGGTTCCCTGGGTTGAATGTTGATTTCAAATGGGCTTAAACTCATCAGCTTGTAATCATCAGCCCCCTAAAACGCAGATTCTTTACTGCAGCAGAGCAACATCCTTTTTTTTTCAGTTAACTGATAAAACGTTCAAAGAAAACAGAAGGAAAGACTTCTTTTCCAGCTTGCTTCTAAGACTGCCTCCAACACAGCAGCCAAATGAAACTAAAAATAACCCTTGTCACCTGAGCTGCACAGTTTTGTTTTGCTCCGCCCAACAATAACATCACCTAAGACTGTGAGCTGAGAAACACTGAGTACTGCAGAGATCATGATTAAAAAAGAAACATCTCTCAAAGGGACACTAACACCAAAATATTTAAAGAAGCTGTTGGATTCTATGTTACATGCTCACTTATCTTTTTTCTATTACTTTTAATACTAGCTTGCATTTATGCTTGTCAACATTGACATGTATCTCATTCTTTACATTGATCACAAAGCACTGACGATATTTTGTGTGTCAATATGTCAGGATTGGGTCTTCAGCCTCCTGTGTATCTGCAAATGGTTTGATTTGTCTTTGTCAGCACAATTTGCAGGGCAAGTATTCTGCTGGTTCATGGAACAGAATTGATCACACACAACCACAATTCTGAGTTCATAGATGTCAGCACTTTTATCAGAACTCTTTAGTACTTTGATTTATTTTTGTTCTTGGAGAACAAGAATGGTGACAATGACTTCAGTTTATACCACTGTACTAACACATCCTTTGAAGTTCAATGTGTGCTGAAGGTCTCATCACTTTCTGTGGATGGTCTAGTATCCTCATCATCTGATGGTATAGCTTGGCTAGATATTTCTTGAATCTTGTCTTGATGCTGTTTGGCACAGGTTCTTGGTTGGAATGCTGAACTGTCTGGCCTCTGATTGTGGCTTTTTGGGACATTGAACCACTTGTTCTAGCTTTTGCCCTCTGCACTGGTAATTTCAGTTTCCTGTGGTGCCACATACCTTGCATCCAGCTTTTGTTTGGTGTGTGTATGAGATTGCACCCACTTGGCCTGCAGACTATGTACTCATTAGTATGACTTCGTACTTGCATCTGTTGTGCAGTAGTGCTTCCTGGTTCAACCTTTGGGTAAGATGAAGAGGTATTTTTGGAATGCTTCCATTCATGAGCTCAATTATTCTGTAGAACTTGCTCTGTTGCTGTAAAGTCGCGATCATGTCCCTTGTCACTGCATATCCGTATGAATTGGTTTCTGTCAGTTGTTGCCAAAAAGACGTGAATTCTAGACAGTGTGTTTTGAAGTTGCGCTTCATCCATAATTGATCTTCCAGTACTAATCATACTACCGCTGGACTTTTCAGATGATTGTCAGCCAGACCTGACATGTTAAGTCTGCGGAGGCCTTAATCATCTATTGCAATTTTAACTTTTATATCTTGTATATCTGGTTCAGAAATAGAGGTCCAGAAAACACAACTATGCATCGTTAGAGCAAGGTAAATTCAGGCAGGAGATCTATTGCCTTCTAGTTGGGTATAGGAAATTTGTGGTGGCTATGCAGTTTTTTTTTGTTGGACTTTTAATGCTAGCTGGAACTTTGGAAAGCTATTTAAGTTTCTTCCAACTCCAGTACATGACAAAAAAAAATCACCCTAAATAGGTTCATGTTTTATGTAGTGAAAGACAGAGTTAATTTAACTGAGTTGCATTGCCTTTTAGTGGCCATTGCCTTAGCTAGTCATAGATTCTGCTTGACTGCAATGGTAGCACTATTGAGCTGCTCTTAGTTATTTTTCCCCCTGGTTTAAATCAAAACAACACCCACAAAACAGTGATTTAGGGAAGAAAATAGCTTCAGGATTTAGTAAATGAAAACAAACAGTGATAAGTATTTATACAGGCTTATCTAGCTGCTAGGAGCTGTTACTGAATAGATTCTTCCCTGCCCAGTCTGCAGTTTCAGCAGTAATAAATTCTATTCTCTAGACTTCTACTTAAAGTGTTCGCTTACTGTCTCCTGTTTATTTCTCTTCTTGCTTAAACTTTGCAGCAGGTAAACTTTTACTATTTAAGCTCTTCCAGATCTCAACAGTCTCTCCAGGGGCCTGCTGGCTGGAGCAAGGTGCAATCCCAGCTGAAGGTATGGTGTGTGTTGAATCCCTACAAAGTCACAGAATTGCTTGCATGTGGAGAGTTTTTGTATTTGTGTAACTTTCACACCAATTTTTTTGATCTTCTGGATGTGGAGGGGTTGAATCTTGTAATTCAAATTGTGCTGAAAATATTACATATTTTCTTTGATGTAAATATGCAAATCATGCACAAGGGTTGGTGAGATAATGTGAGTTGTTTATTTGAAGATAAAATTATATACAGATTCACAAGGAATCCAAGTGTAGGAGTACGTCTGATCTCTATCCTGTTGCTTGCAAGCTGCCTGTAAATCATGGGGTTAATATGTCATATTATTCCTATGTATTGATTGGCAGTAATTTAAGATACATCCCCTTAAAGATATGTTCTCACATCACAGCAAGAGGGGAGTTGAGGAGTAACTTTTTGCCCAGAGTATGGTGAGGGTCTGGAACTCACTGCCTGAATGAGTGACAGAAACAAAAACTCTCATTGCATTCAAAAGAAAACTTGGAACATTTTTATCTATAGGTCTATGGATCAAGAGCTGAGATCAGGCAGGATAGTATATTTTCACCTAGTATGGACACAGTGGGCTGAGTGACCTCCTATATTTCTGTTTCTGTAGCAAGTACCATTCGCATTCAAGGCCTTGAGTTTGTTGAACACACAAATTTCCAATAATTCAAACATCAAACTGAACTTCTCAAAGTAAAAGCTGGGACCAATGATAAATAAATTAGAGTCTCATAAAATTCCTTTCAAATTATTTCACCTGTTGGAGGAGTCTAGCACTGTTATCCAATAGTGTACTTTCAAAAGTTTGTCTCTTTGGGAATAGATTTTATAGAATCATAGGTTACAGTGCAGAAATGAGGCTATTTGGCCAGTGTCAGTGCTGGCTCTCTGAAGAAGCAATTCAGTGACAGCTATTCCCCTGTCCTTTAGACCTTGCCGGGCAATTTCTTTCAGTTTCAGATAATGATGCAATTTCCTTTTGGAGATTTCAGTTGAAGTGGCTTCCACCATGCTTTCAGGCAACATATTTCTGATCTGAACCAATCATTGCACGAAAATGTTTTTCCTTATGCCACAACTTCTCTTGTCAATTACCTTAAATCCATGACCTTTGGTTTTCAATCCTTCCACCATGGCTTTGAGTGGAAAATCGTGTCTCAAAAAATTGATTGATTTTTTTTGAAGGGATAACCCAAGAAGGTAAATGAGGGTAGTGCAGTCAACGTTGTCTACATGGACTTTAGCAAGGCCTTTGACAAGATACAACATGGGTAGGTTGTTGCCTAAGGTTAAATCTCATGGAATCCAGGGTGAGGTAGCCAATTAGATACAAAATTGGTTTGATGACAGAGGATGATTGTAGAGGCTTATTTTTTCAACTGGAGGCCTATGACCAGCAGTCTGCCTTAGGGATCATTGCTGGGTCCACTGTTTTTTGTTATTTATATTAATGATTTTAGATGAGAATTTAGGAGGCATGGTTAGTAAGTTTGCAGATGACACCAAGTTTGGTGGCATAGTGGACAGTGAAGAAGGTTTGCAATAAGATCTTGATCCAGTAAGCTGATGAATGGCAGATGGAGATTGAGATAAATGTGAGTTGATGCATTTTGGTAGATTGAATTGAGACAGGACCTAATCAGTTAATGGTAGCGCATTGGGGTGTTACAGAACAAAGAGATCTAGGGGTACAGGTTCATAGCTCCTTGAAACAAAAACTAGAAGCAGGAGTAAGTCATTCAGCCCTTGGAGACTGCTCCACCATTCATTTTGAGCATGGCTGATGATCAAATTCAGTATCCTGATTCCCACTTCCTTTCTCCCATATCTATTGATCCCTTTAGCCCCAAGAGCTATAATCTAATTTCTTCTTGAAATCAGACAACATTTGTCTGATGATCAACTACTTTCTGTGCTAGTGAATTCCATACATTCACCACCCTCTGCATGAAGAAATTCCTCTTCACCTCAGTTCCAAAAGGTTTATCCTTTCTCTTCAAACTATGACCCCAAGTTCTGGGCTCTCCCACCATTGGGAATGTTCTTTCTGAATCTACCCTGTCTAACTAACTCTGTTAGAATTTTATGTTTCTGAGATCCCCTCTCTCTTTTCTAAAGCCTAATATAATCCTAACTTTTCTCATATGACAGGTCTGCCATCCCAGGAACCAGCTAGGTAAACCTTCACTGTGCTCCCTCTATAGCAAGGACATCCTTAGATAAGGACACTCGCTATCAAATCTCCACTCAACCTTCTCCTCACTCTTTCTAACTGAAATTATTCATCCCTAGAACCAATCTCATGAATCTTTTTTACATCCTCCTTAATGCCTTCAAGTCCTAACTTGGGCCCAGGGCTACAAGACATGGGAGTAGAAGTGGGTCCTTCTACATACCTTCAAACTTGTGGTATTCTGCAAGTCTGAAGCATTGCCACAAATTGTGCAATTGAGTCCCCCTCCTTTTTGATTCCCCCACCTCTTGGTTTCTTTTATGGAATCTAAAGTGCTCTGCAATCACCAGGGGTTTCAATGAAAAATGTGCTTGCAGGTGTTCACAATCTGTGTATTTTAGTGCAGGGTTGGTCAGATTGCATTAAACTATGGAGGAGATTAAAAGTGCCCTCCCCTCCCCCAACCCTCGTCATATCATTCTCAGGAAAGTGAGCACCATAATATATTTTTTGCTTGCTCGAAATAGTCAGAATGCTGCTTGTATGAGCTCCATTGCTCCCCATTTTTATCAAAAGGTCCCACGATGCTGAAAACTCCTGTCATTTTTTCACTTAAGCAGGTTTCCCGTTTGCACGCTTCACATCCGCTTTTCCAGCAGCTACCTCGATTTTCTTGCACACAAGGTACCTAATGGAGCATTAACCTCTTATTTATGACAGCTAGCTCTGTAATCTGCTTGCACAGTATCATTTACTCACGTTCATCTAGCATGTTAGTCTCCATAGCATGTGTGAAGTTTTCTTTGTTAATCTGACTTTTCCTCAGTTAAGTTCTTTCCAAGTGGCTAGAAACCTCATGTCTGTAGTCTTTGTTGCCAGTTTATAATGCGTATTGGAGTCGTAATATGTGGGACAAACTTTGATTAAAAATGAGGTGTTTTTATTAATGGTGTGATCTCTTCCATGCCTATTTTAAGGTCTGTTACATCATTTCCAGCCCATGCATTTATATTATAAAACTCCAGTAAGTCAATAAGAATAAATACATAACAATCCCTCTATATTCAGGATCAATCTAGTGAACTTTCTCTGGACTGTCTCTAATGCCAAAATATCTTTGCTTAGATAAATGGACCAAAACTGTTCACATTATTCCAGCTGTAGTTTACCTAGGGTCTTGTATAGTTTTAGCAAGACTTCCTTATTTTTATACTACATTCCCTTTCAAATAAAGGCCAACATTTCCGTTTAATTTCCCTATTACCTGCTGAACTTGCATGGTAGTTTTTTTGTGATTTATGCGCAAGGATCCCAAACCCCCTTGTGCTGCAGTTTGTATTTTTTTACAGTCTTTCTCCATTTAAGTAATATTCACCTCCTTTATTCTTCCTACTCAAGTGCACAGTTTCAGCTTTTTCCTACATTATATTCCATCTGTCAAATTTTTCCCTTCTTTCCTAACCTGTCTCTATTCTTCCTGTAGACTCTGTCAGCCTCACCACTTGCCTTCCTATCTATGGACACAGTACTCCAGCTGAATCAAAATCAGTGTTTTGGACAACATAAGTTCTTCATTTGTTTTACTCTATGCCACAACTGATGAAGCCCAGCATGCCATTTACTTTTATAAGTTCTTCAACCTCTCCTATCACATTCAATGATTATGCATGTGCACACCTGAATCACTTTTCTCCTGTACCTCCTTTGGAATTATACCCTTCATTTTATAGTGTATTTTCATTTTTCCTACCAAAATAAATAACTTCATACTTCTCTGCATTAACAAATTACATCTTCCACTTCCAGTCATTCTACCACCCGTCTATGGTCTTTAGAAGTTTTATGCAATCCTCCTCATGGTTCACAATACTTCCAAGTTATATATCACCAACATGCATTGAAATTGTGTTCTGTGTACACAAGGTGTACCCACCTGGGAGACAATGGCATAGACCCAATGTAATTCTCTGGAGACTTGGGTTTGAATACCACCATGGCAGATGGTTAAATTTGAATTCAATAAAAATGTGAAATTAAAAGTCAAACGATGACTATGAAACCATTATCAATTGTTGCAAAAACCCCATCTGGCTCACAAATGTCTTTTATGGAATGAAATCGGCCATCCTGGTTTGGCTTACATGTGACTCCAAATCCAAAGCAATGCGTTTAACTCAATGCCCTCTGAAATGGAGCAGCAAGTGGCTCAGTTCAAGGACAATTGGGGATGGGCAATAAATGCTGGCTCAGCAAACGGTGCCTACATTTCCAGGAATGAATAAAAAAAACACTTAAGATCTAGGTCATCAATATAAATCAAGAAGTACTGGGGTTCTGACACCATTTCCTGGGTAAATCCTCCAAAACCTTCCTCCAGTTTGAAAAGCAACAATTAATCACTACTTATTGTTTTCTGTCATTTAACCATTTTGTATCCATGCGGTGTAAAACTTCCTATTGCTGAGAAATGTTGCTTTCACTGACAGCTTTAATGGTACCATTGCCAACTAATCCTGTTTGTTTTTTTTATCCTTTACAGGCTAGATTTTATAGTTAGTTGTGTAAGTTGCACAGAGACCAAACTGAGGTGGAAAGAAATCAGGAAATTGGGGCAACAGACCTTTAGGCGTATTTCTCGTCCAATTCCTTTTTGTGAACAATTTTCCAGCCGGCTACACTTAGTGTGCTGGAGGGCTTCTGCATATTTCATGTCAGAGCCTTTTTAATATCAATGTTCCTGCAAACATGTTTATAGGGATACCTTGTTTTTATTTCTGGAGACAATAGAGGGAAAAGCTGATTGTCGCTGTTGGTTATCTTGACTTTTTCAGAGAATTGTATTGTTTGCTTTTAAAGCTCATTTTGAAAAAGGTTAAGACAGCCTTATTTGTAATGGAGTTCTGAGAGATATGTTTATGTTCCAATTATTACAGTGTAACTGGAGCAATTCCACACTTGCAGCAAGGAACCAGCTTTTGTAGTGTTGTAGCCACATTCCTGACTCTGGTTCTCATGAAGTATATATCCCCATTGGGACCAATGATTTACTCTTTCATTTTTAGCACAAATGCTTTCAACTTCAATATTTCAGTACTTTTGAAAAATATTTTTTGGGAAAATCTGTTTTATTTCAGTCATTGTGCTCTGCTTTCTTTTAACAAATTGGTTCGTAAAACAAATTTCAACAAACTGCTTACTCACTGAAACAGCATGACAGTTGAATTAGTGACAGACTTCACAAGGATAGGAACAAGTGAAAAGAGTGCAAGGCACAAATTTAAAATGATTGTTGAAAGCATCAGAGAAACCAAGAGTTTGTTTTAAATGTAGCAGCTTGTTATGATCTGGAAAACACTGCCTGAAAGTGTGCTGGAAGCAGATTCAATAGCAATAGGGATATAAGAACATAAGAACTAGGAGTAGGCCATCTAGCCCCTCAAGCCTGCTCCACCATTCAATAAGATCATGACTGATCTTTTTGTGGACTCAGCTCCACTTACCTGCTCGCTCACCATAAACTTTAATTCCTTTACTGTTCAAAGATTCATCTATCCTTGCCTTAAAAACATTCAACGAGGCAGCCTCAACTGCTTCACTGGGCAGGGAATTCCACACATTCACAACCTTTTGTATGAAGAAGTTCCTCCTCCATGTAGTCCTAAACCTGCTCCTCCTTATTTTGAGGCCTTGCACCCTAGCTCTAGTTCCATCTGCCAGTGGAAACAACTTCCCTGCTTCTATCTTATCTCTTCCCTTCATAATCTTATATGTTTCTATAAAATCTCCCCTCATTTTTCTAAATTCCAAAGAGTATAGCCCCCCTCTACTCAGTCTCTCCTCATAAGCCAACCCTCTCAACTCCGGAATCAACCTAGTGAATCTCCTCTGCACCCCCTGCAGTGCCAGTATATTCTTTCTCAAGAAAGGAGACCAAATCTGCACACAGTACTCCAGGTATGGCCTCACCAGCGCCTTACACAGCTACAACATAATCTCACTGTTTTTAAACTCCATCCGTCTAGGAATGAAGGACAAAATTTCATTTACCTTCTTAATCTGCAAACCAACTCCTTGAGAATCCTGCACAAGGACACCCAGACCCCCCTGCACAGTAGCATGCTGCAATTTGTTATCATTTAAGTAATTGCCCATTTTGCTGTTATTCCTACCAAAATGGATAATCTCACATTTACCAGCATTGTACTCCATCTGCCAGACCCTCACCCACTCACTTAGATTATCTATATAATCTAAGTGGTACACTGGTATTGTCACTGGACTAGTAATCCAGAGACCCAGTGTAAAGCTATTTACCCAAGTTCAAATCCCATCATTTATTGAACAAAAACCCATCTAGTTCACTAATGAAAGAAATCTGCTGTCCTTCGGATCTGGCTGATATGTGACTCCAGATCCACAGGAATGTGGTTGATTTTGAAATGACCTAGCAAAACACTTTCCCGTCCTGTCCCATCAGCAGAACAGACCCAGCAGAGATGGCAGCATTGTTCCTTGTATTTGGGAGGGAGTTGCCTTGGGGATCCTCAACATTGACTCAAAGCCCTACGACACCTCATGGCATCAGTTCAAATAAGGACAAGGAAACCTCCTGCTGAATGCCACATACCATGAATCAGTACTGCTCCATGTTATACACCAATTGGAGGAAGCACTGATGAGTGGCAAGGATGTAGAATGCACTCTAGCTGGGGGACTTCAATGGTTATCTCGAGTGGCTCGGTAGCACAACGACTGACTGACGTAGTTGAGTCCTAAAGGATAAAACACCAGATTGAGTCTGCATCAGATGGTAACTAACAAGAAGGGAAAACAAACTTAATCTCACCCTTATCAAAATTGCCTGCATCTGTCCATTACAGTATTGGTAGACGTGAGCACCACACAATACTTGTGAGGACAAAATCCAGTCTTCATATTGAAAATAGCCTCTGTTGTGCTATGTAGCACTACCACCATGCTAAATGATTTCGAACAGATTGAGCAATTCAAGATTGGGAAAACATGAGGTACTGTGAGCCATCAACAACTGTAGAATTGTACTCAACCACAATCTGTAACTAAATGGCCTGGCATATCCCTCACTCAACCATTTCCACCAAGTCAAAGGATCAATCCTAGTTCAATAAGAGCACAGGAGGGCATACCAGGAGCAACACCAGGTACATCTAAAAATGAGGTGTCAACCTGATGAAGCTACAACACAGGGCTATCTGCGTGCAAAACAACCTAAATAGCGACTAATAGAAGACGTTGTGATTCTACAACCAACCAATCAAATTAAAGTTCTGCAGTTCAGCCACATCCAGTTGTGAATGATGATGGAAAATTAAACAACATACTGGAGGAGGCGGCTTCACAAATATCCCCATCCTCAATGATGGGGAAGCCCAGTACATCAATGTATCAGGATTTCCTCAGAGCAGTGTCCTTGATCTGATCACCTTCAGCTGCTTCATCAATGATCTTCCTTCCAACTTAAGGTCAGAAGTAGGGATGTTTGATGATTGCACAATGTTCAGCACCATCCATGACTCCTCAGACACTGAAGCAGTCCATGCCCAAATGCAGCAAGCTTTGCAGGAAAACCCATGAAATTGTAATATGGTGTTGTGAAACTTCTTACTGTGTTTACCCCAGTCCATCGCTGACATCTCCACATCATGGCTACAAGAGCTGGTCAGTGGAATCTCCTGACTCCCCAAAGACTGTGCACCATCTACAAGGCACAAGTCACGAGTGTGAAACACCCTCCACTTGCTTGAATGAGTGCAGCTCTAACAACAATCAAGAAGCTCGACACCATCCAAGACAAAACAGCCTGCTTGATTGACACCCCATCCACAAACATTCACTTCCACCTACACACAGTGACGGCAGTGTGTGCCATCTACAGAATGCATTTTGCAGAAAAATCCATGAAATTGTAATATTTTTCAGTTGGTAATATTCTTGTCATTTTTTTAACTGTTGGATATGTGTGTGGTAAGCAAAGCAAGAGTGATTGTGTAGATTTAACCGATAAGTTTGATGTGATAATGAGCCTACATAAGGTCACTTAGTAAAAGTTTTACCAAACAGGAGTAGTTTTGAATGGGTTTTGTGATTCAAAGGAGAAAAGGTATGAAGGCAATTTGTCATAAATAAATAAGGTCAGAATGAGTTTAAGTTCTAAAAGCTGAAGTAAAGAATTGAAGTTTACTCAATTCTGGGAGAGAGCATTTCTAAAGACTTGGTGAGACAACACAGCGACACAGTAGTTATCATTGCTGCCTCACAGTTCCAGGGACCTGGTTTCGTTCACTGTCTGTGTGGAGTTTGCACATTCTCCCCGTGTCTGTGTGGGTTTCCTCCGGGTGCTCCGGTTTCCTTCTACAGTCCAAAGATGTGTGCGTTAGGTTGATTGGCCATGCTAAATTGCCCCTTAGTGTCCCAGGATATGTAGGTTAGAGGGATTAGCAAGGTAAGCATTTGGGATTATAGAGATAGGGCCTGGGTGGGATTGTTGTCAGTGCAGGTTCGATATGCTGAGTGGCCTCCTTCTGCACTGTAGGGTTTCTGTGGTTTCTATGAGACAATGGAGAGATTGAAGGGAAATTTAAGGAGATACTGAAAACTATGGGGGTAGCTATTTTAGATCTCAGCAGACAATACCATTAGTTGGTCAGCTACCAAATGCATTGCAAATGAAGACCGATTTTGACTGTCAGTTGCTATTAATCTCAGAGGGCACCCAAGTGAAATTGAAGGCACTGTGTGGTAAAAGTTGCTGAATATCTATAGATTTTCAAATCTAAAAGGTGTTTCTGAACAGATATGTGGAAGGTTAGCTTTGAAGGTAGTTACATTTATTTGGAACTGTTTTAAGGTACTGGTACTGTGAGAGACCATTTTTGTGCCTTGTAATTCAAATTTTTTACTTTTTGTTTTCCTATTAATCAAAATTTACCTTGCTATAAAATCATCATTTGTAGCCAGGAACATCATTTTTGCTTTTCAAAATCTCTCTACATACTATACAACTTGCAAAAAAAGCAAATCTGAGGCTGATTTTTCAAATTCCCGTTTTGGGATTTGTACAGCATTGCATTTATCAACAATCATGCCTGAACACACTACAGAATTCACCAAAGCTCTTAGACATTACCTTCCAAAACCACAACCTCTGCCTGTTGGAAGGACAAGGGCAGCAGACACCTGGAAACAGCACCACCTGTTCCCTTCCCTTTCAAACCACATACCAACCTGACTTGGAAATATGTTCCTTCACTACCAATAGGTCAAAACCCTGGTATTCCCTCCCTAACAGAAGACAGCACACCACCACCTTCACAAAGACAATTAGAAATGGGCAATACATGCTGGTCTTGTCAGCGAAGCCCACATCCCATATGCAAATGAAGACAACATCCAAAAAGGAATTAGATATGTTAGAAAAAAGAATGGAGATTATGGAAAAGGGAAGTGGGACTAATTGGATAGCTCCTCAAACAGCAGTCTGAAGCATGATGTCCCAAATGGCCTCCTCCTATGCCTTGAAGATCTATAAGAAGAAAGTTGTTCCAGTCATACTGCCCCAACCAGTGTTAAGCAGATTGCATATATTCCCCAGGCAGTTTCATCTGCATAGGCTGCTATTTACGTGGACTGTGCATTGTTCTGCAATCGTGTCAATGTGAGCAATGCAGCCAGTGACCCAATAAATCATCGGTCCATGGAGAATCAGTACATGCCTGTTTGGTGTCACTAGAAGCAGTGCCAGTCAAACAAATTACCCCCTCTGATTTTGAAAAGAGTCCAGGGAAGAGGAGTTTTCTTACAACAACTTCCACAAGATCAGTTTCTGTAGACTCTTGTGATCCACATCACTGGGGTCCGTCACTCCAACTTCATTCTGAATTTGAACCTGTTTGTGAGTTGTGACCAATGTCTAGGTGCTACTCCCCCTCCCTTGTGTGTAAGAATGTTTCCAACTTGCACTCCAACTCAATAACTGAGCTAGAGAGACAGCTATTGTAGAGGTCTTTGCTCTGGACAATCTCAGTCCACATACTCCCACATAGTGCACTCCAGATGCACAAATTTATTTAAGATTATTTATATATACTTATTGGTTTCTTAAGTTTTTGTTTCTGAGCACCCACTTTCATGAGAACTAAAATTCTGGATGGAAATGATAAACACTTATTGCCTGAAGCTTACATGAGCCATTGCGTTGGGGCAAAAAGTGAAGCCTCCTTCCTCTTCACTCAATTCTCACTCTCAACAAGTTCCCAACTTCTGCAATAATGACAAAGAAGTGCTAGAAATGCTCAGCAGGCCTGACAACATCTGCGGAGAGAGGATCACAGTTAACATTTCAGGTCCACGACCTTCCATCAGAGAACATTATCATGCCAAGTTTTGTAATCTTTGGTTTCTGATGTGCTCCAGTTACAAATGTTCTGAGTGAACAACCTCTCCACCAGCAGATGCTGTTTACTTCATAAATCTTTGAGTCTCACCCAATTTAGAAGTGCTCACTCACCTTGGGCGGCATGATGGCACAGTGGTTAGGACTACTGCCTCCCAGCCCCAGGGACCCGGGTTCAATTCCGGCCTCGGATGACTGTCTGTGTGGTGTTTGTACATTGTCCCTGTGTCTGTGTGGGTTTCTTCTGGGTGCTCCGGTATCCTCCCACAGTCCAAAAATGTGTGGGTTAGGTTGATTGACCATGTTACGTTGCCCCTTAATATCAGGGGGATTAGGAAGGTAAATACATGGGGTTACGGGATAGCACAGTAAGAAGTCTCACAACACCAGGTTAAAGTCCAACAGGTTTATTTGGTAGCACAAGCCACAAGCTTTCAGAGCACTGCCCATCCATCAGGTGATTGGGAGTTATGTTCACAAACTGGGCATATAAAGACACAAACTCAATTTACTAGATAATGATTGGAATGCGAGTCGTTACAGGTAATTAAGTCTTAAAGGTACAGACAATGCAAATGGATAGAAGGTTAAGCACAGGTTAAAGAGATGTGTATTGCCTCCAGACAGGGCAGTTAGTGAGATTTTGCAAGCCCAGGCAAGTCGTGCGGACTACAGATAGTGTGACCTGAACTCAAGATCCTGTGTGAGGCTATCTTCATGAGTGCAGAACTTGGCTATTAGTTTCTGCTCAGTGATTCTGCGTTGCCATGTGTCGTGAAGGCCGCCTTGGAGAACGCTTACCTGAAGATCAGAGGCTGAATGCCTATGACTGTTGAAGTGTTCCCCACAGGAAAAGAATACTCCTGCCTGATGATTGTTGAGCGGGGTTCATTCATCTGTTGTCGTAGTGGTTGCATGGTCTCCCCAATGTACTATGTCTTGGGACATTCTTTCTGGCAGCATATCAGTTCAACAACGTTGGCCAAGTTGCAAGAGTATATACCATGTACCTGGTCGATGGTCTTCTCATGTGAGATGATAGCATCCGTGTCGATGATCTGGCACATCTTGCTAAGACTGCTGTGGCAGGGTTGTGTGGTGACGTGGTCACTGTTCTCCTGAAGGCTGGATAGGTTGCTGCATACAATGGTCTGTTTGAGGTTGTGCGGTTGTTTGAAGGCAAGAAGTGGGGGTGTGGGGATGGCCTTGGCAAGATATTCATCTTCATCGATGACACGTTGAAGGCTCCAGAGAAGATGTCATAGCTCCTCCACTCAAGGGAAGTATTGGACGATGAATGGTACTCTGTTCGTCGTGTCCCGTGTTTGTCTTCTGAGGAGTTCAGTGTGGTTTTTCGCTGTGGCACGTCAGAACTGATGATCGATGAGTCAAGTGCCATACCCTGTTCTTATGAGGGCATCTTTCAGCTTCTGTAGGTGTCTGTTGCGATCCTCCTCATCTGAGCAGAGCCTGTATATGTGAAGGGCTTGTCCGTAAGGGATGGTTTCTTTAATGTGTTTAGGGTGGAAGCTGGTGAAGTGGAGCATCACGAGGTTATCCATGGGCTTGCGGTACAGTGAAGTGCTGAGGTGACCATCCTTGATGGAGATGCATGTGCCCAAGAATGCAACCAATTCTGGACAGAAGTCCATAGTGAGTCTGATGGGATGGAACTTGTTGATTTTGTCATATAGTTGTTTTAGTGATTGTTTACCATGAGTCCGAAGGAAGAAAATGTCATCAATGTATCTGGTGTACAGCATCGGTTGTAGGTCCTGTACGGTGAAGAGATCTTTTTTGAACCTGTGCATGAAGATGTTGGCAGATTGAGCTACGAATTTGGTCCTCATGGCTCCATGATAATCACCAGGCAGGAGTGTTCTCTTCTTATTGGGAAACACTTCAGCAGTCACGGGCATTCAGCCTCTGATCCTTGGGCAAGCATTTTCCAAGGCGGCCTTCACAACACACGACAACGCAGAATCGCTGAGCAGGAACTGATAGTCAAGTTCCACACACAACCGGGATCTTGGGTTCATGTCACACTATCTGTAAACCCCACAACTTGCCTGGGCTTGCAAAATCTCACAAACTATCCTGGCTGGAGACAATACATATCTCTTTAATCTGTGCTTAACCCTCTCTCCACTCACATTGTCTGTACGTTTAAGACTGGATTACCTGTAAAGACCCGCATTCCAACCATTATCTTGTAAATTCATGTTTGTGTCTATATATGCCCTGTTTGTGAACAGTCACCTGATGAAGGGGCAGTGCTCCGAAAGTTTGTGGCTTGTACTACCAAATAAACCTGTTGGATTTTTAACCTGGTGTTGTGAGACTTCTTACTGTGCTTACCCTAGTCCAACGCCGGAATCTCCACATCATGGTTATGGGATAGGACAAGACTTGAGTGGAGTTGTTGTCAGCGCAGGCTCAATGTGCTAAATGACCTCCTTCTACACTGTAGATCCCATGATTCCTGCTCACAATAAGAATCGATAGATATTCAAGTGATTTGTACACAACTGTTATGGGGGTTTTGTTGCTTTAAGGATACTTGAGGTTACTTTGGTTTGTGTAAATCCACAGTTGACTCTTCTCCGAAGTTTAAGGAGAGCATGGCTTAAGACCAGAGAATTAGGTTAGGGCTGTATGTGGTGGATGCCGCCACACCAAATAAGGTCACTCACAGAAAAAGTGGCGGACCTGGGGGAATGTGACTCACATGTTTTCTTGTCTCTGGTTGCGTGCAAGAGGATATGCTGGTCAGCATATGTGTATATGTGCGAAACAGATGTGATTCAAAGACTGACTTGTTGCCTGAATGTTAACTATTCTTTTTTATCAACAGTTTGAGCATATGGTCCAGTATTTGAGGGCTCTTGCAAATGGCACAGTCGTTAGCACTGCTGCCTCAAAGCATCCAGGACCCGGGTTCAATTCTGGTCTTGGATGATCATCTGTCTGTGTGGAGTTTGCACATTTCTCCCGCGTCTGCATGAGTTTCCTCTGGGTGCTCCGGTTTCATCCCACACTCATAAGATATGCATGTTAGGTGGATTGTCCATGTTAAATTGCCCCTTAGTGTCCCAAGACATGTAGGTTAGGTGGATTAGCTATGGGAAATGTGTGGGGTTGCAAGGATAGGATGGGGGAGACGGCCTGGGTAAGATGCTTTCTCAGAGTTGGTGCAGACCCAATGTGCTGAATGGCCCCTTCTGCACTATAGAGATTCTATGATTCTATTCTTCATATGGCAAATCATGACATTGGGCATTTACGGTACAGAAAAAGGCCATATGGCTGATCTGATCCGTACCAACTCTCTGCAAGAGCAATGCTCCCAATGCCACTCCTCTGCCTTCCATCTTTAAATCATAATCCAATCTGCCTCCACTACACTCAGGCAATGCATTCCTGATCATAACCACTCTCTGTGTATAAACATGTTTCCTCATGTCCGCTCATCAGATATTTCTCACTGGTGTCATAAAGCCAGTGGGAAACAAAATCAAATTTCAGGAAAATAGCTTAGCATGATTTGGACAATTTGATGTTCTGCTGAATATTTTGATAAGCTGGAGGTAAGACAATGTCTCAGAATCCATGCTATGAATACTTTAAGATATCCCAAAGGCTTTAAGGTTTGACAGTAAATTGAACTTTTCCTTTTGTGGCAAGTGTCATTTAGGTTGCTTAAAGGGGTGTTAAAATATAAAAAAGGTAAAATATAAAGAGAGTAGGCACCTCCTTATGCAGATGTCTTTAGATTATCTTGAATTGTCTTCATTTTTTTTTGTCTCTTAAAGAATAACAATGGAAGCAGGATACTTTTGTTTTTCTTAGACTCTTCTTAGTTTCTCCTTTGTTAGGAGAGGGTTTTGTTTTTGGCACAATTGTAACACCACTATTCATGAAAGGAAGGAGAAGGCAAATGGAAAACTATAGGCCAATTAACCTTCTGGAAAGAAAATAACCTGATTGAATTAACTATCTAGTCAGTAAAGGGGAACCAATGGATATAGGATAGCTGGATATCCAAAAGACATTTGATGAGCTGTCACACAATAGGTTAATTGGCAAGATAAGAGCTTGTGAAGTTGTTTGTAATATGTTAGCATGGAAAGAGTATTGGTTAATGGATAGGAAGGAAAGAGGAAAAAAATGGGGCATTTTCAAGTTATCAGGCTGTAACTAGCAGAATGCTGCAAGGATCGAAGCTGGGGCCTCAGCTAATTATAATCTAACCCACCACTGGTGTCATGGAAAGGTAAGTGAGGGGGTAACAGGCTGCAAAGAGTATAACAGGATAAATAAGTGAACAACAAGATGGCAGATGGAGTATACTGTGAAAAAATGTGAGCTGGGTTACCTGTGTAGGTAATAAGAAAAGAAAAGCAGAACATTTTAAAAGGTGTGAAACTTGTAAATGTTAATGTTCAGCGAGAATTGATTGTGCTTGTACAAGGAATGCTGAAAGTTAGCGTGCAGCAATATGGAAGGCAAATGCCATATTGGGCTTTATTGCAAGATGATGGAAATACAGGAAGAAAGAAGTCTTGCTACAACTGCACATGGCTTTGATGAGACAATACCTGGAATACTGTGTGCTATTTTGCTCTCCGTGTTTAAGGGAGGATATACAGGTATGGGAATTTGTGGTGATTGTCCCTTTTGAAGGGCAACACAGCAGAGTTAGGGTAACCTGGCTTGAGTGACCAATTGGGACAGAATGGGTAATTACCACAGGAGTGGAGCCCTCTTTTAAGCAGAGGGCTTGTAGGGAAATAGGGCAATTGGGTGGCTGCTGTACAGTTTTTCTTGTTAATAAATGTGTTTTATGTTTCTAATGAAGTCTGTGAAAGTGCATCATTACAGAAGCAGTAGGGCTACATTCAGTAGACTGTTCTGTGTGATGAAAGGGTTGTCCTTTGAGAGGCTGAGTAAATTGAGTCTACATTTTTTGGAGTTTGGAGTCTCATTGAAACATACAAGTGGGGCAGAATAGATATGAAAGGCAGAATTTTCCATTCTGGAGACTAAGTTTGGTGGTGGGTGGAAAAGTCAGTATGACCTCTGTTGGATGATGGGATGGGTGAATATGGGCGATCTTACGCTTTTCAGTTTTATAACTATGTATCTGCAAGGAGCTTGGTGAATCTCATGGTGGAGACCAGCAAGAAATAGCCCTCCCTGCTGTTACCTCATGTGATCGGGTGTCTTGGCACCATATTTAAATTGCATTGAGACAGACATTTACTTATTGCAGGCCAGGATCTCTGCACTAATTCTCCAGAGTCCTTGTGGCCAAAGCTTATATCAGAGAGTCTGGCAAATGTGAGCAACTACATTTCAGGTCAGATGAGGGCATTGTCTTTCATTCAGTTTGAGCCCGGAATATCTCCTGTGATTCACCCACGGTTAGGCCAATGCTTACTGTTGCAGTAGATCCTGTTCACCAGCATTTTGACCTTTTGTCAGAGTCCCACTCAGGCCCTTTGCCACTGGAAATGACCCTTCTCAACTGGATGAGAACTGTTACCAATGCAGTGATGCCTGTAGCTTGCATCATCTATGAACAAATTGAAACGATAGATTAAGTGAGCATGACTCTTACACGTTTCCCTCCATCTCAAAGCCAGCGGACAATTACTAAGGCCTTCATTTGACCTCTGGCTAGACATGGCCTTCCCCACCTCACCCCACCCTTTTCAGTTAAGAATATCCTAGCTGACCAGAGATGGGAGATGCTCCCATTCATATATGACTGCGTTTGGAGACATTGCTGTTTGACCGAGGTGAGAGAGTTATGTGCAAGAAGCTTCAAGTGGACACTTTTCTGCTTGTCTCCATTACCTTCATAACTCTATAGAGAGACGATTGCCTTGACAGCATAGAAAGACTAACCACATGATCTCTTGGCCATGACAGCAACTGATAGAAAGTGGCACAGAACAAATGATATCTCCACACCACGCTGAGGTCTCGATGTTACGAGGCCAAAGAGTTGGGAACAAACCTGCTGCAATGAGGTCTGCAGTATAGACAGGAGAACTCAGTTGAGGACGGGCATCTTTGACACCCAGCTGCCTCATAGTTGTCAAAGAACAAAGAACAGTACAGCACAGGAGCAGGCCCTTTGGCCCGCCAAGCCTGCGCTGATCATCATGCCTGCCTAAACTGAAACCGTAAGAACTTAAGGAGTTTGTATCCTTCCATTCCTATCCTATTCATGTATTCATCTGGTTGTCCCATAAATCATACCTGCTCCCAATACCTCCCTGGGCAGTGAGTTCCATACATTCACCACCCTCTGTGTAAAAAATAACTTGCCCCTCACAACTCCAGGGTGTCCCTTTAGTTGGCAACTTGTGCTGACCTGGATTTCCATCCACCTGAACAGACCCTCCTCCCACTTTGAAGGATTGCAGTGACTGACTAACTTTGACAGTCAGCGAGAATGGTGACACGGGAGCAAACTCTGGAGAGAATGCGGGCGACATGAATCCTGGCCATGAGATCATCCAGTGAAACCAGAAGGTCATGAATCTCATTTCATTACATTAACCTGTCATTAGTGAGCCCTCCTGCTTCCTGGAAGATGAACTAGCCCAGCCAACCCCCCTCACTGTAAGCACTGGTACTATTCGATGTAGCCACATTAGGGATTGTCTATGCTCCTGCTTGATCGCAATCAAAAGAATTGCCAGCTTGAGTGGCTCCATGGTTGTCCAGAATCACTCACTTGAAAGGAACAGAATATGAAAGTAAGCGATTGAGGAGCCCTGATGGTGCCCTGACCCACAGACCTCTCAGGATCAGGAACATCCATCCATAAGTTTCCCTCTGTGTGAGCACCTTTCTAATGATCCTTGCTCCTTCCCTCGACACAACAGCCAATTCCTCACAGTTGCTCCTTCAAATCCACCTCAATAAAGTGCTTTGACCCTTGGAAGCCTCAGCGGCTGCATGAATCTCCCAAGGGTGAAGAATGAGGACAAAACAAGGCGCCTGTTGAGCGCATTCACCATAATGCCTTGCATTGGGAGCCACATCTGTGTCCCTTCTCTGAAACGGAGACATGAATATTAGCCTTAAAATTCAATGCTTGGGGACTAAGCTTCCAACTCTTGAGTTAACCCATTAAACTATATCAAATAAACTGAGGGATAAAGCAGCCCCTTTTAAGGGGCCCTAACCGAAACAAAAAAAAAATCACCGATGAAACTTAAAACATAAAACCACAAGGTGAGTAAGAGGGTTAATGAGGAGGGTTTAAGCTTCCAAAGAGCTAACAAAGTGCCGATCAGTGACTCACGTTCTTTACAATGCTGACTAAATTGGCACAATTGACTCATCAATGAAGGGTGAGGGAGCTGATTAGGCAACTGGCTTCCTCCTGTGGCAGGCTAGGCACACCTGATGGATGTGAAGATTGCAATTTATGTTTTACAATTTAGATAGCACCGTCATTCCCCCAGCTTTCATGGGCAGCAGATTAATCAAGCCTTCCGACATGAACAGCCAGCCACCCAAACACTAATCCCTGACAAGTATGTCTCCATTATCAATGCTTCCGGGCAGTGCGTACCCTCAGACTGCAAAGTACAGCGTGAGGAGGGGGCCTCATTCTAACTGCGCTCATCCTGTGTGAAGGTCTTCAACCCTCATGAGGCTGGGAACCACCCCTTGTCAAGAGTCTTCCACTGTGTCCATGCAGCCTGGCATCTCAAGGAACCCCACCCAGGGACCTTGCAGTTGCCCCCTGTGCTGACTCCATGAATTCACCTGCTCCCACCTGCTTTCTAGCTACTACTGCGGAAGGGCAATCTCTCAGCGATGATATCACTGCAAGACAGACACAGGAAGCATTGCCCGTACACCTGACCTCTTTTAAACTGAGGATCTCAGCCATGAAGGACTGCTAAGGTCTGGAAGTGATGCCACCCAACGAGATGCAGACACTGAACCCTGGTGCCAGATTGCAGTTATCTGGGCCCCTGTGTCCTCTGCGGTGCCCTCTCTGCAATTGGCATCCTGGAGGGTGATGAAGTCCTGTGCGCTCACCCCTGATATCCTCTTCGGAGATGATGTCGCTACGTTGTCAGTTTTATACAGCTGTTGTAAATGTCAGCATCCAGGGAATATTCAGTGATGGTGAGGGGAGGACCTGGTGGGAAGGCTTGCTCATGATATGTCAATATATTTAAGTGAGGTTCCTGACCGGTGGGAGGCTCTGGAAAATTGGGAAACATGATTCTCACTGGATTTTAAGCCCATCTTGCTGATGGCTAATACAGGCTCAAAATTGCAGCCTCTGTCATGCCCTGATCCTTTGCATGCAGATATTGAGATGTTCTGAATTCATGTCAATTAGGTTCAGCAGAAAACAGTCCTAGAACATAGAACATAGAAAAACAACAGCACAAACAGGCCCTTCGGCCCACAAGTTGCACCGATGATATCCATACCTACTAGGCTTACCTATAACCCTCAATTCTATTAAGTTCCACGTACTCATCCAGAAGTCTCTTGAAAGACCCTATCAAATTTGCCTCCACCACCACCGACGGCAGCTGATTCCACTCACCCACCACCCTCTGAGTGAAAAATTTACCCCGACATCTCCTCTGTACCTACTCCCCATCACCTTAAGCCTGTGTCCTCTCATAGCAACCATTTCAGCCTGTGGAAAAAGCCTCTGAGAATCCACCCAATCTATACCTCTCAACATCTTATACACCGCTATCAGGTCACCTCTCATCCTTCGTCTCTCTAAGGAGAAAAGACCGAGCTCCCTCAACCCTTCTTCATAAGGCATGCCACCCAATCCAGGCAACATCCTTGTAAATCTCCTCTGCACCCTTTCAATAGCTTCCACATCCTTCCTGTAATGAGGCGACCAGAACTGAGCACAGTATTCCAAGAGAGGTCTGACTAGGGTCTGATAATGCTGCAACATTATCTCCCGACTCTTAAACTCAGTCCCTCAATTGATGAAGGCCAGTACACCATACACCTTCTTAACCACATCCTCTACCTGCGAGGCCAATTTAAGAGTCCTAAGGATCAAGGTCCTTCTGATCCTCTACACTGCTAAGAGTCTTACTCTTGATATTATACTCCTTCATCCCATTTGACCTGCCAAAATGGACCACTACACATTATCTGGGTTGAAGTCTATCTGCCACTTCTCTGCCCAGCCTTGCATCCTGTCTATGTCACGCTGCAACCTCTGACACCCCTCCAAACTATCTACAACACCACCAACCTTTGTGTCATCTGCAAACTTAACAGCCTATCCCTCTACTTCCTCGTTCCAGGTCATTTATGAAAATTACAGACAGCAAGGGTCCCAGAACAGATCCCTGGGGCACTCCACTGGTGATCGACCTCCATGCAGAAAAAGACCCATCTACAAACACTTCTGCGGGCAAGCCAATTCTGGATCCACAAGGCAACAGCAAACATGCATTGGTAATGGAGACATACTTGTCAGGCATTAGTGTTTGGGTGGCTGCCTGTTCATGTCAGAAGGCTCGATTAATCTGCTGCCCATGAAAGCTGGGGGAATGACGGTGCTATCTAAGTTGCAAAATATAAATTGCAATCTTCACGTCCATCAGGTGTGCCTAACCTGCCACAAGAGGAAGCCAGTTGCCTAATCAGCTCCCTCACCCTTCATTGATGAGTCAATTGTGCCAATTTAGTCAGCATTGTAAAGAACGTGAGTCACTGATCGGCACCTTGTTAGCTCTTTGGAAGCTTAGACCCTCCTTATTAACCTGTTCTTCCAAGAGTTTCTGTCCATTGTGTCTTCGCCTTCCAGCGGGCAAAATACCTGGATTGTCACAGAGTGAGGGCATTGTGGCTGCTTCTTGGATAAAGGCCACTGGTGGAATGATTCTGCAGTAAGATACCACTGAACAGTCATTGAGTGCAAATGCTTTCTGTTCATGTAGGGATGAGGTTGATATAACAGCTGTTAGTTCATATGGTGCCATCTGAAACAGCTTATGTTCAGGAAGATACGTGACTCAATAAAGGATGTGTTGTTGCTTCCTTTCTACAGGAAAATTGGTCGAAGATGTTGTGCTTTGCAAACAGAGGGGTATATTCCCCCCAGTACAGTTTTCAGTTGGCCAGAGCCTACCAGTCGATTGCTCGAAAGTGCCAATGGGGGTCGAGGGGGTAGGTGGGAATTGGGCCCAGTATAGCAGCAGAGGCAAGAACAACCCTCTTGCTTCTCTGTCCCACTATATAAATTATAGTGTAAATTCTGGGCTCCTGTTTGGCTGGCTCACCAATTAATTGCAGCATTTACAGTGCATGCTCTCTCCAGTTTTGTGCAAAATGGACATCTCTTCCAAATCTAAGTCATGCATTGTGTTTGGAAACTACCAAAGGAAATTATTTCTTTTTGGCTGGGGATCTGGGCTGAATGATAAACCAGCGATGGTGTTTTCCTGAGTCCTGGTGTATCTGACCATGCTTCTCATCTGTCGTCCAGCATTTAGCGCCACAACTGCCCTGCAGAGTCAATGGGACAGATTTCATTGCACTGGATACCAAGGTTTTCACAGAAAGCAGCTCTGTAATATAAATGCAATTTGTCAGGTATTATGGATGCCGTGAATATCCAGTGAAATTGATGTTTGTCTGTCAATACACTTGCTACTTGCTTTGTTTGCACAACTATGAGATTTTTTTTTCACAGCTTTCATGCCCCTGCAGAAGCAATTAACTTACCTTTTTCCTTCAGATGTACAACCAGTATTGTGCAGTAAATACAGGCTTGGAAAGAAAAGCTCCAATAGGTTAAATTTATGATGTCTAAGTGCTAAAATTAATCCCCATTTGTTTGCTGGGGTTCTGTTGAATTTTGAATTGGGAAGGTCGCCTCTCTACTCACAGTATGTAGAGACAGCACTCTAATTGTACTTTGTGTCTGCCAAATTGAGGTGTGCTACAGTGGAAAGCATTAGAGGAATATGTAGCCTTGAGTTAGAAACTGAACAAAAGATAACTTTAAGCTGGTGTGAGTGAATGGTTGGCTGTTGTATCTTTTCTATATTCAACTCACCAGCAAGTAAGTTCTGAAATATAAAATAAAAGTTCATTTTCATCTTTTTTAAAGAAACTGTAACATTAATATTCTGCTATTGGATCAAATGTTGCTTATGTGCAGAATTGCAAAGGAGCAGGTAATGAGCAGTGTGTTTTTATAGAATTTGGAAAATTATACATTGAAGCCAAGGTACTGGCATGGAAGTAGTTATTCATCATAAAGCAAATATATAAAACAGGAAACGTTTTATCTTTTTTCTGTCCTTTTTATTTGTTTGCTTTTAATTTCTTTCTCCTCTTACACCTAAGGTTCATGTTTCACGGACCAGGACAATGGTCTGATGGTAACTCATTACTAGCTGGATGTATTCACTATGTGATTCATGGGTCCAGACACCGCAGCTCTCAAAGCCTAGGTAACTTGTCCTATATGTGATGATATTTCTTATTTGCTTCTTAGCCTGGTTGAGTTTTGTAGATCTGGAAGAAATAGCTTTCTTTATATTGTCATCTCATTGATTGATGTCTTAAATCAGAACACCCAGATCTGCAGCAATTACTTGATATACATGCAGTTAATGGGAACAATTTACATGTCATGGGTGATCCCAAGCCTCCATTCTATGCATTTATAGGTTCCACAAAGACACCCCTTACTCTAAGTGACATTATTACTTGTGATTTTGAACAGCTTGGATGAGATTTAAATCCAGAAACTACAGACCTGTCAGTTTAACATCAATTGCCAGGAAGCTACTGGAATCATCAGATGCAGAGTGACTAGAACTTGAACAAGTGATAGCCATTCAAAGAGAATGAGCGTAACTGCACAAAGGTTAGGTCTTGCCTGACTAACCCAGTTGAACTTTTCTGAAGAGGTTAGTAATAAGGTGGACAAGAGAATGTCTATGGGTGTTACCTAAACCATTTTTTTTTCAAACTTTTTTTGGTGACTCACTCTTACCAAATGGCCGTCCCATACGATCCACATCACAACCACTTACTATTTAATGTGACAAGTGAATCTGCTTGATCCTCACCATTTCATAGATTGAGAGTAAGAGGGGGAAAGTTTAAAAGAGATATAAGGGACAAGTTTTTAAACACAGAGAGTGGTGAATGGCTGGAATATGCTGCTGGAGGAACTGGTGGAAGCAGGTTCTGTAACAACAATTAAGAGGCATCTGGATAGATACATGAATAGGCAGGGAATAGAGGGATATGCACCATATAGAGGCAAGAAAATATTAGAATAGAGAGACATCTGTGTCAGCACGGACCTGGTGGGCTGGAGGGCCTGTTCTGTACTGTTCTTTGTTTTTTATTTCACTTCACAGACTTGTTAGTTTATTGACTGTTTCCTTACAATGAATGTTAAATTTCTGCTAAGAACTTGAGCTGATGATTTGAGATCTTGCTGCATCCTTAGAAAAAACTCCACAGGTTTTTTTCATGAGACCACCATTCTTAATCTTCAGATGTCTTTGCAGGTTAGGGGTTTTAAACTCTTATTCACCAATATTTCCCCATATATAACACACGTTGAGTCTGCATCCTGATTTGCATTCACACAATTGATAAAACTGTATCTCAAGAAATCATCTTTATACTGCTATGTTCCTGAATTCAATTCTTTCGTTGCGGGCTGTTTACCAGAGACCCTTGCACTCTGTTCATAGCTAACGTTAGTAGTGTTCTGACTTCTTGTGGACTTGAAGGAGCAGTTACTGCTCTGTCCGTCAGATTTGGATGCGAGGTCCTGGCCAGTAGGTTTATCAACTATTGGCGTCGTCTCTGGCTCTCTCTTTCATGTAATAGAACAATCCATGTGTACAATTGACTTACTGAAAAAAGAAAGAAAAATGGTGGCAAATGATTGGCGCTAAATGCATGCACATACAGGAAACTTGCGCTAAACACATGTACAGGGTGTGCTAACCTGTTTATTGTTGCCTCATGTGGTTGTACACTGTATGGCAGTGAGAAATTATCCCTAGAGAAAAGGGAATAAAAAGTCAGGCCATTTTTGGGGTTCATTTTTGGCGACCCATTTTTCCACATTGCTTGACCCATCCACGAACCGCGAACCTCCACTTTGAAAAAACACTAATCCAAATGGATTTCAGAAGTCATAGGATAGAAAAGGTCACTTGAGAAGGTTTTACACACTAGCAAAAATTAAAACATATGGGGCAGGATTTTCTGGCCACGCTCACCCCAAAACTGGAAAATTCCACCCAAAGTCAATAGACCTTTTGCATGGTCCACACCATTCCCCACACCACCACCACCACCCCACCCCACCACCCCACCCCCCACCCCCCCACATCCCCTCACCCACTACGATTCCTAGGAATATTCTGTCCTTAGAATTGGAAGTGGCCTTTTGACATGGATTTTATAATTGGTTGACAAATTTGAGGAAAAGGGTAGGGTTTGGAAGGGAAGAATATTGATAGCAGAATATAACATAGTGTTCCCCAGGATCTGTACACAGAGGTCTCAACTCTTTGCCATATTGAGTTATATAGAACATAGAACATAGAACACTACAGCACAAACAGGCCCTTCGGCCCACGAGTTGTGCCGATCACATCAACACCTACCAACCTACAGACCTATCTATAACCCTCAATCTCATTAAACCCCATATACACATCCAGAAGTCTTTTAAAAGACCCCAGCGAGTTCGCCTCCACCACCACTGACGGCAGCCGATTCCATTCACTCACCACCCTCTGAGTGAAAAACTTACCCCTAACATCACTTCTGAACCTCCCTCCCCGCACCTTAAATCTGTGTCCTCTCGTAGCAACCATTTCAACCTGGGGAAATAGCCTCTGAGAGTCCACCCTATCTATTCCTCTCAACATTTTGTAAACTTCGATCAGGTCGCCTCTCAACCTTCGTCTCTCCAGGGAAAAGAGTCCCAGCTCCCTCAACCTAACTTCATAAGGCATGCCTCCCAGTCCAGGCAACATCCTTGTAAATCTCCTCTGTACCCTCTCAATAGCTTCTACATCTTTCCTATAGTGAGGCGACCAGAACTGCGCACAATACTCTAAATGAGGCCTGACAAGGGTCTTATAAAGTTGCAGCATTACCTCCCGACTCCTAAACTCAATCCCTCGATGAATGAAGGCCAGTACACCATACGCCTTCTTGACCACCTCCTCCACCTGCGAGGCCGATTTAAGAGTCCTGTGGACCCGGACCCCAAGATCCTTCTGCTCTTCAACACTACTCAGACTTCTGCCCTTGATAGTGTACTCGTTCATCCCGTTGGTTCTGCCAAAATGGACGACTACACATTTATCTGCGTTGAAATCCATCTGCCACTTCTCCGCCCAGTCCTGCATCCTATCTATGTCCTGCTGCAACTTTTGCCATCCTTCCAGACCATCCACAACACAACCAACCTTCGTGTCATCAGCGAACTTACTTACCCATCCCTCCACTTCCTCATCCAGGTCATTTATGAAAATGACAAACAACAAGGGTCCCAGAACAGATCCTTGAGGCACTCCGCTGGTGACTGACCTCCATTCAGAAAAAGCCCCATCCACAACCACTCTCTGCCTTCTGCAGGCAAGCCAGTTCTGGATCCACAAGGCCAAAGGCCCTTATGTGGCTTAAATGATTGTGAAATTTAAGGGAGAAATCAGCCATGCTTGTAACTGTAATATACCTAAATCTGTTCCATCTTTTACAGCTATCAGTCGAACTTTCCATCTGAATAGATATGTGCCTTCAAACCAGACCATTCTTCTAATGTTCAAATGTGAGCTCCTTCAGTTGCAGCAAAATTCTCTTAAGTTTTAATGAACTTAACAAGTTTCTTTGGGCGCAGCAGGGAACAAAATAATTTTTCTGATCTTTTAATTGCAAATTTTTAAAGCGATTTTAAAACTATTTACCCTCCGAGATCTGTTCTGCATTTGTTGGTTCTTAGAATGGATTTTGTGGCATAAGTATAAATCACATTAAAAATGAAAAGCTTCTCTAATTGATAGTTCTTGAGCATGCTGTGTGTGACGTACATGAATGGTGGTGAAATGATTTGAATTTTAAATTTCAAAAATCAAAGAAATATCCAGCCGTGGGTTCAGCAATTCCTTGGGACCTGATTGTTTATACTGATTTATGTCAATTTGAAATTCAGGTGTATTTGAACGTGTTTGGGAAGTGGCTTTTCTGCAACTAGATGAATTGCTGCAGTTTTGGGCACTTAAAAATATTCATTTACAGAATGTGGTTGCCATTGTCGAGGCCAACATTTATTGCCCATTCCTAATTGCCTTTGAGATGGTGGTGGTGAGATGTCTTCTTCAAATGCTGCTGTTCATCTGGTGTAGTTTAAAGTTTTTAAGTTTATTTATTAGTGTTCCAAATAGACTTACATTAACACTGCATTGAAGTTACTGTGAAAATCCCCTAGTCGCCATACCCAACAGCTGCTTGGGTACACCAAGGGAGAATTTAGCATGGCCAATGCACTAACCAACACATTTTTTGGACTGTAGGAGGAAACCGGAACACCTGGAGGAAACCCATACAGAATGAGGACAGTGAGCAAACTCCGCACAGACAGGGACCCTCACCAGGAATTGATCCAGGTCCCTGGCACTGTGCTGTCAGGTAGGTAGATGCCAGTGTTATAAGTTGGCTGGATGCATAGCTAATTCTGGAGTATAAATCTTCAGTATTACACCTGGAACATTATCAGGGCCTACTGCCTTTGCTTTATTCTTCATATGTAGTGACTGAAGACTGGCATCTGTGATGTTGGTAGCCTCGAGAGGATCCACTCAGCATTTCTGGCTGAAAATGGTTAAAAATACTTCATTTTGCCTTTTCATTGATGAACTGGACTCCACCATCATTGAAGATGGGGATGTTCATTGAACTTCCTGCTCCCATTAGTTGTTTAATTGTCCACCATCATTCATGACTGGATGCATTAGGAGTGCAGAGCTTTGAGCATACCCATTAGTTTTGGGATCACATGTTCTGTCTGTCTCATGCTACTTTTGCTGTTTATCATATTTGAGGTGCTTTGTTGTCGCATCATCAGCTTGGGTGCCTCATCTTGAGGTGCTGCATCCTGGCATACTCTTTTACACTGAACCAGTGTTGGTTCCCTCACTCAGTGGTAAGGTCAAATGAGGGCTGTGCTGGACTGTGAGACTGTTAAGGGATATCAACATGATATGATTCTCCCAAAACAAACAGACGGGAAGACAGGAGAATTTCCTGCCACTTATTGGAAGTACTTACCTGAACAAATCTCCAACACTCTGTGCAATGCAGAGTATCTTAGAGTGAATCATGCTGAAAAGTGAGGGGGTGAGCCTTCATCCAATTGAAGAGGCCAGCAGCATAGTGCTGAGCGGGCCACTGCGCATGCATCAATCTGTCATGTGCCCTGTTATCAGCATGTGTACTGGTCCCCGCATCACTGGCCTCCTCAACGTTCCTCAACCACCGTGCCGCCTCCATCTGCTCCGGTCATGGTCTAGCCAGGCTAGCACCCAAGGGTACCTCTCCCTGATCCCCAACTTCCTAGGGAAGTCTCATTGGCTTCTGTCCCCACCAGCGGGCTGGGAGAATCACCAGAAGCTAAGGTTTGTGGCAACCAGCCAAGGTGACAAAGATTTGTTCAGAACAAAAGTCCAATGGAGTCGTTACACACACAAACACACTATGAGATGTAACCAAGGACAAATCAGATCTTGTCAACTACCCCAGAGTCTGATTACATCTAAGACAAGATCCCAAATGCAATCAGGAATGACTCCTAAAACACAAAAAACAAATCAGGAATGACAATTCCATCAGTCATGATGAGCAATTAGCATTCTCCAGACAAGGATACCAGCACAAGTTCTCAGCGAACCAATAAATATCTTTCACTTTTGAAACTCTTAAAATAAATCTGTTCAGTGCACTTATGTAATGGTAACTAAACATGAACATGTCTTGTAAATGGTTATATGTCTGGGAAGAGGGAAATTGTCTTTAAAAAGGGGGCTATTACAATATCCTTTATGGGATATCAGTGTGACATCATTAAAAGAGAAAGGTGTCAGATAATCCATTCTTAGTTTCCTTTTTGTTTTGAGCTGAGCGCATACTCACACAGCTCTGATACCATCAAAGCTTTTTACCTATGTATAATTGTCCTCATCTGCATAGTTTTAATAAACTAACCCACAACGAGTTAACAAATTCCTTCTGAGCGTTTGGCACACTGTGTACAGTAAATAAGCTCAAGGTGTTATATCATTATAATAACATGACAGAGGCTATTGATCAGTTGAGTACAATTATACAATGCTGATGGCCTACTCATGGATACTCAGTTTTGAACTGCTATATCTGACCTATAAATATATAAGAGCTTCCGTAAATACATAAAGGGCAAAAGAGTACCAAAGGAGAGAGTAGGGCCTCTTAAGGATCAACAAGGTCATCTATGTGTGGATCCACAAGAGATGGGTGAGAACCTAAATGAATATTTGTCATCAATACTTACTGTTGAGAAAAGCATGAGTGTTAGGGAACTTGGGGAAATAAATAGTGATGTCTTGAGGAGTGTACATATAACAGAAAAGAAAGTGCTGGAAGTCTTAAAGCGCATCAAGGTAAATAAATCCCCGAGACCTGATAAAGTGTATCCCGGGACACTGTGGGAGGCTAGGAGGAAATTGCATGTCCCCTAGCAGAGATATTTGAATCATCGATAGTTACAGCTGAGGTGCCTGAAGATTGGAGAGTGGCAAATGTTGTGCCTTTGTTTAAAAAGGGCTGTAGGGAAAAGCCTGGGAACTACAGGCCGGTGAGTTTAACATCTGCGGTGGGTAAGTTGTTGCAAGGTACTTTAAGAGACAGGATCTACAGGCATCTGGAGATGCAAGGACTGATTAGGGACAGTCAGCATGACTTTGTGAATGGAAAATCATGTCTCTCAAATTTGATTGAGTTTTTTGAAGGGGTAACCAAGAAAGTAGATGAGGGCAGTGCTGTTGATATTGTCTACATGGACTTTAGTAAGGCCTTTGACAAGGAGGTTGTTGCATAAGGTTAAATCTCACAGGATCCAGGGTGAGGTCGCTAAATGGATACACAACTGGCTTGATGACAGAAGACAGAGGGTGGTTGTGGAGGGTTATTTTTCAAATTGGAGGCCTGTTACCAGCGGTGTGCCTCAGGGATCAGTCCTGTGTCCACTGTTATTTGTCATTTATATGAATGATTTGGATGAGAATATAGGAGGTATGGTTAGTAAATTTGCAGATGACACCAAAATTGGCGGCATAGTGAAGAAAGTTTTCTCGGATTGCAATGGGATTTTGATCAATTGGGCCAGAGGGCTGATGAATGGCAAATGGAGTTTAATTTAGATAAATGCGAGGTGATGCATTTTGGTTGATTGAACCAGGACAGGACTTACTCAGTTAATGGTAGGGCATTAGGAAGAGTTATGGAGCAAAGAGATCGAGGGGTATAGGTTCATAGTTACTTGAAAGTGGAGTCACAGGTGGACAGAGTAGTGAAGAAGGCATTCAGCAAGCTTGGTTTCATTGGTCAGAACACTGAATACAGGAGTTGGGACATCTTGTTGAAGTTGTACAAGACATTAGTAAAGCCACACTTGGAATACTGTGTACAGTTCTTATCACCCTATTATAGAAAGGATATTATTAATCTAGAAGGAGTGCAGAAAAGATCTACTCGGATGCCACTGGGACTTTGAGTTATAAGGAGAGGCCAGATAGAATGGGACATTTTTCTCTGGAGCGTAGAAGGCTGAGGGGTGATCTTATCGAAGTCTATAAAATAATGAGGGACATAGATCAGCTAGATAGTCAATACTTTTTCCCAAATGTAGGAGAGTTTAAAACTAGAGGGCATAGGTTTAAGGTGAGAGGGGAGAGATACAAAAGAGGGGCAGTTTCTTCACACATAGGGTGGTGAGTGTTTGGAACAAGCTGCCAGAGGCAGTAGTAGAAGCGGGTACAATTTTGTCTTTTAAAAAGCATTTAGACAGATACATGGGTAAGATGAGTATAGAGGGATATGGATCAAATGCAGGCAAGTGGGACTAGCTTCAGGGCTTAAAAAAAAATGCATGGACAAGTTGGGCCGTAGGGCCTCTTTCCATGCTGCAAACCTCTATGACTCTGACCTAAATCAAACCCTTTTAGCATGGTGGGTGTCCTCAGTTTAAAGATAGGATTTTGGCATCATAAACTGGCATATACTCGATGATACCAAGCGGAATTTTTAAGCTCAAAACAATTTTCTCAAGTGGGGGAAATTTAGAACAGTTGGTCACACTCTTAAAATCAGAGCCATTGAGGAGCATTCGGGAATACTTCTTCACAGATAAGGTTCTGAAAACCTGGAATTTTCTGTCCCAAAAGACTTTGATATTGGGTCAAATAACATTTTTAAGATTTTTATTGGCAAACCTTTATTATTTACAGCATTGTAGAATAACAATCAAAGGCAGTTAAATGAAATTGAGGTATGGTTCAGATACGCATTGATTGAATAACCAAAACTATGCTAGTTGGAGTTTAATTTGGGACAATGTGAGGTCATCCAATTTGGACTCCAGAATGATATTGTGATTTGTTTTAACGGTGAAAAATTAGGAACTATGGAGGAACAATGCATTAAAATCTATTGCACAAGTTTAAAAGTAATCAAAAAGCAAATGGAATGCTAGCTTTTACCTCAAAGGCTTAGAGTATGGGAGTGAAGCTTTTGCTATACAGGACTGAATTTTACTCTGGGGTAGGAGGCAAGTTTCCCTCCTCTGTTTGATCAGCTTGTTCATGGCTTTCATTCTGTTAATTGGCTTGAGACATGACCATCACCACCATCAGGGAGGATGTCCCACCTTTGAACACTGCCAGCCAATTAAATGATACCAGAAGTGCCACAGGGACCGGTGACCACTACTGGCACAGCAGCAGTCCCTGAGGAAGACCTATAATGATGGAACATGGGCAAGGTTAAGGTTGGAGTCTCTAGGGGCCAGGCTGGTCACTCCTGGTGAGTGTAGTGGTGAGTCAGTTTTTTACGGGACAGTGGGATGGGGGGTGGGGGGGGGGGGGGGCGCGGTAGGGGGGTGAGGATACCTGTTGAGGAGCCTCCATTTGGCACAGGAGGCCTAGAAGACAGGTAACCCAATTGTGCCTAACAACCAGTCTGCCAAGTTTCACTGGTGCCAGCCTTCCACACTGCAGGTAAAATCCCAGTAAGGGAGGAGGCCCTTAAATTGCAATAAGTTGCATTAATTGGGCTCGTTGATGTTCTCAATTGGCCCACAGATGAATGGACACCTGATCCCTGTCTTGACTCCAGTGGAATTGTAGTGGGGATGGGTAGTTGGCAGATTTTGCACAATTTTACATACCCAGCTACTATTCAGTTTTCCTGAGCTTTGACAAAGGGTCATCTGGAATCAAAACATCAACTCTTTTTTCCTCTCCTTCCAGATGCTGCCAGACCTGCTGAGATTTTCCGGCATTTTCCCTTTGGGTTTCGGATTCCAGCATCAGCAGTCATTTGCCTTTATCTAATATTCTGTTGCTGGGGGAGCTGCAAAATTTTGGTCACAGAATCTTGGTCACCCTCCTTCGGCAGAACAGGCACGAAGGACTGAATATTCTACTCTTCTTATGTTTATATATGATTTATTCATCAGAGAATCCAAAATATCTCTTTTAAAGTTTGTAATCGATCAACATTTCTATATAGTGCAGAGCAGTGACAAGGCAATTTCCATACAGAAAATCAGAGATCAGTGGCACAAATGTAATTACTTTTCCCTAACTCCGACCGAGAGTCTAGAAAATTTACCAAGACATTTGTGACTGTGCAGTAACAAGCTCTTGAAAATGTATGAGCACAAAATTATGCTTTTCCAAAGCTGAAAATGGTCTTTTAGCATCATCTAAAAATCTAGCCCAATAGGTACTGATTGAAACAGCAGAAGAATACCACTAACTGCACCAGTATGACTTTTCCCAGAAAATGTTGGCCTCTTTTCAGTGAAGTTGACAAATTACTACCAAATGTGTGTGAAGGGACTTTTGTTCTGCAAGTAGAGTCCACTGAAAACTGGCATGAGGCTGCCTACATTTTACATTAATTAGGATCTGAAAACTTTCAGTTACATTCAAACCTGGCTCCAGAGGAAAAAGCACTTTGTTCTAAACCACTTCCACCCAATCCTGTGACCGAATTACTTTGACAATGTGCCAACAATGTGTAACTGTTTCATTTCACCCTGGAGTTACTGCTTCTTAGTAAGTAATCTATGCATAAACAGTCCAGACAGAAGGTTCACTGGCATGAATGAAACATTTTTGACTGCAGTTGAGATTGTGGTTGTTAGGTTATAGTTCAAATCCCTGTTAAAATTCTTTTGTATATTCACAATGTTAAAATCTTCCATTGAGTAATGATGTAATTTGATCATTTATTATTTAATTTCCATTAAAAGTAATCCATGATGCATTAAGAATTATAAGTGGGTTCTGTTTTATTGGTGCAAATAAAAATGGATTTATCAGCAAAGATGCACATTGGTATTAAGGGTCTCCAGTGCACCACCAGTGATTATGTGATTAAAAGTCACTACAAATGACTTAAAAATGCTAAACTAATTAATAGTTTAATTATATTGTTCTGACCTGTAAAGACAACTCATCTAGTCCCATCCTTTTCCCGTCACTCCCTGAATTATTTTCTCTTCAGATAATGGTCCAATTTTCTTTTTGGACGTCCTCATTTCAATCTGCCTCCATCAGGTATTGAGCATGTGAGCAAATGTTCACCAGGCTGATTCCTGGGATGGCAGAATGTCATATGAGGAGAGATTGGGTTGACCAAGCCTGTGTTCATTGGAATTGAAAAGAATGAACTGGGATCTTACTGAAACATATGACATTCTGCTGGACAAACAGGAAATGGGGATGTTGTTCCCTGTGATAGAGCAAGGGGTGTCAATCTCAGGATATGAGGCAGGCAGTTTAGGACTGAGATGAGGAGAAGCTTCTTAACTCAAGAGTTGTGAACCTGTGGAATATTCTACCCCAGAAGGCTGTGATGGTGAAGTCACTGAATATGTTTAAGAAGGAAATAGATTTTGAGACTCTTAAGAGGAAGGGGAGAATGTAGGAGTACTACATTAAATAGGGAATCAGCCATAATCATTTTGATTTGATTGATTATTGCCACATATATTAGTATACAATGAAAAGTATTGTTTCTTCCATGCCTTACAAAGCATACCGTACACAGAGAAGGAAAGGAGAGGGTGTAGAATGTAGTGTTAGAAGAGTTAGAATAGAGTTTTAAAAGCAGCGAATGAAAGTGAAAAAAAGAGGTATGCTGGGCACAGTTTGCAAGAAGTTGCCATGCCACACTTCTCCTTCAGCCTTGTTAGGAGGAATAGCTAAGCAGACCCAAAGGGCTGAATGGCCTATTGTGTTCCTATTTTGGATGCTTCTATGAAATTGTGAGCAGTGCTGTAATGGATAAAACTTAAAGGAACAGGTTAAAACTTCCAATAACAAGTCGTTATGAAATATAACCTACTGAGTGGTTTATTTGGTGTCAAAATCTATATTGACAATTTCAACATGTGAGTTAAATTAACAAAATGATGTAAAATTAGTCATATAGTTTTTGTAAATATGGTTGCTTTTAACTCTACATTAATTGATGCACACATTTATATCAAATGGAGGATGACAATTTATTGGCAATTCAACTGACATTTTTAAGATGAGAATGATATTTAAATAGTCTATCTAAATCACTTGAGGTTCTGAATTATTGTAGCCTCTGTGTACATTTCCAGGCAGTTTTGTTTCTTAGATTGCCCATGTCTGAATATGGATTATTAGAAAAGCTATTCTGGGGAATGTGGTGGCATTATGGTAATGTCACTGCAATAATAATCCATTAGGGACAAGCTAGTGCTCTGGGGACCAGGGTTCAAATCCCACCACAGCAGCTAGTGGAATCTGAATTCAGTTTAAAAAAAATCTGGAATGGAAATCTAGGCCCAGTACTATAATGGTAACCATGAATCAATTGTTGTTAAAGCCCATTTGCATCACTAATGTCCCTCCCTTTATCAGAGGAAATCTGCTGTCCTTTCTGGTCTATGTGTGAGTCAAGCAACTGTTTGATTCTTAAATGCCACTCAGTTGTATCAAACCACTACAGGAAATGTTGATAAGGAGTGAAACCAGAACTGGGTGGACCACCTGGCATCAACCAAGGCACTGGAAATGACAACCCAGGCCTACAGGCCTTGCAAAAGGGAGGGTGGGTGGGTGTGGGGGAGGTGGTTGTGCTAAAAATGGGAGGGCTATCCCACAGACTAGTCAAGCAACAGTCCAATATAATCATCTCCTTCAACTGCACCTTCTGAATCTACGAAGGACAAAGGCAGCATAAACGTGGGAACACCAAGTTCCCCTCCAAGCCATACATCATCCCAACATGGAAATATGTTTGCCATTTTTTCATTGTCACTGGGTCTAATACTGGAACTCCCTTCCTAACAACACTGTGTATGTATCTAAATTAAGCTTCAAGGTGGCAGCTCACCATCACCTCCTCAAGGGCAAATAAGGATAGGCAGTAAGTGCTGGCTGACAGTGACATTCACATCCTGTGAATGATTTTATAAGATAGTGAGCAGAATTTAACGTCGTTTCCTGTGGAAGTTTATTGGGGAGGGATGGGGGGCATTTAATTAGCCAGGAGAGAAGTGGGTGAAGAGCTTGCCCCCTTCCTGCCTTCAGCCTGATTGAGTCTGTGATGAGAAGACTTGTGTTGGCCCCATTAACAATTGAGGCCCTTAAGTGGCGAATTAATATGATGGGCTGGCAGCTCTAGCAGGCAGGACTCTCTCAAGTTGTGTTCTTGACTCTGAGCAAGGCTTGCCACTGTTTAATTAAACACCTGAAAGGGCCTTTCTTAGAAGAGTCAACACGGGGCTTTCACCAGCTCCCAACATCTTCAGTAGGTACCAGTAAATGTCACCAACCACTCCTTTATTTGGACCTCATGTCCCCTACAATCTGGAATGCACTTTAACTGCACAACATCTGGATGAATATTCCTTTAGTTCAGGGACTGTAAGAATAAGCATTTAAAGTTTATTTATTAGAGTCACAAATAGACTTGCATTAACATTGCAATGAAGTTATTGTGAGAATCCCCTTGCCACCACACTTAGTTGCCTGTTTGGGTACTGAGGGAGAATTTAGTATGGTCAATATACCTACCCAGCACATCTTTCGGACTGTGGGAGGAAACCCACGCAGACACCGGGAGAATGTGCAGACTCCGCACAGACAGTAACCCAAACAGGGAATTGAACCTGAGTCCCTGATGCTGAGAAGCAGCAGTGTAAACCAATGTGCCACCATGCCGCTCGTTTATTCTGTACTACTTTCTTAATGGTGAGAACCTCAAAGCTGCAAAAAGAGGTTGAGGAGTCTATATACAAAGATCATTAAACCTTACGGACAAACACAAAAAGGTTAAAGTTTTTATCTCAATGTGGTTGACTTTCATAGAATCATAGGATGGTCATGGCACAGGAAAAGGCTTTTCAGCCTATTATCTCTACGTCAGCTCTGTGCAAAAGCAACTTAATTGGTCCCACTCCTTAGCGATTTCCCTGTTGCCCTGCAAATCTTCTCTTAAGTGCTTATCTGATGGGGTATGGTGGCACAATGGTTAGCACTGCTGCCTCACAGTGCCAGGGACCCGAGTTCAATTACAGCTTCGGATCACTGTTTGTGTGGAATTTTCTCATTCTCCCCATGTCTGCATGAGTTTCCTCTGGGTGCTCTGGCTTCCTTCCAGAATCCAAAGACGTGCAGGTTAGGTTGATTGGCCATGCTAAATTGATCCTAGTGTCAGGGGGATTAGCTGGTAAATATATGGGGTTATGGGAATAGGGCATGGGTGGCATTGTGTCAGTGCAGATTCCATGGACTAAATGGCCTTCTTCTGCTCTGTAACAATTCAATGATTTCCTTTTGAAAGCCACAATTAAATCTACTGCTATCTCACTCTCTGGCAGAGTATTCCAGATCCTAATCACTTGCAACATAAAAAAACTCTCCGTCATGTCTTTTATTCTTTTGCCAATCGCCTTAAATCACTCTCTTCTGATTCTCGATTCTTCCACTAATAGGAACAGTCCGTCTCTGTACTCTGTCTAAGCCCCTCATGATTATGAACACCTCGATCAAATCTCTACTTTTGAAAGTGAAAAAGGCATATTAAATTTAATAAAGAGCCTCAGTTAGATACCACCTGGAACATTGCATTTAGTTCAGGAAAGATGTACCTTGAAAGGAGAATGGTGTAGCTCTTCAAGTGAAAGAATGAGTACAGTCTTCACCAACTTTGCACTATTTTTGAGTTTAAAACTAAAGGGTTGGTCTAATCAAGGTCTTCAAACAAACGGTTTTGATTGTGTCGATGCAGAAGGACCAATTTACTACCAGAAGCGAAATTGGGTGTTTTGGGGGTGAAGTGAGTTGCTTTGCTCACATAAGGCAGTTTCATATAAGGCGGTTGCTCAGAAGGTTTGAACTTCCAGGCCTTATTAACATGCCCCATTTCTGACAGGAACCCAAAGTTGAAGGGAGCAATGTCACTGTCAATGGGCGATAATAAAAATTGGAAGAAGGTTAGGCCACATAACGGATGCACCAAGTAAGTAAAAAGGGAGTGAGAGTGTGACAAATCTACAATCTGAAGTAAGGGCCTGTGCAGGCCAAAGGCCCAGGTTGTGGTTTCTGTTAGGCTCAGAGAGAATTTAAAATGGAGGCAGGACAGTTAGTTGCCAATTTTCCCTCCCCATATTAGTCTCAGATTAAAATTAACATCTGAATCCAATCTGCAGATTGTATTTGGGTGGGAGTCCAAATCTGATTAAAGAAATGAAATCTGGGAGTTAAAATTGTTCCAGGCCTCAGTATTGAAGCTTGTTAGTGGATACAGTTTCTCGCATGCGCCAATTCCACCCAAAACTTAAAAATCTTAAAATTGAAATGACATGCTTCAAACAATACATTTTTAAATTTACCTTTGATGAATGAAATGTGTTCAGTTTTGGAGTACATGTTTTCCTATATATTGGAATATATAAAACAATAAATATATCACTCTCTTTCTCTTCAGACTTGAAGTAGAAATCCAATTACTGTAAACTTTATTTGGTTTAACTCCATCCTGGCTAAACTGCCTTAACCTTGCAGAGTATAGGCTGCAAGGTTCACAGATACCAGGCGTTCTCACTCCAAAGACTGCTGAAGTAACTTTACAAGATGAAGTCTCTGCCCACCAAGCTGTCAATTAGAAAGTGTTCCAGTCAATAAAGGGCTCTGCCCTTCTCAAGCATCTCAGAAATAACTGTCAAATCCACTACTTCAGATGGGAGGCTGCGCTTTGAAGTGTGGCTGGGGTCTTCATGTCACGATAGGCAAATTGAATACAATAATATCTTAAGCAGGAATAATGTGGGTCATATTTGGCAATGTTTGGGATGGTAAATAATGGCTTCTCATATTGATTAACTATTTACACTTAGGGCCATCATTGTGAGGGACAAAACAAACATTGACCTTAAAACAAACCGTTAGTTCAAAGCCGATCATTTCCTGTTGACGTGATTCCTATGTGACCTTGAGTGTTAATTCCTTATATGACACTTCAATTTAAGTGAGTATGTGGAGTACTTTGGGAGTTTGTGAGTGTATGACTAGCACTAACAAATGAATGGCACTATATGAATGTATCTTCTTTGGCTACTGCTGGCAGTGCAAAATATCTATTAACACCTTGTAGAAGGTGCAGCAGCATCACCTCTGGCAGAAAGGTGTAATTACAGTGTGACATCTTTACTTGAGAAGTTCCCATTGTCAGTGTGAACCTAGAAATTTAGAATGAAAATAGAAAAATAAAGGACAATGTGTAAAACTTTAAGTCTGAAACTGAGCTATGTCTGTATGTTCCGGTTTAATTGTACCTTGGTCTCTAACCCTGTTTTCATCCGAAGACCATATCTGGCCTATGTACAAAGTCATGGGATGACATTCAATGATTTAGAAAACGGAGTATCAGCAAATACCACAACTCAAAATGCAGATTACTAAATTTTGTATGGGGAAAACTGTGAAAGGGGAAATGGTTATCAAAGAGTCTGCACTTTATAATTTAAGGGACTACATAATTTCATAGAATCACAGAATCTCAATAGGAGGCTGTTTGGCCCACCGAGTCTGCACCGACCACAATCCCAGCCAGGCCCAATCCCTATAATCCCACCTATTTACCCCACTAATCCCCTGGACGCTAAGGATCAATTTAGCATGGCCAATCTATTTAAGATGCACATCTTTGGAATGTGGGAGGAAACCCACACAGACAAAGTGAGAATGTGCAAACTCCACACAGACAGTGACCCAAGGCCGGAATTGAACCCGGGTCTTTGGTGCTGTGAGGCAATTTAGAAACAGTAAAATTACAAATGAGGCATCATGATTTCAGGAATGTGTAAATGAATGCATACTAAAATGAGTGTCCACTGTTGTTACTCTGAGTCGCCTGATCTTTATTATTACAAATGTTCTGCCAGAAAGCTGTTTGCAGCCTCTATAAACATAATATTGCAGTTTTAATTATCATTCCTGATGTACTTTATGGATTCCTGTGAGGTTTGGCTTAGTGGCAAGGCAGTCAGGAAATGCATTATATGTTGAGCAGAAGTCATGGTGTTTGATTGGCAGGCCTTTGGAGGAATAATTGCAGATGCAAGAATATCCTCTTTTCATCCCACTCTCTTCACCCTTTTTTACTTCCTCAATCCTGACTTCAATCCCATTTTTTCCCTCTGCACTCTCTCATTTGTTTTCTTCTACTAATGATATCTCAATGGATAAAATTTGATGCTTACATTTTACTGGTGTTCCATTCTGCAATTGCAGGCATTGTGTGACCATGGAAATGAGAAGGGAAGTGCATACTAAGGCTCCCTGTCTATTGTCTCTTTGGGTTCACTGAATCATGACCTATCTCTTAGTTCTTTTGCTATCCACACAAGAACAAGCTCGAGGTAGACCATGTGTCCAGTTCCCCCTTAAATTCAAGAAGGCAGGCAGCAAGTACAAGGAAATCTTTAGGGTTAGAATGGCCCTAAATTGAGCTGGAAAATTTAATGTGTACCCATCTGATACATTCAGTAACTTCTCCCCATTCCATGTGCTTCAATGCTAAGTGGCTCAATAAGATACCATTATAGTGCAGGATTCTGTAGGATCAACTGACTGCACTTTCTGATTTCCGTGTTTAATTATGCATGTTCACTCACCAGATGTTGCTGTCCATTTTACTTTTTTCACCAATGATGTATTGATAAACTTTTTTTTACTGTCAGTGGTAGAGTAGAACTTGAGCATTGCTGAAAAAAGAGACATGCTATTGAATTTTTTCATCTTGCACTCATCAGAACTGAATACCAATTATAAAGGGAACAACAATTTATACCCCATGAGAAGAAAATACTGATAGGTTGTCAAGTGGACTCTGACATAGGTGTTGCTAAGCAGAATGCACCAGGGAACAGTTAACTACCAAGTTTCTGTTTAAATTTATATCAGGCAGGCCAACTCTGACTGTTCAAGATATTGTCATGGAGAATGAACCAGGGAATGGCTATCCCCCAAACTTGAGAAGTTTCCCAACAAAGTTGAGAAAGGCATGGTGCATGATCATGCTTCTTCAGCTTGCAACAAACTGGGTGTGAATATACATAATCTCTATAATGCATAATTCAGCCATACTCCAAGCCCGTCTGATGATTGTCAGTGTAATTCTTAGCACTTCCTGGACTTTTTAGTAAGTGCTGTCCAATTGCAGAATCACATCTAATGTTGGACACTATGGATGAGATTTGGGCAGAATTCTCCAGCCATTCACACCAGCAGGATTCTCCAGTCCCATTGCAGTCAATGGTGATTTGGCTGAGTGCCAAATTCTCTGTTCTCACTAAGTAGCAATGGTGGAATATGAATGGCCGGAGAATTTTGGCATATGTCTTGAGTTTTGTAAGCAAGGGTTGATTGGATACAGCGGAAGGTGTGTGCTGTTTGATATAGTCTGCACTGGGATGTAAGGCCTATGTATCTGAACTTATAGCAGCACTGAAATTCATATACCACATTACTCATCTAAGTATTAGACAGGATGTCTTTTCGGCCTGATGGCAGGATCCTGTTAGCGATGAATACCGCATGTGTTGCTACTGGATATTAACAATGTGAAATGACTAACTTCATCTGTTATTCTAATCCGTCCTGATGAGTGCAAGATGAAAAGTTTTGACAGCATACTCAGAATTTTCCAACCAACCATTCCCGGCGACAGGATCTTCAGGTTCTGCCAATGAAAAATGCCCACCACAGGTTTCCCAATGGTGGTGGTGGTTTGGGGGGGAGGGAGGGGGGTTTGGCAGGGATGGTTGGAGAGAAGTGATTTTGGGGTGGGTGGTGCGGGTGGTTGTTGGGGATGGGGTGGTGGTTGGGAGTGTAGGAGGGTTGGGGGGGAGATCCCTCCACTGACCAATAGTGGGCCACCTCTGCAGTTGCAAGACATGCCATGGGAAAGCACAGAAAATTCCATCCTGTCTTTTTTGGCAATGCTCAAGTTATTTTTACTGCAAAATCTAGGTTAATATTTTAGTCTATAATGCTACATGTATTTTTAAGTTGGATTAGACCTTGCAGAAACTGAAGTGGCCTACAAAGAATGATGGAATAATTAGTATCTAATAGGAAGTGAAACAGCACATGTACGTGGGTTGAAAAGGCAGGAACATCCATGAACAAACCAGATAAGAGTGAAAGAAGATTGATATACAGTTAAGATATTTTCTGGTTAATCACAATATTCACCAAAAATCTGAACAAATTTATAGATTAGATTGAGTTCTCATTAATATAAGAATTGATTCAGTTTACGGGAGATAACCTAGCACGGGGATAATGGAAAAATACAGAGAACGAGAAAGGAATGAGCAGTGAATAGTGAAAGGAATGGAATGTGACAAGCTAGGGGATAGGTAAGATTGGAACCCAGTAATTCACTGGCACGAATGGAAGTTTAGCAGGAGTTGTTTACTAAGGGTTTAAATATGGCAATCTGAATATGTTCTGACCATTCCCTTGACTCCCTCTCCTGGCAAACACCACTCCTCCACAAACTGCCGACTTGCAACAACTCACAAAATGATATCACTGATATCAAATGATAATCTATTCAGCCCTCTCAAATTCCAATTCCCATCAAGAACGCTGATCTGGAAAAATCCTCCCACCACAGGACTTCAATGTAAATTCCACCTGGAATCCAATGGGGATCATTTTGGGTGTTCTCAGAAGGTCAATGTCCTGTCTAGGATCACTCTAAAGTATGTTGAAGTTGGGTGGTGCTTTAATTTGTAGCCATTCATTTGGATATTGAATTCTTCGTTGGCTTTTACATTATGAAGCTGGATATTGTATTTCATAGTTTGATTTGAGTTCCTATGTGTTGCAGCATTGTTCAAGTTTTGACAAGTCCTCGTTTAGGATCCAATCAAAGGTGTCAAAGTTGCGGGCTTGAGTTGAGAGGTAGATATTGTTGGCATATATGAAATTTCAGGAGGGAGTTTTAGCAAGATCATTTGTATACAAGTTGAACATAGTGCAGTACTGAGTCTTAAGGGAGTCCATTGGATTGTCTTTTCTGCATACTTTTTGCCTGTCCGAAGTGAACTTTGAACCTTCAATTATTCAAAAGTGTGTCAATGCTTTTAGTTGCCCAGCCTATTGCAGGGAGGGCCCGTGACAGCTTCAGGAGGAGGTCAGCATGCCAAAGAGTGTCATAGGTGGTTGTGAGCTTGAAGGGAGCAGTAGATCAGCTTTCATGCCTCGCCTCATGCTAGTACCCAGGCTTGTCTGTGAAAGCTAATGATCCTACCTGCAGACAGCATTCCAAAGAAAACTTCATGATTCCTCGTTAAAGTCTCAAAGCTGAAACAAACAATAAAAAAAAGCAAAATTGAAAGTTGGCCTCGGTAAAATTGATCATGAAACAATTGTCAATTGTCATCAAAACTCATTTGGTTCACTAATGCCCTTTAGGGAACAAAATCTGTGTTCACACTTAGTCTGAACTACATGTGGTTCCACCTGAATGAACACCACCAATCATTAAAATTAATAAATACAGATCAGAAATGATCATCCAGCAAAAATAGGAGCTAAGATTTCCTCTAGGCCTATTGTTACCCAGTGCATTCCACACTGCAGGCTCATGCCATTGGTTCCCTGATAGTATTCTAGTTAATATTCTAGTTATGTTATTCTTCTGGACCCTCGCTAAGATCTTGACATCTTTCTTAAACAATAAATAATCTAGTTGAGCTGCATTATAAAAGTTTATCATAACTTTCTTGCTTTTTCACCCTAATTCTCAATTAATAAATTCAAGTACTCCAAATTCCTTTTTGGCACAGCCTTCTTTGGTATTTCAGTGGCTTGTGTATGTACAACCACAGGTATCTCTGTGCTTGTGCAACCCCTTTAAAAATGTACCATTTCATTTACATTGCTTCCCCCCTCTTTATACCAAAATGTATCATTTCACAAATTCTTCATTAAATTTCATCCGCCATGTGTCCACCCATTTTAGCCTTCTGCCTATCCATTCTTTTGACATCTGTTACGACGTTCTTCCATATGTATTACATTTCTGAGTTTCATGCTTTCTGCAAACAGTAATTTTGCCCTGCATAGTCAAGTCCAGTTCATTAATACATATCAAAACACCATGGTCCACTTCTCTCCATCTGGGAAAAAAAACAAAGTTCACCACTGCTCTCTGCTATCTGCCTCTCAGCCAATTTCATATTTAAGCTGCCACTGAACCTTTAATCTTTAATCTTATGAGCTTTAATTTTTGCTGACAGGTTTGTTTTGAGATGCTTTGCTAAATAGCTTCTGAAAGCCCTTTTCATCACACCAACCAAACTAGACAAATCAATCCTCAAATAATTTTGGAGACGGCTGCATCACCACACTTTGACTTGTGTTCATGCTTGTGGGATGGTGGTTGAGGGGGATGGAGGGTGGCACTTGGACACCTGATTCATGGCTGTAACATCCAACCCATGATTATTTTGCAGGAGGGATAGATATTTTAAGTTTTTATAAAATAAATAATCCATGCTCGGAAACAAAATTGTTCTTACTGGCTGAGAGAATCATTTACTATGCAAAAACAGGCAGTACAGATTTTCTTATTTGAGATACTTGAGCATTGTATAGGAACATTGTGCATTATAAGTATAAATAATCCACTTGCAAAGTGGGTTAGCCCTCAAAATGCAATGATAGCTGTGAACCTCGAGATGCCTAGTTTGTTATTTTGCTAATAGCTTCAGGGGAGATGAGTTTTCCCAAGGGAAGAAGGGATCTGTATGTGAACCACAGAAATATACTGCCATAAACTTGCTGAAGAGCAGCATGAATAAAAATTTTAAAACAAGTAGCGGATGCTGGTGGGAGTAAAATCAGTGCAAAGCACAGCCTCTACAGGTCTTCCACAATTCAGCACTTAATTGTCAATTTTACCGAGGGAAGCATTAAAAGAAAGTTAACATAGGAATGGAAATGTCACACATGGACGCTTACTGATGCTTTTCTGAGAAAGGAGCAAATAACAGACTGCATTTTTACAACATCTCACACATTCTCTGAACATCCCAATGGGTTGTGTGAAGTTGGATTCAAACAAATTTATAAAATATTCTTAAGAGCTTTAGTCTGTATACGCTCTTCAGTTATATTAACTGGCTGTGCATTGGACAGGCACTAAATACATTGCATTGACAAATGTTTTATTTAATGGCATGAATACCCATCCGTTTGAGCATTAATAATAAATACATAATGAGGGGACAAAGGAGGAAGAAGAAAACACAGTTGAGTTGGGTCTCAGACTTGCTGGACCGTTGTCTGTAGTCCATATCCAAATGATCCCCGGACCACAGTCAATTACTTCGTGGTAATCATGACCAAAAACAAATTTCAATTATTTAGTGGCAAAATATCTGTATAAGTATAAAAAGAGATTACTGTGCCAAATGAGAACTGACTGCCTCAATATCAACAATGTTATAGCCTCAGAAATGTTAAATGGAAAATGATTAACAATGTCTATTTTAATGCAAACCATTTCAAACTCTGAAAGTGGTAAGGATTGCACATTTCATAATCATTCTTCTTGCCGATCCATTTAGACTGTTAAAGCAGTGATGTGTAATCATATTCTAATAATCATAAAAAACTGCTTACTTTTTTCTTATTTTAAAAGGCATGAATTTCTGTAGATTAGGGAGAAAAGGAAAACGTGGCATCAAGTTTTCCCTTTTCATAAATTGCATTTAAAAAGAAAAGTAATACGATCACCACTGTGCAGTGCAGAAAGACTCATAGAACCCCTACAGCACAGAAGGAGGCCATTCAGCCCATCGAGACTGCTCTGACAACAATCCCACCTGGGCCCTATACGCGTAACCCCACAAATTTATCTTGTTAATCCCCCGACACCAAGGGTAAATTTAATATGGCCATTCAGCCTAACCCACACATTTTTGGAGTGTGGGACATAACTGGAAGAAACCCATGCAGATACAAAGAGAAGGTGCAAACTCCACACAGACAGTCACCCGAGGCCGGAATTGAACTTGCGTCCTTGGCACTGTGAGGTAGCAGTGTTAACCGTTGTGCCACCAAGCTGCCCATATAATGTTGCCAAAATGGATTATAGAGTGGGCAAACCAATGACATTGAAAGTAATCCTCATTAAAACAATTCTTAATACTCAATCAAGTTATCACTTTTGATGCAAAACCTTTGCAATATTTCAGTTTCTTTTCCTGCTGCAGACCTATTATATTGTTGCTGATTTTCTCCTTTTATTAGAACATTGAACATAGAACATAAAAAACTACAACGCAAACAGGCCCTTCGGCCCACAAGTTGCGCAGAACATGTCCCTACCTACTAGGCTTACTTATAACCCTTTATCTTAATAAGTCCCATGTACTCATCCAGAAGTCTCTTAAAAGACTCTATCAAATCCGCCTGCACCACCACTGCCAGCAGCCGATTCCATGCACTCACCACCCTCTGAATGAAAATCTTACCCCTGACATCTCCTCTGTATCTACTCCCCAGCATCCTAAATCTGTGTCCTTTTGTGGCAGCCATTTCAGCCCTGGGAAAAAGCTTCTGAGAATCCACTCGATCAAAACCTCTCAATATCTTATACACCTCTATCAGGCCACCTCTCATCCTTCATCTCTCTAAGGAGAAAAGACCGAGCTCTCCCCCAACACGACAACTCTGTCATTCTTACATCTCTCCAGGATCTGTTTCCCTATTTGTTCTTCAATGTCCCTGTTACTATTGGGCGGTCTATAGAAAACACCCAGTAAAGTTATTGACCCTTTCCTGTTCCAAACCTCCACCCACAGAGACGCCGTAGACAATCCCTCCACGGCATCCATCTTTTCTACAGCCGTGACATTATCTCTGATCAATAGTGCCATTCCCCTACCTCTTTTGCCTCCCTCCCTGTCCCTCCTGAAACACCTGAAACCCGGCACTTGAAGTATCCAAACCTGTCCCTGAGTCATCCAAGTCTCTGTAATGGCCACCACATCACATTTCCAAGTAGCGATCCACTCTCTAAGCTCATCAACTTTGTTAACAACACTTCTTGGGTTAAACTGGACACATCTCAAACCTTTGGCCTTAGCGCTCCCCTTCTCCATCACCTGCCTATCCTCCCTCTCACACTGTCGACAAGCTCTCTCTATTTGCTAGCTAACTTCCTCTCTCCCAGCCACTTCATTTTGATTCCCACCCCCCCAAGTATTCTAGTTTAAACTCTCCCCAGTAGCCTTAGCAAACCTTCCCGCCAGGATATTGGTCCCCCTGGGATTCAAGTGCAACCCGTCCTTTTTGTAGAGGTCACACCTGCCCCTAAAGAGGTCCCAATGACCCAGGAACCTGAATCCCTGCCCCCTGCTCCAATCCCTCAGCCACGCATTTATCCTCCACCTCATTCCATTCCTGCTCTCACTTTCTCGTGGCACAGACAGCAATCCTGAGATTACTACCTTTGCGCTCCTCCTTCTCAACTCTATACCTAACTCCCTATATTCTCTTTTCATGACCCCTTCCCTTTTCCTATCTATGTCAGTGGTACCAATATATACCATGACCTCTGGCTCCTCTCCCTCCCACTTCAAGATTTCTTGGATGCGACTGGAAACGTCCCGGATCCCGGCATCAGGGAGACAAACTACCATCTGAGTTTCTCCTCTGCCTCCACAAAATCGCCTGTCTGACCCCCTCACTGTAGTCCCCTATCACTACTGCCTTCCTCCTCCTTTCCTTACTCTTCAGAGCTACAGGGCCAGACTCTGCGTCTATGTTACTCTTTCATAGGATGTTGGTTCCGCAGGTAAGGGCAGCATTTGTTGCCTAATCCTAATTGCCCTGGATTTGTGTGGCTTGTTAGGTCATTTCAGAGCTTCTGAATTACTTTTCTAGTGAAATTGTCACTCTGCTACCTGCTTATCAGTTGATGTCCTTAACCTTTTGCAGTGGTTCTATTGAGTTAATGGACTTTGTTGACTAATGTTGTCTTCTATTGGTAGTTACTTTGGATTTCAGTCTTTGCGTCCTCTACCACCACCATGGAATGTTATATTCATGAATATAGATCATCTACTTTATTCTCATCCACTAATCGATAAGCTAAGATAATGCATGTAAAAAATAGTTTTATGTTCCACCTTGATTTCTAATGAATGCCCATTATGTCTCTTTAGACCTACAAGGCTTGTTAATTGTCTGAGTTCAATCCAAGGCTCAATAGAAAGAAATACAAGCACAGCTTGGGAGTCAACAGTAAATACCAGAAGTTCAGTCAGAGACTCAGCGATAAGACATAGGATTAGATTGGCATTCAGTGCCAAATGCAATGAACCCAGAATGACAATAATTATAACAAACAGAATCTGAAGATCAAAGCAACTTCATTGAGAGAAAGATCATAGAATGATAGAATCTCTAAAATGCAGAAGATGCCATTCAGCCCATCAACTCTGCACCGATTCTCTTACAGATTAATTTACCAATGCCCTCTCCTTCACCCTATCCCTGTAACCCTACACATTTACCATGGCTAATCCATCTAATCTACACATCTTGGGACACCAAGGGGCAATTTAGCATTGCCAATCCACCTAATTTGCCCACCTTTGGATGTAATCTAGAAACAAAAATAACATTAAAAATAACAATTCAATACCATAACTTCTTAGTGCAAACAACAATCTTAATTCAGTGCTCAGGACAGCAACCATTATGGGTGTTAGCTTTGAATATAATGAATCCAATAAACTGAAGTCAAGACGCCAATAAACATAAACCCAGATAGCTAAAGTAGCAGATGGAAGCTGAGATAAATGCCTGAGTGGATTAATGTCACATATAAAGATGTAATAGTCTGGAAGTTGCAATTGTTGCACTGATCATTGGTTTATTTGGGGTGAAAATATTAACCCCATGTTAAGTTTCATGTTGAAGTTCATTCTTCTGTACTCCTACCTGCACTGTAGACTGGGCTGTAGAGAGGTCACACTTACTAAGCTGTTCATCAATGGTTTGAGTGGCCATTTAAACAATTATATTTACACATGAAGGAAAAAAACATCAGGCAGAATTTTGTACTGGATGTAGACTGAGCAGTCATGTGAGGACACGATTACAAAAAGGTTAACGTGCTGGGAGAATAGGAATTCTTCTCAGGAGAGCGGGCAGTGTAACTGCTCAGCTCGTGAAAAAAAACTATTGTTTGTTATAAGTCCTTGTCAGTCTTTTGAGAACCCATCACATTTACATGGGCTGGAACTATCTGAACTTTTACACCAGTGGATCTTCTGGTCTTGCCGACAGTGCACTCCCGCTGTGGGATGACAGTGGTGAGGAATGCAATCAATGGGAAACCCCATTGGACTAGAACATCCCACCATCAGCTAATGGTAGATCACCTTCCGGAACATAGATTAAGGTAAAGGGGAAAAGTTTAAAAGTGATGTGAGAGGCAGGTTTTTATGGAGTATGATAAGTGCCTGGAATGCGCTGCCAGAGGACAGGAGAGCAGCAGATACAATTGCAACATTTAAGTGACATCTTGATAGACACATGAATAGGCAGGAAATTGAGGGGTCCAGGCCAACTAGAGGCAAAAGATCTTTAGTTTAGAAAGGCATGGTGGGCCAAAGGGCCTGTCCTCTGCTGTACTGTTCTTTGTTCTTTGAGAGGCTGGCTGGCCAGAGTCCTCAAGGGTACTTCCCCAAAAGCACATTCATCACCATCAGAGATGAACTTACCATACAGATGGACTGCTACGGTGTCATAGTCATTGAGGTTTACAGCATGGAAACAGGCCCTTCGGCCCAACTTGTCCATGCCACCTTTTTTTTAAACCCCTAAGCTAATCCCAATTGCCTGAATTTGGCCCATATCTCTCTATGCCCATCTCACCCATATAACTGTCAAAAAGACAAAATTGTACCCTCAACTACTACTATTTCTGGCAGCTTGTTCCAGACACTTACCACCCTCTGGGTGAAAAAATTGTCCCTCTGGACAGTTTTGTACTTCCCCTCTCACTTTAAACCTATGCCCTCTAGTTTTAGACTCCCCTACCTTTGGGAAAAGATATTGACTACCTAGCTGATCTGTGCCATTCATTATTTTATAGACCTTTATAAGATCACCCCTCAGTCTTCTACGCTCCAGAGAGACAAATCCCAGTCTATCCAGCCTCTCCTTATAACTCAAATCATCAAATCCCGGTAGCATCCTAGTAAACCTTTTCTGCATTCTTTCTAGTTAAATAATATCCTGTTTATAATAGGGTGACCAGAACTGTACACAGTATTCCAAGTGTGGCCTTACCAATGTCTTGTACAACTTCAACAAGACATCCAACTCCTGTTTTCAGTGTTCTGACCAATGAAAGCAAGCATGCTAAATGCCTTCTTCACTACTCTGTCCACCTGTGACTCCACTTTCAAGGAGCTATGAACATGTATACCTAGATCTCTTTGTTCTGTAACTTTCTCCAATGCCCTATCATTAACTGAGTAAGTCTTACCCTGGTTCAATCTACCAAAATGCATCACCTCACATTTATCTAAATTAAACTCCATCTGCTATTCATCAGCCCACTGGCCCCATTAATCAAGATCCCGTTGCAATTGGAAAGACCTTTTTTCACTGTCCATTATGCTACCAATCTTAGTGTCATCTGCAAACCTACTAACCATGCCTCCTATATTCTCATCCAAATCATTAATATAAATGACAAATAACAGTGGACCCAACACTGATCCCTGAGGCACACCGCAGGTCACAAGCCTCCAGTTTGAAAAACAACCCCCTAAATCCAGCCTCTGACTTTGGTCAAGAAGTCAATTTTGTATGTATTTAGATACCTCACTCTGGATCCTGTGCGATTTAACTTCATGCAACAACCTTCCATGCAGTACCTTGTCAAAGACCTTGCTAAAGTCCGTATAGACAACATCAACTACACTGCACTCAACTACCTTTTTGGTTACCCCTTCAAAAAACTCAATCAAATTTGTGAGACATGATTTTCCATTCACAAAGCCATGTTGGCTGTCCCTAATCAGTCGTTGCATCTCTAAATGCCTATAGATCCTGTCTCTCAAAATAGCTTCCAACAACTTACCCACCACAGATGTGAGGCTCACTGGCCTGTAGTTCCCAAGCTTTTCCCTGCAGCCCTTTTTAAACAAGGGCACAACATTGCCACTCTCCAATCTTCAGGCACCTCACCCATGATTATCAATGATTCAAATATCTCAGCCAGGGGACCTGCAATTTCCTCCCTAGCCTCCCAGAATGTCCTGGGATACACTTCATCAGGTCCCAGGGACCTGGGATCAGGTCCCAAGGATTTACCTACCTTGATCAGTGATAGCTCACCCCTACTTCTCTTCAGAGGTACTACACCCAACAACTTTACCAGTGACACCCTGAATTGGAAGCAACTAGATACAGAGTCAAGGAATCACTATACTGGCCCTCCATGTATGCAGACATGGAATGAGAAGTTTCCAGATGTGCACCATGCAATGCACTTGAACTGCATCAAACAAAAGAAGCTCTGCACCTACGTGAGGTCCTACACCTCCCATGGTCATTCACGGCAGCTGACACCTTCGAATGGAATGATAAACAACATTTAATCTTTGTTGATTCACATTCCAGGAGGTTTGAATTTGACTACCTGCCAGATATGATGAGTAACTCTGTCATCATCAAGCTCAAGAGACACTCCATCGTGAGTGATATCTCTTAAAGATTCATGACGGGCAAGACTTGCCAAATTGTCTCCACTGAATTTTGAAACTTTGCATCCACATGGAACTTTGAGCATATCACGAGCAGTTCCTGCTACCTACAGTCAAATGACCTGGCTGAACAACCAAGCATTTTGTAGATAAATGTGCCCAGGATCACACAGATTGATATGCTGCAAACCTCAGCCTGCGAAATCTACCATGACAGGGCAGCCATCGTCAGCATGATGATTCTTTTCCAGGCGCACCAGGATCACAATTCCTACCGACAAGGTTATGCTGCAGCCTAAACTGGAAGCCAACATGAATGATGCCCTTATGCAATGCAGATTGAGAAGCAAAACATACTATGATGGCAATGCCCAAAGACCTGGCCCATTAACTCCTGGTCAAACAGTTAGGATCCAGATCACAGGTGACCATGACCAGTTAGCAGTAGTATGCAACCATGCCCCTCAACTGAACAGATGATGTTCACTGCCTATACAACCGGTGTCTCCTCCTATAGGCATTAGAACCAGCACCAGCAGCTCACAGTCATCTGGCCTATGATGAGGGGCAGGAAGGTGGCCAGGCCCCCACTTGCCAACCTCCTACCTCATTAAATATTTCCATTATCATCCACTGTGCCACGCAGGAAGGCACAAGATTCCATCTTCATTAGTCTTGTGGAAATATGAAGGAAATGGAAAACTTTTCCTGTGAACTGTACATTTTGAGGCTATACAGCAGCAAGTGCAGGTAGAGCAGTGATTCTACAAGTCTGGTAGGAAATGGTGGACAGGAGCAACACCCTCTGCCCTATCTGGAGGGCCTGGATACAAGACTGAAAAACAATGCTCTGGAAAGCTTGACCTGTAGTTCATTTCCACTGTCCCATGCATTTATGTCATTTTGTCTTTTGCAGTCCAAACACAAAACAGCATATTACAAATATAAGCAGCAACTTGGAACGAAGCATTTGACTCCAAAACTAACAGAGTTTTGATTCCGATGTAAAGACAGTGGGCTACCAGTGGGACGGTTTAAGAGCCTGCCTATTTCAGATAGTAGGTTCCATTCGAGATACAAACTGAGGTCTTACAGGATGTATTCAACCCAATTATCATTTTAGGGCATAATTGGTCATCTCCTGTGGTCTTTCTCTTTCAGTAAGAAATCTCACAACACCAGGTTAAAGTCCAACAGGTTTATTTGGTAGCAAACACCACTAGCTTTTGGAGTGCTGCCCTTTGTCAAGTTAGTGAGAACTCCCACTCAACTGACGAAGGACTTTAACTTAGTGTTGTGAGACTTCTTACTGTGTTTACCCCAGTTCAATGCTGGCAGCTCCACATCATGTCTTTCCCTTTCCACATTGATAGCGGCAGGTTTTGTTGTTAATGCAGTCTGTGCAACTGCAGATGAAAATACCGTATGTAGCAGGAATCATTATTTTTTGTATGCAGCTCTTTACTAAATGAGAACCCTTTCTAAGTGTCACTTTAATTGTAATCCAGTTTTTATGCATAGTTAATAAGTGATATTTCAACTTGACAGTGCAAAGAACAATTGTTCTTTAATAAATAAATAGGAGTTTATAACAATAAAAAATTACTCCTGCACACCAATTTAGAACTGAGGCTAATTGGGTAAAATAAAGGCAAGACTATTTCAAAAAGAATTAATGGAGCAGTGAAATAACGTGTCAGTGATATTTTTCAGTAAATCGTAACTGTGTAATTCTTATCTAAATTACTGAATAATCATGTTTTTACCAGCAATGAGTTAGATGTAGAAGTGGACTGTTGTGCCATTTTCAGGGAGTAATAGGATAGTAATGCAGGAGAAATGATAACACATTGTCCAGGATTTTGCACCCCTTTTTGCCATGGGCGTAAATACTGACGGAAGTGCAAAATTTCAAGAGAAGTTGAAAACGAGGTTCATGTCAGTATGATCCTGCGACATGACTGTACTCACCCGCCGCCTGTGACATTGTGGGGATCCCACTATGCAATGACAGGGATCCTATTTAAATACATGTCATTAGTGGGCTTCCCTCCTGTATTGCCCTCTCCCCCACCGGCACATTTGTATCTCCCCCCTTGCTGGGGTGACATCGCAGCAGCGAGATTTACAATAGGTCTCGAGCAGGTTGAGCCAAGTGGAGAGAACCCGCTGAACGTATGTAGGCAAGTAGTACAGGAGATGGGGCAGTGCTTTTGTTGGGGGTTGGGGGGGGGCTCCCTCTGGGGATTTCTATAAGGGAGGGTTTCCCTGTATTCATTGAGGTCAGTCCCCCTGTGTGGGGGCATGGGGGAGGGGGGGGGGGTGGTTTGGTGTGGGGCTAGGGTGGAGGGGGGAGAGGTCCCCCATGTATGGGAGGGGGCCTCCCCTTTAAAAAAGGCAGATGTTGTCGGCGGGCAGCTTGTTTTAGATGGTGGGATGGTGTGGGACCTACCTCCAGCACATTCTTTCTCAAAATGTTGGATAATATGTCGGGAAAAGCCAACAGTGCAGCCGGCAGTCTACAAACCACTTTTCTTGCTTGAGATAACACTTTGAAATGGAAAGTTCCACCCATTTCCTCATGCCCTGATACTGTTGCTGATCCACCCTCTGCCATTTTCCTCTGGTCCTGGAAGTATGTATCCTGAAAGCTTGATTGTTGCAAGTGGGCATTTTATTAAAGAATGTAAATGTGGATTCTGTGCCATATGTAGCATCCGGACATACCGTTCTAGGAACTGCTGCAGCTGTTCAAAACTTGGTAAGTTTACATTTTTTTAAATAAATGATTTTTATGGGATTAGTTGGGAAAGTAATGCTCTCCCTGACCCCACAGAAATCCTTTCCTGCATCCCAAGGAATTGCAGCCTGGTAGGAAACCTCATTGACTGAAACCAAATTTGGAAATTCCATTATCAATGCAAATGGTTGGAAAATCATTCTCACCACACTTTTGAGTTTTCAACAACTTTTTAAATTGGAAGAGCATCATCTGTTTCAAAGTTGGAATGGACCATTTTGGGACCTGGATCACCTTTCTCAAAGCATTATGTGCAAGTTTTACACAGTCAACTGGATTGGCGAACTTTCATCAATTATACCTGTGAAGTGGCATAAATAAGTATGAATGCAGAATTATCAAAGGTAAAAGATGATTGTTTGCTTTCACCATTCCCACAATCAAAATCATGCTTTACTGACCAGAGCAATTTTTCTCAACTTTTTGATTGACAGCCATTAAAACAGACAGAATCCGTGGGCAGGAATTATCATCTGGTGGGGTTTACAACCCTATTGTCTGGGAGCATTAATTGGTGGAGATGGGACTTTTGCTGGCAGGCTAAGGGAGAAAGTCCTGCCTCACAGAGCTGCTAGCCAACCTGATGGGTCAGTAGCTCTGTATTCCCAGCACCTTCAGTGGTAGCAGTGGCTAGGACTTTCTTTAAAAATTCTTTCCCGTGATGTGCGCAATGCTGGCTAGGCCTGCCATTTCTTTTTTTGACCATTCCTAATTATCCTTATGTAGACGGTGGTGAGCCACCTTCTTGAGTCTTTGCCATGAATTTGTTGTAGGTACAGCCACAGGTGCTGTTTGGTGAGGGAGGAGGCGCCTGCGGAGGGCAAACCCTGTGGGTAGGGCACCTGAAATGGAAAAGGGGCATTGAGGGAGGGCTTCTGCCTATTTCCCAAGTGAGCCTGAGCAAAGTAACTTCCTGGGCATCCTCCCTGTCCCTGACATTCTGCCCCAGCCTCTAAATTGAGACTGGGCAGGAAACAACAGCTTAAATGGTCAATTATGGCCTCATTTGAGGTAAGGGCAGGCAGGCCTGTCTAGGCCAACCACCCCCACCCCCCCTCCTTACACCCCCCAACCCCTCCCGTACAACTGTGGACATGTCAGATGGCTAATAGGAAGGTTGTCTGGGGAATTTAACAGGCCCACTCTGCCTGCAAACCTACAGGAAGAGGACAATAACATTCACCACCATGATTATAACTCAAAATTTTAAGAAGAGGAACTATTTTGACAGCACTTTGTAAATCTGGTTGCAATTAATATTTTCAATCCCACATAAATGTGCATGGCCATTCTGTTCAGGAATTTGCTCTGTTTCTACACAGCTGCTTCTGGGGAACAGAGTGAGTTTGAACAAGGAGGAGAATTGATTTTGGTTTGCTGTGATGGAGATTGGGCAGTTCCTGTTTCATGTATTTTGTGTTGTTGGCCAAGTTTTGTCTCATAAGGAGATTTTTGTTTCTCTCAATTTTCAGTCCTGCATTGTTATACGGAACAAAAAAAAAAGCCAAGGGCAAGAATATTTGTGTTTTTTTTAAAGGAAAAGTCTGGAAACAAAAACGAAAGGGTTGAGAGAATAGATTAGGGAGAAAAGGGTGGAAATGAAATACTGTAGAAACAAAGCAGTAGAGCTGGAAACAAATCAAGTCAAATCTGAAAAAATAGAATAGGTAACAATACAATGTGATAATTTAACAGGGAGGGGTAGTGAGAGGCACTCACAAAGAATAAAAGCCAGTCACAGAGCAGTGGAAGTGACATTGATTAAATACTCCTTCAATCCTTTTGTGTCGTCCTGTTCCCGGACTAGTAAGCGAGACAAACAGACCTTTTGAAATGCCATTTGCAGCAAAGTATAAGAATATTTCTGACTCCACCTCCTTTGTCACCCATTGATATATTGTTCATTGGCCCCCCAGCAGCTTTTGATTCTATTTAAGAACTTGTAAGAATTATCAGAACCTATTCAACCAGGGTGATGTTAAAATTCAGAAGTTCGACTGTGTGAGTAACGTATTCATTCATTCAAATTAACTTGTCTGTTCTGCTAGTGGTAATGATATCGAACTTGAAAGCATCCATATACTACTATCATACAGTCTTATTCCTAGACTAAACTTTCTGTAGCAGATTTCATTTGAGATATAAAACTCATATTAATATCAAGACTGGCGATAGTCCGAAGATGTGAGGGTTAGGTTGATTGGCTATGCTAAATTGCCCCATAGTGTCCCGGGGATATGTAGTTTGGGATAAATGTGGGGGATTGTGGGGATAGGGCCTGGGTGGGATTGTTATTGGGGCAGACTCGATGGACGAAATGGTCTCCTTCTGCACCATAGTGATTCTATAGTGTCTGGTGTTTTTGATAGAAGATAGCTGGGCGTGGATATTCCGCCTCCCTTCCTCTTGGTGATGGAAGTGGAATTTTGGTTTATGTTGGTCAGAAATCTAACTGTGATTGATTCCCCCCATCCCTCACACCACCAGTGACATAACTGGAATCCCGATGGTCATTATAGGGGACACTATAACTACGTCCACCGGTGTCGTTTTCCCCTTGTTATTTCTTACTTCCACACATGGATTCTACATGTTCCGATTCGAGACAATTTCTTACTCATACTTATTCCATCTTGCTACCCTACCATCCTTTTCTTCCTGCCTGTCTTTACGAAAAGTCACATATTCCTGAATATTTAGTTCCAAGTTTGATCTCCTTGTAACTATGTTTCCGTAATAGCTGTAAGATCAGACCCATTTACCTCAATTTGTGTTGTTAATTCATTTATTTTATGTTGAATACATGGGTATTTAAGTAAAGAGCCATTAATTTTGCCTTGTTTCCATTTTATGATCCTATTTGCTGCATTTTGCTAATGTTTGTACACTCTGTCCCTCCCTGTCACAGTCTGAGCATCATTACTTAAATATGTGCCTTATAATTCTGTCATATCTTTTGCTTTGTAAGCCTACATACCCTCTCTCAAGAACCTTCCCCCTTCTATTAAGCTTAAAGCCCTCTCTACTTCCCTAGTTACGTGGGGTGAGATTCTCCCCAAAAAAATTCTAAGTGTCAAATTTGCGTAAAAAACTGGACTAAATCAAGGTGGGTTCTTTTTCCAGCAGGAGTTTAAAAATGATTCTCCCACGTTCTGTGCACTGCTAACTGCACCTGCGTGAATCACGTTAAAATTCAGAAGTTGGGGTATATTTCTGCTGGAGAAGCCGGTAGCATAGCAATGAGTGGCTACTGCACATGTACCAATCTGTCAGTGCTGAGATCAGCGCCTGCACGGTGGCCCCCATCTGCTGGCCCCTCCATAGCTGGCCGGCCGTGTGACTCTCTCCCCCACCCACAGCCCAATCGCTGGTCTCCTGGGCATGTCCAGGCCAGCCTCAACTCGCCCCTGGCAGCCCTGACCTCCTGTCATCCTCCCTCACCTGATTTCCGCCCCCCCCCCTCACAACCCCCCAACTGGCAGTCCCAACCAGTCTCCCTTCCCCCAGCAGTTTGCCACTCCCCCACTTGGATGACCAGCCCAGATCACCGGCCTCCCTCCATTTGACCCCAGCCACTGACCCCAACTGCAAAGCAGCAGCGGAACCTGCCCCATTCCCATCGACTGCCCTCCCAGAGGCCCCAGCCTCCATAAGGTCCTGTCCCATCAGGCACTGCCTGATGCCCAGTGGGTAGTGCCAAGGTGTCCCCTAGGCATTGGCACTTTGCACCTTGGGCAGTATCGGGGGCCCAGGCTGGCATTGCCAAGTGCCAATGCCCAAGGGGCAACATCCAGCCCACCCCCCGACCCTCTGGCGGGAGGATCTCCATTGTCCTCCCCCCCCCACCTTCACTCCAGTGGAGTTGGTCTGCCAACTCTCCACAAGTGGGAAGCTACTGCAAAACCCGCTGGAGTGAAACATTCCTGGTGGGAGGGGGATGCTTGTGGGCCTGGAAACTTTAGTCCTGGGCCTGCTAATGAGATTTAAAATGTATGGAAATTAGGTGCTGCACACATTATGTGGCTCTGCGCTGGGAGACACACTGAAGTCCTGGCGCCCAGCAGGGAGTCCATGAAATGACTCCCACTAGAGTCTCCTGCTAAAAAAAGCAATGCAGCGGAATGGGAGAATTGCCTCTGTGGTTTGCAAGAAATTGTTCCCAAAACAGTTCAGATGTTGGCCATCCCAAACGTATATTCCCCACTTTCCTGTAAATGCCCCATAAACCAAAAGCCACTTCTCCCACACCAATCTTTGAACCATGTAGTCAAAGAACAAAGAACAACCCAGCACGAGAAACAGTCCCTTCGGCCCAACGAGCCCGCGCCGCCGCATCCTCCTACACCTACCCTGCCCTGTGTGTATGTGAATGGAACCCCTAATGTAGCCAGATTCAGGGGAGAATAGTGTCAATTTGGTATACCAATCAGCCTAAGAGCACATCTTTGGGGTGTGGGAGGAAACCGGAACGCCCGGAGGAAACCCACACAACCACAGGGAGAATGCACAAACTCCCACAGACACAGGCCCAAATCCATGTATCTGCACAGCTAGCAGTGCTAGTCACTGAGCTGTTGTGGCCCGTCTGCTGGTCCAGGATTAAGCACACACAACGACACAAAGTACTAGGCCACTCCCAGAACCTCCAAGAGCAGCCCACGCACGACCCACCGTGTGCATGCCCCTCGTTTGACAACAAGGTGGACCGACCCTGTGGAATAAAAAGACAAAACATTAACATGTAATATTACATTTCCGGTGTCGTCCCGAGGCTCTGACCCTATTTAATACCCTCTACTATAACCCTCCATCCTTGTTTCGCTCATGTGTCTATCTAAGCAAACCTTAAACAGGTCCAAAGTGCCTGCATCCACCACCCTACTTGGTAGCACGTTCCATACCCCCACAACCCTCTGCACGAAAAACCTTCCTCTTGTATCCAAATTATACTTCTCCCCCCTCACCCTTAGATCGTGACCTCTCGCAATTGTCCCCAATCTAGGGAAAAGCCTACCACTGTTGACTCTATCTATTCCCTTCATTATTTTATACACCTCTATCATATCCCCCCTCAATCTCCGTCTTTCTAAGGAGAAGATCCCCAGTTTCTCCAACCTTTCCTCGTAACTCAGTCCTTCCATGCCAGGCAACATCCTGGTAAACCTCCTCTGCACCCTCTCCAGGGTCTCCACGTCCTTCCGGTAGTAAGGTGACCAGAACTGGACGCAGTACTCCAAATGCGGCCTAACCAACGTTCTGTACAACTGAAGCATTAGACGGCAGCTCTTATACTCTATACCCCTTCCTATAAAGGCTAGCATTCCATAAGCTTTCTTCACAACCTTCTCTACTTGTGTTGACACCTTCAGAGACTTGTGCACCTGCACTCCCAGGTCCCTCTGTATTTCTGTACTCTTAATCGGTCTACCTTTTATCACGTAACTCCTCCCTGCGTTATTCCTTCCAAAATGCATCACCGCGCATTTGTCAGGATTAAATTCCATCTGCCATCTATCTGCCCAATATACCCAATGTGAGTCTTCTTACTCTAATTAATTATTCACAGAGGCCTGGATGTCAGAGGTTTTGTGCTTGGAAATAACCAGCACGTGCAGATCTTAAAGGTCACAACCATTAACTAAAGAAGTTGTTGCTGACAGAAAAGGAACTGTGGATACACAAAGACAGTAAGAAGTCTCACAACACCAGGTTAAAGTCCAACAGGTTTATTTGGTAGCACGAGTTTTCGGAGCACTGCCCCTTCATCAGGTGAGTGGGAGTTGTGTTCACAAACAGGGCAAAGATAGGCACAAACTCAATTTGCAAGATAATGATTGGAATACGAGTCTTCACAAGTAATCAAGGTACAGACAATGTGAGTGGAGAGAGGGTTAAGCACAGGTTAAAGAAGTGTGTTTTGTCTCCAGTCAGGACAGTTATTGAGATTTTGCAAACCCAGACGAGTCGTGGGGATTACAGATAGTGTGACATGAACCCAAGATCCCGGTTGAGATCATCCTTATGTGTGCGGAACTTGGCTATCAGTTGAAACCTGGTGTTGTGAGACTTCTTACTGTGCTTACCCCAGTCCAATGCCGGCATCTCCACATCATGGATGCACAAAGAGACAGAGCACTTTCAGTTTTGTTGTGGCTGTTGGAAATGGTGCAGCTAAGGATATGGCCTTCTTGGAATTTTTGAGAACGTACCTAACTCAGGAGAAATACCCAGGATATTTAGGATGAAGGAATGCAGTGGAAGAGCTACAACACTTGGAAGGGAAGAGGTTGTTAACTGAAAGAAGTTTTCTAAGCTAAAGTCTGATTATACAAAGAAAAAGGACAATGTTTCTGGTATATTAAGGGATTGATTTTCCTCAACCTCTATCCCAATATTAGTGTAGTGTGAGGGTTAGCAGAATGGATGTGCTAATGTATGACATAGATGGTGTTGCATCACTGAGGTCGGTCAGTCATTTGTTAGACATGAGAGAAAAGTTGGAAAACCAAGCTCAGGAGAGACGGGTCTACTCTGTAACATATTTATATGTAGGACAAATAAACAAATATTGGGCAAGTACCAGATTATGTTTACAGTCTGACTAAGAGAAGATAAGTTATGCGTACCAATAAAAACAGTCACGCTAGGTGGAGGAATAGAGGAAGCAGATAGAGGAAGCATCCAAAACAATTAGTTGCCCTGTCTGTGAATATTAGGCAGAATGTGCCTGTACTTGAGAGTTCATGTTGTTTGTCTCAACCAGCCAATGTAATGCTCTTAGATGTAGTAACTAATCTGCAGAAGAAGCAGCCAAAGGTTGACGGTATGTACTTCCGAAATAGTCGATTGTTACAAGTGTTAGAATTCGACACATTGGTGGAGCCAGCAACGCCAAATTGCTTTGCTTTTGCCCGGAGATCTTCCTTTGTGTTATAGTTGCCTTAACAGGGAATTGCTGATGATTTGAAAGTCTCTTGTTTCAATATTTTTAAGCAATTTCAGTGAGCAAGGAATATCCAACACAAAATCCCCAAAAAGATCCCAATGTCCTGTCTAGAAATTAGGACTGCAAAACTTCAGAAAGCAGGAAAAATGTGGCCTTCACAATAAGGGAGAGTGAAAATTTTTGACATGGAAGAAGACTTCAAATCCTTGAGCTATCCATTCGGCCTTGGAGCAAATAAAATATTCCAGTGCTATTTTGAATTTGATTTGATTTATTATTGTCACATGTATTGGTACACAATGAAAAGTTTTGTTTCTTGTGCGCTATACAGACAAAACATACAATGAATACATAGGGGAGAAGGAAAGGAGAGGGTGCAGAAAGTAGTGTTACAGTCATAGCTTGGGTGTAGAGAAAGATCACCTTAATATATGGTAGGTCCATTCAAAGGTCTAATGGCAAGAGGGAAGAAGCTGTTCTTAAGTCAGTTGGTACATGATCTCAGACTTTTGCATCTTTTTCCCAACAGAAGAAGATAGAAGAGAGAATATCCAGAATGTGTGGCGCCCTTGATTATTCTGGCTGCTTTTCCAAGGTAAGTGTAGACAGAATCAATGGATGGGAGGCTAGTTTGTGTGATGGACTGGGCTACATTCACAACCCATTGTAATTTCTTGCTGTCTTGGTCAGAGCAGGAGCCATACCAAGTTGCGATACTTGAAAGGATGCTTTCTATGGTGCATTTGTAAAAATTGGACAATCTGAATTTCCTTAGCCTCCTGAGAAAGTGGAGGTGCTATGGGCTTTCTTAACTATAGTATAAGCATGGGGTGACCAGGACAGGTTGTTGGCGATCTGTAAACCTAGAAACTTGAAGGTCTCAATATTTCCACTTCATTGCAATTGATGTAGACAGGACTATGTCCTCCACTACTTTTCCTGAAGATGTGAAGACCCGATATGGAATCAAAATTAATGTTTAATGATATTAGAAAAATAGAAAAGATAGAGTTCAAGTGCCAGGGGAAAATACTCCAGGGGAATATCACAGTGAATAAAAACCACTGGATCAGTAGGTTGGACCTCCTATCAGATGTACTAAATATGTTCAATGTTATTCTACTTGTTGGATGAGATTTCCTTACCAGAAATAGGAATCAGATCCTCTCTAAAATCCTGCTTGATCTGGTCCTCCTTGAACAGGTGATGTCACCCCCATCTGCCTCCCCACCATGCATAATGTTCCTGGATTTCTGTCTCGTGTTCTTAGCTTAGTTGTACTTTGAAGGTGATGTACAGTTCAGCATATGGAAATACAATGTGACTGAAATATATTGCTCACTCCATAATGGCCTTAATTTGCAACCCACGGGCAAAAAAACACTTAGAAACTCATTTGGGGACCTAAATCAACAATTACTTAATGCCTAGTTCTGCAGTTTTTTTTTGCAAAATGGCATACCAGCGTCACATATAACCACGGGCTGAAAATCACCTATGAATTGGTGCCAGTGTAAAATATGCTGACCCACAAAAATGACAGCAATGCATATTTTAGCACTACATTAAGGAGAAATGGATTAAAACAAACATCTGTATGGGTTCATCATGCCGACTCATCAGCTGTGCAAAGGTTCTAATGAATGGTGGGAGACATTTTTATTGATTGTATGACTCAATGGTGAAACCGAAGGGTGTTAATTATATTGTTGATGCATTCACCCATTGCCATCGCAGGCTTAATTCCACCAGCTGAGTTAAGAACTCTTTTACAAAATTGTAAATATAGAGCATATAATTAGCAGATATTGAGATACTTGATCAGTTACATTTAATTGAGCCATTAATAGATTCTTGTTCCTTTCTGCTGCCTACTCTCTATTCATCATATATAACATTAGGAACCAGATAATCTGAACTAGATCCAGGTCTCATTTACAGATAACACCAAAAATAATCTGTTTGCTCATTGGACCATTCCTTTTAATTAGTGTGCTTAGGTGGCTGTTCAAACTTTTTGTTTGTTTAATGGTTAGCTAATAAGTGTTCCCATTTTTAATTTTTTGCACAGTAATTACAATTTTTCATTTAATTTTGTCTTCTAGAGTGTATTTCTGAAGGGGAGTCATACGGACTTGAAACATCAACTTTGTTTTTAACTCTCCACAGATACTGTCAGGCCTGCTGAGTTTTTCCAGCATTTTCTGTTTTTAGTTGGTCTTTAGGTAACTTGTTTATGTGCCTCTTGCCAATTTTGCTGCAAATTATAACAAAATGCAATTGGGCAGTAATTCTCAGTCCAAAACTAAATTGAAAATTTATCATCAATTGTATATCTAGCCGTATCCTGCTATACCTGGAAAATCCAAGCCTGAAAGAAATGCTAGAAATTGCCTTTGGCGATATTAATAGATGATATTCCTCTGTCCTCTATCTTAGCAGAGTTATTAACTCATGTGAAATAATAAAGAAAGGAGCATCATATAAATGCATAGGATTTTTGTCTGCCAATGGTCACCACAATAATTCCTAGCCTGCCTCCACTGAGCAGCATTTTGTAAATCTCTTTTTTGTTTATTTTCCAAACTTGACATGAAAGTATTGCAATTCAGATGGGTCACTGTATCATGAAAATGCTATCATACAAATTGCCTGTGAAATCACTGTGAAATTAATGCAGATGCTTTTTCATTGTTCTCCCACCTACTCCCAAAATATTGTTCCCTCAGTACCAAAAGTGGTGTTATGTTAGATCTCTTAAGTGACTAGTGTACTTTCTTGTCCCTTAAGTGCTGAAAACAGCTCCTGTAAGAATTCCGTGAAAGTAAGGTCTCCTTGCACCATACTCTTCAAAAGCCTTTAGCTAACGGACTAGGTAAAGTTTTAGGAAGCAATGTGAGGAACTTAAATCATAATTTAATAACAGCTAAGCCTTTTCACTGACCTTTAATTGGACATTAAACAAATGTCAAAGCCACTACAAGTCAGACTCGGTAGAATCTAGTACAACTCATTCCACTGCGTGTACATAAAGAAAGCTGCTTCCCAAGGACAAAATTATAAATGACATTTTATTGCTCTCAGTCTTAATAAAAATCTATATGGCTCTTCATCTTGAAAGCAATAACTATTGTGTTTGCTACAGTAACCTCCTGGACTTGTATTTTCTGTCCATGCAGAGCACAATGATGGATGAAGGAGTTATTTTACTGATCAGTAAGAGTCAATATTTTTGCTTGAAGTTCACTAAAATCAAGACTTAAGGTAAAAACCAAACTGATTAGTAAGTTTGTGGATGGCACATAGATTGGGGGAGCTGCTGATAGCGAGGAGGGTTGCCAGAGGGTACAGCAGCATATAGAGAGACTGGAAACTTGAACAGAGAAGTAGGCAGAATTTAATCTGGACAAATGCAAGGTGATGCTTTTTGGCAGATCTAATGCAGGAAGGAAGTATACAATAAATGGCAGAACCCTTAGAAGCATTAACATACAGTGAGATCTAGATGTACAGGTCCAAAGTTCCATGAAAGTAGTAATACAAATGGATAAGGTGGTCAAGAAAGTGTTTGGCATGTTTGCCTTCATTGGTTGAGGCATAGAGTATAAGATTTGGCAAGTCATGTTTAAGCTGTATAGAACTTCAGTTAGGCACATTTGGAACAATGTGTATAGTTCTGGTTGCCACACTACTAGAAGGATGTAGAAGGGTACAAAAAATGTTTACCACGATGTTGATTTTGATTTGATTTGATTTATTATTGTCACATGTATTAACACACAGTGAAAAGTATGGTTTCTTGTGCGCTATGCGGACAAAACATACCATTCATAGAAAAGGAAACAAGATAGTGCAGAATATAGCGTGACAGTCATAGCTAGGGTGCAGAGAAAGATCAACTTAATGTGAGATAAGTCCATTCAAAAGTCTGACAGCAACAGGGAAGGAGCTGTTCTTGAGGCAGTTGGTAATGTAATGTCAGACTTTTGTATCTTTTTTCCAATGGAGGAAGGTGGAAGAGAGAATGTCTGGGGTGCGTGGGGTACTTAATTACGTTGGCTGCTTTGCTGAGGTAGCGGGAAGTGTAGACAGAGTCATTGGATGGGAGGTTAGTTTGTTGCCCGGTTTGGAGGATATTCACTATGAGGAGAGATTGGACAACCAATTTGTTTTCACTTGGACATCAGTGGTTGAGCAGTGACCTGATAGAAGTTTACAAAACTATGAGAGGCATGGATGGAATGGATAGTCAGAGTCTTTTTCCCGGGGTAGAAATGTCAGTTACTCGGGGACATTCGTTTAAGGTAAAAGGGGGGAATTTTAAAGGAGATATGAAAGACAAGTTTTTACACACAGGGTGATAAGTGCTTGGAATGTGCTGCCAGAGGAGTGGTAGAAGCAGATACAATAGCAACGTGTAAGACTCATCTTGAAAGATACATGAATAAGCAGGAAATAGAAGGTAATGGACTGCATAGAGGCAAGAGGTCTTTCGAAAGGTTTCATATGTTAGCACAGACTTGGTGGGCTGAAAGGCCTGTCCCTGTGCTGTACTGTCCTTTGTTTCTTTAGATTTTAGATTGGACTGTACGAACTTGGTTAAATTCTTATACCTGTCTTGTTGCATTCATATATTTGGATATTTGTTTGCATTTCTTGGTTTAAATTGAATGACTCAGTAACTTCCATTTGAGATAAAAATCAAATTCTTACACAATTCAAAACAAACACTTTAATGAAAGTTTCAATTTCAAAACATGCCCTTTTTTTGTCCTTTGTTGAATAATTTGTGGGAATTATTATTACAGTTCTTCCACATGTGCATCTACATTGTTTCTCTCAAACAGAAAATATCTTTCCTCTGAAGCAGATGAAAGTACCTAGTATCTTTGATGAAATCTTTCTTAAGTCTAAAAGGTATCTGTTATATTTGGCTGCTTTGAGATTTCTTCAGAGTTTCAATTCTAACTGACCTTGACAGTTCTCAGATTACTCAAGTGACCAGCATTATGTGGGGCAGATCTGATCTTCCACTGGAACAATCTACAGGCAAAAGGATCTGGGACGCCAGTTATGCAACAAAAGGAAATGTCAGGCCAGCCAAGAAAGTGCTGAGGCAGCTTGCCCTACTTGTTGGAGGACTCCATTGTGTACCAAGTGCATTGTTTAAAGGCAATCCCTTCTCCAGGTCTGTAATGTGCTTTCCAGGTGTTAGGGCCGAGGGTATTGAACACAAGGGGACTAAAGAAGGATTCTGTGGGAGATTCACTGGTCTATTCGCCATTAGCAAGAATCCCGATGACATGCTGAACAGGGCATCAGGGCTACAACGGGATTGCCACTGGGTGTCAAAGCATTTCCAATTCACCAGGCCAATCCACCGGCCCCGATTAGGTATCTGACCAGACTGGATAAGAACCTGATGATGATGCAAAAGTGATTAAATGTCATTAGCTAGCTTGAAGCTCACCTTCACCCTTTTCCTCAGTGGCTTTGGTGCTGGTCATGACCAGCGTGGATCTGGCGCCTTGGGCTCAAGATGGGTCAAAGAGTTAAGTGCAGTGCCCATGTGCCCCTATGCTGCTGCCAGGCTGCATAGGAAGGGTCCCTAAAGGCTCCTGGGGTTGGGTGGGTTCAACTGGGGGAAGGCATTCACATTGGTACTCTTCCCCAGGATGGGGGTTTAGTGGTTAGACTGCCCCCTTTAGGAAACTTGAACGTCACTCCTAGTATGGTGATTTCAGGTACCTCTCTAATTAAAGTCTTCATTCTGGTCTGTGGACTGTGAAACATTTCAAGTGAGTTGGTCACTTTAATCTCCATGCCCCCTGGACAACTGGCAAGCATCCAAATGCTTGGGCAGCACAGTGGCACAGTGGTTAGCTGCCTCACAATACCAGGGACCCAAGTTTGATTTCCACCTTGGGTCACTGTCTGTGCAGAGTCTGCATGTTCCCCCTGTATTTGTGTAGGTTCCCTCTGGGTGCTCTGGTTTCTTCCCCCAGTCCAAAAGATGTGCTGGTTAGGTGCATTGGCCATGCTAAATTCTCCCTCTGTATAGCTGAACAGGCACCAAAGTGTGACGAATAGGGGATTTTCACAGTAACTTCATTGTAACCCTACTTGTGACACTAATAAATAAACTTCAAATCCCAGCGGCACTCTGTTCTACAGAAGGAATTCCCCTTTCTCCCTGTCAGAACTTGCAGGTGTGGGAAGATTCATTTCAAGTTCTCTGACTGACAGGACAAGTCACTTTCAATGGGTGGGGAGGTGAGGGGGAGGGTATTCCCTTCCCCTCTACCATTCACTCAGTCTTAACACTGCATTTATTCCTCGCCTCAGAGCCACCCTAGAAAAGTCACATGCTTGGAAACCCTCTGAAGTCCATTGCTTTCCTTTGAAGTACTTTCCTTTCATTCAATTTCATAGTGCAATCTAACAAACATTGATCAACAGCTTAATGGTTTTTGCAAAGCCTGTGGTGTTTATCTTTTCCTTCACAGTTGAATGCACCTGAATAACCCTCCATTGTTGCACTGCAATATTTGCACAAAAGAGGAACTGAGAGCACTTAGCTGCTTTTGTGGTTGCCTGCACTTGTGAACCAGAACCTTTGACCTCTATAGAAAGGATGGCAGTGGCCTTGACCACCAACATCCTGCAGAACACACAGTAGCTGCTGGGATATGCGTTCAGATCAGTTCTCCATTACTCTAGTCATGGGTACAATGCAGCAATGTCTCAGTGAAATGGGAGTAGGATACCTCGATCACCTCCAGGTGCCACATTTCTTCAAGGATCCAGGGAAGTGTTGTGTACCAAAGGGAAGAGAAACACCAGCAAGGCACTATAGGGGCTTCATCCCAGAAGATTCCAAGGGTGCCCTGCTGCTCAACCATTCATCCATCAGTGACTTCATTAGCTCTAACAGGTTCAGCCAAGGAGGGTGCACCTTTACCTGAGCAGGGGACCCATTATACGCTGTGATTTTCTTGGCCTTAGGTTACTGGAGGATGCACACCAAAGACATCTCAGTCAACGGGGCTTAGCAGTCAACTATGTCCTGCACCTAACCTATAGGTGATAGGACTTGACTTCGGTGTAGTGCAAGGATAAGAAAGATAAAGGGATTTTGAAGGCACACAGGTGACACCAGTGTTCAACCATTGCAAATGAATCTGAGAATCCCTACAGTGCAGAAGAGGCCACTCGGCCCATCGAGTCTGCACCAACTCACTGACAGAGTTTATTACCCAGACCCTCTCCCTCACCCAATCCCCATAGCCCTCCACATTTACCATGGCTAATCAATCTAACCTACACATATTGGGACACTAAGTGGAAATTTGCCACAGCCTATCTACCTAACCTGCACATCTTTGGATTGTGGGAGGAATCCGGAGCACCTGGAGGAAACAAACGCTGACACAGGGAGAACATGCAAACAGACAATGACCCGAAAGCCATAACTGAACCCCAGTCCCTGGAACTGGGAGGCAACAGTGTGAAACACTGTGCCATCATGCCACCCCTATATATTTTTGGCACTTGTGACTTGCACTGTTTGGAAGTGTCCTGAATTCTCAACTTACTGTTACCTGTTTCCATGGTCACCAGCATTCAAGGGCATGCGATGTGGGTCAAGAATGCCGTCCTGTAGAGTCACTTCTCTCACATTATCAACATTTTGATTATTAAATATTCTGACATAACGATACTTCTGCACTGACCATCATCTCTGAGTATGTGGCATGCGCATGCAGCATGCAATCCATTACACACTGCTCACCATGTAATGAGCTCTGAGAATGATGTCTGCAGCAAAGGCATTACATCTTCTGCTGATTTTGCCCTGCTGTGGGATGTGAGTAGATGCAAAGAATCTTCAAGAAGTGTTAAGTAGACTATGTCAAGAAGTGCAAGCTTAATGTGGTTCAATGAGAATCAGGGACCAGTTATAAAGTCATAGAGTCATAGAGGTTTACAGCATGGAAACAGGCCCTTCGGCCCAAATTGTCCATGCTACTTTTTTTTAAACCACTAAGCTAATCCCAATTGGCCCACATTCCTCTATACCCACCTTATCCATATAACTGTCTAAATGCTTTTTAAAAGATAAAATTGTACCTGCCTCTACTACTACTTCTGGCAACTTGTTCCAGACATTCACCCCTCTCTGTATGAAAAAATTCATCCTCTGTGTGAAAGAATTGCTCCTCTGGACACTTTTGTATCTCTCCCCTCTCACTTTAAACCTATGCCCTCTAGTTTTAGATTCCCCTACCTTTGGCAAAAAATATTGACTATCTAGTTGATCTTGCCCCTCATTATTTTGTAGACATCTATAAGCTCACCCCTCAAACTCCTATGCTCCAGAGAGAAACGTCCCAGTCTATCTAGCCTGTCCTTATAACTCAAACCATCAAGTCCCAGTAGCATCCTAGTAAATCTTTTCTGCATTCTTTCTAGTTTAATAATATTCTTTCTATAATAGGATGACCAGAACTGCACACAATATTCCAAGTGTGGCCTTATCAATGTCTTGTACAACTTCAACAAGATGTCCCAACTCCAATATGCAATGTTCTGACCAATGAAACCAAGCATGCCAAATGCCTTCTTCACCACTCTGTCCACCTGTGACTCCACTTTCAAGGAGCTATGAACTTTTACCCCTAGATCTCTTTGTTCTGTAACTCTCCCCAATGCCCTACCATTAACTGAGTAAGCCCTGTTCTGGTTCAATCTACCTCGCATTTATCTAAATTAAACTCCATCTGCCATTCATCAACCTACTGGCCCAATTGATCAAGATCCCATTGCAATTGGAGATAACTTTCTTCACTGTCCACTATGCCACCAATCTTGGTGTCATCTGCAAACTTACTAACCGTGCCTCCTATATTCTCATCCAAATCATTAACATAAATGACAAATAACAGTGGACCCAGCGCTGATCCCTGAGGCACACCACTGGCCACAGGCCTCAGTTTGAAAAACAACGCTCTACAACCACCTTCTGTCAAGAAGCCAATTTTGTATCCATTTAGATTCCTCAACATGGAACCCGTGAGATTGTTAGAAACCTCTCCCACCTCCCAGTTAAGATGCACAGAGAAGCATACGCGAGAGGCCAAATGGTCTTCTCATGCCATTCTCCCATGTGCAGTCATGTTTCTCATTCTGCTTGAAACATTGTTCTGCAACGTCAACACCCCCACCCAGCTCCCCCACCTCCCAACACCTGCCCCATCCCCCCCCCCCCCCCGCCCCGCCCACCCCCCACCCACCCCCTCCCATTCATTGGGCACAGATGTGAGGGTGATATGCAATTCCTGCTGAGATAAGATTTGATGTTGCTTTCAAGGTGTCATGTATACGGACTTTGTAAGGGCTTGAGCAACATTTAATTTCAAGGCCAAGGGAGGCAGAATGCTGTTCAAATTCTAATGTGCGCATTGGGTACAAGTGATATCATTTGGTACATTCAAAGGATCACACCACCAGCAGAGGTGATGCTGAAAAGTGCAATTTAATTCATAAATTGTCATAAATTAAGGTACATAAGAGTTAACTATAATGTGTGTTACAAATAAGGAACAGTGGCCTGCCAGCCAGCAGAGGATAAAAACACAAATAATAAAGGACAAGTTTCAGCAGCTTAATCTGCCTGGAACCTGTTAGATTGGTATTAGATTGTCATGGCTTGTGTGCCACATTGTACCCTTGCAATTTCTTTTGCATGCGCCCCTGTGACATCCTGGCCCTCATCATCATCATCACCTTCCCTGTCCTCATCATCAGAGGAGTCATCTCAGTTCTTCATGTCCCCCTTACGCAAGACATCCCTCCTTTGTTGTACAACGTTGTACAGGGCACAGCAGACAGTGATGATCCAGACACTCTTGGTGGGGAGAATTGGAGAGTGCTGCCTGAGCAGTCGAAACATCTAATTCACACCGTTAGGAGGTCTTTCATGTGCTCAGTTGTGGCCCTTGTGGAAGCATGTGTAGCATTGTAGTTTCCCTCAATGGTACACTGTGAATAATGAACTAGTGTCAACATCCCTATGCTCATTGATCTACATTGGCTCCCAGCTAAGCAAGGCTTCAATTGTTAGATTCTTATCCTTGCTTTCAAATTCTTCCATTGGTTTACTGCTTCTAGTCTGACTACAGCCCAACCATCCTTGCAAAACATCCATGATCCTCTTTAATTTTCCCAATTTTAATGCCTGTACTAATGATGGCTGAGTCTTAAGCATCTGAAGTCCTAATCTCTGCAATTTCTTCCCCTAAACCTCTTGACATCTTTTTGGAGCCATTCCTTTAAATCTGCCTTGTCTTTTGACCAAGCATCACCCCTGATATTCTCTGATGTAACTCAGCATCGGACTTTCAATGCAAGTTGTTGAAAATCAGATGGCTTGACATTTCCATAGACTTGCCACCTGCCTGAATCCCCAATAGTGATTCCTATTGTCCGTGTTTGAAACTAGTGGTAAATTGGAACTATTATGGTTGGCCTTTTCATTTCATTAACAGCAGGATGAATATCTGTATCACTGACAGCAATAATAAACTCTAGCAGAATGTTGGTGTGGTTTGGAGAATGCTCTCTCACTTACAATTATCCCATGCGCTGAAAAATTGATATGCAGAATGAGAAAATCGGGAGTCTAATATTCAAGCAATTTCAGCTGTTTGTCGATTGCCAATTTTACAATGAGTTCTTGTGAGCTTCTTCTGGTTGTGGGTTACTTTCAGCTATTGGTTTCTGCAAAAACGATATATGGAGGAGCAAGGCTATTTTTAAAACACTTATAGTCTGCAGATCTTTGTTATCCAGCATTTGTTGTTATATTAGATGTCATCAGCCAATTTATTTTGCGTGTAATTATTTTCCTGTGGCCTCACAATCTATCTTGGGTCTCAAATAAACATTGTTGTAAAGGTTGACAATGTTTTTCTACTTTGAGTTTTTCAGCACATGATTTTTATTTCATTCATTACAGTAGATTAAAATAATCAAGAGATGGTACATGTTGGACTTTAGAAGTGCCTCAAAATCACTGTAGAGTGGATACACTGTGTTAGTAATGATTTTTAGGGGATTATTTTTGCATGTGTCTGTATGATCTGTCTGCTTCTGAATTACTGACGTAAATATACAAAGACTGTATCACAAAATTTAGTGCTGGACAAACAAAGGGTAAGATGATGGAACTCAAGCTCTTGCATGGTTTCAGCTGCAGCCTATTCCAAAAACATGCCCTGTTTTGCGCCAATTCTGTAGCACTAATTTTTAGAATGTTGTCTTTGCTACACAATTAACTGCAGCACAGTTTGATTGTTCTACCAGACTTGTTAAATGAGTGGGATATGTTGCAAGAAATGGTGTTCCTACTAAAATCAGATGTTTTTGGGTCAAAATGGATGGTGTACAGGAAATGACGAAGGGGAGGCAACCACAGAATGATTTAATTTAACGTAATAAGTAATCAGTAGTACTTAAGACCAATAGCTAAGTGTATAGCTGTAAAAGTGCTAAATTCATTGAAAGGAACAAATATGTCTCTGGATCAGAGAAGGTTACCCACTTAGAATCATAGAATCCTACAGCGCAGAAGGAGGCCATTTGGTCCATCGAGTCTGCACCAACCACAATCCCACCCAGACCCTATCCCCATAACCCCATGCATTTACCCTCGCTTGCCCCCCTGACACTAAGGGGCAACTTAGCATGGCCAATCCACCTAACCTGCACTCCTTTGGGCTGTGAAAGGAAACCGGAGCACCCAGAGGAAACCCTCACAGACACGGGGAGAATGTGCAAACTCCACACAGACGCTGACCCAAACTGGGAATCGAACCGGGGCCCTGGTGCTGCAAGGCAGCAATTCTACCGCTATGTCACCGTGCCGCCCCAATAAGCTTCTGACTCCAGACATTTATGTAAATGTAAAACTGCAGTTGCAGGTGAGTGAAACATTTGCAAGTTAAAAGATTCAACAGACAGGATAATTCATACCTAAAACGCATGGCCAGGCAAAATAAATGTGTCTCAAAATAGATAGTTAAAAAAAAATTAATAAGGAGAGAAAAATGCCCTCTATAAAAGCTAACAATGTTGTTGTATTTTGAAAGATGCCCGATACCATTTGCTCCAAGTGTCCATCTATTGAATTGGTATGCCTCTTCTTATTTCAAATTTGGGGTCCTATGTTATAAATAAGATGCTGATTTCTAATTTTGGGCTGAAGTCGAAACAGACTTCAACCACTGAGAGATGGAACTAAAGAGGCCCGCTAAGCCTGAATGGGAATTTTTAAAAATTTGATCTCATAGGGGCACTTTTGCTCCCCTGTGAGTTAAGCCTGAACTGGAGACGTTCTAATATCAGTGTCACTGAGATCAGAATAAGCCAAATCACTGCAGTTTTACATTTAAATACATGTCTGTAGTCAGGAATGTATTACGGCGGCACAGTGCTACAGTGGTTAGCACTGCTGCCTCACAGCATCAGGGACTTGAGTTCGATTCTGGCCTAGGGTAACTGCATTGCGTTTGCACATTCTCCTCATGTCTTTGTGGGTTTTCTCCAATGGTACAAAGATGTGTAGGTAAGGTGGATTGGCCATGGTAAATATGCAGATTACGGGGTGTGGGTGGGATACTCTTTCAGAGAGTTAATACAGATTCAATGGAGCAAATGACCTCTTTCTGAATTTTAAGGAATCTATGGTTCTATAGTTCTAACAATAATAGTGCACTTGTGCAGCCACAAGTGAAATCAAAACTTTTAAATCTTGCATCCACTACCATTCTTCTAGGTACTCTCCTGACGTTGAGATGACTTATGAGGGCTACTAAAACAGACATGTGTGCTCTTATATATGTTAATATGAAAAAATACGTGATAGCATGACTCCTTTAAAGGGCAATTATTTGTGGGTCATTACTTGAGGGCCTATTGGAACGGAACACTGGAACCTCAGCCTATCGAGCGTTAGGGCGCAGATCCAGATAAGTAGAACCTGCAGTGTGAGCCAGGTGTCAGTTGGCCTAGACTTGTATCTGTATGGAGAATGAGTGAAGTTTTATTAATTCATTCACAATTGATAGATTTAGCTATTTTTAATTCAATGGAGCAGCTAAGGAATGATTGTTTCAAACCCTTTGGGGATCCATAAATCAAACTAACCAAATTTGCAGTATAAACCCTGTCCCCTCCAAACCCACAAATAAATTGCCAACACTATACATTATTTCACTTTTGACTTTACTTTAACAAGAATTGGAAACAACATAAATTAACAAGAAAATCATGAATTAAGAACTACAAATCACATTTGGTATAGCAGATACAACAAATACTCTCTTACAGAGTTGGTAGGCAATCCACTTTGTTTGTATGGTCCCTGTTTCAATCACACAGTTTTCCAAGCAGAATTCCAATTCATTTTCCTCAAGGTTTTGGCCAATTCTCAATAGGCAAGAGTTTTCACATAAACCAGGCTCCCTTGTAATCTTTCCCCTATGGCACACTTCCTTGTGACATTTTCCCATGTAGTCCCATGGATCTACTGGAATTGTCTTTCTCTTTGCAAGATATGGCCGATTCTGGACACTCAATTACTCAGAAGTGAAAGAAAGAGAGGCAGCAGTCATAAATGTGCTCTCCAAATAATCAGGAATCGAGATTCTGACTCAGCTTGTTGACCACCCTTCACCTGTTCAGCTGTACCCTTTCATTCTTCCGGTTGGTATGGTTTTCTACTATGGCTTTCTATTTTAACCTCTTTCCTGTTGGTATTGTGTCCAGGTCAAAGATCACTAGATCACATGGACTATGGTTTCCTAATATTCAAAAATTATAATTGATTCCTTTACAATCAATACAAACTCTCAAAAGTCCTCGTCAAGCATATTTTTAAATTATAGATTCCTCAAACATTTTAAAACAATTACATTTTTTTCTTTCTGGTACTGCTTCTAGTTCAGAAATTGTCATATAATGGATTTTTCTTTGTGTTTCTCTTTGCGTGGCAGACAGATTTCACAGGCATGTTTGAGGGTTGAGGTGTTAATCCAGAATTCTCTGCAGTTAAAAGTACATTTCAAAACACACATTTCAAAACACAACCATTTGTAAAGTTTAGAATTCATGTCACTCACAATGTAGGTAGAATTAGGATTAAGGTTCTGCAGAGTAATTTTGAGAAGCAACGAGCAATAGAACATAGAACATAGAACATAGAACATTACAGCGCAGAACAGGCCCTTCGGCCCACGATGTTGCGCCGACCAGTTACAAAACAATGACCCACTAACGTAAACCAATCCCTTTTCGTCCATAAACCTATCCACGGATCTCTTAAACGCCCCCAAACTAGGCACAATGGTACAAATAAACAGCAGAATCTCAAAAGTTACTAATTTCTGGATTACTGTCTTAGATACTTGCATATAGATTAGAGGTTTAAATACATGGCTGAAGAAAATGTCATGGGAGACAGGGGTTCAATTCACTGGACCCTGGTATCAGGTTTGGGGGAACGGGGATATTGGAATGGACTACACTAAAACTAGGCTTGAACAGCATCCTGCAGAGGCATTGTTGAAAGATTTAAACTAATAAGGGAGAGGAATGATTCAGGTAAAGGTAAGCATTTAAGTCTGTTGTAGGGTAGAAGAACGATTTGATTAAAATCAAGCAAATTATACCAGGAAGGACATAAGTGAGAGCAAGAGAGGTTGGTGCATGATGCCCAGGAGCATCATGCCCTACTCTGTAATCTGTTTAAAAATAGTACTAATAAACAAATGTTAAGCAGAAACCAGAGTATGACAGCAATCTGTCCACTAACCAAGCACTATACATGGAATTCCCAAACAGAAGACCAGCTCCGTTTGGGCTGGGGAATATGGCACCCTATAAAATCCAGCCCTAGGGCCCAAAATTTTAAACAAGGCCTATTAGAAAACATTGAGGAATAAGTTCGCTGAGGTAGATTGGGAATTTAGATTAAAAGATATGAGAAGAAATAAGTACTGGCAAAAGTTTTTTGAAAAGCATAATCGTTAATAAATATGTATTCCTTTCAGCAATAACAACACAACTAATGAAGTTACTCAACCACGACTAACCAGATAAATTAAAAAATATTGTTAGTTTAAAAGAAAAAGCTTACAATTTGACAAAAAAGAATAGTAAGCCACAATGGCTGCTATGTACGAAGGTAGGCTATTTAAAAGGCCTGGCTCAGTTCTCTGGAAATTTGCCCCAGTTGTATTGTTAAATATCAGGTCCTGCAACCCACACTACTATCTTTCACTACATCGACTCTCCATGCCCTATCAATGCCATCTCATGAGAATCCATGACCCTCCACCCACATCCAATGGCCTTCTTGCCCTGCATGCCAATCTATGTCCCAATTCATCCCCATGGTCCCTTCAAGCCACTACCAAATTAATGACAGGTCATGCATACCCACACCATTTGTCTTTACATTTCAACTCACCCAATATCCACCTTGGACACATCTCAGCAGCTATGCTGAGATTAAATAAAATTATAAGTACCTATTACAGACTTCACTAAGTAAAAATATTCTAGATTAGAACATGTAATTGCATTTTTTCAATCTTCTCGAATTCTGTAGATTCTAGAATGGTCCATGTGGATTGGAAGTTAGTAATTAAAACCCCATTGCTTGAGAAAGGTAGTGAAAGAAAATGATGAACTATAGTCCAGTTAGTTTGACATCTGCAACAAGGAAATTGTTTAAGTCTGTTATTAAGGATGTGGTAACAATGTATTTGAAAAAGTTCACAGTATGATTAGGCAGTGTGAACAGCTTTTCATCCTTTTATGAAAAGGGAAATTGTGTTTGACAAATCTATCTTTTTGATGATGCAATGAGTGGTATAGATAAGGGAGACCCAGTGGATGTGGTATATTTGGATTTTCAGAAGGCATTCAATAAGATGAGACACAGGAGGTTGTTATATACAATTAAGGTTCATGGTATTTGGAGTAGCATATTAACATGGACTGAGGGTTGGTTAATGAAAAGCAAGCAGAGAATATGATTAAATTAATAACTTTGAGATGCAGGTTGCAACATGTGGGGTACCACAAGAATCTATGTTTGAGCCTCAGCTATGGTAATCTTTATCAATGGCTCAGTGAGTGGAGCATGTTTCATACATTGATGTGTGTTGATGATATAAAGTTAACTGCGAAAGTAAGCAATGAAGATGATACAAAGAGTCTGCAAAGTGAGATAAACTGATGATTACATGATTTGGTAACACTGTGGCAGATCAAATATAATGTTTAGATGTGTGAAATTATTCACTTCGATCGGAAGAATGAAAAAACAAAGGTGAGAGATCAGTCAAATTCAGCATTCAGATGAATTTGAGGATTCGTGTACACAAATTACAAAAAGTTAACTTAGAGATATAGCAAACAATTAATAAGCGCTATCCAACTTTTAATTTAAATGCCTTGCAAGCCTTCTAGTTTAATGAGACAAACAAGGACACCATTCAACTATTTTTTACTTTAATACTTCTGGTACCAATTCAAACATAAACAGTTGCAACTCATTAACTCTTTTACTGAACTTTAACACTTCACTAAACATCAACTCTCAACTGAACTTTAACTTTTAATTGAACATCAACTTTAATTATTTAACTGTAAAAAGATACTACCAAGTTTAGGAAAAACCTTGGCCAAGAAATATTCTCGATGTAGAGTCTATTTTCTTTTCTGAAGCATCTTTCGGGGTACAGGTCTTGCGATGGTTAGTCTCTGTAGAGTTATCGCTGACAGACAAAAAAACTGCATATTTCTTTTGTTCACAAATCCTCTATTTGCTCCCAGAAGATTCTTTGTCACCCAACCAAATGTGTTACCAGAAACTGATCACGTGCCTCAAGCATCCAATGAAATTGCTTGCAAATGATGCCATTACGCTACGTTCAAACTGTATGCTCCTTACATAACCGTAATAAAATTCAAAGCCATAATGTCTGGGTCAATATAAATAACTTCCCTTATTTGGCCATCACAGGAAGCTTCAGATCACAGCTCCCAGACCAGATACCTGACCCAGAGCAACTTTGCAACCTGCACTTGGTTTTAATTATAAGTTGACCAAAAATCCTGGCTATCTTAACTCACAGACAGAATAGCCATTTTAAAGCCACTAATGCAATTATTGTTGTTAAATCATTGTTGTAGCCATTCTTTCTCCATTCACAAAAGGTAAAAGGCATGTTACCCTTGATTGTAAAAGATTTAGATAATAAGAGTAAGTTTTGCTGCAATTGGGCTTTGGTGAAACTATACCTGAAGTGTTATATATCATTTTGATCTCCTTACCCAAAGAAGGATATATTTGCCTCAAGGGAGGCTGGAATAAATGCTCACTAAATTGATTTTTCGGATGATACTGCTGGCTTATGGAGAGAGATTGAGAACGTTCTATATTCTTTGGTTATTAAAAGAATGGAAGTTGATCTCATGGAAACATGTTCAATTCTTAGAGGTCTTGACAGGGTAAATGTGGAGAAACTGTTTTCCCCTGCTGGAAAGTCTAAAACTCAGGGTTAGAACTTCACAATGAGAGGTTGGCCAAATAGGATTAAGATGAGAAATTTTTTCACCCAAAGAATGCTCAGTTTGGACTGAGTTTTTGGACTGAGAATTCTCCATTGATAAAAAACAGTTGCACTTCAAGATTAGCTTATTATTACTCACTACATGTTTGAGCCAATACTATCTTGAGATCTCCTTATCTCTTCTTAAAGGTACTCTGTCTTTACCATGGTGATCCTCCAATGCAAAATATAAGTCAAAAACAGAAAATCTTTGACATTACAATAAATGGATCGTGAGAAATATTTATATCAGAAACAGCTAGCCGGTTTGAATAAGCATTACAAATTCCCCATTTGTTCCATTAATGTTGCCCTTTTGATGTTGGGGCTGCACAGTTTTGTATAAACAAGATAAATCTACCGCAGTCTCAGAATTCATACCAGCTATAAGGCCTCTTGGGATGGTTGGCCTTGCATGGTAATGTTTCCGTTGATTATATTGTGAATAGGAAGATTGAATAAGCTGCCACGTGTTCAAGGGATATTACATTCTCAAAATATTAAGATATGAATCAGTGGAAGAATGGTTCAGCACTATTAAACAAACATGGTCTAGGTTAAAGGAAAAGCAATGCATCATTAAGAGCAAAATGAAATGCACACACGCAAGGTAAAACAAAGAATTTTAACTCTTAAACCACAGTCAGGTATGGAAATAGCAGTCTCCCTTTGCTGTCTATTTTTAAATATTTTTTCTCACACACTGACAGCATTTTAGTTCTCATAAATACAGCTGTTTTGCCAAATCAATAGAATGGCTGCAGCACAGAAAAAGGCCATTCAACTCATCATGTCTGTGCTAGCTCTCTGCAAGAGCAATTCACAAAGTGCCATTCCCTTCTGCCTTTTCCACATGGCCCTGCAATTATTTTCTCTCCAGATAATGATCCAATTTTCTTTTGAAAGCTAAGATTGAATCTGCCTTCACCACACATTTAGGCAATGATTTCCAGATCATAACAACCTGCTGCGCACAAAAAAATCCCCATGTTGATATTGTTTTGTTTGCCAATCACCTTAAATGTGAATTCATTGGTTCTCTATTGTTTCACTAATGGAAACAATGTAAAACTAAAAGCAAATAAATGTGGATGCTGGAATCTGAAACAAAAAACAGAAAATGCTGGAAAATCTCTGCAGGGTCTGACAGCATCTGTGGAAAGAGAAAGAGCCAACATTTAGAGTTCAGATGACCCTTCAGAGCTCTGACGAGGGGAAATTCAGACTCAAAACTCTATTCTCTCTCCACAGATGTTGTCAGACCTGCTGAGATTTTCCAGCATTTTCTGCTTTACCTTTCTATCTACCCTGTCTAGGCCCCTTGTGATTTTGAACACCTCTATTAAAAGGAGAACTGCCCCAGTTCTTTACTTGTTGAACAAATGTCTTATTTTCTCATTAAAAGTTAATCGGCAGGTCTGTAATTCTGTTCATCCACATTCTAAACAAAAAATAAAAGTTATGATCCATTGAACTGGAATCCATTCTGAGACCTAATTACCTAGTTGTAGAATCATAATGTTAACATAAACCCATATAAAACACTGGGTTGGAACTGAGCCACGACAGATCAGCCATGATCTTATTGAATGGCGGGGCAGGCTCGAAGGGCTAGATGGCCTACTCCTGCTCCTATTTCTTATGTTCTTATGTATTGCAACCTGTTCTGAGCATCACACTTTACGTAATTGAACTTCTTCATTCCTGGAACTAGCTTTCCTGCGCAATGCCTTCTCATCCTTCATAAAGTGGATGAGAAGCCAATGATGGTACACAACACGCCCCTTACTTTAAATTGGCAAAGTGTGGGGGAATCTGGATGGAAAATCTGCCTGCTTCTCTGTGGAGAAATACAACAGTTTTCAGTCTGAAACCTCTACCACTTTCTGAGAAAATTCCACCCATTGTTGTTTTTTTCCAAAACGGTATCACTCCACAATTGTTTGCATTAAATTTCTTCAACCACATGTTCACCCTTGCCACTAACCTGTTCATGTACTTTTGAAGTTTAACACCATCTTAATTTAAAATATGAATGTCAATGTGTTCAGAAGTTCCAGCTTAATTTTTGGAAGTCCACAAAAGCCGATGAATACAATTGCACAATTAGCAGCAACTCTTAATGTGAAAAGCTGTATTTTTTGGGTCAAGCCACTTTCTAGTACAATGGCATTAAAACCAACATCTGCATAAAATCCAGGTGTGTGAAACATAAGCCACATTTAAAATTCTGTAATTGTTTGTGCTGGTTGTGCTGATCTTGAAGGAATTGCTAAGAAGCAATAATGCAAATAAGCAGAAACTCATGGTTTTTGTTTTTATTTAACTTGGCGTTCTATAGCCCCATTTCTCTCTCTCTGTTCTCAAAATTACAGGAACACAATTGAATAAGCTCCAAATTGGACATGGGGGTTGCGATAATCAGTGCTGCTGCACTGTCCAATGCAAACTTATTGGTAAGAGGTTGGAGTTGGGGGTGGGTTGTGGGGACAGTGTGGTGTCGGGGGATCTACTTTTTGGGTCCCCAGCGCCCATTGGATTGCCATCCCTAATGCCATTCCCCATTTTCACCTTCCCCCTAGCTTCTTTATCCCAGCTCTCCTGTTCTGTCGCCAAACCCCTTTCTGAGACCCCTGTCTCCAGACTTGTCAGGGCGACTCAGTTTGTTGGGACTGTCTACAGTCCCAGCAGTGGTCAGTATTCCCACTGGTACTGAGCGGACTATAAAGTCATCCATATGCTTATCACAGCATTCTCTCAATATGTCCTGTAATCTTTAAAGATCAATGCACATGGATCCTCCCTGGCAGCACTGTGGGTGTACCTATGCCACATGGACTGCAGCGGTTCAAGAATGTAGCTCACAGCCCCCTTCTTGACGGCAACTAAGTGTGAGCACTAAATGCTGACCTAGCCAGTGACACCCACATCCTGTGAAAGAATAAATAAAGGAAACAGTCTCTTTGTTTGTGTACATTATTTTGAATTTTTCCATTAAGTTTATGTTCCCTCTCCCTAACTCCTCTGCCAAAATGTATCGTATCATGTTTTGTTATCGCCCACTTGCCTGTCCATTCTGCTAACCTATGTCATGTTGCAGGCAATTCATATCATCCTTCGAGTTTGGTATTACAATCATTTTTGAAATTCTACTCTGTATTCCAAGGTCCAAGTATGTAGCAAAAGAAAGTTGTTGTCACATTATTTTCCCTTGGAGAACATCTCTGTCCACCACCCTCAACCATTTTCCACAGCTCCTTTTCCATCCTTAAACCAACTCTCTATCCAGTTGGATGCTTGCAAAACTAACTGTAATGCAATGACTGATTAGCCAATATCTTAACTTAAGTACGAAGGTCAGCAGTGGAAGGTCACGTTGCTACTGCCATAGCTGTGATTACCTGCTGCAACTTTCTGGTTGTCAAGCAGACTAGCAATCTGTTCCCCAGCAGATTATTAGAACGGCTGAATCCCCACGCCATAAGAGTGGCACCATGGAGTATGAACCTGCTGCCTTTCCTCTAGATGACAGCCTTGTCAATCTGCCAGTGCCATTGCTGTTTGTTGCCTGTCAGCCAGCCAGCCCAGACTTCAGGCTGTCACAGATGTCGAAATGGTGCAGCCCGAAGCCATGCCTTCAAGGGCTAAAACTGCTTGGATCATTCTCCAAGGCCATCTGTAGTCTACACCAACACCCTCTACTAGCCTCACTGCAGCCACTTAGATAAAACTTGATGGGAGCACTAGAATAAGACAAGTTATCAAGAAAACACAAGGGTGATCTTTGGCTTTTGTATGTAATATGACATGATTTGATCTATAAATTAGATTCCAAATGTTTGTTTTGTGGTGGTTTTTCTTTCAACATTATGGCCAAAAAGGTCAGTGACACAGCAAAATCAAGCTATGGCACTTTTACTGAATTTGTTTTACATTGACTGGTCTTGCAGTCAGATGAATGGATCTTGGACAGCCTAATGTAAAAGCTAATGTGTTGGTAACCTCTTCCTTTCTTCCTCTTTCTTTTCCTCTTCCTCTTTCTCCTCAGCTACTTACTGGGATAAAGGAAATGTCCTTGTGATGGTGAGGTTATGCAGGGTGCACTGATGATGCATGTTTCTCCACAGCGATCCAGATAACAGAAACATCATTTAAGCACTCCAATGTTCTGTTTCACGTGACAATATGACTTTCTTCGTATGTGTGCTGCCCACTTGTGCTTGGATTATGGACTGAATTCATAAACACAGTAAAAAGTCTGACAACACCAGGTTTTAGTCCAACCGATTTATTTGATAATAGACTCACAAGCTTTCGGGTTAGTCCCTTCGTCAGGTGAATGGAGAGTTCTGGCCTCAGACAGAGCATATAAAGCACAGACAGTTTACAGATTACTGATTAGAATGCGAATCTTTACACCTAACCTGCTGTTCAAGACCTGAAGTGGCCGACAATGTGAGTGGAAGGAGCACTGATCACAGTTTAAAGAGATGTGTATTGTCTCCAGACAGTACAGTAAGTGAGGTTTTGCAAACTCAGGCAAGTCACGGGGGTTACAGATAGTGCGACATGAGCCCAAGATCCCTGTTGAGACCGTCCTCATGTGTGCGGAACTTGGCTATCAGTCTCTGCTCAGCGACTCTGTGCTGTCGTGTGTTGTGAAGGCCGCCTTGGAGAATGCTTACTCGAAGGTCAGAGGCTGAATGCCCGTGACCACTGAAGTGTTCACCAACAGGAAGGGAACAGTCTTGCCTGGTGATTGTTGAGCGATGTTCAGTCATCCGTTGTCGTAGCGTCTGCATGGTCTCCCCAATGTACCATGCTTCGGGACATCCTTCCTTGCAACGTATCAGGTAGACAATGTTGGCCGAGTTGCAAGAGTATTTACCATGTACCTGGTGGATGGTATTCTCACGTGTGATGATGGTATCCATGTCGATGATCCGGCATGTCTTGCAGAGGTTGCTGTGGCAGGGTTGTGTGGTATTGTGGTCACTGTTCTCCTGAAGGCTGGGTAGTTTGCTGCAAACAATGGTCTGTTTGAGGTTTTGTGGTTGTCTGAAGGCAAGAAGTGGGGGTGTGGGGATAGCCCTGGCGAGATGTTCGTCTTCATCAATGATATGTTGAAGACTCCGGAGAAGATGTCGTAGCTTCTCCGCTCCGGGGAAGTACTGGACGACGAAGGGTACTCTGTCCACAGTGGATGAATGAACATCGCTCAACAATCACCAGGCAAGACTGTTCCCTTCCTGTTGGCGAACACTTCAGTGGTCATGGGCATTCAGCCTCTGACCTTCGGGTAAGCATTCTCCAAGGCGGCCTTCACGACACACGACAGCGCAGAGGCGCTGAACAGAGACTGATAGCCAAGTTCCGCACACATGAGGACGGTCTCAACAGGGATCTTGGGTTCATGTCGCACTATCTGTAACCCCCGTGACTTGCCTGAGTTTGCAAAACCTCACTTACTGTACTGTCTAGAGACAATACACATCTCTGTAACCTGTGATCAGTGTTCCTTCCACTCACATTGTCAGCCACTTCAGGTCTTGAACAGCAGGTTAGGTGTAAGGATTCGCATTCTAATCAGTAATCTCTAAACTGTCTGTGCTTTATATGCTCTGTCTGAGGCCAGAACTCTCCATTCACCTGACGAATGGACTAACCCGAAAGCTTGTGAGTCTATTATCAAATAAATCGGTTGGACTAAAACCTGGTGTTGTCAAATTTTTTACTGTGTTTACGCCAGTCCAACGCCGGCATACCCACATCCTGAATTCATAAGCCAGGTGGTCAGAATGGATAATCTGTGTTACTCAGCAACAATCTTCATTTCTTGAATATTAAATGCAGATGGTACAGTAGTTTGGTGCAGACTGAAAGCAAAATGACTACTGGCAGGATACAGGCATCAATCTGCATTAAGTGTTGAGTAAGTTGGTATACTAGCTGAATATTGAGGCAGAGGGCCTCTTGACTGGAAAGCCTCTACAGATCTAATATCTAACATGAAGTTTGCACCCATTATACTAGTGTCTCATAGAGTCATAGTAATGAATTACCGGAAAAGGCCAAACAATTTCAGGCCTGATCTTTAATCTGTAAAAATTTTATCACTCCATGAGTAACTCCTCTATGAGTAACACCTTCCTGAAACTCAGGAAGGCCTGCTCCTTTTACAAATCCTGAAAATGTAAACTATCTTTTAATTTAATTACAATTATGTAATTACTTAGGGACATTCTGGAATTCTGGAAACTTTCTCCTGTTAAAGTTAACAAAACAAACTTTAAAACCTACTCTGACTGAAGTCCATTAAGCTGCTTCCTCCAGTTAATGTTATCATGGAATCTTTGTGCTTCATGACCATCTTTGTCTATGTTATTCCTATAGTTTTCAAAATCCCTATAAACATCAATGTTCCTCTAGCCTTCAATATTCCTATTTGCTCCAATATTAATATAGGTTTCAATATCCCTTTAAGTTTAGCTATCTCTATTTCCTTCAATGTCCCTACAGCCTTCAATATTCCTATCACTTTCAATATGCTTACAGCCTTCAATATTATTTCTAATGGTTACTTACAACATTGTGTTTAAAGGACCCCTTCTGAGATGAGCGGCTTCACCCACAATTGCTTATTGGTGAAAATTGTTCTATTTTGTATTCTTCACTAGTCCTGTTCTCAAAGTCCAGGTTAAATAATACACTTACATTTAGATTGCCTGTTCTTGCTTTCAAATTAAAAACCTTGAGGATGTTTGTTTTCTTTTCTCCAATGAGAGCAAGTTTTTTTCCTTGTCTGTTTACAACTGGGAAATCATTTTTTGTGGCTTCCTCTGAGTTTTCTTCAATATGGTTAAACACCTTTTGAAAAGAATGTGCCCCGAACAAGTGTAAGATCAAGAGATAGATCTTTCTTGAACACTAGTCACAGCAGATAAAGTTGGTCTAATGTTGCATCGTTCTGTACGTTCATGCATTCGGTGCACATTGTACCTTATAATTAATTTGAGATACTACAAGGGAAGTAAGAAACTAGTGAGTCATTATTTATTTTCTTCTTAACCAATAACTTTTGCTTTAAATTAGTGTAGTAAGTGGTGAGAGGAAGCATTAATTTAATTCAAAATTAATTAGGAAAATTAATAATTAATGACCCAGTTAAGATACAATAAGGATGACAGGACAGGTGATATGCTACAGGATGTGGGAGCTCCTGGGATGCCAGTGTGATGATCGAGGGTATGTGTCTGCAACTTGAGGAACATCAACTCAGAGTCATTGAGCTGGAACCAAGCTGCACACAATGTAACACATCAGGAAGGGAGAGTTTTACTTTAGGAGATGGACACACAGGATAGAGTCTTCAGGTTTGGTCAGTGGGTCAGGGCAGGAGGTTGCATGTGTAATAGTTGCAAGGAGCTGACAGTCAACAAGGCAGGTTAAAGAATCAGTAGTTTAGTTAGGGGAATATAACTATATACAGAAAGGAACACAAATGGACTCCAACTGCCAGAAAGCCTGTACTCAGAGAACAAAGAAAAGTATAGTATCGGAACAGGCCCTTCGGCCTTCCAAGCCTGTGCTGATTATGATGCTTTAACTAAACTAAAAAAACTTTCTGTCCTTACTCAGTCCGTATCCCTTTATCCCCTCCCTATTCATGTACCCATCCAGATGCCTCTTAAATGTTGCTAATGTGCCTGCTTCCACCACCATAGGGGAAATGTGATAAACTAAAGACAGAAAGAGGTAAGGGAGCAGGATAGTAAAAAGGGACATAATTATCAGAGTGTGTCAGGAAGGGAGCACAGAACCATTAGAGTTCACTAGCAGTTAAGGATAGAGATTGTAAGAAGGTACTCTATTTGAATGCACACAGTATTCACCACAAGGTATCTGAATTGACAACACAAATGGAAGTAAAAAAGTATGATCTAGTTGCCATTATGGAAGCCTGGGTGCAGGATGACCAAGGCTGGGAACTGAAGGTTCAAGTGGGATTTTGTATTTGGGAAGCACAGGCAATAGAGAAAAGGAGATGGCGCTTACACTGTTATTAATGAATGGGTTCGGTAAATGAGTGAGAGAGGACCTTAGGTCAGAAGATCAAGATATAGAGTCAGTTTCATTGGAGCCAAGAAACAGCGAGAAACAGCAAACGTTGGTAGAAATTCTTTATAGCCAAACAAGAAGTAGTGGTAATACAGGGCATGATATAAATCAGGAAATTAGAGATGCATGTAACAAGGCTAATAATGGGGGACTTCAATCTATATATGGACTCAATAAAATGAATTAGCACTTATGCTGTGGAAAGGCAAATTCCTGGAATTTATACACAATGATTTTCTATAACATTATGTTGAGAAATCAACTCAGAATGGGTTATTTTAAATCTAGTATTTACAATAAAAAAAGCACTGTTAATAATCTCATTATAAAAGAGCCTTTAGGGAAGCGTACCCATAATATGATGAAATTTTGCATGAAGATTGAAAGTGATGTTCAATCCGAAACATGGGTCTTTAATCCAAACAAAGGAAATGATGAAGATATATAATGAAGGTAAGTAACAAAGGCTGAGCTAGGTTGGGGAAATATGTTGAAGTACAACATTGGATTGACAATGGCTAGCATTTAAAGGTTTAATACATGTTGGTGACAAATTTATATTCCTTTAAGACACAAAGCGCCTGCATGAGAAGTAATCCAACCATGGCTAACAAGCGAGATTAAGGATTCTGTTAGATCAAAGGAACAGGCAAATAAAGTTGCCCAAAAAAGTAGTAAGGCTGAGGATTGGGAACATTTAAAATTCAGTAAAACGAACCAAGAAATTGATAAAGAAAGAGAAAATAGAATATGAAAGTAAACTTGCGAGAAGCATGAAAGCACATGTGAAAAGGAAAATTCAAATGCAAATTCATTACAGTCAGGGAATGAAGAATTTATTTAAGGAAATGGTAGTGATACTAAAGAAATATTTTGGGCAGAATTCTCCCATCTCGGTCTAGGTTATGTGGTGGTGATGAAGATGTGCAATATTTCCTGCCATATTTTCCCATCCCAAACTCATTACTTATGCAACTGGCTGTTTCACACCAAATTCTGTAGTAGGGCCAGCTTTATGCCTCATAGTCTACCCTTGTATCTTGGTGCCTTATTGAAAAAATGCCCGACATCACTGGCTTACTATTGAAGAAAGAAGATGACCTCTTAAAATTACGATAGATTTCTGGGACCGCTCTGAGGCTGGAAGATGGACCTCCACCACACTGAATCTGGAAGATCCACCTGTAGATGTTCCCTCCACCTACTGCTGTGGTTTTCTAGGTCCAGGGTTGCCTGTGGTCTCCATTCTGAACTCCAGAGGCAGCCCCAAGTGTTGTTCAGCTGAGTCCCAACATCTGCAAGTGGCGCTTTATCCAGGTGTGTATTGGACCAGCGTATTTTTCTGCTGATGTTGCAGAGAATTGGACATGGATGGAAGATTCTGTTTGGGCCTTTATTATCAAGATTCAAATCAGTTTCATGCTAGTTTCCAGTGGGGTTCCTGAGCTGCCATGGGAGACACCAATGAAAGATCCTGTGAGAAATTCATGTTGGTGTGAAACCAGTTTTTGCGCTCATGTCAAATTCTCCCTCTCTGCCCGCCATTTAACCCACCATAGCAGAATTGCATATTCTAGATATTGGGTGGGATTTTCCCACTGGTGGGATCCTTTAAAGTTTTAAAGTTTATTTATTAGTCACAAGTAAGGCTGACATTAATGCTGCATGAAGTTACTGTGAAATTCCCCTAGTCCCACTGATGGTGCACTCCGCTGTGAGTTTCCCAATACAGAAGATCCCCCCCTTCTGGCCAATGGCAGGCTGTCTCCCACCATTAAGAAACATGCAGCCAGAAGACCAAGAATCCCCCCTCCCACCCCCTCGCAAGTGCGAGGTAATTCATTAAAGTGCTTGGTGAAGGACATGCCTCTGTTTAGGGATGAGATGATGAGTAGCAAAAATGGGAAGAAACTTTGGTAGAAAAAAACAGGAAGGCAGATTACTATCTGAATGATTTGATTTGATTCATTATTGTCAAATGCATAGTGCACAAGAAAGTATTGTGCACTGTATAGACAAAAAGCATGCTATTCATAGAGACGGGAAGGAGAAAGTGCAGAATTTAATGTAACATTCATAGCTAGGGTGTAGAGAAAGATCAATTTAATGTAAGGTAGGTGCATTCAGAAGTCTGACAACAGCAGGGAAGAAGCTGCTCTTGAGTCGCTTGATATGTGATCTCAAACTTTTGTATCCTTTTCCCGACAGGAGATGGTGGAGGACAATATGTCTGGAGTGCATGGGGTCCTTGATTATGATAGCTGCTTTTCTGAGGCAATGGGAAGTATAGGCAGAGTCAATGGATGGGAGGCTGGTTTGCGTGATAGACTGGACTTTGTTCACGACCCTTTGCAGCTTCTTGTGGTCTTGGATAGAGCAGGAATCATACCAAGCTGTGATACTACCAGAAATAATGCTTTCTATGGTGCACCTGTGAGAGTCGTAGTGGACATGCCAAATTTCCTTAGCCCTGTTGATGTCGACAGAGGCATGTCCTCCACCAAGCACGGTCAAATTGTCATATTTTCTCTTAAAGTTAAAGTTTATTTATTAGTCACAAGTAGGCTTCCATTAACACTGCAATGAAGGTACTGTGAAATTCCCCCAGTTGCCACACTCCAGCACCTGTTTGGATACACTGAGGGAGAATTTAACATGGAAATTCGCCTAACCCGCACATCTTTGGACTGTGGGAGAAAACCGGAGCACCCAGAGGAAACCCACACAGATGTGGGGAGAACATGCTAAGTCTATACAGACCGTGACCCAAGCCAGGAACTGAACCCAGGCTCCTGATGCTGTGAGGCAGCAGTGCTAACCACTGTGCCGTCCTGTAGCCCTTTGTACCTGCTTTCTGATTTTTGTTGCAACTATCCTGAGCTCTGTAGTCATTAGTTATCTTGTTGCTCGATCGTAACATTTCCCTCCACATTGGCTGTTGCTGCTTTTTTCTTATTTCTTTCTTTACTTGTTTACTTCACACTTGGGCAGCTGCTAACTTTTTTTTTCTTTGCTTTACCCATTAGCATTCTGTTTGGCTTTTGTAACATGAAATCCTTTGTCCTTCAATATCTCCTGAACTCTTCCATATCACAGACCTTCTCGATTGCTCCTTTTCCCAAACCACCACCCCCCAGTCTTCCTTGCCAACTCTTTCACATGATCAAGACCTATCACATTTCTAACTTTCCTCAGTTCTGGTGAGAGGTCACAGGTGTAAGAGGTTCCTGCTGTTTCTGTCTTCACTGATGCCACCTGCTCTGCTGAGTATTTCCAGCATTTTCTATTCTCATTTCAATTCGCAGCATCTGCAATGTTTTGCTTTCGCCTTATAAACCTTGCTGCCAGAGCTTATTGCAAGTTTCGACTTTTTAACTAGATTAAACAACCTACACAAAAATGCTCCAGGAAATGAATTGCAGCCTGGAAGGCCGTGTAACTGTTAACACTTTTCACGACTGAGCTAAGAATTCCCTCTGAGCTGTAATACAATGGTATAATCTAAGTTCTTTCCAATTCTCTGTTATACAGATCAAGAAGTCCATTAATCTTTGGACTGTTGGCAGATTCAATGAAAAGCTAGGCTCTCGGAGGGTCTCTTTTTTCACGTTTTCAGCTCACACACCTTGACACTGTAACAAACTATCAGGGTAATGCTACTGTACAGCTCCTGAAATGTCAGGAACAGCTTTTCTGGTGTAAATGACTTTAAAAAAGTAAATACATTTCAGTCCTTCAGTACGACAAACTGCGCTATCCCTTCATTTTCCTCCCTCTGTGTTCCTTTTGTTGTTCTTTTTCTCAATATTGCCCCTTCTTCTCACTGAAGGTTCTGACTATTGATGGGTGACCTCCAGTAACATGGCCAAGAGCATATTGTTCATGTGGGAGCCTTGAAGACCTGAAATTCCTTATTTTGGAAAGTGTGCTACCAGGTTTTCTACCACCAGGACTGCAGGCTCCATTAGGGTTCCACTCAACCAATGGTGACCTCTCACATCTTGGGGCAAAGTGGATCAAAGGCCTTTCACGCACCCTTCTTATGACAAGTGTTGGCCAGGATTTTCCCAGCCAGATGCACTGCCTAAGTGGCACAGCGGGCTGGGAGACATCAGCAGGGGGGGTCTTTAGTGAGACTCGTGGCCAGTGAGTGGCCGATTGTAAGTTTCCAAGGCATTTTATTAGTGTAATCAGCTCCACAGCAGAAATCGGTGCGGAGTTGATTATCATATAGGAATAGCAATTTCCATTTGATTAGCAGGCCCGGGACAATAGTCACTGGGCCTGCTAGCATCTCCTCCTCCTCCTCCCCCCTCCCCGTCCCCCCCTGCGAGAGTTTCCCACTTGCAGGGTTTACAATTGCTCCCACTAATGGGACACAGTGATCCTCTGGTGGGGATAGAGGCAATTGAGATGCCAGTGACTGGGGGTGCCCCTTGGGCAGTGTCAGCCTGGCACATTGGCACTGCCGAAGGGCATGTTGGCACTGCCTACCAGGCACTGGGCAGTGCCAAGGGGGTGGAACCAGAGGGGGCGAGGCATATTGGGGGAGTGATCAGTGGTGGGGGGAGCCGTTGCGCACTCTGCACCAAGATTGTGGGGGAGGGAGTGATGGGGTGATTGGGGATGGTTATTGTGGGGCGGTGGATCAGGATTGTGGAGGCGGAGGAGGTCAGGGCTGGCTGGGGTGGTCTGTTTGGCCAGCGATTGTGGGGGGGAGCCAGGTCGGGAAGGCTGGCTATCAGCAGGGAAAGGGTGGTGGTGTGGAGGGGACATAAGGCCAACAATCAGCAGTGGGAGGCCAGTGATCCAGATGGGCGGAGTTTGGGGATAACACTGGAACACAAGCGATCGGGAGGCTGGCGATGGAGGGGTCCAATGTGCTTGCACTGATCTTCTCACTGATAGATCAGTGTATGTGCAGTGGCCCACTCAGCACTATGCTGCCAGCCTCTTCAGCGGGAGAAGGCCCTGCCCTCCACCTTCCAGTGTGATTCACTCTAACACACTCTGTGACACAATGTCAGAGATTCGTTCAAATAAGTGCACCCAAAAATCAGGCAGGAAATCCTCCATTCTCCCGCTTGTTGGATTCTTATTCTTTTAGGAGAATCACAGCCATTGTGTCTAGAGAATTGATGTGGAGATTCCACAGTAAGAAGTCTGACAACACCAGGTTTAAGTCCAACCAATTTATTTGTTAGTAAACTCGCAAGCTTTCGGGGTTTGCCCCTTCGTCAGGTGAATGGAGAGTTCTGGCCTCAGACAGAGCATATAACAGCACAGGCAGTTTACAGATTGCTGATTAGAATGCGAGTCTTTACACCTAACCTGCTATTCAAGTCTCAAAGTGGCCGACAATGTGAGTGGAAGGAGCATTAAACCCAGGTTAAAGAGATGTGTATTGTCTCCAGACAGCACAGTAAGTGAGGTTTTGCAAACCCAGGCAAGTCATGGGGGTTACAGATAGTGTGACATGAACCCAAGATCCCTGTTGAGACTGTCCTCATGTGTGCGGAACTTGGCTATCAGTCTCTGCTCAGCGACTCAGTGCTATCGTGTGTCGTGAAGGCCGCCTTGGAGAATTGCCAGATTACTCCGGCAATTTCTGCTTTTGTCAGGCCTCACACGTCCTCAGAAGTCGACAGAAAGTAGGAAATGAGAGATTATCTGGGTACTCATCAGAGTTGTGTTATTTATTTGAAGTGGTTGTATCTCTGCTAGTAGAATGTCACGTGACCTGTAGTGACATAAGCAGAGAGATTTATAGGTTTTGTGACTCTTCCGTCCTTTAGCCTGGTATGAGCGACATCTTCTTAATAAACGCACACCGTGTTTTATTAGAACCCACTATTGTAGCACTTTATTGCTCTTCTTTGTGGTAACCAACAGTTGATACATAGCAAATTGCCTCATCAGCCTTCTCACTTCCAGGATAGTCTACATACTGCCAGCTGTGTGGATTTCCTCTCTCGGCACACTCCACCGGCGGCTTTGCCAGGATAATATCCTCAGTGCCTCATTTTCTTGACACGCTTAATTTGTGCTGCCCAGGCGCCCATATTAACACTTATATAGTGTTTATGGGGAAACCAAAGCAAACCATAGAAGCAGCAGCGGCAGCCAAATAGCAGCAAGTTAAAATGCAAGGCTCCTGAGAGAGGCAAAGCTCTCTGACTTATACCAGTAATAGGAATAAGATGTTGCTTCTCAAATATGTCACCTTCTTCAACCTAAACAAAGTAAATTTGCTTTGTGCGGGTGTTGAATTTCAAGAATAGTATCCAGCTGGAACTGGAGCTGATGATGCCTAAAACATACTCTTCAAAAGTGCTTCATTAGCTATAAAGAGCTCTGGGACATTCCACGATGTGAGAGGCACTATATAAATGCAAGCCCATCCATCCTTTGTTGCCTTATTTTTGGTGGCAAGTGATGGATTGCTCTTAGGAATGAAACTGTTGTGAAATAAATCACTTCACAGCCATCTTGGGGGCTCTGCAATCTTTCTTTTTCCCAGAATTTCTCTTGTAAATAAGCATCATGAGTCAATTTCTGCGTCTGTGTTCTCAGGGAGCCTTTCTTACTGACAACGAGTGTTGGAAATTGGGGCTTGTATTATTATTTCTTCTATTGTTATTATAACAAATCATATGGAGCACAAGACACCTGAGTTTCTGGTGAGGCTTTCCCATCAGAAGTGCAAATTTGGAAACTTGCCCCTTTTGTATCGTGCTTTATGTTCCTCACGAGGAAGTGTTTTATCATCCTGGCTACCATTGATTTGTCTTGTGTTTCACATTTTTGGTCATCCTTGTTTAAATACTATTGCTTTAGATCATGCTGGCTCTTATCCTTACCACAGGAAATATCTTTCAGAACTCTAGATAATGAATAGCAGCTTGAAACAGCCCACACAGCACAAATAGCAATTTGATGCAGAAACTGCAAATAACTGTCAATAATGCAAAAATAAATGTCTATTGAAACCTATTGGAACACAGAAGCTTAGTAATTGGAATGCAATGCTGTATTTGTTGGCTGTAAACCACACCATGTTAGTAGTGGACGAGCCTGCACCCAGTTGACAGTTTATTTTTTTTTCTGGACCCACTTAGTTGGCAGCCACTGAAGAATCCTGAGTGGACCAGCCACAACACTTTTCCTTTTGATCAGCAGAGAATTTTGCAGAGAGGTCCTTTAATAGATGTCAGACTCCTAATTATTATATTCAGACAGCATAATACCAGTGGGCCCACCACTTTTAGCAGTGGACCCGACATCAGTACGGGTTGGGCATAGGCCACTCCCTTGCTAAATTGGTTTTTCCTTCAGCCTATTGACGCCTGAAAAATGGACATCACACGTAAACATTTCTACCCCTGAACCTGTGCAATAGAAAAATGTATGTATTTTAATAACCAAACCTCAATTATATAATACATAGTTATTGAAAAACAATATTTGACTTAATGGATAAACACTCAATGGTAAGGCTTTGCATTGTTTCATATTATGCTAACAGATTACATTCAGCAGTTAAGAGTCAAGTGAAAATTAGATGCTTAGTGATCAACATAACCTTATTAAAAATACTTATGTTCTTTTTCTTGTAAATAAAACTAGATTTGAGATAATGTCTTAGAAAATTGGAACACTTAACCAGGTTACAATTCAATGTATAGTGCAATACAATAATTCCTTTTCATTTTATTATTCATAATATAAGAACATAAGAACATAAGAAATAGGAGCAGGAGTAGGCCATCTAGCCCTTCGAGCCTGCCCCGCCATTCAATAAGATCATGGCTGATCTGTCGCTGCTCAGTTCCACTTTCCCGCTTTCTCCCCATAACCCTTAATCCCCTCTCTTATCAAAAACCCATCAACCCGCGTCTTTAAAATATTTAGCGAGGCAGCCTCCACCACTTCAACGGGCAGAGAATTCCAGAGATTCACCACCCTTTGAGTGAAGAAGTTCCTCCTCAACTCCGTTCTAAACCGTCCCCCTTTTATCTTGAGGCTGTGCCCCCTAGTCCTACTGTCTTTTTTGAGTGGGAAGAGTCTCTCCGCCTCTATCCTATCCATCCCATTCATCATCTTATACGTCTCAATGAGATCTCCCCTCATTCTTCTAAACTCTAACGAGTACAAGCCCAGTTTATTCAGCCTCTCCTCATAGCTCAACCCCCTCAACTCTGGTATCAGCCTAGTAAACCTCCTCTGCACTCCCTCCAAGGCCAAAATGTCTTTGCGCAGGTGCGGCGCCCAAAACTGCACACAGTACTCCAGCTGCGGCCTCACCAATGCCCTATACAGCTGCAGCAAGACCTCCCTACTTTTATATTCAATCCCCCTCGCTATGAAGGCCAGCGTCCCATTTGCCTTCCTGACCACCTGCTGCACCTGCAAGCTGGGTTTTTGCGACTCATGCACAAGGACCCCGAGGTCCCTCTGCACCGTCGCCTGCTGCAGTTTTTCGCCCCGTAAGTAATAGTCCTTCCTACCATTATTCCTACCAAAGTGGACCACCTCACACTTGCCAACATTAAATTCCATTTGCCATTTCCTGGCCCATTCGCCCAGCTTATCTAGATCCTCCTGCAGACTCTCCACACCCTCCGCACAATTTGCCATTCCCCCAATCTTGGTGTCATCAGCAAATTTCGACACCCTACACTCGGTTCCCTCCTCCAGATCATCTATATAAATGGTAAAAAGCTGAGGCCCCAGCACCGACCCCTGGGGCACTCCACTAGTCACCATCCGCCAATCCGAATATGTTAAGTGTGCTGGATACCATTTAACCAACTCTCCATAACATTCAATGGCATTACTGTCACAAAATCCTTGCTATCAACATTCTGGGTATTAAAATTGACCAGAAACTGGACTATAAATGCTGTGGCTACAAGAGCAGGCCAGAGGTTCAGGAAAGGGGCATAGTCTGTGACCAGTACAGCTCCAATTCAACACAGTCTCCATGTGAACATAGGATTTATGAGCAATAGCAGCAGCAGCAATTTACAATTAATCAACAACCCCAATCTACATAGCTTCTCTCTGTCACTGATCAGTGCAAAATTCTCTTTTGCAAAATGTAAAAACAAAAGCCAACGCTAAATATACTATCCAATCCAAATTCATTAATTAAATCATGCAGTAATGCATGCAAGAAAAAAAATAGTCATCTCTGTGCATTCCCTTATTTTATCTAAGCTTGTTTTCCATGTACCTTTGTTTGTTCCAGTGCACTTTTTAAAAAATTCATTCATGGGGTATGGGCGTCGCTGGCTGGCCAGCATTTATTACCCATCTCTAGATGCCATTGAGAAGGTGGTGGTGAGCTGCCTTCTTGAATGGCTGTAGTTCATATACTGTGGGTTAACCCACAATGCTGTTAGTGAGGGAATTCTCAAATTTTGACCCTGCGACTGTGAAGGAACAGCGACATGTTTCCAAGTCAGGATGGTGAGTGGCTTGGAAGGGAACTTGCAGGTGATGGTGTCCCCATTTATCTGTCACCGTTGTCCTAGATGGAATTGGTCGTGGGTTTGGAAGGTGCAGTTTCAGGATCTTTGGTGAATTTTTGCAGTACGTCTTGTAGATAGTACACACTGCTGCTGCTGAGCATTGGTGGTGGAGGGAGTGGATGTGGTGCTAATCAAGTGGGCTGCTTTCTGCTGGATGTTGAAAAGCTTCTTGAGTATCATTGGAGCTGAAACCCATCCAGGCAAGTGGGGAATATTTCATCAGACTCCTGACTTGTGCCTTGTAGATAGATGGTGGATAGGCTTTCGACAGTCAGGGAATGAGTTACTCGCCTTGGTATTCCTGGTCTCTGACCTGCTCTTGTAGCCACTGTGTTTATGTGGTGAGTCCAGTTGAGCTTCTGGTTAATGGTAACCCCAAGGATGTTGACAGTGGGAAATTCATTGATGGTAACACTATTGAATGTCAAGGGACAATGATTAGAGTGTCTCTTATTGGTGAAGGTCATTGCCTGGCATTTGTGTGGCATGAATGTTATTGGCCACTTGTCAGCCTAAACCTGGATATTGTTCAGATCTTATTTCATTTGAGCATGGACTGCTTCAGTATCTGAGGAGCCGTGAACGGTGCTGAACATTGTGCAATCATCGGCAAACATCCCCACTTCTGATTTTATGATGGAGGGAAGGTCATTGATGAAGCAACTGAAGATTGTTGGGCCTAGGACATTACCCTGAGAGACTTCTGCAGAGATGTCCTGAAGCTGGGATGACTGAACCTTCACAACCATCTTTCTATGTACCAGGTATAAGTCCAACCAGCAGAGTTTGCCTCTTGATACCCATGGATTCCAGTTTTACTAGGATTTCTTGATGCCACACTCGGTCGAATGCAGCCTTGATGTCAAGGGCTTCACTCTCACCTCACCTCTGGAATTTAACTCTTTTGTCCATGTTTGAACCAAGGCTGTAATGAGGTTAGGAGCTGAGTGACCCTGGCAAAATCCAAACTAGGCGTTACTGAGCAGGTTATTGCTGAGCAGGTGCTGCTTGATAATATTGTTGATGACCCCTTCCATCACTTCACTGATGATCGAGAGTAGACTGATTGGGTGGTAATTGGCCGGGTTGGATTTGTCCTGCTTTTTGTGTACAGGACATACCTGGGCAATTTTCCACATTGTTGGGTAGATGCCAGTGTTGTAACTGCACTGGAAGAACTTGGCTAGGGGAGTGGCAAGTTCTGGAGCACAAGTCTTCAGTGCTATTGCCAGAATGTAATCAGGGCCCATTGTCTTTGCAGTATCCAGTGCATCAAACCGGTTCCTGATATCATGTGGAATGAATCGAATTGGCTGGAGATTGGCACCTGAAATGCTGGGGACCACTGGAGGAGGCTGAGATGGATCACCCACATCATTTCCTATCACTTGAATTGCTTCAGCCTTGCAGATGACCAGGGCCTCAGAAATGCCCCTTAATGATCAACGGTGTTTCATACGGGGCTTAAAATATTTTAGTGCACCTCCCCCTCTCCTGGTAATCCTTGTTGAAGGGGAAAAGCTTTGTCAATGGATGCTGTAAAATAGGTTTAGATGATATAACTGTTATGGTTAAAAATCTGCCAGTGTGGAATCTGGATGACATGGGTGTGAGACTTGCAACAAAGCTGAGTCTCAGAAGGTGAGATAAAGAATCTGAATGTTGGGGATCAATGCTAACTGATAGATATTATTGGTGTGCAAGTGACAGAGGTGTGGTGAACCGAGCATCGGGTGAAGTTACTGGTGTAGCTGGCAGGTTGCATTGGTGGGAGATCATGAAACATCTTCTTGTCTTGCAGCAGGGTGCCTGGAACAAACACTCCTGACATTGACCTTCACTGCCATCTCTGCCCACTGCCTTATCAACATGTTTGTGTGGAACATTTCCTCCTCCCTTGCAGATACAGAACTTCTCTCCGTTTGCCTCCAATGCATCTTGGTACAGGTTTCCAAGCTGGTCAGCCATTCTTCACTCTTTCACAGACTGGCTCAATTTTAAAATGATGCCTGGCACTTTCTCTAATGATGTGGATGTGCCGGCGTTGGACTGGGGTAAACACAGTAAAAAGTCTGACAACACCAGGTTTTAGTCCAACCGACTTATTTGATAGTAAATGCACAAGCTCTCGGGTTAGTCCCTTCGTCAGGTGAATGCAGAGTTCTGGCCTCAGACAGAGCATATAAAGCACAGACAGTTTACAGATTACTGATTAGAATGCGAATCTTTACACCTAACCTGCTGTTCAAGTCTTGAAGTGGCCGACAATGTGAGTGGAAGGAGCACTGATCACAGGTTAAAGAGATGTGTATTGTCTCCAGATAGTACAGTGAGTGACGTTTTGCAAACCCAGGCAAGTGTTGGGGGTTACAGATAGTGCGACATGAACCCAAGATCCTTGTTGAGACCGTCCTCATGTGTGTGGAACTTGGCTATCAGTCTCTGCTCAGCGACTCTGCGCTGTCGTGTGTCGTGAAGGCCGCCTTGGAGAATGCTTACCCGAAGGTCAGAGGCTGAATGCCCGTGACCACTGAAGTGTTCGCCAACAGGAAGGGAACAGTCTTGCCTGGTGATTGTCGAGCGATGTTCATTCATCTGTTGTTGTAGCGTCTGCATGGTCTCCCCAATGCTTCGGGACATCCTTTCTTGCAACGTATCAGGTAGACAATGTTGGCCGAGTTGCAAGAGTATTTACTATGTACCTGGTGGATGGTATTCTCATGTGTGATGATGGTATCCGTGTCGATGATCCGGCATGTCTTGCAGAGGTTGCTGTGGCAGGGTTGTGTGGTATTGTGGTCACTGTTCTCCTGAAGACTGGGTAGTTTGCTGCGAACAATGGTCTGTTTGAGGTTGTGTGGTTGTCTGAAGGCAAGAAGTGGGGGTGTGGGGATAGCCCTGGCGAGATGTTCATCTTCATCAATGATATATTGAAGACTCCGGAGAAGATGTCATAGCTTCTCCGCTCCAGGGAAGTACTGGACGACGAAGGGTACTCTGTCCACTGTGTCCCGTGTTTGTCTTCTGAGGAGATCGGTGCGGTTTTTCGCTGTGGCACATCGGAACTGTCGATCTGTGAGTCAAGCGCCATATCCTGTTCTTATGAGGGCATCTTTCAGCGTCTGGAGGTGTCTGTCACGATTCTCCTCATCTGAGCAAATCCTGTGTATATGGAGGGCTTGTCCATAGGGAATGGCTTCTTTAACATGTTTAGGGTGGAAACTGGAGAAGTGGAGCATTGTGAGATCGTCTGTGGGCTTGCGGTATATGCTCTGTCTGAGCCCAGAACTCTCCATTCACCTGACGAAGGGACTAACCCGAAAGCTTGTGCGTTTACTATCAAATAAGTCGGTTGGACTAAAACCTGGTGTTGTCAGACTTTTTACTTTCTCTAATCACATTGCAGCTCTCCTTTATGAGGCACTGGCTAGCTTTATGTGGTTTTTTTTTGGCAAAATTATAGATTACTCATAAATATCTGAAAGAAACATTCCAAACGTTTCAAATTGTCATTTCAGTTGTGATAGTGTGGCCACTTTAAGTGGGTGTGCCCTAAGGGCTGTGTAGTTGGACTGGACCCGGTGCCTGAAGCAGGAAGCTGAGTCAATCGAGTGTGAGGGTGTGTATCCTGGGCTGGGGTGGGACCTTCATTGGAGCCAGGAAGGAGGAGAGTACAATCACATAGTAATTCTTTCCGACTCTGTCATAAATATTGTTCTTTGCTCGTTGGTAAAAAGTCTTTTGTTCTTTAGCCTCAATTTATTACAACAGGTAAGTGGAATGATATTCATATTTTCTCCAGAAACCAAGATGCACTCTGAGGAGATTCAAATCTGTAATGGGAACATTACAACATTTTCAATATTTTCATTACAAAGAATACAATTCTGTTCAAATCATATACATCAGTCATGTTGCACTCTGAGCTGTTTTAACATAGTTACATTTACTGCGTCCAGTCAGGGTTAAGCTTACAGTCCGAGAGGGTTTTACATGGTTACTAGCCCCTCAGTGTACATTGGCTGAAAGGTCTTATGCAATGACCTTTCCCCACTGCGCCTCTGCAGCATTTGCCCCAAGCTTGAGTGCATCCCTCAGCATGTATTCCTGGGCCTTGGAATGTGCCAGTCTGCAGCACTCAGTCGGGGACAATTCTTTGTGATGGAAAATCAACAAGTTTCAGGCAGACCAAAGGGCTTCTTTCACCGAGTGGATGATCCTTCAGCAGCAGTCGATGTTTGTCACGGTATGCTTCTCTGGGAACAGCCTGCAGAGCACACAGTCATGCATCACAGATCTGCTTGGGATGAATCTCGACAAATACTATCGCATCTCTCTCTCCAGATCTTCTTTGCAAAGGCACATTCTACAAGGAGGCGTGCGATCGTCTCATCCCTCCCACAGCCACTTCGAGGGCAGTGTGTGATGGCGTAGAAACTTCAGGTATTCCTGAAGGATTTGACAGGGAATACTCTGCTCATAAGAACATAAGAACATAAGAAATAGGAGCAGGAGTAGGCCATCTAGCCCTTCGAGCCTGCCCCGCCATTCAATAAGATCATGGCTGATCTGAAGTGGCTCGTCACCAGCTAAGCCAGGTCTTGGTGCTTATTTGAAAGCTCTGGCGATGAGGGGCTCTGCTAAATGACTTTGACAGTCTGCTCAGGGAACAATTAGTCATGATCCATCATCTCCTTTTTGCTGAGAGCCTTGAGGGCATTACATGTAGACTACTGCTTGAAGGACTTGTCGTTAAAAATTTTCCACTGAAGAAACATTTCCCCAAGGGTCAGGTGATATAACACAGTCTAACTACTTGGAACATTCCGTGGTAGCATGGCCAGACCATCCTTTGCAACACTGGGGACAGGTGGAACCTCAGTACGTAGTGACACTTGGTGTTTACATACGGGGGGTCTAAGCACATCTTGATGCTGCTGCACACAAAGGTGGCCATCAGGATAGGGTGGTGTTGGATACATTTCTCCCTCCCTTATCCAGAGATTTGTACATTCAGATACGATCATCATTGATCTCTAAATGAACTTGAAGATGGCTTGGGTGAAAACATTCTAGCCAAGGTCAAGGCCAATTGGTCAAATCTGCTCCGGAGTGGCTGATCCACCCTGTCCTGTATCGTACCCAGTAGGAAGATCCCTGACAGCCTCGCACTACTCATTGACATGGTCACCTATGTTCAGGACAAAGGGTGAACATCTGCCTCATCAGCCTGGATCAGAAGAAGGCATTTCATAGAATAGCGCACTCCAATGTGATGAATGTGCTCTTCAAAATGAGGTTTGGGAGAAAATCTGCAATTGGATCCAACTTCTCTGCACAAACATCAGCAGCACAGTTTCAATCAATGGCTGGGAATCAAAATGCTTGCAGATCAAATCTGGAGTCATCCAGGACTGACCTCGCTCCCTTGTCCCGTTTGCGTATTGGACAGAAAAATTTTACCAAATCCATCAGGAAGGATTCAGGCATAAGAGGAGTGATGATGCCAGGCAGTGGTAGTACTCAGGTCAAAGACTCCCGGTACATGGAGAACATTGTTTTCTGTCAGTGTGCACGCTAATAGAATCTGAGACCAGTTCAAACTGGTCTCGGCAGCAAAGGTAAATCATAATCCTTGTTCAACAGTGAGATGAGTCACCAATTTCTAATTTCCTCCCTTTTCCCCTTACGCTTGTAGATGAGGGTAATGATGCCTTTCCTCACAGATTCTGGCATGCTGCCATCCAGAAACATACTGTGGTAGAGCTGCAACAAGTCTGGACAGATCCATCCCAACCGCATACAACTCAGTTGGTGAGCAGTCACTTTCAGGAGTTTTACTCATCTCAGAGATCTTGACAGCCTTTGTCAGCTCATCCAGAGTTAGCAATTTGTCCAGTCTCTCCCCCTAGCTGCCATTTAAGATCTCCAGGATATATGACAGGAAGGACCAGCAGAGTGTGATGTCTGTGGAATACAGTTCGGCATTAAAGGATTTGCTGATCCTTAGAATGTTAGACTGCGATGACTTTACCGAGCCATCTTCTTCCTTCTTTCTGAGAAAGAAATGTAAGCACGTTTCATCCTGCCCCATGGAGCAGACTCTGGACTGGAAGATGACTTGGAGTTCTCTGAGGAGATCGTCTTTCATGTCAACTCCCATCGACTGCAGTCGGAGCAGATTCTACGTGCCTTTTTGGTGTTGGGACATTTCCCCCGTCTCTCTCTCTCTCTCACCTTATTTACACTTTTAAGTATGAAGAACCTTTTGATGTTTCTCTTGATTTCTTCTTGACAGAGTGGTGGAGACGCAAAGAGGAGTTTCACAGCTCTCCAACTTTTGTAATCCCTTTTGAGCTCCTCGAGGTTCTCTGGGGTCAACAGGTTCACATCCAGCTTCCATGTTCCTCTGCCAACATCTGGTTTTCCTGTAAGCACAGTAAAAAGTATTTCAACATCAGGTTAAAGTCCAACAGGTTTATTTGGTATAGCAAGCTTTCAGAGCGCTGCTCCTTCATCAGATGAGTGGGAGTTGTGTTCACAAACAGGGCATATAAAGATTCAAACTCAATTTACAAGATAATGGTTGGAATGTGAGTCTTTATAGGTAATTAAGTCTTAAAGGTACAGGTAATATGAGTGGAGAGAGGGTTAAGCATAGGTTAAAGAGATGTGTTTTGTCTCCAGCCAGAACAGTTAATGAGATTTTAGTGAGATTTAGTGACCAAAATGGACCGCATCAGTCTCGCAGCAAACATAAAGGAATTCATCAGGTGAATGAGGCTGAGGGAATTCTTCCACAAACCCCAAGTGGCCAAGAGCGAACACAATGAGACAGCCAATGAACCAGAACAGCCAACAGAGAGATCTGCGGTGCAGCAACTGAAGAAGAAAGAGTCGAATTGGACTCCTCCGGAAGGCTGCTGCCTTTGACTCGACGTGTATGCTCAAGCTGTCAGGAGGTGTGTCAATAAAAGATTCATTAGTCACGCTTATAAGACAGCCCCGAACATCACTCAAGCACAACGCAACGTCATCCACGCTCTCAAGACCAACTGCAACATTGTCATCAAACCGACAAAGGAGGGGCCATTGTCATACTGAACAGTATGGATTACTGCAAAGAAGTACACCGACAACTAAATAATGAGGAATACCACAGAGTTAGCCAAAGATCCGACCAAAGAATACATCCGTCGACTCAACAGACTGATCAAGACCTTTGATCCGGATCTTCAGAGCAACCTCCCACGTACCCCTTGCATTAGAGGTCTCTACACAAGGCCAACACACTCGGCCATTCCATCGTATCGGGCAATGGGGTCCTGTGCGAGAACCTCTCTGGCTACGTCTAGAGTATCTTGAAACCCATTGTACAAAGAACCCACAGCTTTTGTCGTGACACTACGGACTTCCTACAGAAGTTCAGCACATATGGAGCATTGAACCAGGAACGCTCCTCAACACAATGGATGGCTTGGCACTCTACACCAGTGTCCCCCACGATGATGGCATTGCTGCAACTGCCTTAGTATCAAATGCCGACAACTGCCAATCTCCAGATGCAATTTTACAACTCATCCACTTCATCATGGACCCCAACGTCTTCACCTTCAACAACCAGTTCTTCATCCAGACACACAGAACAGCCACGGGGACCAAATTTGCACCTCAATATGTCAACATCTTGATGCACAGGTTCGAACAAGACCTCTTCACCTCACAGGACCTTCAACCGATGCTATACACTAGATACATCGATGAAATTTTCTTCCTTTGGACTCATGGTGAACAATCACTGGAACAACTATATGATGACATCAACAAGTTCCATCCCACCATCAGACTCACCATGGACTACTCTCCGGAATTGGTTGCATTCTTGGACATATGCATCTCCATTAAAGACAGTCACCTCAGCACTTCATTGTAACGGAAGCCCACGGATAACCTCACGATGCTCCACTTCTCCAGCTTCCCCCCTAAACACGTTAAAGATGCCAAACCCTACTGACAAGCCCTCCGTATTCACAGGATCTGCTCAGATGAGGAGGATCATAACAGACACCTACAGACACTGAAAGATGCCCTCATGAGAACAGGATATGGCGCTCGACTAACCGATTGATAGTTCCAATGCGCCACAGTGAAAAACCGCACCAATCTCCTTAGAAGACAAACACGGGACACGGTGGACAGAGTACCCTTCGTCATCCAGTACTTCCCCAGAGTGTAGAAGCTACGACATCTTCTGCGGAGCCTTCAACATGTCATCGATGAGGATGAACATCTAGCCAAGGCCATCCCCATACCCCCACTTCTTGCCTTTAAACAACCACACAATCTCAAACAGACCATTGTCCACAGCAAACTACCCAGCCTTCAGGAGAACAGTGACCACAACACCACACAACCCTGCCACAGCAACATCTGCAAGACATACCAAATCATTGACACGGTGGCCATCATGTCACATGAGAACACCATCCACCAGATACACGGTACTTACTCCAGCAACTCGGCCAACGTTGTCTACCTGATATGCTGCAAGAAAGGATGTCCCGAGGCATGGTACATTGGGGAGACCATGCAGATGCTATGACAATGGGTGAATGAACACCGCTTGACAATCACCAGGTAGGAGTGTTCTCTTCCTGTTGGGGAACACTTCAGCGGTCAGGGGCATTCGGCCTCTGATCTTCAGCTAAGCGTTCTTCAAGGTAACCTCCGTGACACGTGTCAACGCAGAATCACTAAGCAGAAACTGATAGCCAAGTTCTGCACACCCGAGGGATCTTGGGTTCATGTCACACTATCTGTAATCCTCATGACTTGCCTGGGCTTGCAAAATCTCACTAACTGTTCCTGTCTGGAGACAATACACATCTCTTTAACCTGTGCTTAACCCTCGCTCCACTCACATTGTCTGTACCTTTAAAACTTGATTACCTGTAGATTATCTTGTAAATTGAGTTTGTGTCTTTATATGTCCTGTTTGTGAACACAACTCCCACTCACCTGATGAAAGAGCACTGCTCCACAAGCTTGTGGCTTGTGCTACCAAATAACCTGTTGGACCTTAACTTGGCGTGTGAAACTTCTTACTGTGCTTACTCTGACACCTCCGCATCACGGCTTCCTGTAAGTGACAGTCTGCCTGTAGGAGGCAGTGTTCAGGGAAGGACACTGGCTTGAAGTTGGTGGATCTGATTATTAATGCACAGTACACAAACAAGAAATCTAACCGGATCATCCAGCTGCATCAATGATGAAGTCGCTGCCAGAATGATCGACCTGGAGGTGGTCAGTAGCAGTGGCAGCTGCTGAAGGATTGCCAGCCGCTCACTGGTAGGGCACACAGGCTAATCAGACTGAGAGGAGTGTCTTTGTACGTGATGTCTACTGCGAACAGGCACCTGGCCACCAGCTCCTTAGCTTCAATGATGGTAAAGTTGCTACCCCGCAGCAGAGTATCAGAGTAATAGCAATTATTTCCCCCTGACCAGATGGATGGCCCGTGGGACCACTAGCTCGACCAGCATCCGTAGCTGCTGAGGTGGAGCATCCCACTCTCCAGCAGGAACAGAGGCAGCCAGTTTTCCCTCTAACTTAACTAGAACCACGTCTCTGAGTGTAACCACTTTAAGTATTGCGAGGCCCCCACACCACACTGCACCCTCTGCTGATGCGTACAGCCACTGAACAGCATGGGCAATGCTGGACTCAACAGACAGCACAAATTTGTCATCGTGCCTGCATTGCAATGCATGGGCTGGGTTAATCACGCATCATGACCTCTGTGCCTGTTTACGGCAGCTATACAATTTAACGCTCTCAGAGTTTTGCTCCGAATGCTGATCTGCCATGCACGCCTTCTTGGGATCAGTGGTGTCCCTCCCTCCCTTGAGAATCCTGAACAGCTTACTTTTACCAAATTGAATCATTCTGCACAGACCTACAGGGTAAACAAAAGGAGCAATAAGGGTATTCTCTTTGACCTCGATCAAAGGAGCTTCATGCTCCTGTACATCCTCAATTTCCCAATGACAGACTGTGGTATCACTGGGTGCAGGAGAGCTGATTATTATTGCAAGGGATATAGTATATAAATGTGAAGATGGAAGTATGGATATGATAATCGTAATGATTGGCAACCACCAAATTAACAACAACTATTGATTAACTAACTCAAAGTCTGTACAGTGTGCTTCAACGTACATCTTCTCCATTCAGATCTAGAATTGATTCTGGTGGTAAAAGCCCACGTTTGTTCATGGGATTTGGGGGCTCCCACCCCATTGGGCGATCAGATCACATGATCTTTCAGACACTCGGCTCCTAAAGGGGCTGGCAATGATAGTGGATGTAGAGAAATCTTAATCAAACCACAACTGGGCATGATAGCAGAGGGGTTAGCATTGCTGCCTCACAGAACCAGGGACATGGTTCAGTTCCCAGCTTGGGTCACTGTCTTTACAGCTAATCAATTCTTAATTGGGATGGGAACCAGTGTTCACATTTAGATACAAGGAGAAGGATGTTAAGACAATGGAAAGAGTTCATGAGGACTAGCACCAACACAGTATGGTTGCGTTGAATGAATTGTTTTCTGCTTTGCTGTTTCTATATAATTCAGTAAAATTTTATGAAACATATTTATCCATACAGAACAAAAACTCCTGCTCCTGTTTCTTATGTTCTTATGTAAAACAGAATTCATTTCATTTATTTCCTTCAATACACTTAATGTTATGTAATAATATCAATCTAAAGAAAATCTTTTCTGCCTCACTTCAGTGGATTGCTTTGCATGACTTAAAGCTAATTTTGTAACTCACCCCTCTTGTTTGCCATTCACTTCACAAATTGTTGCTGTCTCCCACCCGTCCATCTTTCACAACTTTCTCTGTTGTTTGCCTGGACAATAGAATCAGGCTGGTGTCTTTTAGTTGAACAAACTACCAGAACCCCACCCCTCCCTCACAGAATGGAGTCAAGCTGCTTAACTTGGCAATGACCCCTGCTGATTCCAAATGAATGGAGTTGTCACAGGCGCAGTGAATGTGAATGGCCATTGGAATGTTAAACTATCTTTCAATGTTTCCAGCTCATTGATCTAGATAGTTGGTCTGAAACTTAATGAACAATTACCATCCCTGCCTGCCTGTATATTTAGTTCCTCATGATCTCAGTTTAACTCAATCTTTTAAAAACCATTTAGATAGCTACATTGGTACGATGGGTATAGAGGGATATGGGCCAAATGCGGGCAGTTGGGATTAGTTTAGGGGTTTTAAAAAAAAGGCGGCATGGACAAGTTGGGCCGAAGGGCCTGATTCCATACTGTAAACCTCTATGAGTCTGTGACTCAATGAATCATAGAATCCCTACAGTACAGAAGGAGGCCATTCAGCCTATCAGGCCTGCACCAACAACAATTTCATTCAAGCCCTGTCCCAGTAAACCCACACCCTGCTAATCCCCCTGACACTAGGGTCAATTTAGCATGGCCAATCAATCTAACCTGCACATGGGAGGAAACTGGAGCACCCGGAAGAAACCTATGCAGACAGGGGGCTAACGTGCAAACTCCGCACAGAGAGTAACTCGAGGCTCGAATTCAACCAGGATCCCTGGCACTGTGAGCCAGCAGTGCTAACCACTCTGCCACCATACCATCTTAAACATTTATTACTTCAAGAATTCTCCACAATGGCATCATCAGAAATTAATAGCTGGCTGTTGCTCCAAAATGCCCCGTGCCAGCATATCTCAGAGCATATTCTATTAAGAGCAAGAAATTTGACTGACCAGAAAAAAAACTATTCTTTTTTCCCAAGATACAAATCCACAATCGGGTATCTCCAGTGGGTAAATAAGTGTCTGGTTGCATCTTCTTCTTTCAGATCTTGAGACGAGAGATAAGCATTTGATCAGCTGTATTCTCAAGATGGGAATCCAGACTGCCTTTAGCTATTCTATCTGTCATTGCTCAGATATCTAAAATGTCACTGGTTCAACAGTAGGAATTGGCACACAGGCAAGGGAGCAATGTGAGTGTAGCAACATAAATCTGAGATCCTACTCTAAAAGCAGGACGAGTACCTTTTGATCGTGGATGGCCCCGGGTTTTGTTTTATATGGTCTTTGGTAAAGCTCGGTTGATTTTGCAGAATCTGTAAATGAAGTACCTAGGGATAGTCTCTTAATATTGCTGATGAGTGAGCAGAGTGCTACCATCCATAGGACCATAATTCTAACACCGAACAGGAGTAGTAAATCCACAGCGCTATCAAATTTATGATTTTGACATTATCTCCCGTGCGGTGGAAAGCCATCAAAAGGTCAACAAGAAGAATGGACAGCAACAACACTTGATGCTTTTGTCTATTTGCTGGTGCTTTAGTGGATCGTGGGAAATTGGTCTGAACTCAATCACTGCAGAGAAGCTGTGCCCTCAGATTTCTCCAATCATAATTGAAGAGTGGAACGGTATAGCAAAATGAAGATAACCACTTTTAAAAAGTAAAAGTTTATTTATTAGTCATGTGTAGGCTTACATTAACACTGCAATGAAGTTACTGTGAAAATCCCCTAGTCATCACACTCTGGCGCCTGTTCGGGTACACTGAGGAACCTAACCAGTGCGTCTTTGGACTGTGGGAGGAAGCTGGATCACCCGGAGGAAACCCACGCAGACACAGGGAGAATATGCAAACTCCACACAGACAGTTATCCAAAACAGGAATCAAATCTGGCCCCTGAACACTGTGAGGTAGCAGTGCTAACCACTGTGCCACCATGCCTCCCCCAGGACTTTGAAAAATATACAAAGAAATCAGTCTTCTTGGGACAGGATTCAGCAAATTTCTTAATGTGTGTTTTCAGGAAAACTTGGCATGAGGATGGAAATATGATTGAAACACATCCATGAATTACCCTGTGGAAAAAAAAATGTCCTTGCCCTTCTGCTTTTCAATTACTTTCTTTAATGGCATTGAGATAAAAATTGGATAGTTCCAAGTTTTGAGGAGATTCTGGAAACAGGAAAACATTGTGCTACCTGCTTCTCAGCATGGTTGTAAAGTGCTGATGACTGGCTGAATGCTCATGCATGTGTGTCTAGTATGAGTTAAAACTGGTCCGTACTTCTTAAAGCCAGTCTGTACTTCTTAAACTGGAGGTGTATTCTGGCTGTTAGGTGATAGTGAAAGCCTCTCCAAATTTCTCTGATGACGTGATGACTCTGTTCCAGGAGGTAGAAATGAGAAGAAAGGGATTGTTTCCTGTAGTAGTGAGCCCCTTTTAAGGGCAAACATTTTTTGGGAGGGATCATGTGACCCAATCAGCCAATTGGGCCAAAGTACGTGAATCCTGGTGTTAGCCCTGGGCTTTCCCGGTTGAAGTAGTTAGCAGTACGTTTTGTTTGTGCTCTATACACAGTTGATTTGTTACAGTAAGTGGTTTGTTTAGTTACTAAACTTGGTGGTCACCAATTCTTTGCGAAATCACATATGAGGGTCATTTAACAAATACCCGGTGAAGTCAGTGGGAGCAGATAGTCACAGGAGACAATTCAAGAAATGTGAAACAGAGGACCTGGCTGCTGTGCTATAAAAAATTCAACTCACATGCATGGTCAAGGTCAGTCAATGCATCTCCAAATGTCATTTACCTTACTCATTGGACCGGTAACCTCACACATTGCTGAATGTCACATGCCTCCATTACTTACCCATCAGCAATTTTGTATAATCAGGATTTGAGCCTAACGTTCATACACACTTACTGCTGTAAACTTCACACTCACATCTCGCAGCTTTTACATACATTCAGCTATTTGGCTGTGACAGGTACATCACCCAAACACATTGCAACACACCTATTAATACTGTTTCCTCTCTTTTAACATAAGAACACCAGAATTAGGAGCAGGAATGGCCCATCCAGCCTGCTCCACCAGTCACTATGATCTTGGGCTTCAACTCCATTTTCCTATCCACTCCTCATATCTCTTAATTTCCTGAGAAATTAAAAGTATGCCTTCAACGTGTTCCGTAACAGAGCATTGATGATCCTCTGGGGTAGAAAATTACAAAGATTCAAAACCTTTTGAATGAAGAAATTTCTCCTATTGCCACCATGGTCAATGTTTCAGGTGACCCACCTTCTGGTGGCTGGTTCGCTGGCTTACTTTGGGGTTTCCGTTGAATTAGTATGTGACAAGACCTGGGTTCAGTAAATGGTCAGGCCCTCCTTTGTCAGTTGGCGGAACTGTTGTATGAGGAGATTGGATCTGTTTTTGAACAATGAGAGGTGATCTTGTTGAGACTTATAAAATTCTTACACAGCATGACAGGGTAGATGTGGATAGGATGTTTTCCCTGCTCATGAGTCTGGAATCAGGTGACACAGTCACAGAATAAACAGGAGGCCATTTAAGACAGAGATGAGAATGGCTTCATTCAGGGGATGGTCGATCTTTGGAATTCTCCTCTGCTGAGGGCTGTGGGAGCTAAATCATTGAGCATGTTCAAGACAGAAATGGATATGGGAATATTGGGGATAAATGACTTTAAGGGGTAGTTGATCAGCCATGATTGGTTTGAATGGCGGAGCAGCCTCAATGGGTAGAAGGCTATTTGCCCCTCCAACCTGCTCTGCCATTCAATAAGATCGTGGCTGATCTGATTGTGGCCTTAACTCCACTTCCCTGACTGTCCCCATATCCCTTGATTCCCTTGATCAGAATTCAATAATCTCTAGGTTAGAGAGTTCCAAAGCTCATCAGCCCTCCAAGAGAAGAAATTCCTCCTGACTTCTGTGGTAAATGGGAGATCTCTTATTTTGACACTGTGCTCCCTAGTTCTAGATTTCTGCAGGAAGGGAATCTACCCTGTTAAGTCCCCTTAGAGTCTTACGTATTTCAATAAGATCATTTCTCATTCCTCTAAACTTCAACATGTATTCACCCAACATGTTCAACTTTTCTCGTAAGTTAATTCCTTCATCCCAGGCCCAACCAAGCGAACCTTCTCTGAACTGCTTCCGATACAAATATGTCCCTACTCAAGTCTGTTGGCAGCTTTCTTTACATCCTTTGTCTCAGAACAGAGATGATCCCACATTTCCACGTATAAAATCCAGCCCAAGGATATAGATATTAAAATTAAGGGGTTATTTAACTGGGAGCCAGTGTAAGTCAACCAACCCTTGGGTCATGGGTGTCAGCTGGAAAACAGATAATAAGAGTTTTGGATAAACTCCAGTTTACAAAGGGTAGGCTGTGCGAGGTCAGCCAGGAATGTGTTAGAATAGTTTAGGCTGGAGGTAACAGTAGCAGAAGAGTTGAGCCAAGTGTAGAGGTGAGCATTGTATGGAACTGGAAATAAGCAGTCTTATTTTTTTTTATTCATTTGTGAGACATGGGCATCGCTGGCTGGCCAGCATTTGTTGCCCATCCTTAGTTGCCCGAGGGCAGTTGTGAGTCAACCACATTGCTATGGCTCTGGAGTCATGTGTAATCTGGACCAGGTAAGAACAGCAAATTTCCTCCCCTAAGGGACATTTGTGAACCAGACGCATTTTTCTGACAATCAACAATTATTCCATAGTCATCAGTAGTTTCTTAATTCCAGATTTTTTTATTGAATTCAAATTCCACCATCTGCCATGGTGGGATTCGAACCCAGGTTCCCAAAACATCAGTGGAGTTTCTAGATTAATAGTCTAGTGTTAATACTACGAGATCATTGCCTACCTTTATGTGCAGATATGTGGTTGTTGCTCATAAAATCAGAATAGGAAGGGTCACCTATTTGCTTTAGGTTAAAGGTAACTATAAGTTGTCTTTAGTTAAGTTGGTCATACCCCATCTGTAACAATCTCAGCACAATCTCCTAATATTTGGAATGAAGCTACACAGGGCAGTCATGTGGACAGTCGATTTTCTGGTTCTCAGAGGTCTCATTTAATTTGTTTCCTTGCTTGTCTTCTTGAAAACCAAAGTTCTCTCCTCCCACATAAATCCCTAAACAAGCTTTTGAAAACAGATAAGACTTTAAGTTCAGCCAGATGGAACATTTTTTTGTGGTTAATTTCAATTAGTGGCATATAATCTATTTTGGAAGCGAGCACCAATCCCAAAGGATTGACTGGGATGTGAAAATAAGTGAGATTTCAGAATAGCCTCGGTGGCAGAAAATGAATTTTAATTTCAAATCGAGTTTCTTTCTTTCAATTTCAAACAGTCACATTACTTACAGGGGGGCACAATGGCCTATTTTTAAAATGATAAATCACAGCCATTTAATCATCAGCACAATCCCCTGTTAGGAGTTTGAGTGATGTACCACTGTGAAGTCACGAGAGATCCAACTGATAACATTCTGTCACAAACATTGCCATTGCTTCTCCTGTGTGTCAGAGGGGATTACATCACTGTGACCAGCTTGTATCAGTGGCTGTGTAATGAAACATACCAGAGAATTTTGGCAGATAAACAAAACAGTTATTTATCACATTTACTCCTTGCCAAAAGAAAAGCACAAGCTGTCCATTATGATCTCATTCTTCCCACACTGTGCAGGGTGAAGAGGTGCAAGTCAGTGGGTGCTGGGTTGTCAAGGATGGGGAAGAGAACAAATACCATATTAGTAACAGGATTCCTCATGAGATTGTAAGAATCATACCATCATTCCTTTCTAACACTCATCATCAATCAGAACCATTGTCCAAGGAGTTATTAAACTGAAGCAAATGTTGCCTTTCAGTTTCCTTCTGTTTATATGATTTTATATGACACACAGGTATCAGTTTCTCATCATTGTCAACATCCTTCCATCTACAAAGGACGATCGATGCACAACAAACAAATCCAGTTTGGATGAGTGCCTTGATATGGCGCACTTACTTTGCTCGTAGCTGAAGAGACCTATTATTGAGAGGCAGGTTCTGTCAGAAGTGCCATACACGGAGAGAAGGTTTCACTCAGACTGTGTCAGCTAATCTGGCTTCGTGCAGAGCGAGCGGCAATGTCAACACCAAGTTTTAGTGGCTCGTGGTCTATCAGGGCTGTCTTGCATACACTTGCTGTGGAATTTGTGTCATTCTCACATTCCAGCCTCCCAAGCTGAAATGTTACCCTTTTTTTGCCATGCAACCGAGGCATAGTATTAGGAGGTATAGATTGGCCCAGCAATTATACCCCTCTCAAATTGGTAGGCTGTCATCGAGAGGAAAGATGCAAGTCTGTACTTCTGGGGCCTAGTTGGCTTGGGAGTTGCCAGAAACTGCTAATTTGAGGGAAGCACCTAATGGGACTCCACTCCAGTTTTGATGTTGGGTATACCTCTTTAATCATGAATTCTTAATGTTATTATTATTAATGCTGAAAGACACCAATCACCAGGGCTCAGCTAGATATAGATATGATCTTACACAACTACTAATATAAATTACTGGGACTCTGCTGGACTTTTCTGCCTCTTCATGCTGGCGGGATCTTCCAGTGCAGCCGATGGGTCACCCCCACCACGGGTTTGTTTCTCTATGGTGAAACCCTGTTGATAATGGTGGGGCCAGAAGATCCCACCACCAGCCAATGGTGGGCTGCTGGCCGCTGGGCTGATGGGTTACTCAGTAAATCCCATCCTGAGCATTGAACTGAAGAACACAAAGTACAAAATTAATGGGCTTTAAGTGAGAACTTGCAATGAACCATGATAGTTTCTTTCCCCGTACGGTACTGAACAGAAGGCATAGATAATCAGATGAAGTATTTAATGGTGTGTCAATGAACAAATTTAAACAAAGATTCGAATATTTGGTTCAGAGCAGGAGTTTGAAACAGAAACATGGTAGTATGAGTCATAAATTGTTTATGATGTACTGGGAAGTGTGACTGCAAGGGCAGTGGACAGGAAATTAAAAATAATATTAGATTCAAAGAAGAAGCATACAAATTGGCAAGAAAAGGCAATTGACCTGAGGATTGGGAGCAGTTTAAAATTCAGCAGAGGAGGACCAAGGGATTGATTAAGAAAGGGAAAACAGAGAATGAAAGAAAGGTGATGGGAGCATAAAATACCGACTGCTAAAGTTTTGATAGGTATCTCAAGAGATAAAAGATTGACAAAAATGAACGTAGGCCCTTTACAGTCAAAAAGAGGAGAATTCATAATGGGGGACAAAGAAATGGCTGTGGAATTAAATTTGTATCTTGCTTCAATCTTCACAAAGGAAAACATGAATGATGCACTGAGAGAAATAGGTTTTAGTGAGGAGCTGAAGGAAATCAGTATTAGTAGAGAAATGGTTTTGGGGAAATTGATGGGATTGAAGGTGGATAAATCTCCAGGTTCTGATAATCTTCACCCCAGAGTACTTAAGGAAGTAGCCCTGGAAATAATAGATCCATTGGTGGTTACCTTCTAAAATACTTTGGATTTTGAATTTGTTCTTACAGATAGGAGAGTAGCTAATATAAGCCCACTATTGAAAGAGCGAGGTGGAGAGAAAAGAGGCACTATTGACCAGTGAGTCTAATGTAAGTAGTGGGGAAGTTGCTAGAGTCCATTATCAAGGATTTCAAAGTGCAGCATTTGGAAGGCAGTGATATAATCAGACAAAGTCAACATGGATTTACAAAGAACATAAGAAATAGGAGCAGGACTAGCCCGTCTAGCCCCTCGAGCCTGCTCCACCTGCTCGGAAATCATGTTTGATGGATCGATTGGAATTCTTTGCAGATGCAAATAGTAGAGTTGACCAAGGAGAACTGGTGAATGTGGTCTATTTACACTTTCAGAAGGCTTTCAACAAGATCACACATAGTAGACTGCTAAGGTTAAAGCACATGGATTGCAGGTAGTGTCTTGAGATGGATAGGAAGCTGGTTAGCAGGTAGGAAGAAAAAGTTGGCATAAATGGTCTTTTTCTGATTGGCAGGCAATGGCTAGTCGGGTTCCGCAGGGATCTGTGCTAGGACCCTAACTGCTCAAATTATGTATCAATGATTTGGAAGAGAGGACTCTTAACTCCAAATCTGCAGGTGATACAAAGTTTGTAGAAGGGTGAACTGTGAGGAGATGCTTCAGTGTGATTTGGACAGTCTGAGTGAATGGGCATACGCATGGCAGATGCAGTATAATGTGGATAAAGTGAAGTTATCTACTTCGGTAGAAATAATAGGAAGGCAGATTATTATTTGAATGGGTGTAATACTCAGCAAAACTTTGGTGTCTTTGTGCATCAGTTGCTGAAAGTAAGCATGCAAGTACAATAGGCAGTAACAAAAGCATATGGTATGTTGGTCTTCCTAGTGAGAGCATTTGAGTATAGGGATAGGGATGTTTTACTCCAATTGTATTGGATGTTCGTGAGGTCACAGCTGGAGTATTGTATGCAGCTTTAATGCCCTTATCTGAAGAAGGATGCACATCAAAGGCTTAATAAGCTGATTCCTGGGATGGCAGGTCTGTTATATGAGGAGAGACAAAGTCAGTTAGGATTATATTCATTGGAATTCAGAAGAGCGAGACGAGTTCTTATAGAAACTTGTAAAATTCTAACAGTGTCAGACAGAATAGATTCAGGAAGAATGTTCCCAATGGTATCCAGAACTAGGAGTCATAGATGTCATAGTTTGAGCATAAGGGGTAAACCTTTTAGGACTGAGATGAAGAGAAATTTCATCACCCAGAGAATGGTGAACGCGTGGAATTTGCTACCATAGAAAGTAGCTGAGGCCAAAACTTGTGTGATTTCAAGATGAAATTAGATAAAGCTCTTGGAGCTAAAGGGATCAAGGGATATGGGAGAAATGCATGATCAGGATATTGAATTTGATGGTCAGCCATGATCAAAACAAATGGTGGAGCAGACTCGAAGGGCCTTTTTGGTCTTTTCCTGCTTCTATTTTCTATGTTTCTATGTTCCTCAATGGTGATGTTTGAATACTTGTGGAGTGTTTCCGACTGGGATCATGGAAATGTCCAGCCAGGGAGGACAATTGGGATATATGAAAGAAGATATAAGGTTGGACAAGTATTCTGGAGTTATCTTTAAATCATCTTTAGAGGACTGTGAGAAATTTTGTCAAACATTTACTCAGATTAAAGTGTAAAAGGAGTTCATGCTGTGATTGAATCTGTTCAAATAGAACATCTGGGTGATGACACACAATTTCATTACTTACTTTAAGTTTTGTTTTTCAATCATATATTTTATTAACTTTCTTATATTGTGCAATGGTTTTAAAGAATGAGTTGATGGACTAAATTCCTTTCCATTTCCCGTCACAACTTGTGTTTTTTACATGCCAATTATAAATTCAAAGCTGCAGTTATGTTAACAATTTTCTGTTGGCAGAAGGCAGTTTCAAGTGCACAAGGCACTATTGAAGTATTTTATAAAATTGTTCTTCCAGTACAGAGCCCCATGTACAGGAACGCATATATCAGGAATTTGGATATGGAGGTCAAATGTTTTTCTGTCCATTAATTTTAACTCATTTGCTGGGTCATAGCTTAAGTAATGTGCAATATATTGCATGGATGGCCACACCATTCTCCTCCATTGTCCTTTCTGCATGATACCACTATCGTGGCAGCCTGCTCATTCTTCTTCTCCCTGTACCAACTCCAGTGCAGAAATAATGCTTATCCTCTCACCTCTGCATGGTCACCCACAGAAAACCCTCTGGCCTCCTCTTGTTGTCCGATTACAGCTTTCCCTTTGCCAGTATTCTCTGAGGATTCTGGACCAGGTTCCACACCTATGCTGCAGACACCCAGCTCTTCATCAAAATCACCACCCTCAGTTCAGAGGAAGAGAATGTGTTGCCAGTTTGTCTCATAGAGTCATACAGCACAGAAATAGGCCCTTCGGTCCAACATGTCCACGCCACCAGGTTTCCTAAACTGAACTAGTCCCATTTGCCTGCATTTTACTCATATCCCATTAAACCTTTCCCATCCATGTACCTGTCCAAATGTACTTTAAATATTATGTTTATACCCGCCTCTACCCACTTCTTTGGCAGCTCATTCCATTTATGCACCATCCTCTGTTTGAAAAAGTTGTCCCTCGGGTCCCTTTTAAATCTTTCCACTCCCATCTTAAACCTTAAATCTCATGTGGATTCAAACCCCTTCTCTAACTTGGCATGAACAAGATGAAATCCATCCTGTTTAACTCACACAAACGCAGCGTACTCATGCCTCTGACATGATTCTTACCCAGCTGTTTACTCTGACTGAATGGAACAGTACACAATCTGCACATTCAGTTTGATACAAAGCTAACCTTCAGATACCATAATCTAACCATCACAAGACAACTTACTTCCCTCCTCTACATCGAGGATACCCCCAATTTAACTCCATTAACTTTGCAATATTTACCTAGATTTATGTAACTACAGGCTCAAACTCTCTGATAAGGCTGTTGTCATTCTCTCTAGATTTGTCCTATATAAATGCTGACATTTTCAAAACTCAGCAATGCAAACATTATTGCTAACAAAATGGTGAATTTTCTAACCCCATGCATTCGGTTAGGAGTGGCCCACTGAAACTGAATGCAGGTCGAACACAGAACATTAACACCATAATGACAATTCTTCAGCACACATTCCTTTCTATTGTGCTTTCCCATTGAGATTGGGTGATTGGGGAATTTACTGTTAAACTATCCGTATACTTATCTTAATAGACTTCATTTCCTTGTATGTAGAATCCCAAATTCCCTTTTGTGCTTAACAAATTCCTCCATGCACCTCAGAACTCCCTGCAGCTTATATCTCACTCTTCTCCCTCTTACATTGAAGGACCCCTGTACATCCCCTGTCCCAATGCTCCCCAGTGGTGACAAAAGTTTTGGACCATCTTGTCTGAAACATTCTCTAAACCTTCCCACTCGGTTATCTCTCTCCCAAACTCCTAAAGCCTGTCAAAACTTTCTTTATCCTATCTTTTGGTTACATTTCAATTCTTCCCTGACAGTTTTCTATCACTGTATTGGATTAAAGATGCAATATAAGTTAAAGATAGACAAAGATCAGGGATGAGAGATATCTTTTATTGTAGCTTATAGGAAGATAAATATCTTTTAGTGCAGTAGATAGATATCCTTGAGTGTGCACTGGTTAAAGTTGAGCTGGAAAATGTTTTCAGGTGGCCAGCAGAATTACCTGTCCACTTTGTGAACTTAGCGTTGAGGCTTTTAAAAGCTTCTCCCTGCCTTTTCCTGATATTGAAAATAGCTGCCATGACAGGAGAACTCTACGTATGTGCAAATAAACACAGGCACAGCCATTTACTGGCAAACAGAAGGCAAGTTGCATCCCGTCTTGTATTGTGTCATGTTATAGGGCATTCTTGCAAAGCAGTTATTCTCATAGGAAAAATAAATACTGAAGATTTTAATGCAATCTAGAATATACTCACTCCCTTTAACACAGCAATTTCCAACATGATCATTGCAATCGCAAAGATTTAGTTACTACATCCATAAGCTGAATTTCTGCTGGTTAGTTCCAAATTTAGTTATTTTCGTTTGCTGGCAATCACCCAAAACTGTCAAATACAACATTAGATCCAGGGGTCCTTGTTCAGAGAAAAGCTGTTTTCATTTCCAGACTTTGTTAGTTGAATCATGATGGTTGAAGCATGATGGTTTATCCAGTGAACAGCTGAGCAATTTGGATGAATGGTCCTAGGTCAAGACCAGGGTGGCAAGTGTCTCAAACGAGCTGCCAGAGGTAATAGTAGAGGTGGGTACAATTTGATCTTTTAGAAAGCATTTACGTCGTTACATGGGTAAGGTCACTACCGAGGGATATGGGCCAAAGGCTATTGGAATTAGCTTAGTGGTAGAAACTGGGCAGCATGGACAGATTGGGCTGAAAGGCCTGTTTCCATGCTGTAAACCTCCATGACTCTATGGCCCTGATTTTACTGGCATGACCACCCAAGGCTAGAAAAATTGCATCCAAGACCAATGGGGAATGTTGTTCTGCGAGGCTCGCCCGTCCCGATTTCGGAGCAGCCATGCCGGTAAAATCAGAGCCTATGACTCTAAGCACTAAGATAGATAAATGGAGTTACATAAGGAACACATAAATGGCAAAGCTGCATAAACTTTGAAACTGCAGAATTTACTTAAAAGTTTCCTTTCGAATATTGCTTTTCCACACGTGTCACTGTGTTACTTTAGTAACGTTTATAAGCATTTGTGTAACTTCCACTGTTTTTTCTTATCTTATCAGCAAACAAGAGGTCCCAGCCTAAAGCATGACTTTTGCTTGTGATATAGTTCAATTGCCCTGTGCACCTCATTAAAATGGCCATCATCAACATGAGGCAATCTGTTTGGCCACGGGAGGGAGAAAATTCACTAATGTCCAAGCATGACTCTGTCATCTCCCCAGAATAGAATCTAGCAGGGACTGTTAGATAGCAATTAGGAATTGGAACATTGCCCAATTTTTCCTTCCCCCCCATCCATTGACGCCGGTTGTAGTGATCCCACTACAACCCTGGGTGCGATCAGCTAATTAAGCACAGACTGGGAATTGAACCTAAGACCCTTCATCCAAATTGCTCAGCTGCTCACTGGATAAACCATCTAGGGAGCTTTTTGTGCTAAGATTACATTTTTTTTTCCTTATCTATGCCTTAGCCTATTTTCTGGTAATTGTTTCAAGCTCACGGCCATGTCAGCTGAATAGGCTTTAGCTAATCTCTGTCATTATTCATACAGCAACTAAATGGCCAGTTGTTCCTATAGACTATACATTAGCTTTCTCCCTGGGATGACAGCTAAGTTAGTTAACAATGGGAGCACAACTCTGCTGAACAGGATCTTAAAAGGTCTGCAACTTAAAAATCGAATTGAAGACCATAGCAAATATTATGCCACAAAGGAAATTGATTCTTTCTGGTCCTGTTGCATAACGTTAAATTTATGTAGATAGAGGTTAACTTGACAGACACAATTTCTAATTCCTGTTGCAATCAAGGGCAAAATAATGGCCAACTTCAGGCACCAGTCATGGCCTCAGGGGCAGCTTACCGATGATGGTGTGCACTCAAATCAACTGGCTCTGAAACTGCCCAAGGGCAGTTCTGACACTTGAAACATTGGCTCAATTCTCTCTCCACAGATGCTCAGACCTGGTGAAATTTTCCAGCATTTTCTGTTTTTGTTGAGGAAAGTCTGAGGTTTTGGTGGGTGGGGCTTAGAAGTGCAGGGTGGAGTTTTTTTCAGACTTGCCTTGTGTTGCAGAATATACCATAACTTCAGCCTCAGGATGTTGTTATCCCTGAGCATGCAATTATCCTGGACATATTTACAAACTTTAAAAGCTTTGTCCAGCCAATGAGTTCTGCTTTCAATTTTCAATTTCCATAGGAGAATCACTCTTATTAATTTTGTAACTCCATACTTACAGCTGGATTCTCTTATAACTACTGTCTTCTTTCTCAAAACAGTCACCATTACTGGGGCTGGATTTGGAGAATGAAGGTGCATCGATGGCTGTGCACCTTGTAAAGACAAGCAAGTGAAGAGACTGGGGCCAGTAAGTTGTCCCAAAGAGATGAGATGGGGGGTGTGGGTGGGTAGGTCATACAGACATGTGATAGCACGAATACCAACAATGTCAGGTTGAGGAACAGCATGGCACGGTAGCACGGTGGTTAGCACTGCTGCTTTACAGCACCAGGATCCTGGGTTTGATTCCCAGGTTGGGTCACTGTTTGTGTGGAGTCTGCACCTTCTCTCCCTGCCTGTGTGGGTTTTCTTCAGGTGCTCCAGCTTCCTCCCACAGTCCAAAAGACATGCTGGTTAGGTGCACTGGCCATGCTGAATTCTCCCATGGTGTACCTGAACAGGCGCTGGTGTGTGGTAACGAGGGGATTTTCACAGTAACTTCACTGCAGTGTTAATTAAGCCTACTTGTGACTAATAAATAACTTTAATTTAACTCCACCATATGGTTCAGCACTTTCACCTTTCTGTACTCAACACCAAGTTCAACAATTTTAGACCATAATCCAGGCCCTATTTTGTTTCTTTCTTTTGCAGGCTGCAGCTTTAGATTAATTCTTCTCTTGCTTTTAGGGCAAAATGGGAGCAGAGATTACCATCTGAAGTTGTAAAATTCAATGTTGAACATACAGAAAACAGTAAGGTTCTTAATTCTTGCCCACATTGGAAGGAGCAACCACTGTGCAAAGAGACTGCCAGGTAATCCCTTGCAACCTCCCAGTAGGCTCAAGGCGCAGGGTGTCGGGCCTCCTTTTTGGGAATTGGGAACATAAGTGGTTCAATTGGGCTCCAGATAGGCAGTCAATATCCTACCTTTCCCACCTCTAGCAATGTGACATGGTGACGGGTGACACGGTGGCACAGTAATTACCACTGCTGCTCACAGCTCCAGGAATTCAAGTTCAATTCCCAGCTTGGGTCACTGCCTGTGTAGAATCTACATGTTCTCCCTGTGTCTATGTGAGTTTCCTCTGGGTGCTCTGGTTTCCTCCCACAATCCAAAAGTTGTGCAGGTTAGGTGGATTGGCCATGCTAAGTTACCCCTTAGTTTCCCAAGGTGTTTAGGTTAGGTGGATTAGCCATGGGAAATGTGTGGAGTTACAGGGATAGGTTTGGGTGAGAGGACCTGGGTAAGACACTCTGTCAGAGAGTCAGAGCAGACTCAATGGGCTGAATGGCCACTTCTGCATTGTAGGGATTTTATGATTCAATGACAGGAAGATGTCAGGTACATCTCTTGCCTCGAAGACTATCTCCAAAGGGCTGCTAAAATTCAGTCCATAAACTATGCCCTTAACTCCCTGGCTTCCCTTTGTTGGCTTTGGGTTATACCCCAGAGATGCACTGAGGGAATCCCTCTTGGCAGATCCCAGGCAATGGCTTATACTGCAAATTCCAGAAGTGCTAACTTCCCTGGACAATGGCACCGCACTGGGAAGCATCCACAAAACAATTTAAGTCAATAGCTTTGGATGGTTCTGTCAGTGTTACACTAATAGTTATTCAGAACTTTTGTAAGTTCAGTGGGCCATAGCATGTCAACACTAGTTGGCATTCAATTAGGATGTACAAGGATGCATTCTAGAAACATTTTAGCCACATGTAAAATTGCAAATCTGTAAGATAATGGCTGCTTCTGAGAAAGCAGGAAAATACCTTGGTATCAAATCAGAACATAACTGCAATATTCAGCAAGATCTGTTGCTTGAGAAACAGAATTAATGTTTCAGTTTGATTTTTCATTGGAACTGGAAAAAATTTAAAACAGAATAACTTGTAAGCAAGTGGAGGGGGGAGGTTGACAAAAGGACAAAAGGGAAAATCTGTGATATTTTGGAAGACAGATGCAAGTCCAGAAAAATTGGCATTGGGACAGCTTTAATGTGATTTGAGGAAGTGTGAATGGCAGAATGATCAACACTTGCTGAATAAAGGAAAAACAAGGAAAATGAGTTAAAACTGAAACCTACAAAGGGGTGCAGATTCCTGCCTGAAATTGTTGAACTCAACAGAGACTTCAGGAGGCTGTAAGCGCAGATCCACATGCTGACATCATTGCTATCCTTGCTATCACATATCTACATATTAGCAAGATAGAAATCATTCCCGTCACAGTTAATGAGCTTAATATTGATTGAAATGTGAATGGGTGCAATGTCTTTCTCTTGCCAAAATTTCAAGGGCATTTGAGAATCCATGTGACACGCAGAACCATAATAATGATTGGCCTGAATTATAAAGACCTCAGCTGTTGGTTTTCAGAACTTCCAGATGTTAACTCAGTTGCTAATTGAGCCATACAACCAAATGTCGGTATTAGGTGCTTGCTACTGCAATCCCAAACTAATCCTTGCTCTCTTGCCTGGGAATGTATGATGTTTGTTCAATAGTCAGAAAGACAGCAGTGCGCTGGCGAGTTCATGTCACAACTTTGCACAAAGAAGGTGAGAAAGTGTGCATGTAACAGCAAAATCCAGGATCTTAAGAACATGTTGAGTATCAGGATATAACATGACTTTTCAATAACAAGAAATTACCTGTTAGCTTTGAGAAAACATGGATAAACATAGACAGGTTACAACTGATTGCTTCTTTTCAGTTCCAATTACCCCTTCTTTACAGCTGTTTGTCAAACCATCAGCAACAAAATCAGAGGGAAGTGTTACTGGATATTGCTGCCAATGTTACAGAAAACAGCAAGAAATTCCCCAACAATAATAGGAGGAGCACAGTCAGCAGAGTTCAGAATGCTAAAGATGGTGACAGCATCACCCAAAGCCATGACCTTTATCATTTAGAAGGACAAAGGGAGCAGACCACCTGAAAGTTGCCCTGAAAGTCTCTCATCATGCTGACTTGCGGAATATGTTATTGTTCCTTCAATGTTTCTGGGTCAAAGTCCTGGAATTCCCCCCCTAACAGGGCTGTGGGTGTACCTATAACTCAGGGACTGCAGAGGTTCAAGAAGACAACTCATGGTCACCTTCTGGAGGGAATTTGGAGATGGGCAATAAAGCTGGCCGTGCCAGTGATGCCCACATCCCTTGAATAATCTTTTTTTTAAAAAGTGACTGGATCGAAATCCTGGAACTCCCTTCTACAGAGCTCTGTGAGTTTTCCAAGAACGCATGGACTGCAGCGGGTCAAGGTGGTAGCTCACCACCTTATCAAGAGCAATTAGGGATGGGCAATAAATGCTGGTCTAGCCAACAAATATGTAAAAAATCAATGAGAATGGATGAATGGTTTCCTTCCTTAAAGGGCTTCTGGAATACCTTTAAACAGGTCTATGTGCAGATCTGTCCCAGATTATTAAGAGGGACTAACAAAGTGATTTGTGAAGGCTAACAACTGCGAAAGAACAAACACTAGGGGATGTGGTACTAGATTGGAAACATTTAATTCACTGCCTGAAGGCAGGGATAAATTTAATCTGAGACTTCAGTCCCACTAGTCTAACATCAATTTCTGCTAAAATAATTGAACCAAACTCAAAGAATACTAATATGAGAATAATCTAATCCATTTTTGTCTGATTCTACTTCTGTAATATACCTTGGGATTTTTTTTGCATAAAGGCATTATGCAAATGGAAGTTTTTGTTGTTGCACCTGCAAGTTCTACTAATAAAACTATTGTGTCCTTTAACTATGCCTCCATCTTTTCTACAACAATTAGCAATCCTGGTGCTGATGTTACAAAGATGAGACCAGAGACAAGTACAAATAGAATGGGAGGAACATAAAATAGGGCATGAGATCACCATGCCAATACTTCCTGATTTGCAGGCATGCCCTTGATACTTGAAAAGAGGAAGGTTAAAGAAAAAAGGATTCTGTTGTTTAGAATGTTTAAAGTTTATGTATTAGAGTCACAAGTAGGCTTATATTAACAATGCAATGAAGTCACTGTGGAAATCCCCTAGTCACCACAGTCTGGCGCCTATTCGGGTACACTGAGGGGGAATTTAGCATGGTCAATAGATCTAACCAGCACATCTTTCAGATTGTGGGAGGAAACTGGAATATCTGGAAGGAGCCCACACAGACACTGGGAGAACGTACAGACTCCACACAGTGAATCCAGGAATCAAACCCTGGTTCCCAGCACTTCCAGGCAGCAGTGCTAACCACTGCGCCATTGTGCTGTGGAATTCTGCCTGTGGAATTTCTCATCACACAAGCAGATCTACACCCGGTTTTTAGGTGGGAATGGTCAAAAAATTCACAAAGAATTCAACGTTCAGTGTTTTCCTGTGGTTTGCCAACCATCATTCCTTCCAATGGGCCAAAAAATATTGCAAAGATAGCTAATCTTATGCACTAGAATCTAAATGATATTGATTGCATATATGAAAGATCAATAAGACAAGTCTTCATTTAGTCTGTGTCTTTTAGGCATACCAACACTTGGAGATCATTGTCATATTTTGCAATGATATTGGCACATTTCACCAGTTGAAGTTCTGAATTTCCTTCACCAAAATTTACACTCTTAACCCAAATCTAACAAAATACTACAAGAATGACAGTGATCCTTTCTTCTTATGTTGGTTTCAGACAAATAGTTTTGAAAAACGCTTTCAGTAATGGAGTACTACTTACAGGGAAAGGAATCCTTCACATACATACCAAGAGAAATTAAACCCCAGACCGGTTCTCCCAGACCCTCATCCAACAGCAACAAATAGTCAACAGCAAAAATATAATGAGCAAGTATGCAGATGATTTTCAGGCTATATATTTAACAAAGTTCTTTGAAAAAACCAACTGAGACTCTCCTTCTGTATAAAATTAAAACATTCATAGGCTCATGGTTTGGAGAAAACCAAATGCTGACCTCAAGTAAATGATTTACGTACATGTCTAATCATTTGCAAATCTAATTTCAAGACTCAGCAGGCCCCAGGTCACAGAACTCTGCTTCTCATTAATTTTAGTGTAAGGCATAATATCTGTATTGTAAATGCCAGTGGAGCAGACTGTTCTGGTCACCAGGTTAGTGCTGTGTCGACTCTGAATACACTTACACCAGGACCAGAGAAAAGAAAACAGCATCTCCAAACATCATTTTTTTGTACTTCTTTTCTTTTCAATACTTTATAAACTCCTTTTACATTGCTAGTCAAACTATTCCTAACTCCTCTCTAACCTGATCCTCATCCAGCTGCGAACCCTTGGAATTAGCTACTTATGCAGCAAATTGTGCCCTCCTTCGATACGCTGCTGCACTCCACAAGCCATTGGGCTGGGAATGGCAAATACTCACCACTTCCTCTGTTAACCCCTCACCTCCACCATGTCCTTGACTCTTGAGCCGTGGGGCGGTATGGTGACACAGTGGTTCATACTACTGCTTCACAGCACCAGGGACACATGTTCGATTCCCCGTTTGGGTCACTGTCCATGCGGACTTTGCGCATTCCGGCCATATCTGCGTGGGCTTCCTCCCACAGTCTGAAAGATGTGCAGGTTAGGTGCATTGGCCATGCTAAATTTTCCCCCAGTGTACTCGAACAGGCGCCGGAGTGTGGCAAGTAGGGGATTTTTACAGTAACTTCATTGCAGTGTTAATGTAAGCTTACTTGTGACTAATAAGTAAACCTTATATTACTTTTCCTTGAAACTCTGCAAGGTTGAATGGTGAAAGTGCTTAATGATCACATAAAGTTGAACTTTCACAGTGGTGGACTGAATTTGTAGGCCTTTAGAAATGGTATGTCTGACCTGGATGCAAAAGCCCAGACCCCATTTCTGAGCTGGACATGAATGACAAGCAGGAAACCTGAACTCAGCAGGGCCATTTCAAGTTAGTGCTGTCTTCAAACAGACCCCATTTTTGATGTTCAAAGTGCCTTAACCAACAGTGGGGGAGGTGCATATTTATGGAGGAGAGGTAAATGCTCCTGAAGGGTAGACAAGCTCTTTTTGAATTATCATGAGGTGAAACTATTTCTGCCCACAGCCTTTAAAATGGAAGAAAATCAGACTGCAATGTTCAGTTGGAGTATACAAGCAGATACCTGCTGCTGGATTGCATTGATTGATAAGCTATCTGGTTTAGCTTGAAAAAAAAGGGCTGTATTGTCTTATAATTTCAATATACTTCATTGTTGACATATCTATGGGTTTTTATTGTGGCTGAGCTTTTTATGAATACTTGGCTGAACTTCAAATGCTCAACAACCACTTGACTCTACAGGTGGCTGAGTGCATTTTTAGATCGACAATTTTAAAAGTCTATTAGTTAGCTGTCTTTGGCGTGGCTAATGCACAAAAGTTTTTTTTTACAATAAACCACAAAGGGATTTAAAATTTTTGAATAGGTTTCATGAGTGAGGGTCTTTTTTCAATATCAAATATGTATGGGTGAGATTCTCCAGTCTCATCAATGGTGGGACCCATTGTGAGTGAGAATGGAAAATTTGGCATTCCAGACCAAATCCCTTTCACTCTCAGTGGCACTGTGCAAGCCCAGCCGTAAACGAGGGTGGAAGATTTTGGACTGTGAGTGAGAACTCTGATAGTTTGTTAGATGTTTAGGTTTTTTTCATCCCCATGTTGTTCCTGAGGTCTACGCATTGTGGAAACTGGGTGTACAGTTATGAAGATTGCATAGGAGTATGAGGGGGCTTGGAGGCTGTGTGAGATATGAGGGGGCATGTTAGAATGAGGGGGTGCAATAGAGGGCCTGACAACCTTTAATATAACTGGGACAAAGTCTCAGAGAGCCAACTCAGACCTTCTAATCAACGGTCCTCAATACTCACCCACTTCCCTGGTCAGGCCTGGAGAGAGAAAATAGAGTTAACATATGAGCCAGTATGACTCTTTTGCCGAGCTATTATACATCAGTTAGCCTAACATCTGTTATTGGAAATTTGCTAAAAAGTAAGGATAGGGTGACCAAACATTTTAAAAATGATCAGTTTCATTCAGAGATCCAGCATTGATTTGTAAAAGGCTGCCAAAGCTCATTGAATTTTCTGGAGACCTGACAAAATTAGTGAGCAGGGGAGTGTCCAATGTTATTTATATGGAACTTTACAAGGCATTTGATAAAGTTCTGCATTAGAGCATATTAGCTAAATGCTCATGGAATTAAAGGCAAATTATAAGCTAGTTAGGAAAATGTCTGGTGAAAGAAGACAGAGAATGAAAACAATGGGCTGATTGGCAGGGTGAAACTCAATATCCCTCTGTTTTGGGGCCTTAACTATTTATAGAGTCATAGAGTCATAGAGGTTTACTGTATGGAAACAAGTCCTTTGGCCCAACTTGTCCATGCTATCCTTTTTTTTAAACTGCTAAGCTAGTCCCAATTGCCTGCATTTGGCCCATATCCCTCTATACCCACCTTACCCAAGTAACTAAATGCTTTTTAAAAGACAAAATTGTACCCGCCTCTACTCCTACCTCTGGCAGCTTGTTCCAGACACTCTTCGCCCTCTGTGTGAAAAAATTGCCCGTCAGGACACTTTTGTATCTCTCCCCTTGCACCTTAAACCTATGCCCTCTAGTTTTAGACTCCCCTAACTTTGGGAAAAGATATTGATTATCTAGCTGATCTATGCCCCTCATTACTTTATAGATTTATTGTATTTATTACTGAAATGATTGTCACATTAAATGGCTTTGGGACAACCAGTATTGGTGGGATGTATTCTCCACCAACACTTTGAATGGTGGGAAACAGAAGTCTGCCATCCTTAAAAGACCTGGTCAAATGGTGGTAGAAGTTTGGAACTCCCTTTTGCAAACAGCAAGGGTGGCATGGTGGCACAGTAGTTAGAACTACTGCCTCAAGCACCAGGGACCTGGGTTTGATTCCCAGCTTGGGTCACTATCTGTGCGGAGTCTGCACATTCACCCCCTGCTTGTGCGGGTTTCTTCCACAGATTGAACTGCATTGGCCATGCTGCATTTTTCCTCAGTGTATTTAAATAGGCACCAGAGTATGGCGACTAGGGGATTTTCACAATAACTTCCTTGCAATGTTAAGGTAAGCCTACTTATGACACTAATGAACAAACTTGATTCTTGTCCAGTTGTTAACTTTAAAACAGAGATTCATAGATTTTTGTTAACCAATGGTATTTGTGATATTGTGCTACATTGTATTAGGTTGCAGATCTGCCATGATCTTAATGGATGGCAGGACAGGCTTAAGGTACTAAATGTACCTATGTCCTACACACATCCCTCCCATGATATTAGCAAAACAGATACTAAGCAAGAAGTAATAGATTTAAAATGATCTGTGTTTCCTTACAGATATGAATTTTGGATACTTTTTAAACATTTATTCTTTTTTTTCTTTTTACTTATTCAGCACTCCCAAAGGAATCTAGAGATTAAACAGTGAAAATCAGTAAAAAAAATGAATTATTTCTGATTATTAATCAGTGATCACTTTTTCAATGCTTTCTGTCTTGCACTCATCAGGACAATCACAAGAATACCAATGTTACAGGACACAACAACTTGTTGGATGGGAAGAGAGTGCAAATGGGCTCTGGTCAAGATATTGCCATGAAGAATGCACCAGGTGACTGAGAGTTAACTGCCAAGCATCTTTTGAAAATTTAAACTTGGCAGCTTGAATCCAATTGGTCATGGTTTGCCTGAGGAATGGGCCAAAAATGGCTCTCACTTATTTTGTTTAGCTGAAACAGGCTCAATGTGCGTACATATTTTTTTCTGTCTGCAAAGAGCAGCATCCTGTCTATTACTATATGTAGCATTTAGCTTATGCAAATGCTCCACTCAAGCTCAACTGACAATCTGAAATTGATTGTCAGTGCAATTGTTAGATGTTGTCCAAATGCAAAATTACATTTAGCGTCGGACACTATTTTGCATTTTATAAGCACATTGTATAGGAGTATGAGGGGCTTGGAGGCCATGTGAAGGTACGAGGGGGCATGATAGAGTGAGGGGGGTGCAATAGTGGGCCTGACAACCTTTAATATAACTGGGACAAAGTCTCAAAGAGCCAACTCAGACCTTCTAATCAGCCGTTCTCAATACTCACCCACCTCCCTCGTCTGGCCTGGAGAGAGAAAATAGAGTTAACATATAAGCCAGTATGACTCTTTTGCAGAGCTATTGTACATCAGTTAGCCTAACATCTGCCCAATACTTTGCCCGTTGTGAACAGCAGAAGGAATGTCCTGTTTGATGCAATCTGCCAGTCTTTGGGATATATAGCCTACATACTTAGCATTATACAGGCATTGAAATTCAAATATTACATTACTCTGATGTGTGATAAGCAATCTGGCACATTTGTAAATCTGGAAGCTAACTACATCTATTAAAATACAGGGACAAATATTCTTCAGCCAGAAAGAACATTGCACTTGTTTCAACTAAAATGATAACCATTCACTTATTCATTCTACAGGGCAATTACCTTGACCAATCAAAGTCAAACTGCCTGGTTTAAATTCCAAACAATGCTTGGCAGTTAACTGTCAATCATTATCTACTGATTCATTTTCATGGCAATGCCCCTACGATGAGTCCCCGAGTATTGGTATTATTGCATTTGTCCTGATAACTGCAAGCTGAAAAGTTTTGACAAAATGTGTTTTTTTTCAGCAATACTCAAATTCTGTATTACCAAAAAAAATTTATATGAGTATTAATTCTTAAGCCATTTTTGGTTTAATTTCCGATTCAAAATTAATTTTTTTGAAAATTTTCCATACAATTATGGTAAACATTTATGTTTTGTGATGATTAAAGGTGAAATCCAAATGCTATTGTTCATGACAAAGAATTATGGAAAATTGTGAAACAATTTATTCATCATAAATAAAATATTACAAAATAACAACATTGGCAAAGCTAGTTATAGATGTTTCGGGAGGAAATTTATGGGTGGAGATTAATTGTTTTTAAAATGATGAACCTAATCCCAAATTGCCTCCAACCTGACTGTTCCTGGGCTGGAGTTTATGACTCCTTCAAGTTGTGTTTTTTAGTGTGAGGGAGTGGGGGGGTGGGGGGAGGGCGTGGTTTGGGGGGGCGGAAGCGCATCAAATACGTGGGATAGTAAGCCTGCTATCTTCCTGCCATCTCCATGCTGCCCCCATAATACAGTTGATGGGTGGGGGCCAAAATCTGAAATCCACCCATTATGTTTAAACGTGTAATTAAGGGTCAAGGAAACTTCCACACACCTGATGAAGGGACACCGTTTCCGAAAGCTTGTGGGTACTATCAAATAAACTGGTTGGACTCTAACCTGGTGTTGTGAGAGTTCTTACTGTGTTTACCCCAGTCCAACGCCGGCATCTCTCCATCAATGTTACAGCAGCCAGCCAGTCTGATTGGTTTGGCAACTCTTAAGGATGGTACTTCCTCCCACTGAGGGACAATGCCCCATTCTTGGCCTGTAAGGCAAGCAATCCTCCCACTTGTAATACCTGACCCTTGGTTCTCACATAAGCTGGTTGGAAGAGAAACCTGGGAGATGAAAGCTATTTCAATGAAATAAATGTCTTTACTGCACTGTTTGTGGACCAGAATGAGTGTAAATACTTCCCTCAACTCACAAAGAAAACTTGTTTACTCCACATACTCTCCCCCAACCACACACCCTGCCACCTAGCTTGGACCCCTATGATACAATCTCCAAAGGCTCCGCTCTGACCCAGCCCAATTATTCCAATCTCCTCAACCTGCGCTCTTCCCATTTTAGTGTCATTACTTTGTAGAGACAGAATATTTAAAGCACAGAAAAGTTAGAAATGTCCTAATCTTTCTGCAATTTCCTTAAAAAAAAACCTTTGCCAGCTCACTGAAGATTGCTTAAAAAATGAAATAATGCATGCAGTCAGAACAAATCTCGCACAATAATAACTTTGCGACCATATTTCATGCATGATTACTCCGATTACACAAAAGGCAGCTGCTAGGGCATTTTCAATTTTCAAACAATGGAATACTGCTTTGAACTATGCCTGGGAATAACAAAAATGCTTCTCTTATATCCAAAAAAAACCACTCAAATGTGATTAAAATTGTTCATCCCTCCCCCTTCTGAACATGACTTTGAAGTGATAAAAATACATACCAGAGTTCACAGCCTTTCCCCTGGAATATGTTTTTAAATCTATCTCTTTAGTTTAGTTATGGCTGCGTTTAGAAGAAACCAGTAAATTACAAGATGTGAAAATATGTCATGCAATTGTAATTATTCTGGTGAGGATTATGGTGAGTTATTTTCACCTCCTCCCATTTGTTCCACTTCATTTATTCTTCCTGGGGCATGCAGCTGAAAGAGGGCAAATTGCTAGCATAAAAGCCTCCATTAATGTCATTTTTGACCTGTCCCCAGTTTTTTGCTCCCTGCAAAGAAATCTTTTACTTCAGTTTTCCACCTTCATAACTACTATAAGGGAACTTGGTGCAGCGAGAAAGAAGATCACTCCATGTGGCCATAACTGAAGCTTGACTCATGGCACTGCTTTGCTACTCAGTTTCACCAATTTGATAGAAAGTGATCACATTGTCAATTTTAGAATTATAGAATGTTTACGACACAGAAAGAGGTTATTTGTGTCTTCGCATGATGTCATTCCCACTTTCCCGTAGCCCTGCAACATTTCTTCTTAAATCATAGAATCATAGAACTCCTACAGTGCAGAAGGAAGCCATTTGTCCATTGAACCTGCACTGATAACAATCCCACACAGGCCCTATTTCCATAACCCCAAGTTTACCTCGCTAGTCCCCCTGACACTGAGGGGCAATTTAGCATGGCCAATCAATCTAACCCGCACATCCTTAAACTTTTGGGAGGAAACCGGAGCACCCAGAAGAAACACAAGCAGATATGGAGAGAACATGCAAACTCCACACAGACCAGTGACCTGAGGCCGTATTTGAACCTGGGTCCCTGGCGCTGTGAGGCTGTGAGTGCTAACATCCTGTTACCATGTCAGCATAATGGGCGGGATTCTACAGCCATCCAGCACATATTTCCTGGTGGCAGGTACGCTGTTTGCTGGTGGCAGGATTTTCAGTCTCGCCGCTGTCAATGAGAATTTCAATTGAGGCCACCCCATGTCACCAGGTAACCCATGGACAGGGTGTGCTGCCAATGGGCACAGAGAATCCTGGTGAACAGCCTGAGAATTCCAATCAATGATCCGATTCCCTTTTGAAATCCTCCTTTGAACCAACTCTTAGACAATGCATTCCAAATCCTAACCACTTGTTGGGAAAAAAGGTTTACCTCATGTTGCCATTTCTTCTTCTGCCAGTCACCTTAAATATATACCCTCTGATTTTTGATTATTCTATCCATGGGAACAGTTTCCCTCGATCCTCCCTGTTCAGACCTCTCATGGTTTTCAATACTTCTATAAAAATCTCCTCTCAACCTTCTCTTTTCCAAAGAAAAACCAAGTTCTTCATTTTTTTTAACGTAACTGAAGTTTCACATCCCTGGAACATTCTTAGTAATCTTTTCTCAGATGCCTTCACATTCTTCCTACAGCGCAGTCTCCAAAACTACACACGAACATGGAAATTATGCACAGGGCTATGCCACATGGACCCACAAGCTGCTCTTTCATTCAATAAGATCATGGCTGATCTGACTGTAACTTCAACTCTACATTCCCACCTACCCCAATGATCTTTCACCCCTTTGCTTATCAAAAATCTATCCAGCTCTGCCTTAAAATATCCAAAGACTCTTCTTCCACCACTGTAATAGTGTGAGATATCAACTAGGATGCTGTTTAAGTCGCAAAGGTGATCTATTTAACAGACATGAAGTAAAGCTACACACAGGTACAGCAACTACAACACAAGGCTTCACTCCTGACTGTCTAGCTCACAGTGAGGGTCCGTTTGGTTCCCAGACCCATGAGCTTTCTCCCCATTGGCCGAGGTTTGCGGGCTTCCATGCAGTAAGCCCCAAGCAGACAATGTGACCTGCAAATGATTGCCCCTTAAAGGGACCACACTAGCTCAACCACCTTCTCAGGAAAAGCGTTTCAAAGATTCATGACCCTCTGAAATAAAGAAAGTTTTCCTCACCTCTGTCTTAAACATGCAACCTCTTAATTTTAAACAGTGATCCCTAGTACTAGATCTTCAACAAGAGGAAACATTGCATTTCCGCATCCATTGTGTCACAAGTCCTGAGGATCTTATTTTTTTCAATCATGTCATCTCTTACTCTTCTAAAGTACAGCAATATATGCGCAACCTGTCCACCCTTCCCTCAAAAGACAACCCGCCATTCCTGACATTAACCCAGTAAACCTCTGAATTACTTCCAATGCATTCACATCTTTTCTCAGATAAGGAGACCAATGCTGTACACAATACTTCAGATGTCGTTTCAACCACGCCCTGCCAAACTGAATCAAAATCTCCCTGCTTTTCTACTAAATTCCCCTTGCAATAAAAATTAACATCCTATTAGCTCTCTTAGTTACTTGCTTTACCTGCATACTTATTGTATGAGATTCGTGCACTATGATACCCAGATCCCTCTGCATCTCAGGGCTCTGCAATCTTTCACCATTTATATAATGTGTTTCCTTTTTGTTCTTCCTGCCAAAATGGACAATTTCACATTTTCCCACATGATGCTAAATTTGCCAGATCTTTACCCATTCACTTAACCTATTTATATCCCTTAACTTCCTGAAGCCCTCTTCATAACTTACTTCCCTACCTCCCTTTGTGCCATCAGCATATTTAATAACCATACCTTCAGTCCCTTCATCTAAGTCATTTATATGAATTGTCGAAGTTTAAGGTCCCAGCGTTGATCCATGTGGCACTCCATGCATGACATCGTGCCAACATAAAACTAGGAAAGAAGGCATTTCTTTTCTCTCAGAAGGTTGCAAGTCTTTGGAACTCTCTCTTAAAAGGCAGTGGAAGCAGATTACTTGAATATTTTTAAGGCTGAGGTGGATAGATTCTCGGTAAACAAGGTGATAAACAAGGTGCAGGATTGAAGATACTATTAGAGCAGCCATAAACTTATTAAATGGCAAAGCAGGCTCAGGGGGCCAAATGGTCGACTTCTGCTCTTTATTCATATGTTCAACCAAAAATGACTCATTTATGCCTACTCTATTTCCTGTATTTCTCTGTACTGTATGATTCTATGATTCCATTACATTTTTGAATTTAAGAAACCCTCTCGTCAAAAGGGTACAGCACAAATTTACAAATTGACCTTTGAGACACAAACATGAGGGAGGGGCTTAAAGAACAGTACAATTCATGTCAGGCTTTTGAAAGTCAACAAACTGATGTGGAAGGAGGCCAGTGATGAAATCACAGCCATAGAGATGGCAGAGATAGTTATACATTGCAAGGTAGTTGTTGTCCTGAGCCAGCCCAGCAGATCTACTACATTTCAGCCAAACCCAAGCCACAGTCTCAAAGTTATAAATTTCGATGCTATCAGGCCACAATCGTCACCAATTATTTAAATGCCTCCATTTTCGGTCAAAGTGCTATGCTTGTGGATGAGTCAGTATTAGCCAGATGGCAAGATGGAGTAAATAAGGCAGTAATGCTTCAGGTCGTGGTAAAGCTCCATGTTGCAGTCATGTACCAGGTAGGGGCTGCGGTTGATTTAAAGCTAGATCGGAGAAATCCTCAAATGTGTCTGTGATAGATGTGGAAACAGAAGTTGATGTTATCAAGCGTAAGATCAAGGGTTGTATTCAGTCAGAGAGCAAGACAAATAGCATGTGGGAGATGAGAACAAAAAGGCTGAAGATCGAATATAAATGCCCACTATAAAAATGAAAGTCATAGATTCAGAATTTACTTTCACCCTTGGTATAGCTACAGTATCTGTTATCTTGGCAGGAGAATACAAAAGCCTCTGAGTCACATTCCCTTCCACAAAACAAGTGTGAATCTGACTAGTTATTCCAATGCCAGTATTCCAGTTTTAGGCCAAATTAGTGTTAGGATGAAATATGATGATGCATCCTATTACTTGTAACATTAGGAATAGGAGGAACAAAGTTTTTCTGATGGGAAGGAATTAACTTAAGAATAGATGATTAAAATGGACTGGGTTATTTATAATAGGAATAATAAAAATATGTCACTGAGAAAACTTTAAGAGAGCACAAAGTGGCCTTTGTGCAAGGAGGACCTAATCATAAAATTACCAGTAGGACAAAATTAAATATCGCAAGGCAGCAGAACACACAAATGTGGACATTCTTCACGATTTCCTGTGAAAACTGTTCACTTTCTAGCTATCAGCGTTCTAGTTTCCTCCTACAGTCCAAAGATGTGCAGTTGAGGCGGACGGCCATGCTAAATTGCCTCTTGGTTAGAGGGATTAGTGGGTAAATATGTGGGGTTATGGGAATAGGACGGAGGGAGTGATATGCCTAAGTGAGATGTTATTTCAAAGAGTCAATGCGGACTTGATGGGCCAACTGGCTGACTTCTGCACTGGAGGTATTCTATGGATTTAACTATTGAGTTACCTGTGGATTACTTTACAGACACAAATGAAATGGTAGTATCTGCCAGAAAAATTAGTGAAGAAACTCACAAGGATATGATGCACAGTAAAGTGTTCAAAAAAGTCACAAAAGGCTGGTTTAAAAAATATGATTATGAGAAGTTGCAAGAATATTTCACACAAGAAAACTATGGGAATCAGCACGTCAATTTCTTTGAACTGTCTCGCATTTCCTTCTCTATGAACATTATGCTTTGTCTGTATAGCACGCGATACTTTTCACTGTATGTTAATATATGTGACAATAATAAGTCAAATCAAATCAAATCAAATTAAGAGAGGAAAGAGTACCTTGCTTTGGTCACTAGCTATAGCAAGTGGCTAATTGTTGAACCAATGCTTATCATGACAAGCGCCAAAATGATTGAGATTTTGAAATGTTGGTTTGCATTTTATGGGTTGCCAGAGTTATAGGTGTTGGATAAATGTCAGGAACATTTGAAATATTTTTGAGTCAGAATGAATGCAAATGATTTGATTTGATTTATTATTGTCACATGTATTAGTATACAGTGAAAAATATTGTTTCTTGTGCACTATACAGACAAAGTATACCGTCCACAGATTACAGGCGGCATGGTGGCATACTGGTTAGCACTGCTGCCTCACAGTGCTAGAGACCAGGGGTCGATTCCCTGTTTGGGTCACTGTCTGTACAAAGCCTGCACATTCACTCTGTCTCTTTGTGGGTTTCCCCCTGGTGCTCCGGTTTCCTTCCAGAGTCTGAAAGACATGCTGTTTACGTGCATTGGCCATGCTAAGTTCTCCTTCATTGTAGCACAATAGGTGCTGGAGTGTGGCAACTAGGGGATTTTCACAATAACTTCAATGCAGTGTTAATGTAAACCTACTTGTGACAATAATAAATAAACAAACATAGAGGAGAAGGAAAGGAGAAGGTGCAGCATATAATGTTACAGTCATAGCTATGGTGTAGAGAAAGATCAATTTAGTATAAGGTAATTCCATTCAAAAATCTGATGGTACTAGGGAAGAAGCTGTTCTTGAATCATTGATTTTGTGCTTTCAGACTTTTGTATCTTTTCCCTGATGAAGGAAAGTGGAAGAAAGAATGTCCGGGGACTACGCAGTCCTTGATTATATTGGCTGCTTTTCTGAGGCAGAGGGAAGTGAAGACAGGGTCAACGGATGGGAGGCTGGCTTGCATGATGGACTGGGCTTTGTTCATGACCTTTTGTCGTTTCTTGCAGTCTTGGTCAGAGCAGGAGCCATACCAAGCTGTGATACAGCCAGAAAGAATGCTCTGTAATGAATTCTTTACTCTGAAATATATTCTGTAACTACCATATCAGCCAATATCGAATGTTGCTGCAGGAAGAAGTGTACGGATTGTGAAGAGATCTTTGAAGAAGTATTATTCGGTTACAAACTGGGCAGTAATTTCCATTTTTCTCTTTGATTCAGGTTAGACAATTTTCTGTTCTCTTTCAGAATAACCCCAGAATCTACAGCAGATTGTTCACCTTTACAAATTATTGTTTAAACTCACTCCTAGCACAAAATGTAGTTTGATTAAGTCTGATGCCAATCCAAAGTAAGAGAAAAACAACACAAAGTGAAGATGAGTCATGATTCAGGAGGCATGTAATTAGAGAGTTCAGTGCTGGTCAGTAGGTCATGGTGAAAAATCATTGAGGGGATAAGGAGAAAAATGTGATTGCAGTTGCTGTAAAGAGATAAGCTGCACTCACACAACTAGTGAAGATTGGAAAGGGACTCCATCAGTGTCACGTCGACAATTTGCTTGAACAAGGAGATCTGTCAAAATGAGAGCTTGATGGACTCCCTATAGCACAAGTTCCTTCTACATTCCAAAGTGCAAGTCATAAAGAAAATAAAAATCACAAAGAAATTGAAAGTTTGCTGGTATTACAGGTTCCATTTGTTGAGCAATGTGAGCCAGGATCAATCAATGTCAAGTCCCAGTTATGAATGGAGTTGGTAATCAAAGTCAAAATTCAAATTTGACATAGACAAAGTTGTTACAAGAGCAGAATCAAGCTCATGGAAGGTGAAACCCAGAGAAAAAGGAAAAGTTTCCCATTAGGATATAGAAAGGAAGAAGACAAAAAAAAAGTTGTTATTTTCCATATTACTTGTCAAAAGATGGTATTTCAGACATATTGCTGTTGAGGAAAACAAAATCTTTTTTTATATGTAAGTTATTCTGGCAGTATTGGTCATATGCCATTTGCTTGTGATTACAGTAACACAACTATGCAACCCAACCTCTTAAATTTTTTGTCAATGTTGATTTAGTCATATTGATTGCATTAGTGGTTCAATGGCAGATTTGTGGTGGTGGTAGAATTGTTGCCTGCTATGTGGGAGGCCTGGGTTTGAAGCCCAGCCAATGCAAGGCAGGTTTTTATTAATTTGGTGAGTGGCAGGGAAGGAGTGAAAGGAAGAGCAAGGATATCAACATTGTGGAGAAGGCAAGAAGTCAGCTAGCAGTGGGAAAAAGCAACAACAAGAGTGGGATATAAACAGCTAACCACCACCACAAATTTCCAGTCACGCCCACATTTTGAAAGAAAAATTGAGATGTGGCATCACAGGAAAGCAGGTAGGTGTTTGGTTAGTGAGTACCTCCTATTCATTTTATCTAAGCTAGGGAACAGACTGATGAGTCTTTTTCTTTATTCTTAAGTATTATTACTACAAGGAATATGGATTATGCATTAATAGATCAGCATTAATAATGGTCATTAGTATTGATGAGTTTTGTAACAGTCAGAACATATATTAGCATTGATGAAGGTTTATTCGCAATAATAATATTGATTAGAACTAGCAAGGTTATTAACTAACAGAGAAATGGCAGAGCTGCTTCAACATCTAGAGTGCACATCATGCTCTATGTGGGAACAATAAAATGCTTCCCATGTCCTGAATAACTATTTGTGCAGCAAGAGTCATCTATTTGCAGCAACTTGAGCTCCAGATTTTGGAATTTGAGCAGCAGTTGACAAAGCTGCAAAACATCAGTAAGGTCGAGGGCTTTGTGAATAGCAATGTTAGAGATATGGTCACCCTGCAGATTAAAAGTGTACAAGGAGAGAGACAATGGGTGATCACCAGACAGTCAAGTTGAAAGTCAGATAGTGTGGCAGTTTCCCGAGTACATCCTACTCTCCAAATGGTACTCAGTTCCGAATATTGATGAAAGTGATGGCTCAGCTAGGGAATGCAGCCAGAGCCAAGTTCACGCCATCACAGGTGACACAGGGGGACACAAAGAAAACTGGAAGCTGCAATTGTGATAGGTGATCACACAGTTAGGGGAATAGGTTAGTGTTTCTTGAATCCAAGATGGCAGAGTGGTGTGATGTCAAGGATGTTACTGAGTGTTGAAGAACTCCCAAGGGGTTTGGGGGGGGTGGTGGGGAATAGAAAGCCAACAAGTATGGTCCACCTAAGTATAAAGCAGATGGAAAGAAAGAGGAATGTGATCCTGCCACCATAATTTCAAGAACCAGGTAGGAAATTAGTAAACAGGACCTCAAAGTTACTAATATCTGGATTACTCTCAGTATTGCATGCAAGTGAGTAAAGAAAGAGGAAGATGAAGATGATGAATGCATAGCTGGGAAGATGGTACAGGAAGGAGCACCTTAGACTCTTGGAACAGTGGGACCAGTTCTGGGAAAGATGGGACCTATACAACCAGACATGTTGCATCTAAATGGAGCCAGCCTGATTTCCTTGCGAGTACTACTGGGGAGGATTTGAATTAACATGGTCAGGATGTGGGAACCAGGAGGTAATATCAGAGAGGAATACCAAGATGCACAGAATACTGAGAGAGATGTACAGTACTGGAGTCGGGAACAAAAAAGTTAACAGGTGGGGTCAAAGTAAAGGAGAAAGTAATAGTATTAATGTGCATGTACATGAGTGTGTGGAGTATGGTAAATAAGTTAGGTGTGTTTCAAGTGCAGATTGCCATGTGAAAGTGCACCGTTGTGGCTGTAATAGAGACCTGGCTTAAAGAAGTGCAGGATTGGGTATCAAATATTCCAGTTTGCAAAATCTTTAGGAACATAGAAAAGGAAGAAAAAGGGGATGGATGGTAGTAATGACTAAGGAGAACATTGCAGTGCTGGAGAAAGAGGGTGTGCCAGAGAGATCAATGACAGAACTGAGGTGAGCCAAGTGTGCCAAATATCAGTCAGGGAACATTTAGTGGACAGAAATTAAGTTAAATAAGAAATGTGCTTATGACAGACATCAGGTAGAAAGTACAACTGACAAACAGGTTGACAGATTATGAAACACCACTGACAACTAACATAAAAGGGAATCCAAAGTCTTCCTGCTGTATATTACTGACCTTGAGCTTCGAGTTCATGGCATAGTTGCTAAGTTTGTGAATGACGCAAAACATTGTGAACTGTGAGGATAGTTTTGAATTTCAAAGGGACATGGATAAGTTGGTGGAATGGGTGGAAAGGTAGCAGATGAAATTCAACATGGAGAAATGTGAAGTGATTAATTTTGGTCAGAAGGAAAGGTAAGTCAAGATAATATAAAAAGTACAATTCTAAAGGGGCTACAGAAACAAAGGGACTTGGGTGTATATGTTATAAGTTTTTGAAGCTGGCAGTACAAGTTGAGAGGACAGTTAACAAAGCACACAGTATCCTAAGCTTTATTAATAGTGGCAAAGCTTATGAGCAAAGAGGTTCTGTTGAAGTTTTAAAGGAGACGAGTTTGGCCTCAGTGAGAGTATTGTGTTCAATTCTATGCACCACACTTCAGGAAGGCACTGGAGAGAGTGCAGAAAAACTTCACGAGAATGGTTTCAGGGATGAGGAACTTCAGTTATGAAGATAGATTGGAGAAGTTAGAACTGTTTTCCTTGGAGAAAAGAAAACTGAGAAGAGATTTAATAGAAATATTCAAAATCATGAGGAGTCTGGACATGGCAGCTAGGCAGAGATTGTTTTCACTCATGAAAGAATGAGGAACGAGAGTGCAGATTTAAAGTAATTGGAAAAAGAAGAGAAAACGACATGAGAAAATATTTTCACGCAGCAAGTGGTTAAGGTCTGGAATAAGCTGCTTGGGAGTGCAGTGGGGGTGCGTTCAATTGAAGCATTCAAAATGGAATTAAATTGGTATGTGAAAAGGAAGAATGTACAGATCTACATTCCCCACTTTGAAAATGTAACCCAAAAGAGTTTGATCAAGGAGTTAATTGCACAATCCCATACTGCAATTCATTCCTTCTCTAGATTACAAATCATGGCATTCCTTATATACGTTAATCTTTTCCTTCTCCTACACCCTTCAAAACAAGGTTTACTCTTGCATATTTACTGCACTCTAATTTCTCTCATCTTTATTCTCTTTTCGTATTTTGTACAATGATCCTTTGCTTTCATCTTTATTTCTCAATAATACTAAGTACTGAGTGCCTGAGGTTTATTATATCAAGAAAGCATAGCCATAACAAAAAAGATGAAAGAGACAAAATTAAAAGACGACTTTTGAAAAAAATATGATAGCTGACGGGGGTGGGGGGGATGGTGACGTGAGAGGGTGTGTTGGAGAAAATGTCAATGGAATGCAAGGAGCAGGGAAGTAAGAGTCAGTTTATTTATTAACAGGGGCATCAGTGTTATGGCAGTTGATAGGCAAGAGTTGGAGAAAGTCAACATGTTAAATGTCATGCATCAGAGAGTTTGGGAGTAGATTTGTCCAGAGCTAGAGACTAACAGTTGAGAGGTTCACAGCAGACTAAAAGCAAAAGCCATTTGATAGCTCTGTTTTGACTCAGATTCAATACATTACTTTATTCTATACAGAGGTTTGCTATTCATCTTATACACTAGTTACAGCTCACCCAAAGTAGAAAGGTGGGGAAATACTGAAAGTTCTGCAGAATTTCAATGTTCTTTAGCCTTCATTCTCTAATGATGTCCTCCATTCTTAGGAGAAAATAGTACATATTCAACACCATATATGGATAATTTGCCACATTTATTTGGGGCTGCAGCCATGATGAAGTAGCTCAATCCATAAGAGGGCTAGATCTGGAGCACAGGTCTTCAATTTTACAGCCAGGATTTCTTTGCTGAGAGGGTTTTGAATTTGTGGAATTTTCTATCCTGGAGAGCTGTAAATCCTCAGCTGTGGAACATATTCAAAACCACAATCGATTGATTTTTTTGGAGACTAAGCAAATGAAAGGATATGAGGAAATGCTGAAAGGTTAGCCATGAATGATGGAGCAGGCACAAAGAACTGAATGGCCTACTCTTCCTCCAATTTGGATTTTTTAATGTTATTAAAGCTTGTTACAAATGATGCAGCCTTGTCTTTTGCACTCAAATGTTGGGATCAGTGATTGTTGAAAATGGGGATTTTTTTGTAGTCTTCCCCCTGCCCCCTCTTTAGCTGCTTAATTGCTAACCTTTATTCATGACTAGATATGGGAGAATTTCAGAGGTTAGGTCTGATCTGTCAGTTCTGGCATCAATCAGTTTAGGACATTGCACGTGACTTTTACTTTTAACATGCTTATAGTTGTGTGCTGTAGCTTCATCAATTTGACAACCCAATTTCAAGTATTTGTTCTCTCGGCTACATGGAGCCAAGGTTTGGCATGTGACATAATGGTTGGGGAATTGTACCAGCCATGAGGTTAGAATGGGGTTGTGTATAATTCTTCAGATGCTGATATCCCACAGTGCCGTATGTGAGTACAGTTTGAACAACTGAATCATACCTTAACCCATACAATTTGCCACTGCATTAGTGTCACACAGCTATGGAAGGGGTGAAGTGAAGATTCCATCAGAACTGTATGGTTGTTACTCCTACATAGAGTGGATGCAAGTGCAACAGCCACAGCATTAGCCAGGCAGAAAAGTTTTTCAAGACTCAGCTGACTCAGTCAGTAGTGGTGCAAGTGAGCCATTTTTGGTAATACGTTGGATACCTTTGCTATTCTCAGTACAGCTCTAAGTGGTGTTAAACATGGATGAGTATTGCTTCATCAGCTAATGGAGGGTGGTAAATAGTCACCAGCAGAAGGTTTCCTTTCCCAGGTTTGAACTGCAGTCATAAAATCCGAAGTCACTAGTCAGAACTTCAAGACCACTTCTCTCTACACAAGTGACCTTGAACTGCATACCATTGTTTCCACACTTTTGGTGGGTATGTTTTTTGATGACACAGAGTGTATCTAATGATGTTAATGGAGAAGTATGGGATGTTGGCTTATAGGTACAATTCTGTGAATATCTTACTTCCAAAGACAATTTGGACACAGTGAGCCAGAGTTTTATGATCCAGGTTGGAAACATGACTGGAAAAAGTGGACACCAAGCTGAGCAGTTGGAACTGCTGTTAGCCATTTTCATGGGGGCAGGGTAAGGACCAGGCTCCAGAACCTGCCCACTGTTATTAAGGAGGTAAGTGGCAACATTAAGGGCTCATTGAGAGTAAGGTTTTAAAATGTTTAACAGAGGCGGCCAGGCTTTAACAGTTGTTGTCTTTTACAGCAGCTGCTTGGAGATGTAAACCATAGATTGGAGACAGGAAGATTTTAAAAGGGAAGAAAAATGGCTTTTCCTCCTTTGGAGTTCATCATTAAATGCTGCAGCATGAGTTGCATATATGTTCATTAAAGTGAGCAATGGCAGCGTTGCAATTAAAAAACAGCTACCCCTAAATAAATAATGTTTGCCAGATTGTTAGTTCTGCCAACCAGCAATCAGTCAATGAAATATGAATATTGTAAATGTGGGAACATCTCCAGATAAGTTTTTTTTTAAAAATCGTCTAATGGCTAGAAAGATGGAGTCCATTTCACATTATTGAAAGGTAACTGGTTATGATATTAATGTGTAAATATTTAATCATTTCCATTACTTTTATGTACTTAGTCTAGACATCTGGTGAGATAGCAATATTTGAAGCCTTTGTTTATTCAGGGAATTTTATGCACTCTTAGTTGAAATCCAAATGTCTAATCTTTTACAATTGCTTTGTCTTGTTTGCACAACTGAATCTGTTTTTACAGGGAGTTTATGGGCTATTCAATGTTCTTCAATTATTATAACAGGGCTTGTGAGTTCCATTCACAAAGTATGTGGTAATGAGTTGAAAGTGAGATGCGGGTTAAGGGTGAAGGATTAGGGGTGAGACGATGGGGCAAATTTTCCCATTCTGTCTGTCACAAGAATCGTAGCGGATGAAGGGCAGACTTTAGAAAGGTCTGCTGACTTTGGGCGGGATTTTCTGGTTTCAGGGCGAGTGTGGCCAGAAAATCCTACCCAATATCCTAAAGTGGCCAAATGGTTCAAGTCTATATAGATAAGCTACTGTTTAGATGGAGTGCATTCAGTTGAGGTTTTTTTGGGCCTTTTAATCTACCCACCCTGAACTTGGTCTGGCTATATATCTTTCAGGGCCTAGTCTGCCAGAAAATCCCATCTTCTGGCAGTCCTGGGACAAAGGCAGGATCACAACAGTGGCAGAGATTCGATCTCCCAGTCCCTGCCTCCAGCATGAAAATCAAGCCCATTGATATTGTCAGTTTTGAAGTAACAAGCCCTTGACATTATTCAGTTCAGCTTCATGGCTGAAATGGTATTTATTAATGTATGGTTAAGCAAGTTGATTCTTTAATTGCCTGCGCTTTATCCTATTTTGTTATGGTCTGGAATACACTGCCTGAAACAGATTCAATAATCATGTTCAAAAGGGAACTGAATAAATATTTGAAGTGATAAAATTCAAAGGGCCATGGGTGCGGAGTAGAGGAACGGAACTAATTGTACAACTCCTTCATAGAGCCAGCAAAGAAATAAGTGGCCTGTCTTTGTGCTGTATCATTCTGTGAATATTGGTGATATAAAATGTTGTTGTTTTTAGCACTTGCGTCAACAAAATAATAGAAAGGCTTGTATTCATACGGCGCTTTTTCTACAGTTAATGAAGTAGTTTTGAAGTGCAGTTGTTGTTATGATGTGGAAACTATAGCAGCCAATTTGTAGGCAGAAGGCTTCCACAAACAGAAACATAGAAAAAAGGAGCAGGAGTAGGCCAGTTGGTCCGATGAGCCTGCTCTACCATCCAAATGAGCATGGCTGATCCTCTATCTTAATGCTATACTCCAGCACCAGTGATGATGACCAGATACTTCTTTGTGTGATGTTGTTTGAGGAGTGACTGTTGGCCAAGACACTGGGGACAACTTCCTGATCTTCTTCAGAATAGTGGTCTTAGATCTGTTTCATTCTCTCGAGATGGTAGCTCACACAAATGTCCCTCAGTATTGCACTGGAGTATCAACCTTGAGTTTTGTGTCAAGTCCTGGGCTTAAATTTTTCTTCCATCAGGGACCTGCATTCAGCAGGCACTTCTGGCTGTGGTGGGCCCTGGAACACGATCTTAATCTGGCTGGCCAAATAATGAGCAGCCGGTGTGAAACGTGCAAAGGGAAGGTTCAGTGCTGCCAGGAAGGGAGTGAAGAAGACTGCTGACAAGAAAACGGATGGTGCGGGCTGGCACTGCCAATGTTTTTCCTCAGGGGGACAACTGCTGCGAAGCTGGCCCAGGAAGCTGCAAATCTGCAAAATTAAATTACGATGTAAAAACTATGCAAAGATTATCTGTGCAGCATATTTAAAAACAAATGTCACTCCCCAGACATCTTCCTCAATTTTATTCCAGCTCTGACATGTCATCCTGCCCTGGATTGAGGTTGTAGGGAAAACGTATAAACCGCTAATCGGACCTCTCGCCAACCATAAAAGCAGACCAGCCATGTAAATTGCATTCAATTGGCCCCTTAATGGGGCCTGGTTCATTGTCAGTGGGCATGCTTCCAACTTCCGTGCAGGCCCGCTGACCGAAACATCGCACAGGTGCGTGATGACATTGGGACGCACGCCCAATATCTTTTTGCACGATTTCACACACTTCCTGGTTGGATGCACGCCCACCCAAGCACTGTAAAATTCTGGTCCTGGAGTGTAATTTGAACCGGCAACCCTCAGACTCAAGATGAGAGTGCTACCAACGGAACTGTGGCTAACAATGAATATGTATTTGTATTTTACACAGTAATTACTACTTTATGACCTAACTAGTAGTTATTTACTAGCACTTTTTTTATTTGACTTGTGATTAGCGCCACATTTCAGCAGTTAATCTGTGCTCACAAATACATTCATGTGGGCCTCTGCAGCCATTTCAGATTTAAAATGGCTGAAGATAACTGAATGTTGGGATATCAAAGAATTAAAAACAGAACAACACATGAATTTAGACACAGATGGGTTGCTGTTACATAAATTGTTTCGACATGTCTTGTATCATTTGTTTTAGTTTTGGAAAGCAGAGGTTTGTGATCTATGTAAGAAGTTAAAAGGGGATTTAGAGCATCATGTACCGATGAATTATGCTACACCAATGTTTGTGAAGGTGAATGTAATAGTCCCTTTCTTAGCCACTGGCACTTTTCAGATCCCAGATGGTCTAACTGTGGGCATCAATCAAGCCGCAATGTCACACAGTGTTTCTCAGGTTACTGCTGCTCTACTCAGGAGGCTACCCGAATACATCTGTTTTCCATCATCTGCACCCCGCCCCCCCCCTCCTCCGCCACCACACAGCAGTAGATGAGAACCATACAAGACATCTTGCCATTGCTCATTTTCCCAGTTTACAGGGAGGTATTGAGTAGACCCACATGCCCATCTGTGCACTTCACTTCAGTGGACGTATCTTCACTCAGTGCATTCAATGCCAGGAATCTCATTGTGGATTCCATGTGCCAATTTTTCCTGATCTGATCCAAAATTAATTGATTTTTACACAATTATTTTGAAGAATTGTCCAATGGTTGGCCACATAATAAATAAGAATGCTTGGAATGTTTTAGTCTAGTTAATTTTTGACTTTTCCAACTTTTCTTTCTCAAACTGGTGTATGAATTTAAGGACTCTAGCAAGCCTCCAGGTCTTTGTGTACATGTCAGTCTGGGCAGTGGGTGTTGCCAGACCTTTCCAAAGTGGTAAGGGTACATTGCAGTTGATCTGATCCTATCCAAACCTTATATTGTTTTATATGAAATCTGTTAGTTGTTACAATCCCCGTAGAGAACGATAACTTGAAGTACCACCTACAATACACCCATGGTCAGGGCAATGTGTGCCAGTACAGTGGACCCTGTTTGCCAGCACCTTGAACTCCCTGAGGATCCAGCTGCTTGTTACTGCTCAGGTCCTTTCTCTCCTGGCCCTGTGCCAATCCAGAGTAGGCCCTCTTTTGCCTCCTTTGTTTGAGAGCCACTTTGAAGACATGGTCGATTGCTGCCTGCATCATTGGTGCCTCAGTGGATCTGTGAACAAATTAAAGTGATAAATTTAGTGAGCATGTCCTCAAAGCTACCAAGCCCATGCTAGGTCCTTCACATGGCTTCTGTCTAGATATCCCACTCCATCCCTTCCAGGTAAAAGACATCTTGGAGGACCAGAGATGGTTATTCCTCCCATTCATCCATGAATGTGTATGGAGACATTGTTCCTTCACCAGTGTAATGAGAGCCATATGCAAGAAGTCACCCTCTGACATTATTCAGCTTGCCTCCTACCCTCTGTCCTCCAAGCTCTTATTAGACAGACCATTGCCTTACCAGCATAGGAATAATAACCAAATGAGCCTTTGTCAGCCATGACCTGGGAGCGTGGAGGTTTGGAGTCATGAGCTGAGTACTATTCACCACTCACACCCCTTGGGGGCCTCCACATCCCTCCTTCCATCTCTGTCTCTGACTGCTGCAAATGGCATAGAATAAACATCAGCTCCAAACCTTGCTGGGATCTCAGAACCACAAAATTGTTACGGTGCAGAAGGGGACCATTCGACCCCTTGTCTCTTCATTGGTTCTCCAAATGAGCAACATAACTTAGTGCCATTCCCCTGCCTTTTCCCCATTCCCCTGCACACTGTTTCTATTTAAATAATGATCTTGAATGCCTTGATTGAATCTGCCTCCACTATACTTCCAGACAGTGCATTCTGAACTTAAATCACTCACTGTGTGAAAAAGTTTTTTTTTCAAATCACATTTACTTCCTTTGCAAATCACTTTAAATCTTTGCCTACTCGTTCTTGATTCTTTTATAAGAGAGAACCGTTTCTCCTCATTTACTCTGTCCAGTCCTCATAAATTTGAACATCTCTATCAAATCTCTCCTTAGCCTCCTTTTCTCCAAGGAGAACAGTCCCATCCCCTCCAATCTATCTTCACAATTAAAGTTTCTTATTCCTGGAACCATTCTTATAAACCTCTTTGCACTTATCCAATACATTCACATGCTTCATATAATGTGGCACCCAGAATTGTGCAGAATACTCCAACTGAGGTCTAATTAGTGTCTTGTATAAGTTCAGCATCACCTCCTTGCTCTGGTGCTGTTTGCCCTTATTAATAAAGACCAGAATAGTAAATGCTTTATTATGTGCTCTCTTCACCTGTCCTGTCGCCTTCAATGTTCTGTGCACATATGCACAGAACAGTGGTCCCTCTGGCTCCTGCACCCCTTTCAGAATCGTAACTTTTATTTTATATTGTCTGTCCATGCACTTCCTACCAAAATGCATTACCTCTCATTTGTCCACATTGCACTTCATCTGTCCATTCCATCAACTTGTCTATGTCCTTTTGAAGTTCTACACTTTCCTCCTCACATTTTACAATGCTTCCAAGATTTGTATAATCCACAAACTTTGAAATTGTGCCCTGCACAATAAGATATAGATCATTAATATATGTCAAAAAAGCTAACACCAACCCCTAGGAAGCATCACTACAAATATTCCTCAAGCCCAAAAAAATCTATCAAGCATTACTCTCCACTTTCTATTGTTCAGCCAATTTTGTATCCATGTTGCTTTGATTCCATGTCCCTACTATTCCATGTACTATAACATGTCTATTGTGCAGCACTGTATCGAATGCCTTTTGAAAATCCAGGTACACCACATCAACAAATTTATCCTCATTGACCCTTCCCATTACCTCTTCAGTAAACTCCAGCAAGTTAGTTAAATGCAATTTTCCCTTTATAAATCCATGCTTGGCTCTTCCTAATCAACCCAAGTATTTACACGTGACTACTAATTTAATCATGAATTATTGTTTCTAGAAGTTTTCTCACCACTGAAGTTGAACTGACTGGTTTGTAATCGCTGGGCTTATCCTTACGATGTTTTCTGAACAAGGTTGTAACGTTTGCAATTCTCCAGTATTCTGTCACCTCTCCTGTTAATAAATGCTCAGCAAAGATGCTCTTGCCATTGCCTATAGGTGTGAACATCCTGCAGCTTCCCAGTAAAACAACCCTGGTTCCTCTTCAACAACCAAGCTTGTTATTGGGCAGAATTCAGAGCAGGTCACATGGCCCTCCTCATTCCTCCATTTTACCCTTAATTAGAAATTGTCCCAAAACACTACAATCTTATAAACTTTGTGTTTGTAACATGTTTTTTTTCCAGAGGAGTCATGGCTTTCACTGCAAGCATATATCCTTGAACTTGAACTACAAGGGAAATGTATCAAAGTATAGCATGAGTACATGTTTGGGAATTTAACTGCTGTGTTTCCGTTTTTTGGACATTACAGAAGATTATGCATACAATCAACCTTCTTACATGTTATATCCTCAATAGCATAATCATTCTCTTTGTGGGATTTTGGCTGATGTGTCAGTGAAATTATGGTAGTATGAAATGGAATTAGCTAATCTGAGGAATGGTCAGCAGAAAATCATGGGTAACATGGGCTGTTGGTAGAGCTTTTGGCTGTTTTGCCTATGAGCCGGAAAGCTGGCAGAGAACTTCCTTTTCAGTTGTGTGGAATCAAATGTTCTTTGAGCGACCATGGCTGGGTCTTCTCTCTGATTGAGGTCCCCGGCAGCAGAAGTCACACTCACCGATTGCTTCCAGTCAATTGGAATTGTGGGAAGGCGGGGGTACTTTCACTGTCCTTCCCTTTTTCCCGATGCCACAGACTGCCAATCCTCATACTTTTCAAATCCTACCAGGGCTTTCTGCTCCTTTCAAATAAAAGTTGTTGCTATGGGAACACATATGTTTCGCTTTGCCTCCCTTTATGGTTATGAGGATTTGTTTCAATCCTACCTAGATTCTCTTTCTCGCCTCTTTTTTTCCAATTTGTTGATGATTTATTGGTGCCATTTCCTGCTCTCACTCTGACCTGGAAAATATATTCAACTTTGCTTTGGCCTTCCAGCTCATCCTTGTTAACACAAGGTACACCTCTGACTCTTTCTTTCCTTTTCTCGACTTCTCTATCTCCATTTCTGGGGACAGAAAATCCAGTAATGTGCACATCTATCTTACGTATGCTTCCTCCCAACAAGTTTCCATAAGAGAACTGGTCAATTCTTGTGCTCTACTGTATGGGAACGTCGAGGAATCAGCTCACAAACAAAACTGAAGATCTACAGCACCACGGTACTCACTACCCTCCTGTACGCCTGTGAAATGTGGACTGTCTATCGAAGGCATGCAAGACAGCTCAATCATTTCCACATGACTTGTCTTTGCAGAATATTACTGTTCAATTCTTCCACTTATTCACCTTTGTTGTGTCTGTTTTGTGATGACGTTCATGCCCACACCAGTGCTTCCAATGAGTCTTTACCTTTCCTGAATTGATGATTCCCTTCTGTCATGGTTCACAAGGCCCTTGACAGTGTCCGTCCCCTTTCCCATACATCAATCCAGATCACTTTCTCTTCCTCCTGGAATCATTATAGAATTCCCTTTCTCACATTCCACACCCAACAGACTGCACAATCAATGCATCATCCTTCACCATTTCCATTGGATCCAAAGTGATGCTAGCACCAAATATATCATCCCCCCACCTCCATTTCATTATTCTGAAGCAACTGATCACTATTTGTTGCCCAAGTCCAATCTTCTTCTTAGCAGCTTCCATTCATGCAAATACAGGAGATGCAATATTTACCCTTTCACCTCCTTTCTACCCACCATCCAGGGCACAAGACTCTTCTTCCAGTTGCAATAGTGACTTATTTTTGACCTTCTGTATTTATTGTATTCACACAATGTGGTTCTTAGAGACTAGATGATTGCTTATTGTAATTCAGTCTACAGGTGTTGCAATGAGATTCCAGTCACCTGTCTCTTTAATTCTCCATCCCACTCCTATTCTGTCCTCAAATTCCTGCGGCGCTCCAGTGATGCACAACAGAAGCTCAAAGAACAATACCACATCCTTTAATTTGGCACTTTACGACTTTCCGCTCTCAACGTTGAGTTCAATAAATTCAGATCACAACCACTGCTCTCTTTTTCTTGAAGCGTGTTCGAAATGGATTTGCTGTTGCCATTTACAACTTCTCTTGACTCACTTTTGTTCTTTATTGTCCCATTTTGCCTTGCATCATCATCCCTTTGTCAGGTACTCAATCCTGCATTCCAACCATCACTGTCCTTCTCTTTTGTTTTTCTTTTGCATCCCCTGCTTTTTCCATTTCTCTGTTCTTCTTTATTTACTTTTAAATCTCTAACTCCTTTCAGTTTTTTGAAATCTAATTCACCTGAAATGTTAGGCTGAATGTTTGTGTATCTGAGTTGCATTTAATTGTTAGAAATTTTTCTTTCATCGTCACCTGGCTCCTGAGTTCTTCTGGGTGACTGACTATACAAGTGGCATGAGGGGATCTAATGGCATGGGTGGCATGAGGGAGTAGATGAGGGCACAAGAGAGGGTGAGGGGGCATAAGTTGGCATGAAGGGCCCATGGACAGTGGTTGGGGAATGAGGGGGTGTGAAGAATGAGGGCTAGAGGGCATAACATCTCCTAAAACAATTGGGACAAAGTCCCAGGGAACTGAAGTCTTAGTACTCAGTTCCTTAGTACTTCCCCGCCTTGTGGCCACCTACAATCTGCTTCAGGAGTTAGTAGGCACAACTCTATATTTCTCCTGCCCCCCCCAGAGCAAAAAATGTCTCTTCAAGCTGTGACACAGTGGTTAGCACTGCTGATTCACAGTGTCAGGGACCTGGTTTCAATTCTGGCCTTGAGTGACTGTATGTGTGGACTTTGCACATTCTCTCCGTGTCTGCATGGGTTTTCTCCAGGTGCTCCAGTTTCCTCTGACAGTCCAAAGATGTGCGGGTTAGGCGGACCAGCGGGGTAAATAGGTGGGATTATAGGGGTAGAGCCAGGAAGGGATGATCTGTCAGAGTGTTGGTGCAGACTCGGTGGCCCAGTGGTCTCCTTCTGCACTGTAGGGATTCAATGATTCTTTAAACCGAGGCAGGTCTGCTGAAGCAGGAAATTTCCCAACTCAAGCTACCCATCTTGGAGGTGAAAGTCCAGCCACAGGAAGCTTTATCTAATGACTTTCACATCCAGACCTGGCTGGCTTTGGCTTTGGCAAGAGAGCAGAATTCACGTACTTCAGTGATAACCTCAGCTTGTTTCTCACACAGACCACCTGTCATTCTGCTGGGGATGTCCAGTATCTGGAGCACTGCAGGAAAAGGAACAGATCAAAGAGTTTCCTTTCAAGGTGACCACTCATCAAACTAAAGAAACCAGCTTCCCGTCAAAGGAGTCACAAAGTGCCAATTAGCAACAAGCATTGGCAGAGATTGATCATGAGTTCTGCACTGGAAAGATTAAGTGATATAAAATGTATCAAGGGGCAAGATGCAATAACAATTTATCTGAATTTGCCTGTTGTTCTAAGGGAGAGGGAAAGGGGGCTGCTAATGATGATGGATAACATTGGCAAGAAGCAATTGGTTATCAGGGAGCTATTCTGAAGCATTGAATAGGATTCTATGGCATGCGTACTATCAGAGTATCATTATTATTATTATCTAGAAGATGAAGGATTTTGCATATGAATAGGTGGACTTCACTGGATAAGTTGACATTTGTATGACATACATGTGCTGCAGGTATATGTTTCATACCAGGACTATTTTATTAGTGTTTGCAGTCAATGAGAGCATAAGTATTATCTGTTTCGTTCTGTATTACTTCCTGAAGGTCCTACTATCAAGAGTCAATTTACATTAATTATCTTATCTTAATAGCAAACAGACCTGTAATGCTGCCAGAATACCTACATTTCAGTTTCAAAGGTAAAATTACTGTAGACTTAAAAGAGCTGGAAAATGCTCAAAAAGGTATATATAATTATATTTGGAAAGGGATATCTGCTCTCAGACATTCTCTGGTTCCCCCACCACACCCTTCCCACATACCCCCCTTCCTAACCTCCTCCCAAAAGATCTTTCAGCTAACATCCACCCTTTAGAAATGTTAAATATGCCACTGGAAATGAAGCCTTTGTGTACCTCTTGCCTACCACCCCCTGTTTTTCCCTGTCTCTGTCTTTGCTTTTTAACTATTAAATCTCTAACTTCATCCAATTCTGTCGAAAGGTTATTGACCTGAAATGTTGGGCTGAATTTCCCTGTATTAAAGTTACTTTAGCTTGTAATAATAGAAATGTAAAGAGTCATAGGATTCCTATAGTGCAGAAGCAGACCATTCAGCCCAGCAAGCCTGCACCCACTCTCTGAAAGGGCTGGTTGTTAGAATGTTGAAGAACCTTGTTAAACTTTGCATCATCTGAGAATGCTGTTTACCAAAAGCACAAAACCTGGGAAGTATGCTTACTAGACATAATTATATTCCATTGCACTTCTCAGTGTAACGATTTGTTTTCACACATTGCAAAGCAGAATGTGTGAAATTAATTTGCCCTCATTTTTGTGTGGGGGCGCAGATTGTAATTTGTGCCATGCCTGCGCCTATTGGAAAGGAGGTGGATAAGAAACAAAATACATCTGCACAGCTCATTTATCCGATTGCAGTGTGGCTGCGAGTGGCTCCCATGCAGCCCAAGCCTCCATTTCACTGCAGGCATCCTCGGCACATTCAGAGGCTGAGTAACGTCGGATATAAAGCATATATTGTAAGCAGCTTTCCTTTTAAAGGAGCAGTCCCTATAAAAGGACACTTGCAGCAATGTACTTCAGGCAGCTGGAGAATAACTGTGGCACACCAAGTGAAGGAACAGGCTCTCAGATTTTTTCATGTTTGTCTGTTTGCATTTGTGTCGAAATATCCAGACCTGGGAAGAGGCTGCATTTCTAACAGGGAACAGGAAACTCAGGAAAACAACCCTGTAAAGGAAACAGCGCCATTTGTCATCCTTTTTGCTTCATCCAGTTGCATATAGTAGATGTGGTTTTCTTCTTTTCTCTCCATTTTCTCCTCACGTTCCCCAGATCCCAAGAAGTACTGGCTAGGTCCTTATAATTGAATTGTGAAGTTATGGATTCCAGCACACAACCACATACATGGAGAGTCTCTCAGGAATATATTGCAAAGATTGTTCCCCCGTCCATGTCACCCTCCACCACCTCGTGAACAACCTAAGCAGCAAAACCTTTTTCTCAGGATTCCGATGACTTTCTCTGTGCTGTTTTATGTGGCTCCATGGTTCCTGTAGAAGGGTCTGTGATCTCATGGGTTAGAGGAAGGGGTCATTGACCACTTGTCTGCCTCAGAGGCTCAAAGTGTTGGACAGAGCAGATGTCTGGAGGATAAAAACATTGTGGGTGCTGCAGGTCAGCAGACATTCACCAGGATGAATTCTTTGGTGTGTTTTCACAACAACAACTAAGCTATTGCCTTTGCAGTGGTGATATCACAACCTGTTGACATAAGGAACATGCAGGACCATATGTGCTGACTTGATGGTCCCTGCACCAGTGGGAAGCTCACTATCTCGTTGAACCCAAGTATCCTTTCATTCTGGCCTTCTCTCAGGGTGAAGAGGATGATGTTCCCTCTCCATTTATCGAGTACCTCTGTCACTCCTGGATGTTCCAGTGAATGGTGACCTGTTGTTAATATCACCAGCTTCCATTTGGATGGAACTTGTGGAGCATGAAAGGGTGCTGGTGGTCTTCACTGGCACTGAGATAGCCATCTATGTCCCGGTTTGAGGCCCTCGGCCATTGTGAAAGAAGTGAGACATCTCTGTCACTAGTTCTTCAGTGAAGTGAAACCTTCTGAGGCACTGCTGCTGACTCATCGCAAGATAGGACTTGTGCTCCTGGGAGATCAGCTCAGGGCACAGCCTAATGAGAGTCTTCCTTTTCCATCTTCACAGAGGTTTCTCTCTCTGCCTCCTGCTTGCCATGTGCTGCTGAAAAGCAAGTTAATCTGCAATGACTTCCATTATATCCATAAGAGACAAGATAATTAACTCCCTTACCGTGACCAACAAAAACCTTCAATTTTCTTCAGCACCGAGCTTCCACAAATTTTCCATGAGCACAAGTAAATGTAAAGTATCTCGGCTGCAACTTGTTGAATGGCTTGTTAAACTGCCTGGAACATGGCCCTCACTGCTTTCTGTTAAGGAGTGAGTAACTGGGGCATTTCCCACACATCCATTGGCCAATTTTAATATTCTGCATCAGCCCATTGACAGCAGTGATATCATGATGTCTCTCCTAGAACCTCTTTGGGTACACACAGAGGGCTCACTTGCTTGCACTTCTCCAATCATCTGATGCCGTATGCCTTGTGTGGGAAGCAGCCAGTGGCATCTCCTATGCTTCAACCTTGCAGCTGTTGAGCTGCTGCACCTCAGGGACTGCAGCTGTTCAAGAAGATAGCTCACAGCTACCTTCTCAAGGGTAAATAGCAATGGGTAATAAATGCTGGCCGAGCCAACGACAACTGCAGCCTGTAAATGAGTGAAAGATAGTTGTAGTGCTGAATTTCACAGCTATGAATTATGAAATATGTTGCTGAGAGTGTTAAAGTTCCCTACTATTAAATTAGAGTTTAGCTTATTCTATCACATTGGAATGATAAGTCTATTCATAGGCTAATACCCAGGACTGTTTTGAGCTGTTTGTTGTTTTTCAAGTTGCCAGGTTTTCTGAACCTTTTTTCAGAAGTGGTTTGGCAGCTTACCTGTGCAGTCTGGGTCAGTACACACACATCCAGAACTGAGCATTAAGAACACTTTCACAAGCCATATCATGTCTACACAAATAAAAAATAAGTAACTACAACTACTGGAATGAAAGAACGAAAACAAAAGCTACTGGAAGTACACACCTGTGGAGAAGATGAGGAGATTAATTCAGGCGGAAAACACCTTTCTTCAAAACTGAAAAGTCACAGGTAAGCAGGCATGTTTGGAAAAATTAAAAAAAAAACCATATTCTAATCAAACAGAGAAAATATTCTGTAAACAACATTAAATGTCACCGCATTTTCACTAAGAGGGACTATTCCCTTCACAACATGCTAGTTCAACCCAACTGTCCTTCCCCAGTTCCTGGCCATCCTGCTTCTTTAAGTTATGCTTTGAGATTTTCAACAACCAGCTGAAAACAGTAGGACCTCACGCAGGATATAAGAACTTGCATAGATATGCAGATCAAGCAGATTTGCCATGCTAAATTGCCTCTTATTGTCCCACGATGCGTAGGTTAGGGGTAAATTAGTGGGGTAAACAAATGGGGTTGCTGGCATGGGGTGGGGGTACGTCTGGGTGGGATGCTCTGTTGGGGGGTTGGTGCAGACCCGATGGGCCGAGTGGCCTCTTTCTGCACTGTTGGGGTTCTGTGATTTTATAAATGACATAGCACAGAAAAAATGCCATCTGGCCCATCCATTCCATGTCATTGTTTATGCCCCATATTTATGCCCCGTGCAAGCCTCCTCCTCATCCTTTCTCATCTAATTCTCTCAGCATAACCCTCTTTTTGTTTGGTTTACCTAACTTCCTTTGAAATACACCTATATTTCTCTCAACCACTCCCTTTGGTAGGGAGTTCATTTCACGGGCTCACCCAAAAGGCAAAGCTTCCACTAATTCAGCACTCCCTCAATATTGGAGGATCGGTGCAGTTTTGTGCTCGAGGTATTGTACAGGGCTTGAATGAATAACCTTCAAACCCAGAAGCAAGATTAATATCAGCTAAGCCAACTGAAAACAAATAATACAGAAAATATTCCAAATGTGCCTGAGAGCAAAAGGGAAAATGCAGCATTGATCATTTATGTGTTATAACATTGAGACAAAAATGTGCTCAACAGGTTGTGATATCTGATATCCTATTGCAACTGTCCCTATAGGATATCACCACAGCAGGTAATGCTCCCTCATTCCATAGACCTAGGTTAATGCAGGCAGTGGGATTAATCTATGACAAGCAGTCAAATTTATTGGGCCTAAAGGCCTTTTTCTGTGTCTAATATCCTTAGAATCGTGAACTGGATTTTTTTTTAAGTAAACCCGCTGTTGGCCTAATAGGTTTATGGGGCCACTGGGGTCAGAGGCAACCTTCAGACAATTTATTGCTATTTTCCTGTCCCATATATCCTGACCTATACATTCCTGATGAATAGCTATTCACAATCCAGGCCTCTGCTATTTTCTCCCCAATGCAACATCCCGTAATTTGACACTGTAAGCATATGTATATATATATAAATATATAAATGTAAATAAGAAATGCATGTATTGTCCAATGGACAGCTAACCTTTGCTTTTATCTAACAAGTAAGAAAGAGTGACTGAGGATATATCATAAGTTAAAATATTCTGTCTTGTTTTGTGAAATAGGAGGCAGAGAGATTGTTCCATAAACCAAGACTACTTAATTTTATAGTAGCCTGGAACACAGCCAACCATCTTCACAGGGGAGTCTGTCTGCTGAACAGAACTATTTTTAATTTAATTCCTTAATGTTTTGTGACAAGTTGGTACTGGGAAAGAAACCATTACAATTTTTCGGTAAATGTTGGAAAGCATAGCCGACAATGCTTCAACATGCAGTACCTTTGCTGCATTCCAACCCTCGTAAAGTGATCCAAAGTGACACAGACAAACTGATTTCCTGGAAACTGGGTCAGGTTACGCTGCTGCCAAGATACAACACTTTCTGTATGAACCACAGAGACCCTGTACATTTCTGGCCATTGTTCAGGCAACATTGTGCTATTTTTTTTAAATCAATATTTCTGCCATTGACTGAACCATCAGAAACCTCCTTTATTTTTCCAACATCTAATACAATTCTTCCATTGGGGGTTTTCATACTCTGAATCCCTTCCATTCAGTATATAAGTGACTCTATGGCCTATCATTCCACTGTGGGTTAACAGCATAACATGTTTGCCTGCAATCTTTTTACCATTAATGTGGCAGAGGCATTTTTTAAAGTTAGAAATTAGTTAAGACCTTTGTCATTGTCAGCTGCCCCTCAATTCGAGGAGGGTTTCATGTGATTGACAGGCTGATTCTCGACTCACAGATCTTTGGGCACATGGAGCAGGATGTCCCATGAGGTACTGGGATCCAGAGTGTAGGATTTGCTTTCTTTTCTTTCTTTTTTGCCACTGTTTTGCCTCATCATTAAAACTTTGTGACTCAGAACATGATTCAGCTTGGTGGACGAGTTGTCACCATTTGGAAAGATTGGTAACAAGCTCCTCTGAGTCATTAGTGATAATTAATGATTATAATAAAGTGGCCATGCTTCAAGGAAAGGTTTCGATTTAAGGTGTTGTCTTTGTTTCTCCCACCCACAGAACATTAGCCACTAAAATTTCAAAGGACAGGACCTGGATTTGGTTGCACTTTTCAGCTATTCGAACACAGTGTTCAGTCCATCAAAGTTGGTTTTTCAAGAGCTTAAGGAGCAGAAAGACTGTCCATGAACTCTCTCCTGCACTGAGTTTGATCGGAGCAGAAGCAGGAAGACGGTGGGAGCTTTCATCTGACTGAACGCTCCCCCCATCTCCTGACTCAACTGGGGGTTACCCCTATAGTGCGCAGTATATCACAGACATAAGTCTCTCTTGCATTACTGCCCTTCCTAACATCTAATATTTTTTATTTGAACAGAAATCAGCAAAAACATTCAGAATAATAATGGGATGGAAAAAGAAAAATGTGGCCATCTATCTTGACTGAAATTCTCCCTGGGTGCTGAGCTGATGTTCTTTCTGCTCCTTCTACTGCCTTTGCCACTGAAGCTGTGGCAGCATATTAAAGTACAGCTGCTAGCCTGTCAGATCCTGTCTCATCATCATCCAACATCCCTAGAAAGTAGTAAAAGACTCTGTAGCAGCACAAACTCACTTTGACAGACAGGGCAATGGAGCTTTGCACAGCAGGATTCCTTTTATTTCTGCATCCTAGCCTGCCTAAGAAATCTCTATTAAGTGACATTTTTAGCTGTCTGTCACCGTACCTTGTGTTTTAAAAAGTTGCACTGTGTTTTCGCTGGGCATTCTTACTGCAAAACTTGATTTCTGTTTTGTCCTTTTCCGGCTGAGGTTGATAAACTTATAAACTTCATATCGAATTGAATCCAGTGACTTCTGAAATTAATGCAGAATGTGCAGCAATTACACCCCAGGTCAGTCAGCATCTATAAATGGAAGAGATGCGTTATCATATTTCACCTGTCAACTCTTCTTCAGAACTGAAGACCGGCAAACAACAGGGCATTTCACAAGTTTGGGAAAGTACTTGTTATCCGACTGGAATACTTAAACCTTTATCCTCAGATATTTTCCCGTTATGTCAAAGACTGATAGTTGACTCGGATTTCACTTAAATAAACTCTTTTTGTTTAACATTTCAGGTACCAATACTTATCATAAATATACATTGGTTGCAACACTAACTTTAACTTAATTTAACTCACTTAACTTCAACCATAACTTTAGCCCCTTTAATTTCAACTCTAACTCCAGTTTAACTCTAAGTTTAACCGAAAACAAATAGTAACCATTGAGCGAAACTGCCAAGTCTGCCCTCAGGTATGGATCTTCCTCCCAGTTCTTTGATCTTCTCTGCAGCTGATCTTCAGTGCAGCGGTAGCGAATGTGATTCTCAAAGTTCCTCTTTTTATCTTAAACTTTGCACATACTTGTTTCTGATACCAGTCCTTGCGACCCACATCCCCTCCCCGTTCACCTCCAGTGGGGATCCAGCAGTGATTCTCAAGTAGGCCTTCCATATTGGATATAGCGCCTGAGGCTAAAGGGATCAGAGGGATATGGAAGGAAGGGGGGATCATGATACTGAATTTGATGATTAGCCATGATCAAAATAAATGGCGGAGCAGGCTCGAAGGGCTGAATAGGCTACTCTTTCTTCTACTTCCTATATTTCTATTAGGCCCAAATGTTGTACTGGCATGGGACTTAGAAGGGGGAGAAATTTCAGGCCTTCCAGTTGCATTTCCTAGTTCCTAACTTTAAAGTAGTATTGTCAGAGCCTGCATATCTGCCACCTAAACTCTTGATTGAAGAGGAATTCAAGCTGCAGGAGAGACTCATAAAACAGAGACTCTGAAATTCCTGGAACTGGCAAAGACTGAAATCCTCAATTTGGGTTGGAACCTAGCTACAGCTCACTTACCATGGCTTTAAATTTTGGTGGAGGAGAACATGTGTTGATCTACTGCCTATCATTGTTTTAAAGAGTATATTAAAGTAGTCCTCAGGCTATCATGTGAATTCTGACCTTTTTGACTTTGATCCACCTCTACAGAATTCACAACTGGAAGGCCCCAAATCTGTAGGAGCCTAAGATAATCTCATCCCAAAGCTATTGGGTTTTTCTGGGGGCCAAAAACTACAGAAGAAAAATTACATTTTTCTTCAGTGTTGTTGGGTTAATGGAACTGGTTTAGCTTAAAATTTTTAACATTTTATTTATTAGTGTCACAAGTAGGCTTACATTAGCACTGCAATGAAGTTACTGTGAAAATTGACAGAGTAACATCAGATGCATCCTTACCCACCAGGACTATTCTTAAAACCCCTTAGGAGGGAAGTATCAGGTTATCAGTATAGGTGGGTAAAAGTACTGTTGGATTATACTCACCGTCTTTCAGGAATTTTGAAAAAGAAAATGCAAGTTATTCATGAATAAAGTACAACTATCTCTGCAAATTATTTTTGTGAGAGAACAGACTTTCTTGACATCTGTCTTTGCATGAATGCACTCACTCCAATATAACGAAGAAGACAATTACACACAGGTGACTGGTTTTATATTCCACCAAATGGTCTCTTGTTTCAGCATCTGTGACTCATGAACAGTCACAGTACTTGAAGAATGAAATATCCTCTGTATCAGCTAATAAATGGTTTGACATCTGGAGCGCTGTATAGTATTGCTTTGTGAAAGAGTTTGGTCCAGAAATTCAGCCACTTAGCACTCATTTTTTTTTAATAACAAACAGCCTCCAAAGCCTTTGGTTCGCATAGGGAGTGCACAAATCCAAACCAAATGCAGAACCCACCATATTGGTGCAGGCTGCACAAGCAGCAGCATTCACTGCTCATACCTCAAACAGCATTAAAACAATTAGAAAAGCAAATGAGGCATCTGAGGGCTGATTCGGGTCACCTCTGCAGGATTGAGTTGCCCTGGGTGGCCTCAGGAAAACTCTGTATGATTCAACAGGCACTCCCTAAAGGGGCTTCATTTAGGTCACAACCAATAATGAGAGATTGCAAATATACATGCCCCAGTGCAGAGCCAGTAACAGCAAGGGTGACCCGACCAACATCGCATTCAAAGAAGATAGCCTCCGCTGGCTGCTGCTACATTCCTCCCTTTCCTCCCACCTCTCATTTGCAACTGCTCCAACCCCAACCCTTGGCCATTGTACTCTACTACCTCCACTCTCTGATTGCAATTGCTGCTAAGCTTGGGTCACTGCTCTGTGGAGTTTGCACAATTTCATAAGAACATAAGAACATAAGAAATAGGAGCAGGAGTAGGCCATCTAGCCCTTCGAGCCTGCCCCGCCATTCAATAAGATCATGGCTGATCTGTCGTGGCTCAGTTCCACATTCCCACCCTCTCCCCATAACCCTTAATCCCCTCTCTTATCAAAAACCCATCAACCCGTGTCTTAAAAATATTTAGCGAGGCAGCCTCCACCACTTCAACGGGCAGAGAATTCCAGAGATTCACCACCCTTTGAGTGAAGAAGTTCCTCCTCAACTCCGTTCTAAACCGCCCCCCCCTCTATCTTGAGGCTGTGCCCCCTAGTCCTACTATCCTTTCTGAGCTGGAAGAGTCTCTCCACCTCTATCCTATCCATCCCATTCATCATCTTATACGTCTCAATGAGATCTCCCCTCATTCTTCCAAACTCTAACGAGTACAAGCCTAGTTTATTCAGCCTCTCCTCATAGCTCAACCCCCTCAACTCCGGCATCAGCCTAGTAAACCTCTCTGCATCTGCATGGATTTCCTCTGGGTGCTCCGGTTTCCTTCCACAGTCCACAGTCTAACATGCTGGTTAGGTGCATTGGCCATGCTAAATTTGCCCTTAGTGTACCCAAACAGGCGGCAGAGAGTGGCAACTAGGAGGTTTTCACAGTAGCTTCATTGCAGTGTTAATGTAAGCCTACCTGTGACTAATAAATAAACATTTTAAAATTTTACACTAAACCATCCTCCCAGTTGCATCCACTATCTTCTCCATCCTACCCAAATATTGACAGGGCTCTTGTTCATGTTCCAATTTTTTTTGGCATTTCTTCTGTCCCTCAGTGAAGTGAAGTGCCTGTTTTCTGTGTGGCCGTTAGTTTGTGCAATGGAACTGAGATCAGAAATGACAAGATGCTGCGTGTTGGCACAGTTGTTTATGCTGCCACATTCCTCCAATTATCTCTCATTTCATAAATGAAATAATTGGCCACTTTAATTTTTTTCATAAATCTATATTGAATTACTTTGCAACACAATTATTTAATTTCCTTTTTAAAATGCTCTTCACATTGGTTGATGAGGCCCAAACTATTTGTACCAAACCGAAAAGCTATAGCTCCGAAAGTTTGTCAGATAAATTTACAAGCAACCATTTTCAGTGGCGCTAAGTGGACAATGTTTGTACCCTCTTGCAGGTTGTAGGAAACAACCAAAAATTATATTATCGGACAATCTAATAACAGACATTTTGGAAAACGCAACTTAAGTTACTGAGGGAGCAAAATTCTGTAGCTCCCGCAAACAAGGACGGGGAATGCAATTAAGTAAGAAGTCTAACAACACCAGGTTAAAGTCCAACAGGTTTATCTGGTAGCAAATGCCACTAGCTTTTGGAGCGCTGCTCCTTCATCAGATGAATGGGAGTTCTGTTCACAAACAGGGCATAGAAAGACACAAACTCAATTTACAAAATAATGTTTGGAATGTGAGCCTTTATGGGTAATCAAGTCTTAAAGCTACAGACAATATGAGTGGAAAGAGGGTTAAACACATGTTAAAGGGATGTGTTATGTTTCCAGACAGGACAGTTAGTGAGATTTTGCAAGCCCAGGCAAGTTGGTGTGACATGAACCCAAGATCCTGGTTGAGGCTATCCTCATGTGTGCGGAACTTGGCTATCAGTTTCTGCTCAGTGACTCTGCGTTGTCATGTGTCGTGAAGGCCACCTTGGAGAACGCTTACCTGAAGATCAGAGGCTGAATGCCTGTGACCGCTGAGGTGTTCCCCAACAGGAAGAGAACACTCCTACCTGGTGATTGTTGAGCGGTGTTCATTTATCCATTGTTGCAGCATCTGCATGGTCTCCCCAGTGTACCATGCTTCGGGACATCCTTTCATACGCTGCAGGGCTTGCCTGGGCAAGCCTGGGCTTGCAAAATCTCACTAACTGTCCTGGCTGGAGACAATACACATCTTTTTAACCTGTGCTTAACCCTCTCTCCACTCACATTGCCTGTACCTTTTAAGACTTGATTACCTGTAAAGACTCGCATTCCAACCATTATTTTGTAAATTGAGTTTGTGTCTTTATATGCCCTATTTGTGAACAGAACTCTCACTCAGCGAATAAAGAGCAGCTCTGAAAGCTAGTGGCTTTTGCTACCAAATAAACCTGTTGGACTTTAACCTGGCGTTGTGAGACTTCTTCCTGTGCTTACCCCAGTCCAACGCCAGCATCTCCACATCATGAATGAAATTAAGCCATGCCTGTTAATTGAAATGCAACCAGCAGACTGCTGCTGGCTGATCAGTCTGATTGCTGCATACAATTTAGTGATTTGTTATCTGCACACTGTAGCAGGAGACTCAATGTGGTAAATTTAGGGAACAACGTAATGCTAATCTGCACTGCTGAAAGCTAGCTTATACATTATAAAGGATGGGATGTCGTTGGGGCAGGGGGTGTTGGTGGAGCAGTAGAGTGTGTTGTGGCTGCAGGAGGTTCTGTGAGTCAAGCACAAAGATAATTTGACCTGGAAAGCCATTGGGGAATGGCACAACATGGAGTTGGGGACAGTGGACTGTACAGTTTTCCAACGCTGCGCTAAAAGATTTTGCTGCTCGGCACTAACAGATCGACACCTGCGCAGTGGCCCGCTCAGCGCTATGCTGGCGGCCTCTCCAGCGGGAATAGGCCTTACCCACAGATTTTTGCACTGATTTACGCCAGTACACCCTGCAGTGCACAGAGTGTGGGAGATTCATTTTGAAATGCCCCCTGAAAAAAAACAATGGGATTTGCTGCAGTTTTTACGTAAATTTGACATTTAGAATTTTTTGGGGAGAATCACCCCCATAGTGCGATTGGAACAAGTGAACATGGCTTTATCAAAGAGAAACCTGTTCAACAAATTTATTGGAATTCTTTGAAAATGTAACTTATAGCTCAGATAAAGTAGAACCAGTAGGTTCAGGATATCCAGATTTCTAGAAGGCTTTTAATAAGGTACCAGACATAAGGTCAATAGACAAGGCAAGATAAGTGTGCATGGAGTTGGAGGTAAGACAGGGACACGAATAGAGGATTGGTTAACAGACAGGAAACAGAGAATGAGCATAAAAGGGGCTTTCTCAAGTTGGCAGGTGATAGTGGAGTGCCACAAGGTTCAGTGCTAGGGCCCTAGCTCTTTACAATCTATTTGTGACTTAGATTAAGAGACAAAGAGTAATATGCCAAGGCTTGCTGCTGAAATAAAGCTAGTCAGAGAGATAAGCTTTGCAGAGCCTGCGGAGAGGCTGTAAACAGATGTAGGTTAAATGAGTGGGCAATAAAGTGCAGATTAATTATAATGTCGGGAATTGTGCAGGTGTTCATTCTGGTCATAGGAATAGAAAAGTAGAATTTTTTTTAAGGGTGTGAAATCTATAAGTATTGATATTCAAAGAGACTTGGCCATGCTCATGCAAGGAACACAGAGACAGTTAGCAGACAGATAAAGCAAGCAAATAGGCAAATAGCATGTTGGTCTTTATTGCAAGGGGATCGAAGTACAAGAATAAAGAAGTGTTACAATTGTACAGGGTTTTGTGAAGACCACATCTGGATTACCATGTTTTTAAAAATTCATTTACAGGATGTGGGCATTGCTAGCTAGGCCAGCATTTATTGCCCATCCCTAGTTGCCCTTCAGGAGTGCAGTTAGCAGCCTTGTTGAACCACTGCTGTCCCTGAGGTGTAGGTGCACCCATGGTGCCCTCAAGCAAGATGTTTCAGAATAGTGACCCAACAATAATGAAGGAATGGTGATATATTTCCAAGTCAGGATGGTGAGTGACTTGGAGGGGAACCTCCAGGAGGTGATGTTCCCAGATATTTGCTGCTGTTGTCCTTCTAGATGCTAGTGATTGTGGTGCTGCCTAAGGAACCTTACTGAGTTTCTGTAGTGAATCTTGTAGATGATGCACACTGCTGCCACTGTTTGTTGGTGGTGGAGATCCTTGATGGTGTTGAACTTCTTGAGTGTTGTTGGAGCTGCACTCATCCAAGCAATTAAAGGGTATTCTATTACATTCCTGATTGTGTCTTGTAGATGGTGGACTGACTTGAGGGGTCAGGAGGTGAGTTACTTGCTGCAGGATTCCTAGCCCTTGACTTGCTCTGGTAGCTGCTGTATTTATACTGTTATTCCAGTTCAGTTTCTAGTCAATGGGACTCCCCAGGATGTTAATTATGGGGGACTCGACAATGGTAATGCCAAAGGGCAATGTTTAGATCCTCTTTTGTTGGACGTGGCCATGACCTGGCACTTGTGTGGCATGAATGTGATTTGCCACTTGTCAGCCCAAGCCTAAATATTGTCCTGGCTTTGTTGCATTTGGACATGGACTTCTACAGTATCTGAGGAGTCACTAATAGTGCTGAATATTGTGCAGCCATCCATGAATATTCCCACTTCTGATCTTATGATTGAAGAAAGGTCTTCCATAAAGAAATTGAAGATGGACGGACCTAGTGCATTACCCTATAGAACTCCTGCAGTGATGTGCTGAACCTCTGCCAGGTATGACTCCAATCTGCAGTGTGCAGCCAGTCTCCACACTTAAGAAAAGGGTATACTCACATTAAAGGCAGTGAAGGTTCACTAAATTGCTCCTGGGATAAGGGGTTTGTCCTGTGATGAGAGGCCAGACAACTTGGGTCTATTTTCTCTGGAATTTCGAAGAATGAAAGACAATCTCGTATGAGATTCTGGGGTGCTTGATTGGCTGGACACATAAAAATTGTTTCCACTGGTTGAGGAAGCTAAAATATTCTCAGGATAAATGATTGATTATTTAGAATTCCAATGAGGAGAAATTACTTCACTTCAAGGATATGAACTTTTGGAATTCTCCACTCCAGAAGGTAATGGATTCTGCATCACTGAAAACATTTAAAGCTGGGATAGGCAGCTTTTTTGGCCTCTTAGGGAATCAAGGGATATGGGGAATGGTCAGAGTAATGGAGCTGAACCCCAAGATCGGCTATGATCATATTGACTGGCGGAGCAGGCTTGACAGGCCATGTGCTCTCTTCCTGTTCCTATTGCTTGTACTCTTGTCATATGTCTTCTATCTGCATGGGGGAAGGAAGTCTTCCAGACACATGGCCAAAAGGCATTTAGAACAGATAGCCATAGAAGTCAATGCAATGACTCTATTCCCGAGAACTGGATATAGAACTGCATGAAGATCAATGACCTCGCAAGAATGGTCAAGGTTAGTGAATGCTTCTGCAAATGTCTTTTCCTACCAACTGAACCACTTGCCTAAAGCAATCCTTCATTCACCACAGCCTCATCACTCACCTCCAATAATTTCTATCAATCATTGCTCCTACCTAATGTTCATATTCTTCACCACATCCTCATACATTTAACATTGCTGCAGGCAGATCTCACACACTAACACTATCAGCTACAGGGACAGGCATTAGAATCACATTTGGCATAATGGCCTCAATATTAACCAACCCACCAAGCAGGATCCTCAGGATCAGTCTTCCGTGCTGTATAATAACAGAAGGAAATCCAAAATTGTGCCCCACTGCATTGTGGAAACCCAATTTAAATATATTAATTAACTGTCCCTCCTCTCCGCAGCAAGATATTAAAACACGCTGACATCCACTGCCATAAAAATGGCAGCATGTGCACGCTTAATGGGCTGGTTAATATCAAGGCTTTTATGTGAAATGCCTGTCCCTGCAGTCCCCATTGACAGAATTGAGTGCCTCTTCTGAGTCTTCCATCCCTTAAGAATGATTAAAAGTATTCAGAACCTTTAAGGTGTTTGAGCTTTGTATACATTTCAGTTTCCTTCTCCTTCTTTGGCTGTCAGGTTCTGCTGCTGTCCTCTATCTCAGAAGAAATAGGACTGGGGGCATGAAAATCAGCTCTTTTGCCTCAAAACTATTAGCTACACAATATGGTACTTCAGTGAAGGCATGACAGGTTAATCTGGTCAGAATCTCTTCTAAGAAGGCACCTTTAAAACAGATGAGTGTTTATTTTGCTGTTTAATTTGCAGTGATAAGAGGCAGCTTCCATTTCATGACATGAAATATTTTGTGTAGTTCTTGTGTGAAGTTACTATGCAGGAATATACGTGGGACTAGTTCCAGAAATTGTATATTTGTGGTAGGAAAACTGTCACCAATTGAAGGTTTTTAAATAATTTCCAGGTAGTTGGCTAGATTGTCTATGAATTGCATACTTCATTTTTAATCTTTGTATTGTGGCACAGAGGTGAAGGCATACTTAGTTCTCTGCTAACAAAAGTAAAATTTAACTAATCTTTGAATACCAGTCAGCATATATGTAACAGGGCATTGGTTGATATAATATAACCAATAGTAATATGCTGTGAGGGTCAGCTGACCTAGTAGACAATGCAACCAATGGCAAAAATGAGGAGGAGGTCAGCTGACCAGCTGATCTGGTATAAATAGAAAATGGATGCAGCTTGAGGAGAGCATTTGTTGTTCAGGGTATGTGTGAAGTGGTTTTAAAATTTTTCTTTGATTTATGTTGTGTAGTTAGTTCTTTTCTTGCTTGCAATTGGAATATCCTTACTGCAGGATGAACATTGGTGAGACTGCATCTTGAATACTGTGTGCAGTTTTGGTTTACCACATCTCCTGTTCCAGCAGAGGTCCAAATATCCTAGACCACTGCTACACAAATACCAAATACGTCTACTGCTCTATCGCCCATCCACACTTTGACAAATCAGAACACATGGCTATATTCCTGCTCCTGGCTTACAAACAAAACTGAAACAGGAGAATCCGTTAAAAAAAGTTGTGTAATGTTGATCTGAGGAAACAGATGATCTCTTACGGGACTGCTTAGAGTCAGTCAACTGGTCAATATTTAATAGCTCTGTGACCAGCCTGAATGAGTATGCCACTACAGTAACTGACTTCATTAGTAAGTGTGTACTACATTGAGTATAAAAGTCAGCAAATTATGTTACAATTATATAAAACATTGAGTAGGCCACATTTGGAATACTGTGTCCAATTCTGGTCACCACATTATCAGAAGGATGTGGAGACCTTGGAGAGACTACAGAAAAGGTTTACCAGGATGTTGCCTGGAATGGAGGGTATTAGCTATGAGGAGAGATTGACTAAACTGGGATTGTTCACCCTGGAAAAACAGAGACTGAGGGGCGATCTGACAGAAGTTTATAAAATTATGACAGGAATAGATAGGGTGAATAGTTAGAAGCTTTTTCCTAGGGCAGAAATGACAATTACAATGAGGCACAAGTTCAAGGTAAGGGGGGGAAAGATTCAATGGAGATGTGCACTGAGAGTGGTGGAGGCCTGGAGTGTGTTGCCAAGTGAGGTGCTTGAGGGAGACACATTAGCAACATTTAAGACTTATCTGGATAGACATATGAACAGATGGGGAATAGAAGGATGCAGGTGGTGGCCTAGATAAGACAAAGTGATCAGCGCAGGCATGGAGGGCCAAAGGGCCTGTTCCTGTGCTACACTATTCTTTGCTCTTTGTTCTTTGTGTAGAAGACAGTGTGCCAAAGAAGCAAATCTGCATATTTCCCAACCGGAAACCATGGATGAACAGGGATATCCACTGCTTGCTGAAGTCCAGGTCTGAGGCATTCATGTCAGGCGACCCTGACCTATACAAAAAAGCCACATATGATCTAAGGAGATCCAACAAAGACAGTACTGGATCAAGCTAGAGTATCAGACTAGCCACACAGAACTGCCCCCCCCCCCCCCCCCCACCTCCCCATAGCAAGGTCTGAAAGGCACAACAGGCTGCAAGATGAAGCAGGTAAAATCACCAGCAGTGCACCCCTTCCTGTTGAGCTCAATGCAGACTATGTCCGTTTTGAGCAAGATTTCCATCCACCTCGATTTTTAAGTTTGCTGATGACACCACCATAGTGAGTCAGATCTCATAAGAACATAAGAAATAGGAGCAGGAGTAGGCATCTAGCCCTTCGAGCCTGCCCCGCCATTCAATAAGATCATGGCTGATCTGTCGTGGCTCAGTTCCACATTCCCGCCCTCTCCCCATAACCCTTAATCCCCTCTCTCATCAAAAACCCATCAACCCGCGTCTTAAAAATATTTAGCGAGGTAGCCTCCACCACTTCAACAGGCAGAGAATTCCAGAGATTCACCACCCTTTGAGTGAAGAAGTTCTTCCTCAACTCTGTTCTAAACCGCCCCCCCTTTATCTTGAGGCTGTGCCCCCTAGTCCTACTATCCTTTCTGAGCGGGAAGAGTCTCTCCACCTCTATCCTATCCATCCCATTCATCATCTTATACGTCTCAATGAGATCTCCCCTCATTCTTCTAAACTCTAACAAGTACAAGCCTAGTTTATTCAGCCTCTCCTCATAGCTCAACCCCCTCAACTCCAGCATCAGCCTAGTAAACCTCCTCTGCACTCCCTCCAAGGCCAAAATATCCTTGCGTAAGTACGGCGCCCAAACCTGCACACAGTACTCCAGCTGCGGCCTCACCAATGCCCTATACAGCTGCAGCAAGACCTCCCTACTTTTATATTCAATCCCCCTCGCTATGAAGGCCAGCATCCCATTTGCCTTCCTGACCACCTGCTGCACCTGCAAGCTGGGTTTTTGCGACTCATGCACAAGGACCCCGAGGTCCCTCAAACAATAATGAGATAAAGTATAGGGAAGACAGAGAGAAACTGATGAATTGACTACCATAGACTCATAGAGGTTTACAGCATGGAAACAGGCACTTCGGCCCAACTTGTCCATGCTGCCCTTTTTTAAACAAACCCTAAGTTAATCCCAATTGCTTGCATTTGGCCCATATCCCTCTATACCCATTGTACCCATGTAACTATCTAAATGCTTTTTAAAAGACAAAATTGTACCCGCCTCTACTACTACCTCTGGCAGCTTCTTCCAGACACTCACCACCCTCTGTGTGAAAAAATTGCCCCTCTGAATACTTATGTATCTCTCCCCTCTCAACTTAAACCTATGCCCTCTAGTTTTAGACTCCCCTACATTTGGGAAAAGATATTGACAATCTCGCTGATCTGTACCCCTCATTATTTTATAGACTTCTATAAGATCACCTTTCAGCCTCCTATGCTCCAGAGAAAAAAGTCCCAGTCTATCCAGCCTCTCCTTATAACTCAATCCATCACATCCCAGTAGCATCCTAATAAATCTTTTCTGCACTCTTTCTAGTTTAATAATATCCTTTCTATAATAGGGTGACTAGAATTACACACAGTATTCCAAGTGTGGCCTTACCAATGTCTTGTACAACTTCAACAAGACATTCCAACTCCTGTATTCAGTGTTCTGACCGATGAAAGCAAGCATGCTGAATGCCTTCCTCACCATTCTGTCCACCTGTGACTCCACTTTCTAGGAGTTATGAACTTGTATGCCTAGGTCTCTTTGTTCTGTAACTCTCCCCAGTGCCCTACCATTAACTGAGTAAGTCCTGCCCTGGTTCAATCTGCAAAAATGCATCACCTCACATTTGTCTAAATTAAACTCCATCTGCCATTCGTCAGCCCACTGGCCCAATTGATCAATAGTCATCGACTTCAGGAAGTGTCATAGAGAACCTGCCCCTGTCTACATCAATGGGGATGAAATAGAAAAGCTCGAGCACTTCAAGTTTTTAGGTGTCCAGATCACTAACAACCTGTCCTGATCCCTCCATGCTATATTTACGAAAGCCCACCAATGCCTCTGCTTTCTCAGGAGACCAAGGAAATTTGGCATGTCCACTACGACTCTCACTAACCTTTACAGATGCACCATAGAAAGCATTCTTTCTCTTAGTTTTATAGCTTAGTATGACTCCTGCTCTGACCAAGACCATAATAGACCACAAAGAGTCAGGAACAAAGCCCAGTCCATCACTCAACTAGCCTCTCACGCATTCACTTTGTCTACACTTCCCACTGCCTCGGCAAAGCAGCCAGCATAATTAAGGACCCCATGCACTCCAAACATTCTCTCTTCCACCTTCTTCCATCAGGAAAAAGATACAAAAGTCTGAGGATACATACCAACTGACTCAAGAATAGCTTCTTCCTTGTTGCCATCAGGCTTTTGAATGGACCTACCTCACATTAAGTTGATCTTTCTCTGCACCTTATCTATGACTGTAACACTACATTCTGCACTCTCTCCTTTCCTTCTCTACGCTCTTTCTGTGTAGCACACAAGAAACAATACTTTTCACTGTATGTCAATACATGTGATAATAATAAATCTAATAAGGAAGAATGTAAATGTATTGGAAGTGGTTCGGAGAAGATTTACCAGATTGAGACTTGGAATAAGCAGGTTGTATAACAAGGATAAGTTAGACACATTGGACTTGTTTCTGCTGGAGTATAGAAGAGTGAAAGGTGACTAGATTGAAGTATAGAAGATCTTGAATGCTATTGACAAGGTGGACGTGGAAAGAATGTTTTCTCCTATGGATGAATCCAGAACTAGAGATCACTGTTTTAAAATTAGGAGTTGCCCTTATAAAACAGAGATGAGAAGTTTTTTCTCCCAGGGTTGTGCAACTTTGGAACTCTGCTGAGAAGGCGGCGGAGGCAGGATCAATGAGTATACGTACAACAAATGCAATCTTGCTAGGCAAGAGAATCTAAGACTGTTGCGGGTAGATGAGAATGTGAAGTGTGTAACTCAAACAGATCTTTTGAATAACTGAGCAGGGTTGCGGAGCCAAATGTCCTATTTCTGCTCTGATTTTGTATGTTCATATGTATTGAAACATGTATGCACTCATTTGCTCTAGTTATATTTTGATGTTGGTGTTAGTGTAAACTGGATGATATTGGATCAACTGTTCAAAATTCGTATCTCTTGATTTCTGTTAGCATCAAAATCAGTCAAAATAAAATTGAAAGTGATGTGCAGTGGATGACTGAATTAGGTAATATGCATTCTCCCAAAGTCATAGTGATCTCTCAGAGAGACTTAGAGGCAAGTCAAGCATACCTGCACTATATCTCTTTAAACTGGTGAAGACCTCGGAATGGTACCTTGTAGCATAACCTTCAACTGTATTTGGCAACCTGGAGTAATGAAGCCACAGTGACTTCAACTGAAACTGTCTTCCAGGACCAAATCGTCCATCCATCTGCCAAGTTCCGAGTCAATAAAGTATCACCTTTGAAGTTAAATGAGGTGGATCTTGGCATTTTGAAATGTTATATAATGAATCCGCAGCACGTTTTGCATTTCTCTGGAACTTTATTTCCATGGTGAACAATGGAAATGGAAATCAGAAGAGATATATAATGGGCCACTGACTCACTATCACCTGTTTTGCATTAATGCACAAAGTCAGAATCCATTCCAATGTATTCAAGTTAAGAAAACAGTGACAAGAGTAATAGAATTCCAAGTACAAACAGATGAGTTCTCCTGCATCAATAATACAAACTAAAAATTCCAGTAAATTGTTCATGTTCTACAAAAGTATCAATCCCCAGATATATAGTTTACTTTACAACACAGAATACCGATCTTTAGAATCCTGAATATCGTGTGACTGAAAGCAGGAAATGGCAAAAACCCTCTTTGTGGTGTATGCAGTTGTGCAACTTCTGCCAAACATTCATCCACAAAAATATCCCAAGTGCAGATTTGTGTAAAAAGGGTCAGATAAACTAGATTTTGATGAATTTATAAAATCTTTATGAACAGAAATTATTCTTGAAAATATGCTAATCCTGCATCTGTTTTCATTTTTCTAAAATGGCTGGGGCTATTTCCATAGAAAAGAATGAAAATATAAATACAATTTCTTTTGAGTGCTCTTTATCTAAATGTTTAGTAATTATTGATTCAAACTTTATTTTTAACATATGCTTCCATTAATTACAATATATAGAGCCGGCGCTGTATTTAATTACTATTTATAACTAGGCATTTTTTTGTCATAGTTCAGACATTACATAACTAATTATGTTACTGTCTGAATCTTATTCCAGAAATCTTTGGAATTGTAATCGCCTATAATTGAAAATGAGCTTGTTCTCCAGCTGGCAAATTTGTCACAAAAAGGACAAGTAAGGAAAACTGTTTGTAAGGAATGCACGTAAAACTAAAAAATCAAATTAATTTGCAATAATCATAAGAGTCGAAGGAATTGTATATTAACTGGTAAAGTGTAATACTTTGCAAAAATTCTGCCCAGCTTCAGTGGCAGCCAAGTGCCAATGAGATGGTGGCCTGGAATTTCATCCTGGAGGCAGATAGCAGAAGGTGGGAAAGTTCCAAACTTGGCACACTCACCTCAAGCGAAAGCCTCTGCCAAGGTGGGACCTCTTTGCTGGTGGCCTGGCTTAGGATGGCATTAGGCCAGCCAATTAGAAAGAAGGGTGAAAACAGTGCAGGGGTAGTCAGCTACCAAGGCAAGTCTTTTAAAACGCTTTCTTTGGTGTTGTGGGACTTTGCCCATGTAAAATAAAAAAAACAAAGGCCTTCCAGCCTGAATCCCTCACTCTCCAAACACTCCCTCATGTCCCCTATGCCAAGCTCTGCTCTTCCAACCAGCCATTATGGCTCCTCATCACATTTTGGTACTTCCATGCTCATTGAACCAAAGTACACTGTCTAGAACCAATGAAACCTGGAGGATATGGTGATGTGCATGAAAAGAAAGCTTTGAAAAAGCTCATAACTTTCTCTGATGTTGAAAAATAGCCATTTTGCTATAAACTAATAACAATGTCAATCATATTGAGCGTTTAAAGTAGCAATGACAAAAAAATGACAAGAAGCCCTTTGTAAAATCAAATTAGAAATTGACAGTAGAGATCAGAGCCTGAGCTGTCACTCCAGCAATGTTTTCTCTGGGGTGCAGATATTTTGGTACTCTAATTAATGCCTGGGCTCCCAGTCAAGAACCATTATGAATTCTCAGCTGAGAGCCCAGACATTCATTGGTGTACTAAAACATTTGTGCCCTTCCCCATTTGTGAAACATTGTTTATTCATCAACATAGTAATACTTTGTTAAAGGCACAGCACTAGGTTAGACTTCATGTGAGTCTTTTGACCATATCCTGGAATTTGCTGCAATACTAAAGAAAATACTCTTACACTCCCACTACTCTACTGTTAAAAACATCAGCACTCTTACCTGAGCAGGGATCGGGGGAGAGCTGAACAGTAGTCTGTCCAGCAAGAATCCAAACTTACATGCTCTTAATATTGAGAACTTGCATTTATATAGCATATTATTTGATAGCATGAGTGCCCAAAGTGTTTTGCAACCAATTAAGTACTTTTGAAGAATAGTTACTGTTGCGATGTATGAATATCCAGTATGCTGGAAAAGAGGAAAGGGAAGAAGAGGAAAAGCTGGGGGCTGCATGAGAAGCCAAATCAATTGGGCACCATTAAAAACAAGTGCCAAACCATCCCATCAATACTTAGCCTGCAGGAATTATCGACTCGGGAGCATTTATTAAGATCTTTCCCAAAAGCAGTGAATGAGATTCTCCTCTATCTGAAACTTCATCAGCCTAACGAACTGGAATCATAGAAGCCCCAGTGTAGAAGGAGACCATCGGCTGATCGAGTCTGCATCGACTCTCTGACAGAGTATCTGACCAAACCCTCTCCTTGCCCAGAGTAACACCACACAATTACCATGGTTACCTAACGTTTACATCTTGGGAAACTAAGGACACTATTTTACCATTTTCATTCTAAATGCTGGGCAGACCTGAAAGTGGGAGTGTTTCAGATCCGACTTTTAAACCTGTTTTCAGGCCCCCATATGCAGTCTGCCTGAAAAAATAGCAGCAATTCTGAATCACACTGCAGAAGCCCTTGGGTGGGGCTTAATGCTCCCTGCAGCTCCGATCAGAGCCTCCAACTGCACATACTCCAGTCCCACCCCCCCACAGCATTACTGACCCCTTAAGGATCCCCCCAGTCCCTGCCACCTGACCAGTCATGGCCTTCTCCCCCTTTATCCCTCACTGATCACAGGCAGAGTGGCAGCGGACCCCCTCTTCCCCCTCACTGATCACAGGCAGAGTGGCAGCGGACCCCCTCTTCCCCCTCACTGATCACAGGCAGAGTGGCAGCAGAGCCTCCTTCCCCCATCGCACTGATCTCAAGCAGAGAGCCTTCGGACTGTTGGCACCTATCTCCTGACCAACTGGAGCATCCAAATCGGGCTTTTGTAGAGCATGTCTGTTTCGCACCAATTCTGGATGAATGAACGCAATGGTAAAGGGGGAAGGGCCAGTAAGGTTGGGTGTGCAGCTCATTAAGTCAATTTGAATGTATGCCAGTGCATTTAAATGGCCGTTGTGCCCATTTCGGACATGGTCCTGATCGTGGCCATTTTGGGTGCAAATGGGCATAATTTGATGGTAAAATCAAATCCTAAGGGGCAACTTAACATGACCAATCCACTTGACCTGCACATCTTTAGAGTGTTGGAGAAAATGGGAGCACCCAAAGAAAATCTATGCAAACATGGGGAAAAGTCATCCAAGGCCAGAATTGAACCCAGGTCCCTGGTGTGCTGTGAGGCAGTAGTGCGAACCACAGTGCTGAGGTTGGTTGGTGAGGGGGCAGTGGGGAGATGACAGTGGAAACGAGTGAACTACTCCAGAGAAAGCTATAAGGGTCCTATTTAAAATGCAGCTTGGGGGCACATAATAACATCAGGCTCTGATGAATAATATTAACTGAGCCCTGTATGAAGAACAGTAACACCATCCCCATCAGGCCAAACCTGCTGGGAGCTAAATTGTGAACACAACGAGGTACAAGTAGGTAAAGTTTACTTTTTAAAAAGATTTCCTTATGGACCAGGAAGCACAGGGATACTCCTCTGGGCCTCACAAGGAAGACCTCAATCTCCCATGCCCTCTTCTCTTTTCCAAAGTCCCCCTCGATACTTACCTGAATCCCAGGACGCAGAGTGCTGCTGCTAAATTCCTGCTTCCGCCTGCCGACCAGGTAGTGGATCTAATAATTCAGTGGGAACGTTTATGGTTATGTGGCCTTGTTGCTATGATCACCAGGGCCTTCTTGGACTCTCTGAGTTTGCAGCCAGCTTTGGTGCTGTCACGCTCCTATACTCTCTTTAAAATGGTGGCCTATGTGTTTCCGTCAGTCTTGGAGGTGTTCTATCTGTTGGTGCCACCAATGCCTAACAACATGAACAGCTATACTGTGGCACAGAGTGGTCACAGATTTCTACATTATGCCTCAAGCATAGAAATGCTTTTTTCTGAAAGAAGTCCGTTTAATTTATATTTGAATGAATCAATACTCCCTCAGGAGCCTGCACTGCCTCTCTCATTAATGTGTTAAACACTTCAACTTGAATATTTACATAAGACCAATTCTGTTTTGAAGTTTTTAACCAATATCAGCCAGAAGAGGTGTATTTGATATTTTTTCTCCATATCCATACCAAAATCAAACATCTTTTTTAAAATGATGATCAGAGTTAATTGTGTGATACTAAATTATTTTTACATTAATTTTGTACATGTAAATTTGCAGAAACAGCCACAGTGCTGTTAGGGAAGCAGTTCCAGGATTTTGACTCACTGATAGTGAAGGGTGATATATTTCTAAGTTAGAATGGTGAGTGTATTGGACAGGAACTTCCATTTAGTGGTGTTGCCATGTGTCTGCCCGCTTTTTTTAATTGGTGGCATTGTGGCACAATGGTTAGCACTGCTGCCTCACAGCTCCAGGGACACAGCCTTGAGTAACTGTCTGTGTGGAGTTTGCATGTTCTCTCCATGTCTGTGTGGGTTTCCTCTGGGTGCTCTTGTTTCCTCCCACACTCCAAAGATATGCACGTTAGGTGGATTGGCCATGCTTGGTATACCAAGATGTATAGATTGGGGGATTAGTGGAGTAAATATGTGGAGTTACAGGGATAGGTTCTGGGTAAAATGCCGTTTTGGGGAATTGGTGCAGACTCGATAGGTCAAATAGCTTCCTTCTGCACTGTAGGGACTCTATGATTCTACGATGGAGTTTGACCAATTTCTCCCTGTGGCTGCCCTATGTGTATTACTGCTGGGTAACAATGCAGAGTAAAAAATAGAGAAGACTCTTTACATGGATCTCCAATTCTTTGGCTTCATTTAAACCTGTATGTTGGTACGAACTGCTGCATTGTGGCTTTGCTAATCAATAGCATTTAATTATTTTAGGAAATCCAGCTGCAATGCTGTCTGCTTTAGCCTGTCAATTTTCATCATCCCACAGGTGATATGCCCAATGTCAGTCAGTTTTTCAATTTCTAAAGGCATGTTTTAAAAACCATAAAGGGAGATGCAGGGAGTGGCTGCTTCTGATTATAATTGTAGTGATAATGAGTCTGCAAATTTGTTCATAAGCTTTTTGGATTGATTCCCTGATTGGGTTTGGAGTGATGTTTATGTGCAGTGCTGATCAGGAATCACAGGCCAAATAATCCCTGGCTTTTCACAGGGTGAGCATATCCAGTCAGGGAATCAGTTTTTGTAGCACGTTCACTGGCTCACTGGATTTGATTTGATTTATTATTGTCACATGTATTAATACACAGTGAAATGTATTGTTTCTTGCATGCTATACAGACAAAACATACCGATCATAAAGAAGGAAACGAGAGAGTGCAGAATGTAGTATTAAGTCATAGCTAGGGTGCAGAGAGAGATCAACTTAATGCAAGGTAAGTATATTCAAAAGCCTGGTGGCAGCAGGGAAGAAACTGTTCTTGAGTTGGTTAGTACGTAACCTCAGACTTTTGTATCTTTTTCCTGAAGGAAGAAGGTGGAAGAGGTAAAGTCTGGGGTGCATGAAGTCCTTAATAATGCTGGCTGCTTTGCGAGGCAGCAGACAGTATAGACAGAGTCAATGGATAGGAGGCTAGTTTGTGTGCTAGACTGGGCTACGTTCATGACCTTTTGTAGTTCCCTGTGGCCTTGGGCAGAGCAGGAGCCATATCAAGCTGTAATAAAATGAGAAAGAATGCTTTCTATGGTGCATCTGTAAAAGTTGGTGACAGTCATAGCTGACATGCCAAATTTCCTTAGTCTTCTGAGAACGTAGTCAGTGGGCTTTCTTAACTATAGTGTTGGCATGGCGGGGGATCAGGATAAGTCGTTGGTGACCTGGACACCTAAAAACATGATGCTCTCATCCCTTTCTACTTCATCCCCATTGATGTAGACAGGGGCATGTTCTCCTTTATGTGCTATGTGCTGGATGTGCTAAGTCCTTGAATTCAAGAAGCCTTGAAACCTACCAGTCACCAAAATAACAACAACTTGCATCAATAAAGCAGCTTTAATGCAGCGAAATGTCTCAGGGTGTTTCACAGGAACACTATCAAAAATTGAAGCACTAATTTTTAAGGAGATAGGCAAATTGTCTAAAGCTTGATCAAATAGGAGCATCTTAAAAGCAGCACGAAAGATAGAGAAGCAGAGAAGACGGGGAATTCCAGAAGGCCCTTGTAGCTGAAGGCGCAGCCACAAATGATGGATGACTAAAGTTGAGAATTGCAAAGGTCCAGAATTGCAGGATGATAGAGACCTTGGAGGGTTCTAGACCTGGAAGAGATTCCAGAGATAGGGAGGAGAGAGACCATGGTGCAATTTGAAAAGAATGGAAATTATAAAATTGATTCCTTGCAGGACTGGGAGCCAAAGTCCAGCACTCCAAGCATTTGGAGTGATTGACTTTGGCTCCCATTCCTGCAAGAAGTGGTGAATGAATGGGACTTTGTGCACTTGACAATGGCAGCAAAATTTTGGATAAGTTTAGTTCAAGAAGGGTGGAAGATGGACATCAGCTGAACAAAATTATATTAGTCAATTCTAGATTTAACAAAAGCATTGATAGTTTTAGCAGCATATGAATATGGGCAGAATCGGAATATGTTAGATGTGGAAGTAAGCAGTTTTGGTAGGAAACAGAGTACGTACTTGGTAGCTCAACTCGGAGTCAAATACAACAAGTATGTGAACAATCTGGTACAGCCTCAAGAGTTGCTGGGTGAGGGATGGAATCGGTGGGACCAGAGACAATGGCATCAATTTAGTTGAAAGAAAATTCTGTTGGGTATTGGACATGCAGTGTGGCAGTTTGGAGTCTATGGTGTAGTTGAGAGAGGTGGTGTCGAGGTAGAACTCTGTGCTTTCAGCGTAGATGTGAAAACTGACAGTGTGTTGTGGGATGATTTCACCAAAGGACAGCTTACAGATGAGAAATAGGAGGGGGCTAGGGATTGATCCTTCACTGGGACAGGGGGCACCAGATGTAATGGTGCAGGGATAGGAAAAGAAGCTATCATTCTGGCTATGGATATATGAACATGGTGTCAGATGAGTGCAGTGTCATGCAGCTGGACAATGAAAAAGTGGCTGTTCAGGACTATGGTCTACTCAACCGTGAAAGGTTGCAGTGAGTTTGAGAAGTCTGAGTTGAGATAGTAAACTATGTTCACAGTTGCCGAGAATGTCAGATATAACTTGAATAAAGACAGGAAGAAGTATCTGCTAATAGAAAATGTTAAAGCTGTTGTTACTGTAGGGGTCAACACAAAAATTGAAAGTGTCTTCAGATGCTGGGCCTCGTCAGACTGTCAGCCAGAGAACTGTACAATTTACTGCAGAAGAACTCACAGCCCAGGCAAAGCATTACACTGGGAGTGGCAATCAAGGTGACTAATACACTGGGGGCAATTCTCCCAGCCTGCTGCACCACCCTGGCAGTGCAACGGGCCGGGAAACAAGCCATCAGGATGACTGAATATTCTTATTGGTCAAAAATGGCCGGACTTCCCACTGGACGCCCCAACCTCCTTACTTCTCTGCAGCAAACATTTTCAGATTAATCAACTCCACCCTGGAAATTGGAGCAGAGCTGATTACAATATGTTAATCTGCATTTCCGTTTTATTCGTGGGCCCAAGACTAAGGGCTCCAGGCCCATTAACATTCCCTCTCCTCTCCTGCCAGAAGTGGTTCACTCCAGCGGCGTTTACAACTGCTCCACGCTAATGGGGAACAGGTGGCCCAACCCCACTGGATGAAGAGGATCCAAGGAGGTCCCCAGGTGATTGGGGGTAAGGTGGTGTTGCCAACCTAGTGATGCTAGCCTTGCACCTTGGCACTGCCCACCAGATATTGGGCAGGGACTATTGGTGGGGTGATCAGTGGGGATGGGGTGTTTTGCTGCCACTCTGGACAGAGATCGAAGGCAGAACAAGGGAGAACAATAATTGGGGCTGGCCATCCGGGTGTGTGGGGCAAGGGAAGTGGGGTTGAAAGATTGGGGCTGGCCATCAGGGGTGTATGGATTGAGGGGAGAGGGTAGAGAGGTTGGGACTGGCCGAGTCGGGGCAATTGGAGCTGGCCAGCGAATGGGAACATAGGAGTTTGTTTAAGAGGCCAGTAGCCGGGGGTGGGGGAGTCGGCAAAGACAGCAATGGGGTTGCAGGGCTGGCCAGTGATCAGGAGGCCAGCAGTGCAGGGCCACTGCGCATGCGCTGACCTCCGCTCTGACGTATCGGCATGCGCGCAGTGGCCTGCTCAGTGCTATGCTGCCGGCCTCCTGGAATAGGCCCTACCTCCTGATTTCCCAAGTGAATCACTGTGATGTACAGAGTGCGGGAGAGTCAATTTGAAAATCCTGCTTAAAAAAATTTGCGGGAGCTATTCTCATTTTCATGTGAATTGGGGATTCAATATTTTTTGGGGAGAATCCTGGCCCTTAACTTTTCAGCAAAACAATATTCAATCATCATTGCATAAAACAGGTGGATGAGGCTTTGTTTCTCAGAACAACGTTTTCCTAATAGAACTCAGGAAGAAACTGGCCTAGGTCCGAGGACTGCAATGCCTGGCAGAGTTTGCCAAAATCCAAGGTGTTACTGGTTGCATTCTCCTTTATGTCCTTTGTATTCCTGCAGAGAAGAGTGTCCAATCGATGAACCACATTAAGTTCTACTCATAGTTCATCTGGTTTATGACCATTTGTATTTATATTAGATGTTAATTGGGGTGGAGGGGAAAAAGACAGGGTCATAGCGGTAATGTCAGTACACTAATAATCCAGAGGCCCAGGCTAAATCTCGGGCCATCCATCTCCAGGTGGCAGCTGTGCAATTTAAATTCAATTAATAAAGCTGTAATATAAAACTAGCCTCAGAAGCGGTGATTATGAAACTATCATCAATTGTCATAAAATCCCTCTGGTGCACTATTATCATTTAGGGAAGGAAATCTGCTGTCCTTACTAGGTCTCACCTACATGTGATTCCAGACTCACAGCAATGTGGTTGATTCTTAAATGTCCTCTGAGATGGCCTAGTCTGTCACTCAGTTCAAGGGCAATGAGGGATAGGCAACAAATGCTGGCCTTGACAGTGATGTTCACATTGCATGAAAGATTATTTAACAAATGTTATTGCCTGTTTCCCAGGCGGCATTTAGAATGTATTAATTTTACAGGAAAAATAATACAGTGGTTATATTGCTGGACTAGAAATCCAGATGTCTGGACTAATGATCTGCAGCCATGAGTTCAAATCCACACCAGCCGCAGGGAATTTAAGTTCATTAAATTTAAGCGATCCAGTCAGTAATGGGAAGAATGTATTTACAGAACTGTTATGAAATTTCATGTGGTTCACCCATATTCTTGAGGGAAGGAAATCTTGTGTCCTTGTCTGGTCTGGCCTGTATGTGATTCCAAGTCCTCAGAAATTTGGCTGACCTGTAAGCACACTCTGAAATGCAATCCAATCAGTCACAAAGGCATACTTACAATGAAACACACCATGCCTCAGCACAGGACTCTGACCAATGTGGTGGGTGGGTGGGTTTGGGGGGGAGCAGGGGCACAGGGGCATGACCAGCCGGTGCACTGCACAATTATTCATGAAGCCTTGATTTTACAAGATGTAAAGCACTAAATTAGTGATCAATTTATGTGCTTTTGTTTTAGTTTATAAAAATTAATTTGCTCAAAGTAGGCTTATATTATCACTGCAATGAAGTTACTGTGAAATTCTCTAGTTGTCACACTCTGGCACCTGTTCGGGTCAATGCACCCAACCAACACGTCCTTCGGATTGTGGGAGGAAACTGAAGCACCTGGAAGAAACTTCTCACTCAGACAGAGGGAGAACATACAGACTCCGCACAGACAGTGACCCAAGCCGGGAATTGAACCTGGGTCCTTGGCACTCTGGGGCAGCAGTGCCGCCGTGCTGCCTTTGTATTCTGTGGGGTAGGGTTGGGAGACAGGTGATGTCGGAGGGATTCAGGAATGAAGTTGAACACAGGGCTTCATGAAGTCTAAATACACCTCTGCTCTGTTGTATTCAATAAGGTGGCTCATCATGTCAGATGCAATTAGGGATGGACAATAAACGCTGGCCTTGTCAGCAACACCCAAAGTCTATGAATGAAGAAAAAGTGCCAATCAGACATACCTCTCATATTATTGATAACCAGAAAGTTAAGGGTTAGATCTTGGATGATGAAGGTCATTCTGTTCTCCATTGCATCCTGACCCCTATATGCTAATCCCTTACCCAAGCTGACCGTAGGCACATTCTTCCACTTAGTGAAGTTACAGATCATGCCAAAAGTCTGATGAAACACCGCATCTATGCCAAATCAAGTCAGGGTGTACATGCTTACAGTATAATCCAACCAAAATTACTGGAATAATCATTGTCTGCTACAATCATCTTGACATGGTAATTCAAAGAGGCATCCACATGCAGCAGCTGCAGCAAGAGCCCCCTGAAGCATCACTAGAGGACAAGATAGAAGAGTCTAATGAAGCTAAGCAGGAAGCAAAACAACACCCCCTGTCAGCAGCTGTACGAGCTACTCACCAGATGGTCACTTACTCCTTCCAAAGATAGCAGGAGCCTTGAGCATTTCCTTGCACCACTTTTCTTGTACCGTCCACTAAATCATAATGCCATACATTTACCATGTTCTCTTCACCTCTCCACCAGTAACTCTACGCATCTTTTCAGCCCAATTCTTAAAAAATCCACAAAAGGAAATTCTGCAGATGCAATATAAAACAAAAGCAGAATCATATACTATATTGAATGACATGATAACTGTAGCTGAACCTGGTGTCTGTTACCATCAATGTTCCTTTCCTGTCAATGTATATATGTTGGGCTTGGTTAGATGCCTTTCTTTGGGGGAAAGCTTTGGGTATTTTCACCTGTCTTACACCTGGGCATCGAAGTGGTTTCGGAAACCAACCCCAATATTATGATATAAAACCATGAAAGAAGCTGAGCAGAATTTTGAAAAAATCAGAAACCACACAACTGTGAAGACCTAAGATAATATTCTGGTATTGTAATTATGATTTGAACTTAGCAGTGCCTATGAGAATTATAATGGTACTGTATTGAATGGTTATGTTATCTATGATCTTTTGATGTGTCCATAGTTTTCAGTGATGGAACAGTCTGTATTCATTTGTTTAGTCACTGGTGCAACACCACATATGTATGACACCTTTCTCCTAAATTCCCATATATGTGGCATGCCAACTTTTATAGAAGGTGCATGTTAAATAAGAAATGCAATAAGGGGATCTTGGTACAAAGGGTTTGCTCTCAAGTTTAATGCCTTCTCTCTTTGTTTGGTTGTGTCAATATGACATGAAAAGAAATCCTAAACTTTATTTGTCTTGCTATGTTTAAACTGGACATTCTGCGGGATCAAAAAACAAGTCACAAAACCAACAGGAGTTACAAAGACAAAGGACTTGATCTCTCAGCGTCATGGAATGTCACACCCACTTAACAGAGATTGTAATCATGAAGGTATGTGCTTTACAGCTTGAAACTTGTTTTGCCTGTGGAACTGTTGGAAGGTTCATCTTATACCTGACATTATCCAGGTCCATTTCCAAAGGGGGGCCGCTGAGTGGACAATGAATGTAATTTGCATCTTGATAAACTTACCCCTCTAGTGGAGTTAGAGGGCCTACCCAGATAATGGCTTCCCAAAACAAGAGCTTCAATATGAAAAAAAGAACAAAGAAAATTACAGCATAGGAATAGGCCCTTTGGCCCTCCAAGCCGTGTACTGACCATGCTGCCCAACTAAACTAAACCCCCTACTCTTCCAGGAACCATATCCCTCTATTCCCATCCTAGTCATGTATTTGTCTAGACATCCTTTAAAACTCACTATCATATCTGCTTTCACTACCTCCCCTGGCAGCGAGATCCAGCCTCACCATCCTCTGTGTAAAAAACTGGCCTCATACATCCCCTTTAAACTTTACCCCTCGCATCTTAAAACAATGCCCCCTAGTAATTGACTCTTCCTTCCTGGGAAAAAGCTTCTGACTATCCACTCTGTCCGCATCCCTCATAATCTTGTAGACTTGTATCAGGTTGCCCCTCAACCTCGGTCGTTCCAGTGAGAACAAACCAAGTTTCTCCAACATGTCCTCATAGCTAATGCCCTCCATATCAAGCAACATCCTGATAAATCTTTTCTGTACCCTCTCCAAAGTCTCCACATCCTTTTGGTACTGTGATGACCAGAATTGAACACTATATTTCAAGCGCAGCCTAACTAATGTTTTATAAACTGCAACATAACTTGCCAAATTTTTAAACTCAATGCCCCAGCCTTTGTAGGCAAGCATGTCGTATGAGTTCTTGACTGTCTTATCCACTTGCGTTTCAATGACCTGTGTACCTGTATACCCAGACGGTAACTGAATGTTACGGATGATAACTCTCTCAAAAGTTCATGGCTGGGACATTATCAGTACAGAAATCAAAGCCTATTCCAGACATTGGGGGCAGGTGCAGGTGGCTGTGGCAAGGGTTCGGGTGGGGGGGGGCGGGGGGGGTGGAATGCAGTGCAATTCTGCCATTCTGACCCACTAATTTTTTGGTGGGTCGGGTGGGGAGACACACACGTGCACCAATTTGTGGGATTTGTGCATGCATTCCTGACTCATGTGTGTCTCCCATCACCAGAAATCCGGCATGTCGGAACCACACAGGAAACTGGCGGGAAGACCGGGGGAGGGGGAGGGTGGTGGGGGCTGGTGCCCCAGTGCCAGCCTGTGCCCCTTGGTACTGCCCAAGAGGTATCATGCCCATGATCAGGAGCACCTTGGCATGGTCTATTGGGTATCAGGCAGTGCCAAGGGGGTGGGGCCTAAAGGAGGGGCCCTGGGGGCAGTGTCAGCTGGGGTGGGGTCTTGGGAGCAATTGTTGGGGGTGGGGTTCCTGCTGCCACTCTGCATTGGGATCCAGTCAGGGCTTGAGGGAGGCCAGTGATTGGGGCGGGTTGGGGTGGGGTCTGCCAGGGTGGGGCTCTGACTCCCATGGGAGGAGTGGTCTGCCAGGGGGTGGGGTGTCTGCCTTCTGGGGGGAGGGTCTGTCTCCTGTGAGGGGCAGTGTGCCGGGGAGAGGGGGTGGGGGATCATCACAGCTGGGGGTGGGGTGCTGGAAATCGGGGTGCCAGAGGATGAGGAGGTTGGGACAGGCCCGGGAATGCTTGTGGGGGCCACAATTGAGCCGCAATCGAGTCATGGTGGGAGCTGGAGGGCAGAAGTGTGAGGGTCCAGGTCTGGCCAGCGATCGAGCTGCCCAGCAAAGCGCAGGTTGACAGATCAGGGCCACAGTGCAGAGTTCCAGAACTGTCAGACTCCAGCATGAATAAACCCGCACCACCCCCTCCTCCGAGTTTTTAATGATATTCACCATTGTGACCTCTGCATTGCCCAGAGTATGGGAGATTCAAGTCTGAACTGAAAATAAAAATTGTGATTAACGCTATTTTCCCACCAATTCAACACAGAACTTTTTTGGGAGAGTCGCCCCCTGGATAAACAAGCCTTCCGAAATCATTGTGCAGAAAGAAGGTCACATGAACTGAGTGACCATTTTGAAATCTCTATGCTTTTGCGAGCTGAGAACCCCTCGGACTACTGCTGTCACACCAGTTGGAATAGACTCCAGCAGCCCAGCTGAACAAGCAGAATCTCTCAGCTCCTTGATGACTGCTTGATTTTAAAAGTCTCTGACCAAACTCTGACAAGTGGCCTAAGCACAGAATGCTCATCATACCACTCTTTTTGAGGATTTTTGTATTGTAGTTTCTAACCAGAAACCCATTAGGACCGAACTCCACCATGAAGGAAACACCCTCTGGACATTGACCTTTTGGACTATGGAAATCACGCGAACAAATATCCATTTGTGTGGTTCTTATGCTGTTAGTATCAGTAGTTGTAAAACTTTCTCTGTTTTTCTATTCTCCTTACTGTGTGTGTAGTGGAGTGAAGCGTTGTGGACACTTCCCTCCAAGTTTTGAATGCAAATAACCTAACCTTCTGAGTTACTTGTGAATTGAATCACAGGAAAACATCTCATGGCTTTTAAAAAGCACTTGAAATGATTTCTGCTTTCAAGGCAGTTGATGAGAGGAAGTACAGTTTGCTTACCTTTCCTGTCTATAACAATTGTTGTCGAGGTCCCCATGAGAAATGAGTTAATTTGGTCTCAATGCACTTCCTAGTGAGTATGAGCTAACCACTCAAAAGTTCCTAATGCCAACTTAAAAGAGGCAAATGGGGAAATTAGTGCAGTGAACAGTGATTTTCTGAAGATTTTCTTGGGGTTGTAGCAACTTTTGAGCCAGAGAATGCTGTACGCATGACCTGTGAAGCTTGAAGTAATAACTGCCTAAGATAGGAAAATGTTCAATTGCTAACGTTAACTTAACTCACCCTTTGACTTGATTAATACAAATTAAGACATAACACAATGTCAGCAATGAATTCATTGTATTCTTGTTAAGGGTATTGGGCTGAAAGATAGAAGTAGGCCTGATACATTAAGTAGAGGAAAGGATAAATAGAGTTTTAAATTAGAAAGAATTTGTATTTTGGTGGCATCTTTCACAATGTCAGCATCTCCGATGCATCTCACAGCCAATGAAGCACTTTTGAAGTGTAGTCACTGTTTTCATGTAGGGAAATGTTCCAGGCAGTTTGTGCCCAGCTTTGTCCCGCAAACAACAAGTGCAGAGAAAGGTGTGATTTGAGAAACAAGGATTGAAAGTTCAAGGAGGTGAGTATTTGTAAATGTTTGAAGGTTGAAATGATTTATCACAGAGTCTGGGGCTTAGATCAAGTGACCTTAGGGCAGAAAACACAAGGATCATCTTGATATTTTACTCAGTTTTCAGTGCAAATGATATTATTCCCTGTGGCGTGGGCACCATTTATCAGGGAGGCACATTTTCATAAGTGTCAAAGTGTGGGGAATCAGTATAATCTGTGTTTACACTGTAACTGATGCTGAATGTTAATGTTATAAAGCAATTTTATAACAAAACATTGTATTACTGTTTTGAATCAAAGTAGCTTTGTGTTGTGAAATATTTATCCGTGCTGATATTCTATTTGTTTAAGTGATGAAGAACATTTAGGCTGTGAAGCATGATTTTCACTTACACAATTTAGTGGCCCCTTTGAAAATGTCTTTTTTTTTTGCAAATGAGAAAATCAAATATATGGTTGGATTTAATGGTCCCCCTCTGGCAGGTTTGAAGGTAGAGTTTGGAGGGTGGGGAGCCTGCTTTGGATGTCTCCTTTGCCCATGCAAGGCATTCCACTGCCCAGGATCGCACTTCCCCCATTAACTCAACCTCCCCCCCCCACAACGGACTGGGCCCCAAACCTGGGCCCCCTTCCTCATGTCCCTCACTATTGTCTGCCAGTCAGGACTTGCTGCTATACTGGACATAGCTTCAGTCCTGCCTCCTTAATCTTTGGGGAGCGGCTATAGTCTCAGCAATGGCCGCCACTAGAACCTGGTGCTGCTGGGACGACACAGCTGCTAGCCGATCAAATCGTCCAGCAGCTCTCTAAGGTAACATTTCCTCCCCAGATGGGGGCAAAAGTCTCACCTTAAGCCTGTTAACGTCGCATCAAGTATAAAGTGATTGCTAGGCTGCCAGTTTTTTCATTGATGAGCTCTTGAACGAATTTCTAATCGGGGCACAGGGCACACCGTAAAATCCAACCCTAATTTCATTTGTACTGTGTTGAAGGGAGCTCCATTGGCAGGTCAGTAGATAAATGCATTGCCAAGTGTGGTGGTGAACTATATAGACCATGTTTAATTCCCAGGCTGTGCTGTGTTTTCTCATCTCAGTGAGAGCATCCATTGTTTGGGCTGGGAAATAGGGAACAGGAAGGGTTCCCATTCCTGATGGCATCAGCTCCATTAGTTTGCAAATGATCATTGCTTGGATGAAGTGCGAGGGGAAAGAGTCGGTCAGTGCCTTTGGGATAGTTAAAATAATTTTTAAAAGAAACCTATGCTGAATTGTCCATCTGTAGAATGTATTTTCAACTCAAATTCCAAACGACTTGCAGAATCTTACACAGTCTGGCTCTATCCTGTGAAAATCAAAGCAGAGAAAAGTAATAGACACTGGCTTGTATCCCCAAAGGCAATATATCACATACACTAAAATAACCTACCACCCACTGTCTTGCTTTATCATGAATTGACAACACAAGTATACTTGGCCCAGAGCACAGATGTGTGTTCAGGGTCATAAGAGGGAAAGGGTGAATGACTTGCGAATGTGTGCTTGGAATGTCAAACTGAACCAGGCCCATGACAATGTTCAAGCTGGCCTGATCTGTTACAATAGCACAATAATTAAAACAGCAATCCTTATCATTTTTAACTCCACAGTTTTTAAGCTATTGTTGTTTAAATGCTGTGGTTCAAATTATTCATTAAATTTTCTGCCATGGATAAGACCTTGGCCAAGCCTGTTACTGCTGAGAATGTATTTAAGTGGGGTCAAGGAACGTCCCTGGGAGAGCTTCCCTAATGACTAAGTCACACTAAGTGCATTTAATTATTTATTGGGATTACCAAACCAGAAGAAATTGCAACACGAGGAGAGAATGGACTGCTTTGTCAATTGGATGTAAAAACACTTTTTGAATCTCAATTGACATCTTACACAAATCAGCAGTGACAAGAGTTTAGCAGTGTGCAGTGTTGCTTGAATGTGGACAAATGGAAACTTAAAGGCCCCTAACCCACAATAAATCATTCACAGCTATCAGAAGGTATTATATGGAAACGGTATAAAATCAGTGACAAAGAAAATTATCTTATTCTATGGGAATACTCTTTGAAAAGAAACCACAACTTTATAGATGAGTGAACATGCGCTCATTTATTTGACAGAACATCTGTATCAGAACAGCACACAATAAAAGGCAGCTCTGAATGTTAGAATTGCAGAAAAAAATATTGAAGTCCTATTCTACAAGCAAATGGCATGTGCTGTGCAGTTCAAAATGGGACTCATACAACGTCAATGGGGAGTAATAAGGATTAATGGCAGAGGGCTCTACCATTCACTTGCCATAACTTCAGCAACAAGAACAGAGACAAAGGAAGGATTTGAACACAAGTGAAACATTTAAAATGGAGGTACTCAGGGACTGGGAGTCGAGGTCAGTGAGCACAGGTATGACAAGTCAGTGTATGAGCAGGAAAATTTTGGATCAGCTCAAGCTTATAGAGGGTGGAGGACTGGTGACAGACTGGAAAACATTGAATTACAACAGAAAAATTGAATGAACTGCACTCCTACTATTTGCTAGGATTTATCCATGGCATTTTCTAAGTTGCATCAGAAGAGCTCCAGTGGAAATTCATCCTATATAATTTTGTCCATTTGGCTTCTGAAATAGTGGATAGAGTAGAATCATAGAATATCCAATTACAGAAGGAAGCCATTTGGCCCATCAAGCCTGCACCGACCACAATCCCACCCAATCTCTATTCTCATAAGTGAGGTCAAGGAGCACCCCTGGGAGAGCTTCCCTAATGACTACTAATTTCCTGACACGAAGGTCAATATAGCATGGCAAATCAACCTAAGCAGCACATCTTTGGACTGTAGGAGGAAACCAGAGCACCTGAAGGAAACCGATGCAGACATGGTGAGAATGTGCAAACTCCATACAAACAGTCGCCCAAGACTGGAATTGAACCCAGGTCCCTAGCGCTGTGAGGTAGTGGCGCTGACCACTGTGCCACCCTAAGTGGGATCTTGCCACTTTAATGTTCAGATCAACAGCAGGTCAGTTTCCTAGATATGGACCCAACAGTTCATAGAACATAGAAAAACTACAGCACACGCAGGCCCTTCAGCCCACAAGTTGTGCTGATCACATCCCTACCTACTAGGCTTACCTATAACCCTCAATCCTATTAAGTCCCATGTACTCATCCAGAAGTCTCTTAAAAGATCCTATCGAATTTGACTCCACCACCACTGATGGCAACCGATTCCACTCACCCAGCACCCTCTGAGTGAAAAACTTACCCCTGATATCTCCTCTGTACCAACTCCCCATCACCTTAAACCTGTGTCCTCTCATAGCAACCATTTCAGCCCTGGGAAGAAGCCTCTGAGAATCCACCCGATCTATCCCTCTTAACATCTTATACACCTCTATCAGGTCACCTCTCATCCTTCGTATCTCCAAGGAGAAAAGACCAAGCTCACTCAACCTATCCTCATAAGGCATGCCACCCAATCCAGGCAACATCCTTGTAAATCTCCTCTGCACCCTTTCAATAGCTTCCACATTCCTCCTGTAATGAGGAGAACAGAACTGAGAACAGTACTCCAAGTGGGATCTGACTAGGGTCTTATAAAGCTGCAGAATTATCTCCTGACTCCTAAACTCAATCCCTCGATTGATGAAGGCTAGTACACCATATGCCTTCTTAACCACATCTTCTACCTGCGAGGCCAATTTAAGAGTCCTGTGGACCTGGACCCAAGGTCCTTCTGATCCTCTACACTGCTAAGAGTCTTACCCTTGATATTATACTCCTTCATCCCATTTGACCTGCCAAAATGGACCACTACACATTTATCCTGGTTGAAGTCCATCTGCCACTTCTCTGCCCAGTCTTGCATCCTATCTATGTCACGCTGCAACTTCTGACATCCCTCCAAACTATCCACAACACCATCAACCTTCATGTTGTCGGCAAACTTACCAACCCATCCCTCCACATCCTCACCCAGGTCATTAATGAAAATTACAAACAGCTAGGGTCCCAGACAGATCCCTGGGGTACTCCACTGGTGACCGACCTCCATGCAGAAAAAGACCCATCTACAACCACTCTCTGCCTTCTGCGGGCAAGCCAGTTCTGGATCCACGAGGCAACAGCCCCTTGGAGCCCATGTCCTCTTAGTTTCTCAAGAAGTCATGCATGGGGGACCTTATTGAACACCTTGCTGAAGTCCATATAAACCACATCTACTGCTCTTCCTTCGTCAATATGTTTAGTCACGTTTTCAAAGAACTCAACCAGGCTTGTCAAGCACGATCTGCCTTTGTCAAAGCCGTGCTGACTACTTTTGAGCATACTAAACTTCTTTAAATGTTCATAAATCCTGTCCCTCAGGACTTTTTCCATCAGTTTACCAAACACTGAGGTTAGACTCACCAGTCGGTAATTTCTTGGGCTATCCCTATTCTCTTTCTTGGGATATAGAATATAGTTCAACTGTTGCATTTGTGTCTTTCCCAGAGCCAACAGATTAATAGCCTGTCTCTGGTTTCACTGACCAATGAAGGAGATTATCTAATACAGATACGAATAATCTCTATCGAAAGTGACCTTAGCAGCACGCACAGTGGTACTGCCATGTGGTGTGAATCACCCAATGTGAGGCATAAAAGGGAAGGACACTGGATAGAACATATGAAAAGGCTATTCCTCTACCACTAGCCACCACCACCCCCCCACCCACCCCTGCCAACCTCCTCCACCTCTTGCACCCCACCATGTTCTTGTTGATAATGCTCAGTCAGGGAATGGAGAAAGTTAATTTTCCAGAGGAAGGTAGGAAGAGACCAACAACCTCATCAAAAAGGCTTGGCTGGAGGTTGCCAAGCAGGTGGGTAGGCAGAGCCTGATACAAAGGACTTGGATTCCAGGGCCAGAAATGTTTCGATGATCTCCTGAGATCTAGCCAGATCAATGCCCTGCAAGCCTCAGCTGGCAGCCATCACTCTCTCACCTCCTTAGCAATCTTCACAGATATCCTTTCAACCCCATGCTTTGATGGCCCACAGATTCATTCCTCTCCTGGCTGATCTTCAAGTTTCTATCTGATCAGACAGCACTAACACTCATCTATAAAGTGCTGTCCTCTCACTCACAGCCCTCCAGTAAACCTTCTTAAATGTCTCCCTCCATCCTGAGCAATCACTTAACACCTCACACTCCTAACTGTATCATTGTAAGGGAAGAGAGCCCACATATCACAGAGACAGAGAAATGGGAATGGATCTACATCCATGGACATCCAGACTGCGATAGATCCCTAGAGATTGACAGGATTGCTGTTACACAGGCAAAGACCGATGGAGATGGTGATGGCCCAAAGACTGGGACACAATATTAACCACACTGCTATTTGGTATTGAACTGTCAGTCATGTTGAATCAATGTCTGCATTAACTGTCATGATCTACACTATGATAAACTGGAATCCAATTTCACCTCCGTGTAGCACTAATGCCTGTCTTTCATTTCCTGCAGGTGCATTGTTGGAGCAACAACAGGACATGAGGGAGGAGGCAGCACAGTCCCCAGAGATGGACCATCACTCTAAGGAAGCATTGTCACATGACTCCTCACACCCTCCACCATTGCAGATACAAGCACTCGGGTGGGTCCGGCATCACAAATAGAAAGAGTGACACAAGGTGAAGAACGCATCATGGAGCCAGAGCAGATGCTGCAGGCAGAGACAACCATGGAGAGACCCCATTGAGGGCTGGGAGCCCCCCAAGCTCTGCTCAGCTGGACACAGATACTGAGTCCCAGGGCTTATATAATAAACAGGTTGTTATGGAGCAGCAAAAGGAAGTTAAAATTTGCGGGCCAGATTCTCCAGCCCTTCACACCAGTGAAATTCTCCATTCCCACTGCAATAAACGGAGATTTGGCTGGGCGCCAAATTCTCCACCCTCATTGGCTGTTCCAGTGGGGGGGGGTTAGTAGCTGGAGAATTCTGGCCTGTAATCATAGAGCTTAAAAAGAAGTAAGCCTGTTGATTGGGAGAATTTTACAATTCAAAAGAGGGACAATTGCCAGAATTTTCCAATCACTGGCACAGCTTTTCCCATATTGACTCAGTGAGACATTAAAATCTCCTTTCACATCGGTGAGACTGGAAGACCCCACCAGCTGGAAGTGCTGGAAAATTCCAGCCAAGAAAACTGAAAGAAAAGGAAAGTGGAATAGGAATGTAAATTGGTAAGAAACATAAAATTGTACAAAGGAAAAGATTAACAAAGAAAAATATGGGTCCATTACAGGCCGAAACAGGATAACAGTAAATACTAGAGAAGCTAAATAATCTATATCTGACTTCATGGAAGGAAATACATATCTGTTTGAAATAAGAACAAACCAAAGGACAGTGAGAATAAAACACTGAAGGAAATTAGTATTGGTAAAAAAATAGTTTTATGGAAATTAATGGGACTGAAAGTTGATAAATTCACAGGACCCAATGGTTTACATCCCAAGGTGTTGAAAGAAGTAGCTATAGAGATAGTGGCCATGATCTAATGGCCTCATTGAGTGTGGCCCAATCATGTAATGGCCATGAAATTTTGAGAGGTCAAAATTGGAATTTGCACAGTCAAGATCGATGAATGAGATTTTCTCCACTCCCATTGGTGATGGGTTGGGTGCGAGACTGATTTGTATAAATTAACATCACATCTGCGGACTTGACGCTACAGTTACCTTCCACATTCTAACCACCCTGACCAGCCAGCATGATGTCATGATGGCACGAATCGCTACTGGTCTTCAAAAACAAAAACCAGTCAAGATGGACATGCCAGGGATGCACAGGTAAGTGTAGGCTGCAGGTGGTGATAGATATGCCAGGGCATTGCTGCTAGCCAGGGCATTGCAAGGACGTATTACCAGGGGATCTTCTATGGAGCTGCATTGCAGAAGGTCCCCCTATCTATGGGAGGGGTCGCTTTTCTGCGTGTTTGTGGTGGAGGGAGTTGTCCTTCTGCATGAGGGGTCTCAATGTGTGTGGTCGTTCTCCATGTCTATGGAGGTCCATGGTGGGGGGATGGAGTTGTGGGGGTGCCTTTTATATCAACTGGAGATTGGGGACTCATTTTGAAATGGACCCACAATCTCAAGGTTTCTGGGTTGCTTGCTTTCTTAGGTTCCATCTCTCCAGCTGACTGTGTAAATCTCAGTTCCACTTTGAAATTGCACAGTGCTTTTCCATATAGCAAGAAAAATCAAATGCGCAGCCTGCAAGCTTCACACAGGGTTTCTTGCCTCAGCCAACGATTCATGCATTTTGGGAAGATTCTGGCCAGTAGATGCATTGGTGGCCATCTTCCAAAATTCTGTAGGTTCTAGAATGGCATTTTCAGATAGAAGGAACCAATGTAACCCCACTACCTAAGAAAGGAGAGAGAGAAAAAATAAAGAACTGCAGACCTGTAAATCTGGCATCAGTATCAGAGAAAATACTAGAATCTATTATAAAGAATGTGATAGCTCGGCATTTAAAATATGTTTTGATTTGGGCAGAGTAATTTTTTTTACTCTTTCATGGGACATAGGCATCGTTGGCTGGCCAGCATTTATTGCCCGTCCTTAGTTGCCCTTCGAGAGCAGTTGACTGTCAACCACATTACTCTGAAGTGACATGTAAGCCAGACGGCAGATTTCTTTCCTTCAAGCCTGTAGTGAACCAGATGGGTTTTTCCGACAATTGACAATTATTTCAGGTCATCAGTAGATTTTTAATTCCAGATATTCTTTATTGGATTCACATTCTACCATCGGCCATGATGGGATGTGAACCCATGTCCTCAGAACATTAGTTGAGTTTCTGGGTTAATAGTCGAGTGATAAAACCACTAGGCCATCACCTCCCCTTAGGCAATAATTTCCCTTTCATAAATACAGATTTATGAAAAGGGAAATAATGTTTGACAAACCTGTTGGGGATTTTTGAAGATGTTACTAGCAGAAAAGATGAGAGGGAACCAATGGATGTGGCGTATATGGATTTTCAGAAAATTTTGAATATGGTCCTACATAAAAGGTTCATAAACAACATTAGATCACGTGAGATAAAAGTAATATTTAGGCTGGATTGAGGATTAGTCAATGGATTGAAAACCGACAGTAGGAATAAATGTGTCATTTTCAAGTTGGCAAGCTGCGACAAGTGAAGTATTGCAAGAATCAATACTTGGCATCCAGCTGTACACCACCTTTATTGATGATTTGGATGGGGGATCTAAATGTAACATTTCCAATTTTGCAAATGACACAAAACTAAGTGAAAATGTGAGTTGTGAGGAGGATACGAAGAGGCTGTAAGGGGATATGGAAAGGTTTTGTGGGTGGACAAGAACATGGCAGATGGAATATAATATGGATATGTGTGAGTTTATCCACTTTGGAAGGAGAGAGAGAGTTGCAGAGCATTTCTGCACGAAATGATACATGACGGATACATGAATTAGATACATGAAGGAGATTTCCCTTGATTGCAGGAGGATGAGTCCAGAATCTGGGGACACAGACTAAGAATAAGGAGTGGGCCATTTAGGGCGGGGATGAGAAGGAATTTTATCATTTGGAAGATAGTGAATCATTGAAATTCTGTACCCCAGAGAGCACGTAGCTGCTCAATCACTGACTATGTTCAATACAGAGATCAATAAATACCGAGGGATATGGGGATAGTGCGGCAAAATGGTATTGAGGTAGATAATCAGCCATGCTCTAGTTGAATGGCAGAGCAAACTCGAGGGATCAAATGTCCTATTCCTACTCCTATTTTCCTGTGTTCCTATGTTTCTCTGAATTAAAAATTCACACCATTTAAAAAATAATTCTGCTTTTCTACTCTTACTACCAAAGTGACTAACAACATTTTGTTTTATCTGCCACCTTGTTTACCATTCTGTTAACCTGTCAGCAGCCTCCTTTCTCCTTATGCCCCCATCTAGCTTTAAACTGTTAACAAACTTGGATAAAATCCTCTTGATCTTTTTTCCTCTGTCATTGATATAGATTGTAGATAGCTGAGGCCCCATTCTAATTACAGCCTGCCAAGTTTCTCCCAGGACTCGGGCTCAATCTAAAGCCAGGGATGAACCTGAGGCCTGATTTGATTTATTATTGTCATATGCATTGGTATACAATGAAAAATATTGTTTCTTGTACACTATACAGACAAAGCATACTGTGGGGAGAAGGAAAGGAGAGAATGCAGAATGTAGTGTTACAGTCATAGCTAGGGTGTCCAAAAGATCAACTTAATATATGGTAGATCCATTCAAAAGTTTGAAGGCAGCAGGGAAGAAGCTGCTCTTGAGTCAGTTGGTCCATGATCTCAGACTTTTGAATTTTCTTCCTGATGGAAGAAGATGGAAGAGAGCATGTCTGGGGTGCATGGGGTCCTTTATTATGCTGACTGCTTTTCCAAAGCAGTGGGAAGCTTTAATGGAATCAAGTCAGACTATGATTTTGTGAAGCTTTTGTTCAGATTTCATAATAGGTTCCAGCATGTTCCCAAAGACGGATGTCAGGCGAATTGGCATATAGTTCTTTGCTTCTCTCTATCTCTTTCCACAATAACAGTGTTACATTTTCTGACTTCCAATCTTTAGCGTTATGGAGATTCCACTCACAATCTCAGCCACCCACTTATGTTTGACATAATGCTCATGTGTGTGGTGGCTTCCTATCTACAACACACATCTGGAACTCTGGCTATGTGTAGGAAGGATTTATGAAATGAAACCTCTTTAAGATTTCACTTTTCCAATCATTTTTGGTACATGTCTACTGTGTTGCTGTATAGCTATGAATTTCCAAGACTATAAATGTATGTGAAAGTTTTGGAGATGGACAGTCAAAGCATAACAGGCTCTGAGAAAACATTTTTTTTCTCTGCCAGATGACTCCAGCAAGCTGGAGAAAGTACCCATGAAGTGTCTATGGTTCTAATAGCTTGTGCACCTACTGTGTAGTAGGCTTATTAAGGGTCTGGTCTTTAATTATTTAGGGACTTTCAGCATGATGCCTCTGGAGCATCCGAAGAGTATGCCAGGCACTCAGTACCTATATAAAAGAGAATTTTCATGGCAACCTCTCTTATAAGTTTCAAAAGAGATTGACTTGTTCCCACTAGCTATTTATTTGTTTCCATCTATTTCAGTACTACTTTGTTCTTTAGATGTTAACTTGTCCTGCTGCGTGGCTGTTTTCCAGAAATAATGTGAAAGTTTCTTGAAGTTACATCCTATTTACAATTGTTACTTGTTTCAATTGGGATATTTTGTTGTGAGCTTTCTATATATATTACTCCCTTAATTTGCAAAATTCTTTGCTGCCACCCATGTATGTGGGTCATATGATCATACATTGATATGAAGGAAGTCATCTACTTGTGGAAACAGTGGGGTTAGTTTTCACCTTTAATATTAAAAATGATAATTAGGTAGGTTCAATAATGGGCAGATGTGCAGGGTTCTGTCCATTTACCAAGAAGAGGTGATTTGGCAAGAATCACTACACAATCCTGCAACGAACAGAATTTACTTCGGGTCAGGGATAGCTGTCAGTGGCTGTCATAGGAGCTATCAGGGTGTACATTTGTACTAATTCTACCCTTCCAAACAGCAGCAGGAGCTATCTGCCAGGCTGTGCATAATTTAAATAGTGCAGGTCACCTATATTTTGGCTCACTCAGTCAGTCAATTCATCTGTGGAAATTATATTTCAAGGTGATCTTTGCCCTGCAATGATCCTTCCTATGGAACAGGCAGGAAAAGACAAGTAGCAGCAACTGATGAAAGAACTCAACCTCAAATAAAAGCCAGGCATCAAACAACCAATCATCCTGAACAAGTATGAAGGCAAGCCTGAAAATAAAATGTCTGATTTTCCTCCTTAGTGCTTAGGAGTAAAGCTTTTTTTATTCAGTCATGGGATGTGGGCATTGTTGGCAAGGCCAGCATTTGTTGCCCATCCCTAATTACCCTTGAACTGAATGGCTCACCAGGCCATGTCAGAGGGCAGTTGAGGGTCAACCATTTTGCTGTGGGCCTGGAGTCACATGCAGACTAGACCACGTAAGGAGTCAGACATTAAGGACATTAGTTAACCAACTGATTTTTTCTAAAAAATTGATTATGGGTTAATGGTCATCATATAACCTTTAATTGCAGATTTTTATTGGATTCAAATTTCACCATCTGCTGTGATGGGAGTTGAACAGAGATCCCCAGAAGATTACCCTGGGTTGCTGGATTGCTGGTCCAGTGACAATTCCACTACACCACAACCTCCCCAATTATCTGGGTGAAATGGAATAAAGAAAATGAAGGTTGCAATTTTTTTATTTATTCATTGGATTGCAGGCTAGGGCATTTATTACTCATGAGAAGGCAGTGGTAAGCTGCCTTCTTAGGCCTCTGCACGCCACGTAGCGCAGTTAGATCCACTGTGCTGTTAGGAATGGGGTCCAGGATTTTGATCCAGTAATATTGAAGAAATGGTGATGTATTTCCAAGTCAAGATGGTGAGAGGTTTTAAGGGCAACATCCAGGTGCTGATGTTCCCATGTATCAGCTGCTCTTTTCCTTCTACATAGTAGTAATTATGGATTTGGAAGGTGCTGCCTAAGGAAACATGGTAAGTTCCTGCAGTGCATTTTGTAGAGGTACACATTTCTGCCACTGTTTGCCATTGGTGGATGGAGTGAATGTGGATGGGGAGTTAATCAAGTGGATTACTTTGTCATGGATGGTGTCAAGCTTCTTGAGTGTCTTTGGAGCTGCACTCATTCAGGCAAGTGGAGAGTATTCCATTACAATCCTGATTTGAGTCTTGTGAACAGACACTGGAGAGTCAGGAGGTGAGTTACTCATCGCAGGACCACTCGCTTCTGACTTGCTGTAGTAGCCACAATATTTATTTGTTAGTATAATTCAGTTTCTGGTCAATGGTGACCTCCAGGATGTTGATAATGGGCAACAATAATGCCATTGAATGTCAAGGGATTATGGTTAGATTCTCTCTAGTTAGAGATGGTATTGCCTGGCATTTGTGTGGAGTAAATATTACTTGCCACTTATCAGCCCAAGACTGGATATTGCCCAGGTTTTGTTGAATTTGGACATGGACTACTTCAGTCATGAATGGTGCTGAACATTGTGCAATCATTTATGAACATCTGTACTTCTGACCTTGTGATGGAGCAAAGGCCATAAAGGAAGATGGTTGGGCCAAGATGCCACTTTAAGAAACTCCTGCAGTGATGTTGTGGGGCTGAGGTGATTGGCTTCTGACTGCCACATTATCTTCCTGCCCAGTATGACTCCAATCAGTGGAGAACTTTTCCCTTGATTCCCACTGACTTTAATTTTACTAAAGCTTCTTGATGTCACACTTTGTCAAATGCTACCCTGATATCAAGGGTAGTCATTCTCACCTCACCTCTGGAAGGTCATGCTTTTGATCATCATCATTTGTGACTGAATTGGACCCACTTGTTGTGGGATTACTTAGCTCTGTCTATAGCCTGCTGTTTGTGTTGTTTAATAAGCAGGCAGTCCTGTGTAGTAGCTTCACCGGGTTGGCACTTTTGTTTCAGGTATGCTTGGTGCTGCTTCTGGAATTCTCTTCAACACTCCTCATTGAAAAAGGGAATGATGGTATTGGTAGCATGAGGAATAAGTCAAGCCATGAAGTTGTAGATTGTGGTGATATACATTTCTGCTGTAACATCCTGTGTCAAAAGTAAACTTTGCCTCCTTGACATAACCACAGTCAGTTGACCACACCATCCTTGTCCAACGCTCTTCCAGTGTGATCCTTTGGATGGGACTGCACTTGCCAAATTCCATTCCTTTCTGCTTAATTATAACCAGAGAATTACTTGCAATAGCCTCCTTTTTACTCCTCCACTGTCACCACTTGTGTCCCCCATGCATCATTCCTCTTCTCCTCTTAATTCTCCATGTACAATAGCATCCTGATCTATCTCACCACCACTTCTCTGGACTTTTCCCTCTGAATCTATCCCACTTAAGCATGGTATGTTTGTTGAAGTTTATTTACTAGTGTCACAAGTAGGCTTACATTAATAATGCAATGAAGATTCTGCGAAAATCCCCTAGTTGCTACACTCCATTCCCTGTTCGGGTACACTGAGGGAGAATTTAGCATGGTCAGTGTACCTAACCAGCTTTCTTTTGGACTGTGGGAGGAAATTGGAGTATCCGGAGGAAACACTCAAGCAGACAGGGGTAGAACATACAGATTCTGCACAGACAGCGATCCTAACTGGGAATCAAACTCAGGTCCCTGGCACTGTGAGGCAACAGTGCTAGTCACAGTGCCACCCAGCTGGTGGTTCTCTCTCCACCTGCTGCATGTCCAGTTTTAGTGCTATGACATTTCAGGCTTAATCTGTTCGGATTCAATGTGTTCTTTAACAGTATCTTCCAAATCTGTGCATTCTATCCTTAGAAGAATCAAAGCAGCAGCTGCATGGGAACAACTGCCAGAAAAGTTCCCCCCAAGTTACCACGATCCTGACTCGGACCTATATTGCTTCCCCTTCACTTCTTTTGGCTCAAAATCTGAGAATTCACTCCTGCACACTTGTACCACAAGGACTGCAGTTGTACAAGTGGCAGTGGATCCCCTTACCTCCTTCAGCGCAATTAAGGATGAGCAATAAATACTGACCTTGCCAGTGATACTCAACTCCCAAAAAGAACATTTTTTTTTAATTCAGTTATGATGCTACTGATATTTAAATCCCCCATTCACAGTACATTCCAATTTTACTCCTGTTTTGCTTTGAAATTGCAATTTGATCCATCTGATGGGTTATTTCAGAAAGTGGATAAAAGATAACCACATTGTTGTGAGTCTGGAATTACATGTTGGCCAGGCTGGATAAGGATGGCAGATTTCTTTCCCTAAAGAATATTAGTAAAAGTGATGGGATTTAAGACACACTGGCTGTTTCTTTGTCCTGATTGCTTGCACTAGCTTTTAATTGAAGATTTAATTAATTACATTTTAATTATGCAGCTGCTATGTTGAGATCTGAGCTCTACTGTTTATACGATTACTACAAGCTTCCGGATAACCATCCAACAACTGTGCTCCTGTACTCTCTAAGACGAGCACTTTAATATTAAAATAGCACAAAATCTCAATCTATGATTAATTGAGTTGAGACCTGGGAGCAATTTTAAGTCTGGTGTCAGCCATTACTCAGTTGCCAATATCCCTCACCTCTACCTTAGAGGATTGTGGGTTCAAACCACAGTCTGCAGATGTGAGCGCTGTTCTTGTTAAGCTGCTACTGATTTTTAAATCTCCTGCACTACCTTGCAGCAGCTGAGAAGGAACAACACGGGTCTTGTTCTGTGTTGAATATCGCAGCTGCAGAAAAGGTGGTACTTAGTTGAAAAAAAACTAGCCCCCACGCACAATAGCAAAATTTACAGAATATAGAAGGAGTGCGATGAAGGTTCACAAGACTTGTTCCTGGGAGCCGGACTGTCTTATGAAGAAACTGGGCCTGTATTCCCTGGAGTTTTGATGAGTGAGAGGTGATCTCATTGAATCCCACAAAATATTTAAAGGAATAGACATGGCAGATGCAGGTAAATGAGTCCCTTGGTTGGGGAGTCTAGAACCAGGGGACACAATTTCAAAATAAGGGGGTTGCCGCTTAGGATCAAGACGGAGAGAATTTCTTCACATGAGGCTTGTGAATGTTATGAATTCTGTACCCCAGAAAGCTGCAGTGCTCAGTCATTGTGTATGTTTAAAATAGAGATTGATAGATTTCTGATTAACTCTAATGTAAAGGATTATGGGAATGTAAAAGGGATTGACATGTCTGATCAGCATGATCATATTAAATGATGAAGCAGGCTCCATAGGCTGAATGGCCTACTACTGTTCCTATGTGGTCTCAAGCATCAAACCTTGGCTTACTCGGGACTGTCTGCAATTATATGAAGAACCAGTTGACCCAACATCACGTCTCAGCCACAAGATGAAAATCCCATTACTCATAGCTTTAGCCCCTGTCTGGACCTGATCATCCACACACTTCCTAGGTTTAAGCTGAATGTTTCCCTTACTCCGCATCATTTTTTGGTGTCTGGCCAGCATGTGGCCTGCAGGTGGGGATTGAGGAGGATGTGGGCTTCAAGTTTGAAAACTGAGGAAAGATTTTAGGCTGGTTTGCATATGTTTGGAATGTAAACCAAATTAGCATGGAAAGTCCCAATCAAAGGGTCTATTTGAAGTTAATGCCATAGCTTTACTGAATTTCATATATGGAAATCAACTGAGAAGCACTCCCCACTCTATCCTTTGATGCCAATACAAGATGTAATCATGAACAAAGCTAAATTCCCAAAAATTGTTAAACACAAATTCAAGAACACAGTAATAGGGTTTATTTTTCTTCTCTATTTCAACCTGAAAGCCTCTGTCTGTGATGTCATTTCTATCCTTCGATGAAAGCTCTCCTTCATTGAGAGTGGATTAACTGATTCTGCCGTACATTTTGAATTTAGGAGTTTACCTCCTTTAGGATGTGTCCCAAGCACTAAACCCACTGCCTTCTGGATTTGTTCAGGTCGATCTGTGCCATCGGGCTTTGACGTGTGAAATCCAAGTATAGATTGGCTCAGTCTGAGATGTCACCATCACAAAGAATTTAAATCTAAACCAGAGCCCAGGAACACAGGGAGAGTTAAAAACAACATTGACTGAGGCTTCTTGGGAAGCCTGATTATAGATGAACAGACAACACATTTTACCAACAGTTCCATCAGTGAGTTATTGTATTGCGGTTATTTACAAGTGCTATTTGTGTGTCACCAGCATTACTGTTAGTTATTGCTGCAAATTGAATGAGTTACTATTAATTACTCATGGAATCAAAATTCTCCTATCTCTGGTTCCCCCCTGCAATTCCTTTCCCTATCCGTGGTGTCTCTTCTTCTTAGCCTGCTTGGCAGGCAGCCTATTCTTTCTCAAGAGTTTCTTACACAACTCCTGCTGGCACAAAACCATGAGCAAGATACAGGAACCAAAATTTTATAAAATCAGTGCAATAATTAAGCACATGTCACATAGTCAGACATCATATGACGAGATGTCACATGACCCTATGTCATGTGATCAATTCTCCACAAATACCTCCAACCAGAGTTGGTAACCTTAGAGTAAGAGAAGGATTCAAACTAGACTAAAACTTAGTTCAATGGCGAAAACAGCAGGGCACTTCTCCAGAGAGATTGGTAATATTTTACAGCACCCACAAGATTCAGTTCTGGCAGCCAGTGTTGTTCACCCTGTACATTCTGGATTTAAGCCAAAAGAGAGTTGTGATGAAATTTGCAGACAAAATCATAAAATAAGTTGAATTTCATTCTTAATGAAAGCTGCTGAGATATTGATAGAATAGGAGAAAGGGCTAACAAGTGGCCAATTCCAGTGAATGCCAGTAACATTGGTTAAAAATAAAACAGAAGGAATAATACTCTGAATGGAAGTAGGCTGAGTCCTGGGAAAGAGCAGCATGATCTGGGGGTTTAAGTTCATAGAATATTACTGACAGCAATTTAAATTGATGATACTGTGAGTAAAGCAGGTTCATTGTGACTATCTAACCTGTAAACACTTCTCTTGTCCCTTTCTGAAAATAAATTGGCCAACTTCTAGTCCTCTGACACATTCTGCAACACTGATCCCTGACGCACTTCACCAGATACAGTTTGTCAACTGAAAATGACTTTTTTAATCCAACTCTATTGTTTCCTATTTGATAGTCAGTCCTCTATCCATGCTAATGTATCACCCCTAACATTGTTTGCTCTTATTTTGTGTAGTAATCTTTTATGTGGCAAATTTATCGAATACCTTTTGAAAACTCAAAAACATTATAACTTCTGATTGTTACATCTTCAAAGAACTCTGTTAGTCAAATACAGTTTCCCTTTCACAAAACCCTGTTGACTCTGCCTGATTGTATTATAATTTTCTAAATCTCGTGCTCCTCCCTCATTAATAATGTATTTTAGATTTTCTCAATGACAGATGTTAGCGTAACTGGCCTATAGTTTCCTGCTTTCGGTCTCCCTCCCTTCTCGAATAGGGCTGTTACATTTGTGTTTTTCTAATCCACTAGGACCTTTCTCTCTCATTGTAGATGGCCATTGCCTGGCACTGGCATGACACAAATGCTGCTTATCAGATCTTGCTGCATCGATATGAACATGAATTGCTTTGCTATCTGAAGATTCACAATCATCCTTTTGTCCCGTGGATCAATGCTAAGCATTCTAAGCTTGCACAGACAAAATAAGTCCGTCATCAATGAAGCGATTGATAAAGGTGGAATCACTCAGTGTAAACTACATATTTGTAGTAATTAGTCAAAGTAGAGATCTAATGTGCATTTGATAATTTTTCTCGCTTCACATTGATTTCAAGGGAGTAATCAAGGGAGACAATTATTCTGCTACAGCAGTTTGGAGAAATAACCATTAAATCAAAAAGAGCAAAAAACTGAATGAGTGTTGACAGATTTAAAATCAGAAAAAATTGTAGGCTGCAAAAACTTGACATAATCAAGATATGGTAAAATGTGAGATCGTTCACATATGAAAGTCGTCAAATTTATCAGGCCTGTACATTATGTGGAAGGAATTATTTAAGAAGATAAATTGGTTTCTCCAATTTGCTTCAATTGCTATTGCAACAACAATAGCAGCAGGTGGCGGCCAAAATATGCTTCTATACTTTTCATCCAAGTCTGCTCTGTTCCATAATGTTTGTTGCCATAGAAATGTGGGACAGAATTATGTGATTTTCTAGGTAATGTTCGTGCCCAATGTTAAAAAAAAGTTAGCCCTCTGAACAATGTTGGTTTTCAGATCTCCCCTTCAATGCAAAGCCTGTTGGCAGAAAGCATGGGGAAGGGAATTTTTAATACTGAGGACACATTGGCTGGAATCTTCCCAAAAATGCACAGAGATGAGAGAGCCAATGTGAAGCTCATGGCTGCACAGCCAGCTTTTCTTGCCACATTGACCAGCAGTGTGAAATTTCAAAGGGGGAGCAAATTTGCAGTCAGCTGGAGGGGCATGGCCTAAATAAACAAGCATCACTGGGAATTCAAGTAATGGAGGCATCCTGACCTCCAATATAAGTAAAAAGCTCCCCCCCCACCCCCGACTTTTCCAAGAAGATGCAAATTGTGCGGAGGGTGTGGAGAGTCTGCAGAAGGATCTAGATAGGCTGGGCGAATGGGCCAGGAAATGGCAAATGGAATTTAATGTTGGCAAGTGCGAGGTGGTCCACTTTGGTAGGAATAATGGTAGGAAGGATTATTACTTACGTGGTGAAAAACTGCAGCAGGCGACGGTGCAGAGGGACCTCGGGGTCCTTGTGCATGAGTCGCAAAAACCCAGCTTGCAGGTGCAGCAGGTGGTCAGGAAGGCAAATGGGATGCTGGCCTTCATAGCGAGGGGGATTGAATATAAAAGTAGGGAGGTCTTGCTGCGGCTGTATAGGGCATTGGTGAGGCCGCAGCTGGAGTACTGTGTGCAGTTTTGGTCGCCGTACTTACGCAAGGATATTTTGGCCTTGGAGGGAGTGCAGAGGAGGTTTACTAGGCTGATACCGGAGTTGAGGGGGTTGAGCTATGAGGAGAGGCTGAATAAATTAGGCTTGTACTCGTTAGAGTTTAGAAGAAAGAGGGGAGATCTCATTGAGACGTATAAGATGATGAATGGGATGGATAGGATAGAGGTGGAGAGACTCTTCCCGCTCAGAAAGGATAGTAGGACTAGGGGGCACAGCCTCAAGATAAAGGGGGGGCGGTTTAGAACAGAGTTGAGGAGGAACTTCTTCACTCAAAGGGTGGTGAATCTCTGGAATTCTCTGCCCGTTGAAGTGGTGGAGGCTACCTCGCTAAATATTTTTAGGACGCGGGTTGATGGGTTTTTGATAAGAGAGGGGATTAAGGGTTATGGGGAGAGGGCGGGAATGTGGAACTGAGCCACAACAGATCAGCCATGATCTTATTGAATGGCGGGGCAGGCTCGAGGGGCTAGATGGCCTACTCCTGCTCCTATTTCTTATGTTCTTATGTTGGTTTATCTCCAGCAGCAGCCTTGAAGGAGCCCAATGCACAAAAGTTCAGTCACGGTCACCTTGAAAATATAGTTCTTGCCTTGCTCTATGGTTATCGCTTGGCTGCAGCAGTTCGCATATTTCAGTATTGATCTCTTTGGTGAAGTGCAGTTTTCTCAAGTAGTGGTCATTGCTCAAGTTCAAAGAAGAGAATTGCTCTAGAAACAATCCTGTTGAGAACCCTCCTCCTCCCTTATCTAGCAGCTTGTTCTGTGCTGTGTGACCACCATTTATTCTTTCATTCATGCTCTGCCAAGTGGAAGGACCACAAGGTCACCCATACCTGAAAACAACTTGTCCAATACAGCTAAAATACATGAAAGGTTATCCACCTGAAATGATAACTCTGTTTCTCTCCACATGCTGTCTGACCTGAAGTGTGTTTTCAGCATTTTCTGTATTTTGTCCAGATTTTAAGCATCTGCAATATTTTGCTTTTCATTATTGTTCAGGACAGCGTTTAAATTATAAATAAGGTGCAGCTGCCAGCTCACTCCCTGTAGACTAAAGAAATTTGTACAAGTATGGAAAAGCTCCAAAGAATATAAACTTCTGCACAGACATCCAGAAGAAAATAAGCCAGGCCTCAGGTCACTGTCTGTGTGGAGTTTGCACATTCTCCCATTTCTTAGTGGATTTCCTCCGGATGCTCTGGTTTGCTCCCACGGTCCAAAGTGTGTGGTTTGGGTTAACTGGCCATGCTAAATTGACCCCAGTGTCAAGGGGATTAGCAGGGTAAATATATGGGGTTTCAGGGATACGGCCTGGATGGGATTGTGGTCAGTGCAGACCCGATGGGCTGAATGACCTCTTCTATGATTCTATGAAGCCAGCAACTAACCCGCAAATAGTTCATTGTTTCCTTAAATGACATTGTTTATCTAGGGGAGTAATGGGAAGGCAGCGGAGTGGGAGAGGGGTAGTGGAATGTGGGTGCTTCATGCCATTTAACATCAAATTCAGCTGAGCAGACTTATGTTTCAAAAAGGCATCTGAGATGTGGATATTTGCTTCTAATGAGGAATACACTGAGGAGACTTATGTTTCAAAGCTTGAAATCTGATGTTACACGACTCAATTTCTTCCCTCTCCCTCACTCCCACGACAATACTGACCAATATCAATTTTTTTAACAACACCTTGAGATTTTGCACAAAAGACCAAGATAGCTCAGCAAATCTTCACAAACACACTGGATTACCAGTAGACCTCAGCCCTACAATACTGGCTGTTACCCAATCAATTTGTTGAACTCTGAATTTAATATTAATGATTTATTCATAATGCACACTGTCACTGTTGACAAAAGAGAGCCTAACGCTGAAGAAAAATATCCCTTTTTTTATTTGTCCAAGGGATGTGGGCATCTCTGCCTACTTTTATCATCCATCCCTGAGGACATTTAAGAATCAGTCACATTACTGTGGCTCTGGAGTCACATGTAAGTCAGACCAGATAAGGACGACAGACTTCCTTCCCTAAAGGGCATTAGGTGGGTTTTTACGACAATCAAAAGTGATTTCATGGTTATCATTAGACTTTTAATTCCATATTTTAATTGAATTCAAATTTCACCATCTGACATGTTGGGATTTGAACTCCTGTCCTCAGAGCATCGCCCTGGGTCTCTTGATTACTAGTTCCAACAACAATACCACTGTGCTATTGCCTCTCCTAGAGAATATATATCCATTTTAAAAAATCTATGAGTGACTTCAAACAAATCAAAGTTTTTCAGATGGGTAGATCACCAGAGTTAAAAGCTTCTGAAAGTTGGGGGTTCAAGTCCCATTCTAGGATTTGAGCACAAAGACTGACACTCCAGCGGAGGATTGAGCAAATGCTGCATTGTTGGAAGTGCCATCCTTCAGATTAGACATTAAACCAAAGCCTTGTCTGTCCTCTCAATGGTAAAAGATTCCAGCACTAGTTTGGAAAAGAACACTGGTGTCATGGTCAATATTTGTATCAATCAACATCACAAAAACAGAGCATCTGGCCATTATCACATGCTGCTTGTGGAGATTCCTGTGGACAAACTGACTGTTGTTCTTCCAACATTATAACAGTGATTACATTTCAAAAGCTCTTTGAGATGTCTGGCACTCAAGGAGTTGTGATATAAATGTAAGTCTTTCCTTTTAAATTGGAAATCAGAACTGCTGTGGCTGAAATTCCTGCCACATGCTCCCTGCAAGCAACAATTAGGCACACATTGCACCAGTCTCTAAGCTGTTGCTTGCCAGGTTCAGATCAGGTGAATTCATTCGTTTTTTTTTCTCTATCTTGCACCTATGCACTGGGAGATTAATTTTATTTGCAATTTTTTCCCACTGGCAACATTCTTGTTGACTGGAGAGCTTGCTTACCTCTAGGGGGAACAGGATCTTCCTCTACTATCTGTTAACTAGACCAAAAGCACAGAAAACCTGAGAGCTTGGTCAGCAAGTCTTGCAGCCATTTCTGTCTTTACAAGCTGCGATAATTTTTGTTCAACTGTTAAGACCATAAGGTATAGGAGCAGAATTAGGCCATTCAGCCAATTGAGTCTGCCCAGCCATTCAATCATGGCTGATAAGTTTCTCAACCGCATCCTCAGCCTTTTCCCCATAACCTTTGATCCTCTTACCAGTCAAGAACCTATCTATCTTTGCCTTAATTATACTCAATGATCTAGCCTTCACAGCCTTCTTGGCAATGAATTCCATAGATTCATCGACCTCTGGCTGAAGAAATTCCTTCTCATCTCGGTTCTAAAGGCCTGTCCCTTTATTTTGAGGTGTGCCCTCAGATCCTACTCTTTCCTGTGACTAAAAACATCTTCCCCTCGTCCATTCTCTCCAAGTCTATCAGGATTCTGTAAGTTTCAATGAGATCCCCCTCATCCTTCTAAACTGCATTGAGTACAGCCCAGAGTCCTCAGACACTCCCCATATATCAAGCTTTTCATTCCTGGGATCATTTTCATAACCTCCTCTGGACCCTTTCCAAGGCCAGCACTTCCTTCCTTAGATATGGCCCCAAAGTACTCACAATATTTCAAATGTAGTCTGACCAGAGCCTTATACAGCCTTAGCAATACATCCCTGCTTTTGTATTCTAGTCCTCTTGAAATTGAAGCTGACATTGCATTTGCCACCCCAACTACCAGCTCAAACTGCAAGTTAACCTTAAGAAAATCCCAAACTATCACTGCCAAGTCCCTTTGCACATCTGATTTCTGAATTATCCCCCCATTTTAAAAAATAGTCTAAGCCTCTATTCTTCCTATGAAAATGAAAACCTCACACTTTCTCATGTTGTATTCCATCTGCCCACTTCTTCGCCCACTCTCTTAACCTGTCCATGCACTTCTACAGCCTCCTCAATACCACCCATCCCTCCACCTATCTTTGTTCATCTGCAAATGTAGTCACAATGCCATTGGTTCTTTCATCAAGGTCATTGATGTACAAAGTGAAAAGTAGTGGTCCCAATATTGACACCTGTGGAACTCCATTAGTCACCGGCTGCCATTCTGAAAATAACTCTTTTATTCCCCTCTCTGCTTTCTGCCAGTCAGCCAAACATCTATCCTCGTTAATATCTTGCCTCTACTGCCATGGTGTCTTATCTTACTCCAGAACGTCCTCTGCAGCACCTTGTCAAAAGCCTTCTGAAAATCCAAGTAGAGAATATCCATTGGCCCTTCCTTGTTTAACCTGCTTGTTACCTACTCAAAGAATTCCAAAAGATTTGTTAGGCTTGTCGTCCGCTTGATGTAACCATACTGACTTTGTCCTATTTTACTATTCGCTTCCAAGTATTCCACGTTCTCATCCTTAATAATGGATTCTAAAATCTTACCAATGACTGAGGTCAGGCTAACTGGCCTTTAATTTCTCATCTTTTACCTCCCTTCTTAAACAAGGCATTTTTCCAATCCTCTGGAACCCTCCCTGACTCCAGTTGATCCTGAAAGATCACAACTAATGCTCCACTATCTTTTCAGCTATCTCCTTCAGAAGTCTGGAGTGCAATTCATTCCGTTCAGATGATTTATCCCCTCTGGACCTTGTAGCTTTTCTTCTCCCTAATAATGACCACCATACTCACCTCTGCTCCCTGACTGTCTTGAAAAAACACTTTTATTTGCAGGTGAAAGCTATACAGGGGCTTGTAGCCTCATGTCTGCAGTCAGGTCCCGAGAAGGTTCTGGAACAGAAACCTGAGCTCAATAGTGTGATCCTCCATCCTGATCCCCGATTGGACCCCCAAGACCAAATGACCTTTACTCTGCAGAGGAAGGGACAATCACCACCCAATCAGAACCTGCAATCCGCAGCCAGAATATGCCTCACCTATTTCCTGAGCCGATTTTCAGCCTATAAGTGGCAATGGGCAAGTCTGATTTCCCTTCCCTTCCACAAAGACCTGCAGCTAATGCCTAACACGTGGTGTACATTTGAGTCCTAATAATGAACTAGAAACACCAATTCTACATAGTCTCTGCACCCAAAGGAGCAGGTGAGAGCAGCACATTCCCCATCCCTGTTTTCAGGTGATTATTCTGGCTGAGAAAGTCCTTTCCCAAAATTGTTCCTATTGCAGAAACACACACTGATCTACTACATTCAATTTTCAGAAGGTTTCAAGATCTGGTATCATGTGATAACTTAATTGCAATTTCAATTTACATACTTTACATTTTTCGTAAAATGATACTTCACTTAGAGAGTAACTATTAGGTAGAAGAACAGAGCGATGGAATCATTGACTTCATTATACTTTCACAGCTATTTTCAGATTTAATCAGATAAAAGTTGAGACATGTGAGTAGACATTGAAATGTGTGTCCTCAGATCATTAAATTCCTTTTCCTAATTCCGTTTGCTGTTAATGGGTGTGATGGAATTCCTCCTTTCATAGATATTGAGAAGGCATCTTATTCTCTCATTCAGTAGCAAAATCAATACTGAAGGATTTGAAAATATGATTTTATTAATGTTTAATTAATTAGAGGAAAACACAAATGTTCCCTCACTTTCAGCAGAGGAAGGATGAGTCAGAGTGCTGTTGCAAGCCTTTTCACTGCAAGGAACATTTTGGGTACGATGTGCCAAGACCTTAATACAGTGTGTGCCACTTCATAGATTATTTAAGTAATAAAACATGAATGAACCACAAATCGAGAGCATATAAACAGAGTTGGAAAGTTTCAGTGGAAATATATTTTAGATTTATAAAGTTAGTGTTAAATTACATTTCACCATGGTAAGAATAATATGGCATTTGTTGATCCAAGTGACTGAAGTGAATTTTAGCAAACTGCTATTTGCCATGCATTAATCACTATAAAAGATGCATTCACTACTTGCCAAACACAATTTCACATCTTTTTACAAATATCAAGAGTTCTTAAACTCTGAGAGGTTTCACTTGGTGCCAAGTTTTGATTTTCTAAATTAAGACATACAGGTTCTGGCTTCAGCAGTCTCTCAATAACATTACTGTAAAGCTGACTGAGTAATTTACCTTCCAAACCAAGAGGATGTTCATATATCAAATAGTTTGTTCATGGCACAAGGGAATGTTGGCAAGTGCTGGCAAGTAAAGTGCCACAGTCGCTGATCTTCCTTTCCTATCCTTACAGGAACTGAGAGAGTAGTTTGTTTGTGGGATTTTTGTACTGTATAATATTGATACATGATATGAAAGGAGAGCCTTTCTAATAAGAGGCTACTGACAGAATTGGAATCAAGCACTTTACAGAGCTGCTACTAAATAATTATAGTGTAAAGTGAGGTGATCTCAATGCATCATGGCTTTGCATTCTTTTTTGCCTTGATAACAATTTTAATCTCCAGTTTCAAAATTGTCGTTTAAATTTTCCACATATCTATCAAGCAGCATTCTTACTAAAATCATAGCTTTCCGATTTGATCTTTTGGAAGTACTACAATTATGCATATCTTTCCTTTGAAATAGATAAGCTTAAGTGAGACTTAAACAGTCCATCTGGGACTTTGATAGCTCAGGGCTAATTAGATCCATGAACTGGATAAAGCTTGGTTTGCAGCCTATTGATTTTCACAACAAAAGTATTGAGGGACAAAAAAGATATGCTCCCTTTCACCATTAGGATCTTCTGACCAATGTTTTAAGTCAAAGAACAGATGGCGAGTTCTGTAGAGCAGTGCCGTTTTATCTGATGATGTTTCAATTTACACTGGAGTGTAGCTGTGAGAATAGCATGAGGGCCTTGCTCAAAATATTTAGATTAGCTCCACCCCAAGTGAGAGTTTGGAAACATGGAACTGCTTCCCAAGAAGTTACCTTTTTTTATTAAAGTGCCAGGAATTTCCTGGGAACGATTACCTTTCTGCTACCATGGCTTGACTGAAAGCATGCTGCAATGCCCATGTCCCACAAATGAATAAAGCAAAGCCCAGCACATGTTGGCACTGCCAGGTTGATATGGGCATGGTTCCAACCTGCTAGTGCCAACCTGTGCCAAGAGACTGCCAGGGATGTTGTCAGGTCACTGCCTGCCCATGTCCCTCTCTGCCGGAGGCTATAATCATCACTACACTTCTGGAGTGGGGGGTGGGGGGGAGGGGGGGAGTTCCTTATGTCAGGGTCTGGGTGAATCTGTTGTAAACAGCGCCAATGTGATGTCACATTAGTATGGTGTGAATATACAGAAGGCACTCAATATATGGTGAGGGAGCGGGTTAATCATACGGAATTTCATGGAAATGTGCATTGCCAACTTCTAGGTTTCACTGCATCTTGAGCCCCCATCCTTATTGTGCATAATGCACAATCTGGGTGCAATTTACTTTCAAAATTGCACTATTTATTGTTCTTTTTTGCTCAAGTTTACCTTTTCATGAACCAAGACAAACAGCATATAATGCAATTTCTCTTGCAATAGAAAAAGTCTTCATGTATTTAAGAATGATGCAATTTGAGCTGGAAATGCAGTGAACACATGGTGTTCATTGAACAATAATCAATTTCTTAGTATTTTTTTAAAATGGAAGATTTTAAAAGGTGCCCTTATGCCCAAACATGCCATCTCATCAAAATCCCGCAGACGGGCATTATTAACAGAAATCCCAAATGGTCAAAACTCTGGGGATATGGCCAGTTTGGTGAGTGCAATCAGTGTCCAGCACAATGATTTTGAAACTAGTACTGATTTGAGCTGACTTGGATTTCCGCTTGAAATTCCTTTACTTTGTGCTTGGTTTGGAAAACTTCAGGCATGACCAAGTGGGAAGTCAATCCCTATATAAGAAACTTGCTAAAATTTAAACAATCTAATCAGAAAATGTAGCAAAGAGGAGGAGCAGTAATGGGTGCGGTGAATGATTTATGTGAAATAATATTAAAGAATCATACTTGTTTTGTGAAGCATGGAAATCTGTAGTTGTGCTTTTCTTCTTTCATTAATTATTTTGATCAGGTGATCATCCTTTTCACAATTTTAATGGCAAGCAGCTTTGATCAAGCTATTGGCATGGAACAGCTGGTCAATTTGGTGGCAGGCGATTGGCACACTAAACAGGTTGGAGAGTGAAAGAAAGATCAGTGTTGTACACACTCTGAATGAGCTAACAAAGCCCTAAAGGGGACAGTTGCCAAAATAAACGTGCTCCAGTCAATAAGGGAATTACCTGAGAAAAATCCCCATTTGACTTTGTCCTCACAAACTAACCTGATGTAGACACATCAATCCACAGTAATGCTGTTGTGATGTTTACCCCTGGATGTTGGGGGTCACGAGCATGGCTACATGTTGCAGCCATGCCAAAGAAAGATAATGGCTGTTAACAATTTCCCACTGCCTGGCACTTCAAAATACTTTACTTTTTAATTAATTAACTAGTTGCCCAAATGCAGTTGAGACTCACCATATTGCTGCAGCTGTGGAGTCAAATGTAGATCAGATCAGCCAAGGTTGGCAGATTCCCTTCATTAAAGGACAATAGTGGACCGGATGGGTTTTTCCAACAATGGTTTCATGATCATCAGTAGATTCTTATTTCCAGATATTTTTCAATCAGTTCAAATTCCAGCATCTGCTGTCCTTATGCCTTCATGCCAATGCTATAGTGAATAAAGCCCACCAATGCCTCTACTTTCCAGGAATGTCAGCTACGAATCTCATCAACTTTTACAGATGCACCATAGAAAGTATTCTTTCTGATTGTATCACTGCTTGGTATGGCTCCTGCTCTGTCCAAGACTGCAAGGAACTACAGAGGGTCATGAATAAAGTCCAGTCCATCACTCAAACCAGCCTCCCACCTATTGACACTGTCTACACTTGCCGTTGCCTCAGAAAAGCAGCTAGCAAAATCAAGGGCCTCATGTACCCTGGACATACTCTCTTCCAACTTCTTCCATTAGGAAAAACATATAAAAGTCTGAGGACACACAACTGACTCAAGAACAGTTTCTTCCTTGCTGTTTTCAGACTTTTGAATAGACCTACCTTATATAAAGTTGATCTTTCTCTACACTCTAGCTACGACTGTAACACCACATTCTGCACTCTCTCCTTTCCTTCTCCATGTACGGTATGTTTTGTTTGTATAGCGCATATGAAACAATACTTTTCACTGTATCCCAATACATGTAACAATAATAAATCAAATCAAATCAAACATTGGGAGCGATCTTGCCAGGATTTGCAGAGTGTAAACTACCTTTCAATACCTAAATAAGTACACTTCAGTCTGGCCTACATAAACCTATTCCAAAAGAAATTAAATAAGTCATATCATTGCATAATAGGACCAAATCACAATACTGAGTGAACTGCAAATTAATTCTTACTTGCCTGAGGCATCAAGGACAGAGTTGGATGCTGAAATGCATTAGTAACACTATTTTGTCTAACCACTTGTGCAATAACATGATAAATATCATGACACGGTAAGTAGTAGTGATTATAGTCGAAGTAAACTAATACTTACAATCAATGAAGAAAATCAAAATCCTTATAAGCGTAACAGTAATTTAGTTGTGTTACAATACCTCTGCAGTAGCACCATAGTTGTTCCCCATGAGTTTCTGAATTTGTCTTTGATCAAATCTGTGGCAAGTTCTCTTTCAAGGCCATTGTCCTCCTTCCCTAGTCATTACTCTTCGTAAGTTTGTTAAACATTGTACACAACAACATACATATTTTCCTGGGAATCTATATGTTAGGTACTCTTAACTGTGAAAAAGAAGGAGAAATTGTGGAGTAATTAATGAATGCCACTTGTCACATCGATCCATTTTATCCTGTGACTTTTGCTCTACTTCACCCCATTCTTTGCTTTCTTAGACAGTCCCTCAGGATTAGGGGTGATTTGCTTCCGTTCCATTACATTGGGTTCTAAAATGATTGTTAAATCCAGTGCACAATCTGAAGACTGTGCCACATGTAGGATCGGTGGCACTTGAAGCGTTATTAGATGAGTTGTTGGAAGAGTTGTGTGCTCTCCCTGATGCCATTGCATGTTCCCGATGAAGTCTCTTGATGTGCCCGATGCCTTCCTGATTGAACCTCCTCCATTTTGGTCAGTCACAAGCCAGGGTCTCTCATGTATTAAGGTGGATGTTTGATTTCTTCTGGGATGATTTGAGGACAACGCCAGTGCTTTTGCTGTCCTCCTGGGAGTCTGCTCCTAAAACTGAGTTCCAAGTAGTGTAGTTCTTTTCAGATATCTATGGTCAGGCATACAAATAACATACCTTGTCCAGCAGAGCTGGTTGTGAGTGATCTTGATACTGAGCATGTTGGCTTGTGAAAGTACACTACTGTAGGACTGTCTATTTTGCTCTGATTTGGATTATGTTGCAAAGGCACATCTGGTGATATTTCTCCAATGCTTTGAGGTGCTTGCCATAGATTGTCCAAGTCCCTGAAGCATATAGGAACACAAGGATCGCTGCTGCCTGATAACCCATGAACTTAATTTTGAACTTGAGATCCAGGTCCACAAGTACTCCTTTCCCCAGTCGGCTGCAGGTTGAGCTAGCACATTGGAAGGTGGTGATGAATTATGTGATTTATGTCTGCCTTCATCAAGAGGAGGCACCCAAGATACAAAAAAAGTCCACATTTTCCAGGATTTTGCCATTGATCCTAATCAATAGGGGAGGTGTTTTGTTTTGAGATCTGGTTGGAAGAAGATCTGAGGTTTACATTTTCTCAGAGAAATGAATCGACAATGATCGGGGACTTATTTTCTATATGAACACATACACACACATACATACTGAAGCTCAAAGACTGAGGCTGGAGTGATTTTTGTTTTGGGCTGGATGTGCCATTGATTGAACAGTTTCCTAACTGTTCGGTAGATTAACTCTGCACCTGTGTAGAATTTGTTGGAATGCAGTGTTGTGGCGATGAAAATGGAGAAGAGGGTTGGTGCAATGGCACAAACTTATTTCACTCCAATGTTCACTGAGATAAGGTTCAGAGTGGATTCACTGGTGAGCATCACAGCTTACATGTCACAGTAGAATAAGCAAAGGACGGTGGCAAACTTCTGAGTGCAGCTAAATTTGAAGAAGATATTCCATAATCCTTTGTGATTTTGTTTTTTGTGAGGTTGTGAGGCAATGCTTTGACAACGGGTCATCTGGACTCGAAACCACAGCTCTTTTCTCTCCTTACAGATGCTGCCAGACTTGCTGAGTTTTTCCAGCATTTTCTCTTTTTTCTTTTTCCTCTTCTGGTTTCAGATTCCAGCATCTGCAGTAATTTGCTAATGTATTGTGATTGATGTGGATCCAGAACTGGCTTCCGACAAAAGGCAGGGAGTGGTTGTGGATGGATCTTTTTCTGCATGGAGGTTGGTTACCAGTAGAGTGCCCCAGGGATCTGTTCTGGGACCCTTGCTGTCTGTGATTTTTATAAATGACCTGGATGAGGAAGTGGAGGGATGGGTTGGTAAGTTTGCCAATGACATGAAGGTCGGAGGTGTTGTGGATAGTGTGGAGGGATGTCAGAAGTTGCAGCGTGACATAGCTAGGTTGCAAGACTGGGCGGAGAAGTGGCAGATGGACTTCAACCCGGATAAATGTGTAGTGGTACATTTTGGCAGGTCAAATGGGATGAAGGAATATAATATTAATGGTAAGACTCTTAGCAGTGTGGAAGATCAGAAAAATCTTGGGGTCTGGGTTCATAGGACTCTCAAATCGGCTTCGCAAGTCGAGGATGTGGTTAAGAAGGCATATGGTGTACTGGCCTTCATCAATAGGGGAATTGAGTTTAGGAGTTGGGACATAATGCTGTATAAGACCCTGGTCAGACCCCACTTGGAATACTGTTCTCAGTTCTGGTCGCCTCATTACAGGAAGGATGTGGAAGCCATTGAAATGGTGTAGAGGAGATCTACAAGGATGTTACTTGGATTGGGTGGCATGCCTTATGAGGACAGGTTGAGAGAGCTCAGTCTTTTCTCCTTGGAGAGACGAAGGATGAGAGGGGACCTGATAGCGGTATATAAGATGATGAGAGGTATTGATCAGGTGGATTCTCAGAGGCTTTTTCCCAGGGCTGAAATGGTTGCTATGAGAGGACACAGGTTTAAGGTGCTGGGGAGCAGGTACAGAGGAGATGTCAGGGGTAAGTTTTTCACTCAGAGGGTGGTGGGTGAGTGGAATCGGCTGCCGTCAGTGGTGGTGGAGGCAAATTTGATAGGGTCTTTTAAGAGACTTCCGGATGAGTACATGGACTTAATAGGATTGAGGGTTATAGGTAATCCTAGTAGGTAGAGATATGATCAGTGCAACTTGTGGGCCGAAGGGCCTGTCTGTGCTGTAGTTTTTCTATGATTCTATGATGTTCCTCTTCTCTTGAATTTGCAAGCTCAGCGAAGATGTCCATGGTGCATCTTGATAGGTGAAAACCACACTGCAACTCTGGAAAGGGATTCTCAACCACTGGAAGGAGGAGGATACTTGCACTGATTTTCCCTTTGGCAGAGAACTGGGAGACTCTAGTTACCTCAATCAGACTTGCCGCCTTGCCAGGATACAGTTATGATCACTGCTTCCCTAAGACACCCCAACACATGCCAGAGGTGTATGCCTATTGTGTCTCAGAATTTCACCAGGAGTAGCATTTGCTCCAAGGACCATGTTGTTTTTTAACTATCAAATGTCTTTTTCAACTTTGTCCTGGATCAGGTTAGTACCAAGATTGAGTCGCATAGGGAATTGAGGACATTCAGGGGTAAATTTTCTGCTCCTACTCACCATGGGAATTGTAGTGGGCAGAACAGAAAATTTGGCAGACAGTTTAAAGATCCATTGACCTTGGGTGGGAATTTTGTGTCTTGGGGTGCGCACAGCCAAAAAATGTGTTGAAGACTGAGGGAGGAATTTTGCCAAAAAATGGCAGATTCTTGGTTCCATTGAAGCAAAACAGTGTCTTTCTCTCCATCTCTTACCATATTTGTCACAAAAAGAAATGGCTGGGTGTATTTCATGTTGTCATGTAGTGGGGAGGACGGAGTCTCAACATACAGGCAAAACCTGGCCACACTGAGATCAGGGCGTCATCTTTAAAGAGAGTCCCAACCCACCATAGAGATCTCAGGGGCTCTCCCCCAATGCCACCACCTCACGATCAGAGCCAGCATTTGCCCCCCATTCTCTTCCCCCAACAGAGCCAGTGTTTCTCCCCTTACTCCCTTGATTGAAGCCAGGATCTCTCACCCCCACATTTCTCCCCGGCAGGCAATGCTGGCACAACTTCCTTCCCCTGGCACATTTGACCTATCCATCCTTTGGCAGCCAGTGTCAACTCTCCACTGTTATCATTGGCATCCACATCTGCCACATCTGCTCCTGACCACCATCACATATAAATGTATCCCCCCTTCCCCATTAGGCTGCCACTGGCATCTGTCCCTAGCACTGTCCCTGGCATGGGTGGGCATTGCCAGGTTGTCATGGGCATGGTGCCACCTGACAGTGCCAATGTGTGCCAGGGGCATTACCAGGCCATTGTCTGGCCATGTCTCTCTCCCCCAGGGGCTGTAACCAACTTTATACCCTTGGGGGAGATATCCGAGACAGGTTTCTGTCTGGGTGAACCTGTTTTAAACCATGTCGATGTGACATCACATCAGCACAGTTTGAAAATACGGCAAGAGCTCAATATCTGGCAGGAACTCTTTAATCACATGGAAAGGTATTTGAATGTACGTAAACCAGGTTTTTGCTTGTTGCGGGCGTGAATCTAATGACATTGCCGGCAAGAGGCGGTGTAAATCAAAGTCGCAATTTCACCGACGAGATTTGCGACGTTCGGGTTTCGCCTGATTTTGAACCCCATTGACAATGTTGCGGACAGTGAGCGTGGGCTCAAAATCCCACCCAGTCTCTTGCTTAAAGAGTTCTTTAGCAAGATCTCTCTAATGAGCGCGGATTGCCTCTTGTTCTTGATAAGTTCCCTTGTGTTTAGCTCTCAACAGGGTAGGTGCTTGAGTTCTTGGGCTATAAATCGTAATGACTGTGCAGAAGAAATCATGCACGTTGTTGCTTTTATGAATTGGTGGATCTCCCATTATCTTTGTACCCACCATTTGCTGGTAATGTCATGGATTTTATGCTGCAACTCTGCCTCTAGCCGCCTGTAGGACTATCGCTTTTCTCAAGTTGTGAGGTTTCCAGTCAGTGAAAGCCCTGCATTATACACTTGATTAGGTCCAGTATCTTTTCTTTATTTTTTTTTAAACCAGTCACAAAGTTTCCTGATAGAGACCAGGGACCTCTTCACAGCTGCTTGTTATGGTAGACTCTAGGTTCTGCCATGTATTAAGGGCTGGAGGTTGAGAGGTTGGCAGTGAGACTCTGACTGAAAAGAACTGTCTTGGTGGGGTCTTTGAGGCCTTCAATGCAAACTTTCTTTGCAGTGTTGCCTCTGTTGTTTGGGGAATCAGTCCAGCAGTCATCAATTCCTGCCATGGTTTAGACAATGTGGACGTCTCTGCTATTCCTTGCTCGAATGATGATGTAGTCAGTTGAGTGACAGTGTTTGGACTATGGATTTTGCCCCAAGTTCTCGCGCATGTCTCAAAAATGGGACAGCATGTTAGTTATTACAAAGTCATGTTCTAGACATTTCCTTAGGTGGAGAGCTCCATTGGAGTTCACTTTCCCTACTCCTTCCCTGCTTATCACACCCTTCCAGAGATTACTGTCCTTCCCAACACTGGTGTCAGTATCTCTGAGGATGATAAGTTTGTTGCCTGCTAGAATTCAGGTGGAAAATGTTCAAGGTCAGTGTAGAATCCACTCTTAATCTCTGTTGACTCAAGTGTAGAGTAGATGCACTGATGACAATGGCATGCTGATTCCTCACTATGATGAGCCAGACAGTCATGAAATGTTCACTTATGCCACTGGAGGAGTCGCTGATGCACCAGTTAGACTAGCCTCATGGAGGCATCATTCCTCTCTGGAGCATCCCTCTCCCAACTTTTATGGTCACCAGAATCTCCTTCTCCATTTTAATGGTCACCAGCATCCAAGCCAACACCACCCCTTCTCAATTGGTTAAGAGCAAGATTCCCCATTTTGCACCTTCCCAGTCCATGACAGAAGTCCTTTATTTTATTACCTAACAAGTGGCCACCATGAATGCAGTCCAGAGTGGGAAATGTCTTCCTGAATTTGTGAGGAGTCCATAAATTTGAAGCCAAGCTTGAAAGATGGTGTAGATCTAGGTTTTCCATAGGTTGCAAATCAGGATAAAGAAACGGTGTGATCCAAGATGGCTGCCTGCTGTGCTTACAGCTCCCTCAGGAGCTTCTCGCTATGACCACCTGTGCAGGGCCATCTGTGGCTACTTCTCCCCTGCAAATCCTCACTTGCACTGATTAAGTTCCCCTAATTCTAATTGTGGAGCATTTTAACCCAAGCTTCAAGTTAGTTGTTAGTTTAAACCATTGGCGATCACAAATATCTCACATCTGAGACAGTTTCCACATGGCTGCAACTGAGAATTAAAAGTAATGTCTTGAGTGACCTGGCAGCTGCATGATTTATTGCTTCAACAATATTTGTTGAGATCCTTAAATGTGTTTTTTTTTTCAATTGGTTTGAGCTCAATTTGCTTAGCCCTCGATAACTTACAACCAGTATGATTTATTTCAAAGCATCCATTCAAAATTCGCATTGTATAATTCCATAATAAAAGCCTTATCAATCTAAGATTTAAATAACCTATCAACATTTTCACAACCTCCGTGTAATGCTTCATACACTACCAAAGCAGTAGTTGTTCTCATGCATGAGAATTCTATTACCACCCAGAATGTTCCTTCAAAAATCTCTAAATGATAAAGAATCACATTTTAAAATCAATGACTAAAATCGTGCACTGCATGAGTTAATGCCAGGAATCTGAAGACCTTCCAGCTACAGTCAAAATTTCTGTGGCAACATTATTATATACGGTTTGGGACATAAGGACAAAGAAATCTTACTCTAATCATTCTTGAGACACACCTGAAGCATTTTGTACAGTTGTGAACTCCTTATTTAGGGAGGATATTCTTTTCTTAGAGAGAGTGTAAAGAACATGAACGATATTTTAGATAAAAACTTAAGAATTAGGAGAAGGCTATTCAGCTCTTTGAAACTGCTCCACCATTCATGGCTGATCTTCTACCTCAACTCCACTTTCTGGCAATATCTCCATTATCCCATAATTTCCCTAGTAGTGAAAAATTTATTGAGTCATGTCTTGAATATATTGAATGAGCACCCCAAACTCTCTTGCAGCGAGAAATCTAAAGATCTTCAAATCTTTTGAGTGAAGGGGTCTCTCCTTATCTCAGTCTCAAATGATAGTACCATTATTCTGAGAATGTGCCCCCCTAGTTTGAGATTCTACAGTTAGGGGACACTCCATTCCTACCAAGCCATTGAGAGGGTGTTTACATTTAAAGGAGATCACTTTTCATTCTACCAGGGGATTTTCACTGTAACTTCATTGCAGTGCTAATGTAAGCCTACTTGTGACTAATAAATAAACTTACTTCAGAAGAATTACATAAAAGTCGCTCATCCAGTGAACCTTCATTGCATTCCCCCAAGGCTGGTATATCCTTTCCTAGGTATTAAAATCCAAAGCCTGTCTTCACAGATCCATATGCAATTCTCAGTGTTTGAAAGAATCATAGTATTCCAGATATGGTCTCACCAAGATTCAATATAGTATGTGAGAAATTGGGGTCTTTAATAATTGGTATTTTCCAATCAGTGAAAAGTTTTATGAGATTAGCTGAATAACATTAATTCGCCGTCTGGAAAAGCAATTTCTAAACATTTTGATTTCTAAGTAGTTCCTGGTCACTTGGTTCAGGCTGCCATGTTGACATTCCTAAGTTGGTAGGATGACATTTTGGCTACTCCTTTATCTTTTGTTGCAATTATTTAGAAAGGACAAGTATATAACCCTCAGCATGGTGTAAACATACCTGCCCTGAATCCATTGGTCAGAAATGTTTGACCAGACAATTGTCACTGGACAAGCTATCAGCCCCCAGAAAAAGATACATTAATCGGTGCTCATGAACAGAGACCAGGCCCTGTGGAGGTGGCAGTACTTGTCAAGTAACCACCTTCTCCAAAGAAAGATGAGGAGAAGGAGGAAGAGCAAAGGAAGAGTTCTCTAAAACTTTGACTGGAGAGCAGAATGCTGCTATCAAAAGCTACTGAGATCAACACATGCTGTGCCAACTGTCCAGTCATTCTTTGGGATCAGAACAACCGTTCTCAACTAGCATGGATCGTATGTCTTTTCTGTCTAATGAATTAAATGCATTGTATCTAAACTGTTGCTCCTTAATAAAATAGCTTAAAATTACACATGAATAGGTGACTGCTATCTCGAGTACTCATGGCCAGAATCCAAAAATCTTACAAATTGCAACAAAACGTCTTCACTCTTCGGTTCTAATCCTTTTGTAATAAAAGTTAACATATAACTTGCTTTCCGAAGCTCATGTCACTAAGAGTCCATATGGGAGTCAACAGAGGGTGATAGTAATGATAAGAGCATGCCATTAATTGAACATCACTAAACACATTACAGCATAATGTAATTAATCTTGCAAGGAGTAAGTTATCAATGACAAAAATAAAACGTTCAATGGCAAAATTCCTGGAGTATAACATCCATCTCAGCATTGCTGAGAAGTATGGGTCTTGGAATTTTAGATTTTCTATGGCTAGTTTACAGCATTTTCTCTCTCTGCTTCAAAATCTTGAGTTGGGATTTGCAAAATAAAGGGTGATTAGAAAAAAATGGCAATACCCCACTTCCCTTCCCATCCAGCACCATTATGAACAACACAAGACAGGGGACAGGCAAAACCCAAACATGCACCTATTCATGACCCACTTAGCATAGTAGTGGGCTCATTAAGAGACCACCCCATTGTAGCGATCAGGGAAGCGCCCAGACTTTGTTATATACCAGTTGCATGGAGGTGTGAAGTATGGATTAGAGGAGGGAAGAGTTTAAAAGATAAGTAGAATGATTTTGCCTCCTTTACAGTTCATCATGAAATGCTGTAGCAAGAGTTTAGTTTGGTGAGTTCTGACGGTGCTATGATTGGAAGGTGTTAACTACCCATTAAACAACATGTTTGCCAGATTGTTACTTCTACCAGCTGAAAGCTGTCAAATAAAAGTTCAACACTGTAAATGTGAAAAGATGAATTTTAAATGTTGGTAAAATAAATGATAGAGTACAGTTGACAGTATTGAAAGTGTAGCTTAGTTTGATAACAGTGCACTAATATTTAAGCTTTTCCCATTGCTTTTATGCATTCAGTCTATTAAGATGGCAGTTCTGAAGTTTGTTTTCTAAGATGTTTTATTGGTTCTTGGTTACAATCCCACTGCCTAATTGTTTTACACATGCTTGAGTCTGTTCATACAATGTAATGCTTGCCTCTATTTACACAGATAGTCACTTATGTAAGATAGTCACTTTTTTTACTTGGCGAGAGTCATAGGCTGTTTAACAACTTCTAAGTATTACAATAATGCTTGTGAATTCTGTTCATACAATTTGTGAGGGGGCTGAGGGGAGTAAAACAAATAGGGTAAGGGGTTTAGGGCAGAGATGAAAAGGTGAGGGGCTTTTGGTGGAGCGGGTGAAGATGATGAGGGTTTAAGGGGTGAAGGGGTTAGGATGAGGGTTTAGGTGAGTGAGGGGTGAGGGAATGAGGGTGTGGGGGGTTAAGAGTGGTAGGGTGAAATGATGTTTCAATGGATCAGAAAGTTTAAATTCCAGTGAGGCCATCCTAATACAGCTTAACCTTAGCTGCTGATTCCATGGAATTACTAGGGTGATTTTTATAAGAACGGAATGTACCTTTTAATCTGCCCACTCCAGAATCCTCCAGTTCCATCTCTAGCAGCCAGATGATAAAGGTGAAATCGCTACAATGGGATTAGTTCTGCCTCCCGATTCCCCCATCCGAGATGGAAATTAAGCCACTTCTCTCAACTTCCAGAAGCTTCCTGGTTAAGGTTAATGATGGCTAAATTCAAATAGTTTAAAATATCTAAAGAATAGTCCCACTTGAGGCCTAACTAACCAACCAACACGACTGATAAAGGTAAAATACTGCAGTTGCTGGAAAGAAACAAAAACAGAAAATACTAGAAAATTTCAGCAGGTCTACCAGCATCTGACCCAAACCTCCAGACTTGATACATTAGCTCTATTTTCACTCCAAGAATGAAGACTGACCTGCTGCAATTTTCCAGTATTTTCTGTTTTTGCACCAACAAAACTGATTGGCTGCACACTTTTTTTGCAAAAGTTATTCAATTTAATAAATGGTATTGTGAAAATTATGGGAGTTGCACAAACACACATTTCTAATAATTTTGTTATTCCCATTTTTCTCCAAATGTTTAATCTGACTGGATTTCTGTTGAGTATTGTTTTACTCCACCACACTAAAAATGGTGGTTCATGCATATAAATGTGGTTTCCACCAAATTAGAGTTGAAGTTAGAATCATAGAATCCCTACAATACAGAAGGAGGCCATTCAGCCCATCGAGCCTGTACCAACCACAATCCCACCCAGGCCCTATTCCCATGTCCTGACAATTTATCCTGCTAATCCCCTGAAACTTGGATCAAATTTAGCATGGTCAATCAACTTAACCTGCACATCTTTGAACTACGGTGATAGTGATGGAGAAACCCGAAGGAAATGGTTGATGTCCACACAGATAATGGCACTTAAGGGCTGCACTATCAATCCAAGGAACATGATACATCAATCAAACTTGCTTCTTCAATATGGAAAAGTCCACACTTCAGAAGCTATGAGAGTTCTTAATTAGCTACACAAGAATGAGTGTATACCCCACAAGGGTTCACTCTTAATTTTTAGCACTGCTTACTACTTCCTAACTTTTAGTCATTGTTTATGGACAGTGCAACGATTCACTGTGCACTTCACATAAACAATGTGTTCTCTGCTTGCAATCCGAAAAGTTGCCTTTGACAATTAGTTCAGATAGCTTGCAGATAGAAGCAGTTCCTGGAAATTTTGCAGTCAATTTTGAAATAAAAAATAATCTAAATCAAACATTTTGAAATAAAAGAAGATATAACTCTATTTCTTTCTCCACAGATGTTGCCAAGACCTGTGGAGACTTTCCAGCATTTTCTGTTTTTATTTCTTCAGATTTGTCCCTCTCTTACTTGTTATTCATTATGGGCATAGCCAGTTCCCTCACAGTAGGTTGTTCTCATTTCTATCCAGTTCCTTTGATCTATCTACTTTGCTGAAAAATCCACTAGATACACTGTTCCAGTTAAAGTTTCACATAATCTTTGCCATTGCTCCTGAGCGGTCTGTATCACAGTACTCATAATCAAGTCCTGTACATTATGATACTGAGTTCTAAATCAACATGACTTCTGCCATGCAATGGAATAGATCATGATTCCTTGACACAAAATTAGCTGCGCATTAATTTTGTTTTCCCTCAAGGAATTAATCTTATTATCGTGGTCTGAGCTACACTAATTGCTGAATATGATTAAAGGGAATGCCCCAAGTAACTTTCTCTTAACAAGATAGCGCAGCTCTCCAATATCTATTTCATCTGCTAATTTATTTTTTATCATTTTGTATGTATAAGGAAAAATGAAAATGAATGTCTTCCATTATTGAAAGTTGCAGTATGGATGTTGTGTAAAGATTGCAACCAGGCGTTCATCATCAGATTAAGACGTCACAGTGTTTGGTACTGGCACAAAAATTAAAATAAATTAGTGCCAGTAACTTGATCGGAGAGGAATATCCAACAATTATTGATCAATGAAGAGGAGGAATGTTTTTGAATTCTCTTTTAACGACACTGTTATGACTGCATGAGTGAGATTACTGCCAAATAGTGACTCTTCATTGAATTACAAAAACAGCCCATTTTGTCTTTGTTGGCTTAAAAAGAACTATTTATCCTAATCCCTGTTTCCAGCTACTGGGACAGCAGTCTTGTTGGTTACGGTACATTGAGTGCAAAACCGAATATATTTTAAATACAATGAGAGTTTCTATCTCTGCCATCCTTTCAGACAGTGATTTCCATACTCTGACCACTTGCTGGGAAAAGTAATTACTCCTCAACTCTCCTCTAATCCTTCAACAATTACTGTGAATCTATCACCCTTCGTTACTGACCTCTCTGCTAATAAAAACATGTCCTTCTTATCCACTCTATCCAGGTGTCTCATAATTCATAATATGTGAAGATCAAAGCTGCAGTAGAATTTTAGGCTGCCACTGTCTTGTCTTCCTCTCTCTGGGCATTGCACGTTCATGCTTATCTAATTTATCTGTGACTGCAGAGCCAGTCCAATAAAGGAAGGTGGAAGAAAAAGAGGAAGGTAATGCTTGTAAGAATAATCTTGGATGATTTCGATTAGGGTGAGATTTTGGGGACAAAAATGAATGACCTGACTAGCATCTTAGATTGTTGTGCAAAATGCTTGGTAAATCGTATTACTGATCTTTCATCTCTGGGATCTTCTATCATGCAGTATCAACAGATTGCAATATGTTGATGTTCTGCCAGTTATATGGGATATCAGTCAACCATCCATATGAAAACATAATGCAAAAAAGTGTTCAAGATGTATCAGGACTGCAGCAAGTGAGCAGAGGCTACACAGAGCAGGAGTGGCTGTTAGGAGAAGGAGCAAAGGGGGTAAGCCTCGCAGCGGGGATGGGGATTGCACATCCACCCAGAGTTCTCTGAACAAAACTTCAATGGTTACCTAAACCTCAATGAGGAACTGTCTCTGCAGTAAGGAGGTCATCACTGAAAACTGGAGAGTGCTGCAACCACATCTCTAATCTGATAGCAGGGTAAGAGACACATTGTCAGTGGCTGTGATGGTGACAGTGGCTAATTCTGTGCAGGCTGGTTTTCAAGATTTTATCAATGTCAGATGGAAGGCTCTGATCTGTAGTGTGTTTAGTTTGATACCTTTCTATACTCTGGCTTACCATATTCACGTAACCTCCCTTGTCATGATATGCAAATAAAGTTTATTTTGGACAGTAGCCATTTTACACACTACAGTGAAGCAGATTCTAAATATCCTTAGAGGATGACCATTACCAGGTCTGTACCTAAGTGTGCTGTTTCAAATTGCACCATTTCAGCATGGGCAGCATCCCTCACTTTAATGGTTTCAGCCCCTTTGGTGGCTACAGCCTCAGCAACAAACCTTCAGTAATGGGCTGAATTTGGCTTCTCCATGGTTTTAGGATAGGTAAGTGTAAGCCGCCCCTCTGGTTAGCTCCTGTCCTCTACAGTTGTGCATCACCTTCTCCTGAAAGAGAGAGAGTGCTTATCAGTGAGTGTGGTGCAATCTGGCTGACTGATGTGTTTATCATGGTTAGATAGCTGGCAGAGTGTAAGAGGTGAGGTTTTTAACAGCGTTGTGAGTGAGGATGAGGTGAAGCATATGAATGTTAGCTCTGAGTTCTGACAGCGCATGTTACTGGGGAATGATGAGGGCACACTGATAAGCAGTAGCTGAGACTAAGAGCATAAGAACTAGGAGCAGGAGTAGGCCATCTGGCCCCTTGAGTCTTCTCTGCCATTCAAGAGGCCATGGCTGATTGTTTTGTGTACTCCACTTACCCGCCCGCTTCTTAATTCCTTTACTGTTCAAAAATTTTGTATCTTTGATTCAAAAACATTCAACGAGGTAGCCTCAACTGTTTCACTGGGCAGGAATTCCACAGATTCACAATCCTTTGTGTGAAAAAGTTCCTCCTCAACTCCGTCCGAAATCTCCCCTTTGTTTTGCGTCCCTGCCCCTAGTTCTAGTTTCACCCACCAGTGGAAACAACTTCCCTCTTATCTATCTTGTCATATCTTATCTATTCCCTTGATAATCTTATATGTTTCTATAAGATCTCCTGTCAGGCTAGTGGTGCAATTGGTGAGATATGGCATTTGAAGATGTATTCACTGACTTTGAACATTCCTACAAGGTTATTGAACTTCTTGTTGAATTGTGCCCTACTGTTTGGATCTAAACTTCTGGCAATGATCCTGAGGCTATCATTCCACTTCCTTCTCATCATATAGAACGTAGAACATAGAACATAGAACACTACAGCACAAACAGGCCCTTCGGCCCGCGAGTTGCGCCGATCACATCAACACCTACCAATCCATAGACCTATCTATAACCCCCAATCCCATTAAATCCCATTTACTCACCCAGAAGTCTTTTAAAAGACCCCAGCGAGTTCGCCTCCACCACCACTGACGGCAGCCGATTCCATTCACTCACCATCCTCTGAGTGAAAAACTTACCCCTAACATCACTTCTGTACTTGCCTCCCCGCACCTTAAATCTGTGTCCTCTCGTAGCGACCATTTCAACCCGGGGAAATAGCCTCTGAGAATCCACCCTATCTATTCCTCTCAACATTTTATAAACTTCTATCAGGTTGCCTCTCAACCTTCGTCTCTCCAGGGAAAAGAGTCCCAGCTCCCTCAACCTAACTTCATTAGGCATGCCTCCCAGTCCAGGCAACATCCTTGTAAATCTCCTCTGTACCCTTTCAATAGCTTCTACGTCCTTCCTATAGAGAGGCGACCAGAACTGCGCACAGTACTCCAAATGAGGTCTGACAAGGGTCTTACAAAGTTGCATATACTTGGAGGATCTTTTTCTCCACTTACGATATACACCTGGAAACATAGAAAATAGGAGCAGGAGTAGGCCATTTGGCCCTTCAAGCCAGCTCTATCACTCATTGCAATCATGGCTCATCATCTCAGTCAATAACCCGTTCTCTTTAATCTCCACATATCCTTTGATCCCTTTAGCATGTAGAGATCTATCTAACTCCATTTTTAAAACATTTTGGCCTCGACTGTTTTCTGTGGTAGTAAATTCCACGTACTCACCACTCTCTGGTTGAAGAAATTTCACACCATCTCCTGCACAGTTTATCTCATATCCTTAGATAGTGATCCTGAATTCTAGACTCCACTGCCATCAGGAAAATGCTTCCTGTCTAGTCCTGTTAGAATTTAATAGGTTTCTATGAGATCCTTGCCTCATTCTTCTAAACTTTAATGAATATAATCCTAACTGACCCAATCTCTCCTCATACATCTCTACTGTCATCCTTGAAATCAGTCTGGTAAACCTTTGCTGCACTCTCTCCATTTTAAAAATATACTTTCTCTGGTAAGGAAACAAAAACGGCACACTATTCCACTATGGCCTCATGAAGCCTGTATAACTTCAGCAAGACCTCCCTGCTCTTATACTCTCACTAACAAGGCCAACACAGTATTTGGCTTTTTCACCATCTGCTGCACCTGCATGCTTACATTCAGTGACTGTTGTACAAGGACACACTTGTACAGGGAAAGATGCACTTTCTCCTTTCTCAATCTAGACCCATTCAGATAATAATCTGCTTTCCATTTTTTACTACCAAAGTGGATAACCTCACATTTCTCTACATTATACTACATCTGCCATGCATTTGTGCACTCACTCAACTTGTCCAAATCACACTGAAGCATCTCTGCATCTTCCTCACAGCTCACCCACTGACCCATCTGCAAATTCCATTTAGGTCCCTCATTTAAATGATTAATATATATTCTGAATAACTGGGGACCCAGCACTGATCCCTGCAGTAGCCCCTAGTCACTGCCTACCATTTGGAAAAACACCAGTTTATCCTTATTCTTTGTTTCCTGCCTGCCCACCAGTTTTCTATTCATCTCTAAACACTGCCCCGAATTCCATGAATTTTAATTTTATGTGGGATCTTGTCGAAAGCTTCGGAATGTCCAAATAAACCACATCCATTGGCTCCCCCCTCATCAACTCTAAGATTTACATCCTCAAAGGATTCCTGTAGATTGGTCAAACCTGACTGGTCTTTTATAAATCCAACATAAGACATCTCTTTCTTTCTATCTCCTCCACCAAGATCTCCAGCATCTGAAAAACAAGTTGCCTGCTCTTTTCTCATGGTCAGCTATTCTAACATCAGTGGATCCTTCTGATGATGCGTGCTAATAAAACGATATTGTTAGTGTTGGTTGCACCAGAAAATCATTGTAATAAGTAGCCACCAAAACATTGGTGTGTTGCCTGCAGTACACTGAACAGATGTGAGGTATTTACGCCACACAATTGCTCACCCATTTTAAGGATCTAATTTAATCCCCATGAGCATCACCACAGGTCACTCACTCGTATTTGACAATGGCTATGGGAGCTGAATTATGTTAAGACATTGGGTGGGACTATGCAGCCCTTCCAGTCCTGCTGACGGCGAGCCCCTCCCCACCCCCCGCACAGTGGGTTCCGTGGCAGCGGGATGGCCGAGGCATGCCAAATGTCAGAGACTTTGGGATCAGAACATTCTGCTGGCACCAATGGCAAGCAGCCTCTGCTGTTCGGAAACCCATACTATTGTCCGTTGTTAATTAATAGAATAAAACAGGTTAATGTTCACTTTTCCACTGCCCTGATGACCACAAACATGCAGCCCATAATTTTCCATTCTTCAGAGTTGAGAATTAGTGGTTGTGCAGGAAAGGAATTTGCAGAGTAATAGAGCCCAGAGTAATAGATAAGCGATCTCTCACATCAACATAGTTGGACCATCAAATATTCTCTGGGTCTTCATGTGTCTCCATTGAGTGATAAGTCTAGAGTTTCCTTACTCTGGTCATTATAGAGGATGGTCTGATTATAGTCCAGTTTGCTACTGAACTTGATGAGGGGGTTAAGTTTGGATTTTTGTGATAGTGTAAAACTGGTTATTGGTAATTGGAAGAACCTTTCATATCTTGCCTATGTTCTATTTCCAGTGACTTCAAGGGAAATGAAAATCAAGAGAGATGTAAAATGTGTTGGCAACTTACTATCGTCTTACATTATTTTGCAAAAAGTCAAAATCACCACCGATTATGTGATTTCATGCTTTGCCCACTTTTTGGTCAATTTATGCAAGCACTCTTTTCAAACTGAGAGACTTCAAGTCACTGATAAACAAAAGGGAGAAAGGGAGGGTTAAAGATCAGCGAACAACTGTCAGTATGTTCACAATGTTGAAGCAAGACCTGGGGGCAGAAACTTGATGTTCTGCCAATAATATATTCCAGACAACAACAAGGACACTGCAAGTGCAGTTGAGATCATGAAATGGTTGAAGTTTGTTGATGCATGATGAAGATCATAAAATACTAAGAATTGGGCTGAAGGATATCTATCTGCAGTCTATGGACTAATCAAGAGAAGGAAGAGAAATTTTGTTTTGCAAAGGAAAAATAACATACATGTAACAACCACATAAAAGGTATTTTCTTAAACTGCTCTGTGAATGAAAGGTTCATGTATGAATCTGTAGCCCATTTTTAATTCATGAGTGATTCAATTTTTAAAATAACATAACAGACAAGCTTTAGCCCTAAACAAGATGAAGATTAGTTATTTACAAAAACTATTGCAGAAAGTTATTTAGGCAAATGTGATGAAGTTATTAACTAAAATACAGATACAATGATTAAAACCAGATGGAGTTAAGAAAATACTTAAGGATGAGATTTAGAATCCTTCTTTGTGAGATATTGTTGCAGACCAATTGCTCAAATGCCTTTTTTCCAAAGCATTCTTGCTGTTTGTGTCAGAGCTTCATATGGCTCCTGTTCTGCCCACACCCACAAGAAACTAAAAGGGCATGAATGTAGCCCAATCCTTAACACAAACCAGTCTCCCATCCATTAACTCTGTCTACAATTCCTGCTGCTTCGGAAAAGCAGCCAATATAATCAAGGACCTCATGCACCCCACCTTCTTCCGTCGGGAAAAAGATACAGAAGCCTGAGGTCACATAACACCTGACTCAAGAACACATCTTTCCTGCTGCTGTCAGATTTTTGAATGGACCTACCTTGCATTAGGTTGATCTTTTTCTATACCCTAGCAATGACTGTATCATTACATTCTGTACTCTCTTATTTCCTTCTCTATGTACAGTATGCTTTGTCTGTATAGCAATAGTTTTCACTGAATGCTAATATATGTGACAATAATAAATCATATCAAATCAAAGTGAAGGCGGTTGGAGCTTAACGTTTGGTTTATCACTTGCATCAGCTTTTGCAGTCATCCGTTCAGAGATTTTCCTCTTCAGAAAAATCAGCAGGTTTTTCAGAGAAGGAGAAGATTTCCTATTCCTCACTAATTCTATGGTTATGGCACTGATTGCCTAGGCTCTTTTAGCAGAAAAACAGTGATTTCTTAATACCTTCCTCTTATCCTCCCTTCCACAAGGACACTTTTTTTTCTCAGAGTTCTTCCTGGGATTCTATGCATGAAATGGTTCTCAAACAGACTTTGTACCATTCAAAACTTAAAATGGCTGCAATGCCAAACTGTCGAATCATGCTTCCATAATGCGTATTGGGTTAGCCCCAGTAGGGGTGCATTCTTAGCCATTGTTTTTATAGTCAAGGTAATTTATCCTTTAAATATTCAGCCATTAAATTAAATGGTTCCATTCTCCAAGATTTGAGGAGCTAGGAAAGAGCTGCTTACACCTCCAGGGAAACCATAATGATTTTCTGTTTACTGTTGCAAATTGAATTTCGAATGTCTTCACGTGTCAGGTTATATCTACCAGCCATCTATTTGGACCCTTCTAGAGTTTGACCATATTGCAGCTGAAAAAGGTAAGGTGAATTTTGGCAGCCACCTTTAAAGTTCCTTGTGTCAATTTAAAAGGAAGATATTTTTCACAAAAATCTATAATAGTATAGCTACAGGTTTGTGACAGTAAGTACAAATATTTCTTTTTTGTTCCGGTTGTATAAGAAGATGACTGCTGAATAGTTTCCTATCTACTTTTCTTTATTCATTTTGTGGGACATGGACATCGCTGGCTGGGCCAGAATTTCTTGCCCATCTCTAGTTGTCCTTGAAGGACAGTTGGGAGTCAACTACATTGCTGACAATATTGTGCTTGTAAATTGCTTTGAACATTGAAGAAATAATATTTTGCCTGCAGATTGATTTGTGTGCTGAAGAATAAAGTAATTGTATTCACCAACTGATTTTATTCCTGCTTAAGCAAACAACAGGTTATTGTTTGTTTTAATAACAGATGTCATTGTACCCTGACTGTTACTCTTAGCCATTAGTGTAGTTCATATCAGACACCAATGAGCTTGTTTATCAAAGAATCTTAGCAGCCCTTCTATTGCCTAAGATAGCAATGCTTGCTAATTTCTCAGTTCATGGTAGAACACTTCCCTAAGAATCCTTCTAACATTCAAATGATGTAGTCCAATCAGCAATGCTGTGCTTTCTGAAAATCATTTCAATGTTGATTCAGTTGGTTGATGAAACAACTTCTCCAGTGTAGAACCAGTTGAAGTGCCAACCACAGCTGACACATGTGAAATTTGTCATTTGCCTGCAGCATGTGCATGCCTTGTAGCCATTGTAAATCAGTATAAATAATGCAAGTAACACAATTAATTACACTTGGCCTTTAAAGGTGAAAACAAATTGTTGATTTCTCCAGCATCTTTTGAATGTGTTGCCAAATATCTAAAAGCATGTGTTTCAGCCTTCATAACATTGATTGACTTCATCCCTGTTTCAGCTCATTTGCTGCTGAAACCCTCATTCAAACCTGTGTTACCTCTAGACGTGGCTATTTCAACGTACTCCTGGCCGCTCCCCCATATTCTACTTTGTATAAACTTGAAGTCCTTCCAAACTCTGCAACCCATGATCTAATTCACATCAAGTTCTGTTTCCTTATCAGCCCAGTGCTCACTGGTCTATGTTGACACCTGGCCTAGCAACATTTGGTTTTAAAATTCTCATCCTTGTTTTCAAATCCCTCCATTGCCTTGTCCCTCTCTATCTCTGTAATCTCCAAAACCAAAATCTTCAGAGACATCTGCATTCATCTCTCCTGGCCTCGTCTATTCTGGCCTCTTGTGCAATTATAATTGCTCCAACAATGGTGTCCATGCATTCAGCTACTTGGGCCCCCAAGCCATGGAATTCTCTCCTTAAACATCTCTGCCTCACTTTCCTTTTTTAAGACATTTCCTAAAATATTCCTCTTTGACTGAGCTTCTGATCATCTGACTTATTGGGGTGAATTTTCCAATTCTGCCCACCTAGGGAATCGGAGCAGGTGAGGGGTGGACCATGGAAGCATTCGTTGGGCAGGATTTTCCGGCTTCAGGCAAGCATATCCAGAAAATCCCATCCAAGATCTCTGTACATTGCTAATACTCTTTTATAATCCTTCTGTGATGTGCTATGGTATATTTCATTATGTAAAAGGTACTATCTAAATGGAAGTTGTTGTTGTCAGAATTCTCGGCTTCCAATCCACTCAAAACATTGGGAGGATTTTCTTGGCTCCTTGTTAGGTGTCTGGAGGTGATGGGCTGGGAAAGTAGTAAAAGACCCTGATTATTGTCATGCCCCCTCTGTCTCTCCTGGGGCAGTCTGTTACTGGAACCAGCAACCCCCTCACTGGAGTTGGTCAGGCAATCAAGACAATCAATTATTGCCATTTCCAGGGAGGGAGGTGAATTTGCTGACTTTGCTCAGGCTCTCCTCACTGTCCAGACCAGATGTACATGCCATGATCAATGAGCCCAACGGTTGAAAGTGTTACATTCATGGCCAAACATTTCCTTGTGGAGACATTTCTCTTCCATTCCAGTAGGTCTTACTGTCCTGAGTTTTCTTTTTAAACATGCTATCTGCATCTTTTCATGAGCTGTTTCATTCTGACGCACTTTCACAGTCTCCATTTGCCTGAACAACACTTAACAGTGGGGCTGCAATCCCTTTGGGATCTCTGGCCCTGCTACATCAGCATCCTCTCTGATATATCTAACTGGGTGACAAACGCAGAGGTGACCAGTTGGCCTATCACCTTAAACTTGCACCTGTGGTTAAACTGCCAAAAAGTATGGACTTGGGACCTCATATATGATCCCAACATCACTGTGGGAAAACTCTGTCTATTTTCTCAATATCTACCCTGTAGAGTGAAGGGCTAACATTAGAAGTAACTGATGGTGATGTAACTATAAATTAATGGCATGTAACTAATTAACAGATATCTAGAGGAAGGAAAAGTCCAATCTTATGCAGAGTTGCTAAGATGTTCTAAGAGCTGTAAATAAATGATAGTCATTTTAACAAACTACAAACCCGAATAGCTTACTTAGGGAAAATAGACGAACCCTGAAGAACCCCAAAGAACAAAACAGAGCCTACCCTGTCAAACCCCTTGAGAATCTTATATGTTTCAGTGTGATCACATCCCAATCTTCTGGAATCCAGGGAACAGTAAACCCATTCCTACTCAATCTCTTCTCATAGCACATGCCTCTCAGCACAGGAATCAGTCTGGTGAACATTGCACTTCCTCTAATGCTATTATATCTCTCTTAGATAAGGAAACAAAACAGTAAACTGTACTCCAGTATTGTCTTTAGCCACCGATTATATACACCATCTGACATTCAAATTCCGTTGAAGTCTGAGACAGCACAGAGGCTCCAAAAGTTCTCTCAGAATGTAAGCCTTCAATTGCTTGAGGAGCTGCAAATAATTGGGGTACTACTGATTGTTGTAAAATAAAGGTATCATGATTGCAGTCAGAGGGGACAGGCCTAAGGGGATGGGGTGGCACCTGAAGGGAGCAGGGCCATGACAGAGAGGCGGGCGGATACTCTGCATCGGAGATTGGCCGGGATGGAGCTCGGGGCCAGCGATCAGCTGGGGGGAGGGATTGGGGCTAGTTATCGGGGGGCAGCATTTGGGGCGTGATGATTGGTGGGGTCAGTGTCTAGGTGGCTGATTGAGGATTGGGTGCGATGTCCAGGGAAGTGGGGGCAGTGCCAGATCTCTCAGTGTACTGTGTACACTTGTACACAATGCACTGAGAGATTGGGGTGCATTTGCAATAGTACCCCTACAACTCAGCAGCCAGCTTCCTGGCATGAATAGGCTCTGCCTACTCCTCCTGCTGGTGAGAATCATGTTTGGGTCCTTTTTTTTCCTAAGTGCCATACAATTGCATCTGGGAGCTCGTCCAAAAAATGTGTGTGATTCTCTCCTGTTTTCATGCTTGTTTAGCACATTGAATTTTTTCACTCCCAAAGACTTGAACCCACTATATTAATAGACACACAAATGTTGGACCTGTATAGAATAATAGCCCTTTATGTATGTGTAGGAGCATGTCAGGAAATGTGGCTGTCGTCATTGTTGTCCATGGGGAGATTGATGCGAACATTTGTTCAAATACAAACTCAGGGTCGACTTTGCTTTCTCCTTAATTTTAGTGATTCAAAGACAGATCTGCATCAATCCATCAATCACCTTTTTGATACGTTAGTGACTCCATTATTAATTCTGCCCCCAACTGGAAAGAACCTGAGGCAATAGAAATGAGGATACTTTACACCCTTGTTGCTGGTATTGGTTTGAGCTCAGTATGAACACTGGATTCAATGTTTCCTAATGCAATAACGTCAGGACCTTTCAGGTCATTTGAGGAAGTGAAAATCCTGCCTCACCACACTTCCAATAGAAACCTGGCTGGAGTAACCATGCTGAGAAATCTGGTGATTTTATTCCTTTACTCAAGAGTTGCAAAGCCAATTTGCAGAGTGGACAGGGCAAGCTCTTAATCCATCTCTTTGCTTGCTCCAAGAAACAATTAAAATTCAAATTGAATCCAATTCATGGTCCCCTCAAGAGAGACATACAAGATTCAAGTTGACAAGAGCAGGCATTGTATCTGATCTTGAGCTTGATTTGATGCTTGATCTTAGCCAAAATAATGAGAAGCTATAAAGTTAAAGCTGTTTGAATTCATAACTGTACACGGCTGCACTGCTGGCAGGAAATCTCTGCTGCCAGGCATGAATTTTGGAAATTTGCGCACACACTGCCATTGTTTTCCAAACAGTTATTTCCTGGTGAGGAAATGGTGGGCAATGTGCATCCAAATTTCTGAACTGGGGGAGGGGGGGTGGGTGGTGCTACTGGCAAATGAGACTTCTCACAATTTTGTATTCTGTGCTCTCTGCGAGTGCTGCTCCTCACTGGGAGCATTTGATTCTGGAACCAGCCCTACTATTTACACATAACTCCATTTTACAGAGAAAAATCATGAGCTGGAAGGAAGAAGGCAATTGATTAGAGAGAGACTGATGTATCAAGCAATGAGGTAGGGTCCATTCATAAAAGTTTTAGAGCTGACGTTGTCTTATATTTGGGTCTGAGAGTTCTCTCAGGTTTGTAAGCTGGAAAGTGTGGAGGCCAAATATAAATGAAATTTAATTCTACCCTCAAAATTGGGCTGGGAAGGTGGTGTGGGACATCAACTTGGGAGGGAAGGCGGGGTAGAATGCACATCACTTCCATACTCGGTGGATTTCACTCAGGGATGGGAAAGGTTGACGATGGGCTTCCTGCTCATTGGCCAGTTGAGCCCGTTTAGTGGTCAATTAATAGTAGAATATCAGTTGCTGAGGCCCATCGCCATGTGAGGAGACCACCCACTAAAACCTGAAGGCTCGTTGTGAGATTTATCAGACGCTGTTTGGCCAATGGAGGACCAACACCAACCAGCAAGTGTTGCTCCCCAGAAAGCACATACCACCTCCCCTTCCCTTCATCAACAATGATCCAACCCCCTCACCAGGGTCTATCTGACTAGCCTCAGTAAGCCTGAACACTTAGCTCCGTATGGGGCTTTCTTCAATGTTGCTGCTCCTTAAAAGATACAGATGCCGCAGCACCACTTTATTGTCTAAAGTACACTTATTTCTGCCAGGGCTTCCAGAAACATTGCCACGGCATTGTCCCTCACTTTCTGGCCCAGCATCAGAACCACTGCTAAATTCAGTCCTGCATTTCTGTGCCACAAGCAAGAGGTAGAATTATTTAGGATTACACCAATGTAAATTCACCATCATACTAAAGACCTTACCTTACTCTAAAGCAATGTTTGAACTGAACAACTGGATGCCTACTAATATTGAAAAGTTCAATAAAAATCAGAGGCACACGATCACATAAGCATTCACCTTAAAGTTCAAAGTTTATTTAATAGTCACAAATCGACTTACATTCACACTGCAATGAAGTTACTGTGAAAATCCCCTAGTCTCCATACTCCGACGCCTGTTTAGGTACACTGAGGGAGAATTTAACATGGTCAGTTCACCTGATCTGCACATCTTTGGACTGTGGGAAGAAACCAGAGCACCCAAAGGAAACCCATGACGCAGGGAGAACATGCAAAATCCACACAATGACCCAAGCCGGGGATTGAACTGGGTCCCTGACGCTGTGAGGCAGCAGTTCTAACTACTGTGCCACCATGTTGCCCTTCCCAGGGAACTGTTTTCTTTAACAAGATAGAGGTTTAAAAGGAGTACAAAATATTATATTGTCTGATTGCATCAGTCTAAAACCGTTGCCAAAGTACACCTGCAGGACATATTGTTTGTTTTCTGATGGCAATATATTTCAAACAGATGCCCACACTGAATAGGCATAATCATAGGCTGCCCCACTACCATATATTATCTAATATATGAGTACTTGTAAAATGTTGTTATTATGGCACAACATATTCATAATTACATGGATAAGTCTGCAGTTAATGATTCAATTACTGCACAAAAAGTAGGGAGTTGTAAGCTGCATGAAGGAACGTTGCCCATATACTGAATGTTTTTAATTGGCTCGTATAACATATTATGCTTTATTTATTCAGTGTACATTATTAAATTTGATAATGCATAGCCTTTACCTATCACAACTCATTCTTAAATACTTCATTTCCTTCAGTTAACTTGTCCAATAACTAATTAGCACTTGAGGGATTAGATGCTGGTTAGTCTTAATTGATTGAAGTCAAAATATTATGTCCGTTTTGCACCTTAATGAAGAGTCTTTATTACTTCCTACATTTTTTTGCCACACAAAACACTCTTCTCTGTGTCCATGGAGAATGAAAACTTAGGAAATGCACTGAAAGTCGGATTCACTTTGGGAACTTGAAGTTTTTTACCTTGTGGAACAAATTAAGAAGCATATTCTGACCTTATGCTAATTCATGAGATTTTTAATTTGACTGTTTTCAACTTTCAAATCCAAGTATTTCTATTGACCTGAGTTAAAATACTCATTTCTGACTCCAGTGTAAATTGGTTCTGATTTTCAATGCTTTAAGAGTCATCTGAATTTCAAGGCTAGATGGAGAGCAATTGTACTGTCTAAGATTATTAGCTTAATTGCTCACAATGCCAGATTCAAACAGGTATGATTTGAGATGTGAGAACATGAACAATAATAGCTCCATAAACTGTAATGATGGTGTTTGAGAGACAAAAACGGGAATGTACTAGAGTGCATGCAAACCAAGAGTGGTGTGATCATCCTTTTGGGGGTCGGATTAGCTTGGTTGCTGGATAGCTGGTTAGTGATGCAAAGCGACACCAGCAGCGTGGGTTCAATTCCTGTACTAGTTGAAGTTATTCATGAAGACCCATCTTCTCAACCTTGCCCCTCACATGAGATGTGGTGATCCTCAAGTTAAATCGCCGCCAGTCAGCTCTCCCCTTTAAAGGGGAGAACATCTTATGGTCATCTAGGACTATGACGACTTTAGTTATCTTTACAAAATTGTTTGCATCTGGATATAAGAACATAAGAACATAAGAACATAAGAAATAGGAGCAGGAGTAGGCCATCTGGCCCTTCGAGCCTGCCCCGCCATTCAATAAGATCATGGCTGATCTGTCGTGGCTGATCTGTCGTGGCTCAGTTCCACTTTCCCGCCCTCTCCCCATAACCCTTAATCCCCTCTCTTATCAAAAACCCATCAACCCGCTTCTTAAAAATATTTAGCGAGGCAGCCTCCACCACTTCAACGGGCAGAGAATTCCAGAGATTCACCACCCTTTGAGTGAAGAAGTTCCTCCTCAACTCCGTTCTGAACCGCACTTTGCAGCCAATGGATTACTTCTGAAGGGCTGTCATTGGAGGTGAACGTGATGGTTAGGTGGTGCATGGGGAGGTGGGGGGGGGGCAACAAATAGCAATAAGATAATTAAACAGGTAATCAATCGTTACGGGTGGGGTTTTCCAGCTGCGCTCGCCACAAGACCAGAAAATACCACCCAAGATCAATGGACCTTTGCATGGTCCTCACTCACCTGCTACAATTCCTGTGGTGGACGGTATAGAAAATTCTGCTCTATAGGTTTAAGTGAAGAATGAATGTTAGAAACAATATTGGAAGACCTCTATTAAACATGGTTGAGTGGTACAATAGTACATGCATTATCTGCTTGAGCAGACAGGCAGGATGTCAGTGCAACATCATATTCAAGGGGTTGGCACCTCCTTCAAAGCTAAAATGAACCAATATTTCAGTTTGGATATTTGTAGTATGTATTAGGTGGGGCTTGAACCCACAACGTTTAAGCCTTAGAAATGAAATGCTGCCATTTAGCAAGGTGGACAAAATAGCATGCACCCTAGGTTAATTACGGTTCATTCAATTCAAGTGGGAACTATCTAACAGAGGATCTGATTCCATTTCCTGAAGTTAAAATTCAATAGATACTTAAAATTCAATTGACTGGATTCTATTTCAGGTAATGGGTTGGATTACCATGGCTACTAAGAGTTAAAGATCATAAAAACCAATACTTTACAACTGGACTCTTTAGATACTTTCAAAATGCCATCTGTGGCTACAGATCAATGTTTGGGTAATTGCGATAGAAATAGATTCATTGATATGCTGTATAGTTAGGATTTATGCATCAGATGCTGATTTTTTGATTATTACTAGTTGTACGATATATTGGAAGATTAATCTGATAGCATATTTAATTTTCCACATATTGATATTTTTATATCTATTTTTTCAAAGAACAGTAAATGTCAAAAATAGAAATAGTTGCATTATTTAGGTGGTTTTAAAATCATTATTCCCTTACGTGCCATAATTCATTGTGAACAAGCTTTCACCATTTTGGTGTTTACATTAATGCCATAATTCCAGCCATTCACAATTTATCACTGGCAACACTGACCACACATTTGGAATAATGAAATAATAATGCCTCCAGTTTTCAGGAGATGTTTGGGCATATATTTATCTTTTCAATAGCACAAAATGGGCAATAGCGAATTGGCAGTTCATTTTATACTCAGCCAATGGAAAAGAAAATCACATAGTGTGTAAGAAGTACCTGCCACATCCTGACCGAACAAAACTGAAGCCAATTCTCTTGAAATTACTGCCTGAGTCACAAATGGGTGTGATAATATGGTGCAAGCATAGAACTTTAATTTGCATAATACTCATCACTAGCACTCTTCCTGCCAATCATAGAATTTCTACAGTGCTGAAGGAGGCCATTTGGCCCATCAAGCCTTCATCCACCCAGGCCCTATCCCTGTAACCCCACATATTTACCTTGCTAATCACCCTGACACGAAGGACAATTTAGCATGGTCAATCAACCTAACATCCACATCTTCGGAGTGTGAGAGGAAACTTAAGCATTTGGAGGAAACTCACAGCGAGAATGTACAAACGCCACACAGTCACCTGAGGTTGGAATTGAACCCTGGTCCCTAGCACTGTGAGGCAGCAGTGCCTCCATGCCGCCTGATCAAATAGCCTAGTCCAAGATGGCAGATGCTTGAACACCAGTGCAAATGAAGTGTTGAGGAGTTGGATGCTGATTTCAGTAGGACCTCACTGTTTATTACAAGGAATGGGAGCTACTATGACAGCAGGATTTTCCAGGTGGTTTTCATGTTGCTCTGACAACACTACGTTGTGCAAAGCTATCAATGGAAGGTAGCTTTAATCTTTTTAGATACTGGTGTTGCAAGCTAACGAGACAAATGCATCTGCATCACTGTGAGAAATGAAAGATCCACTGCATCCCTAAAAGTTAATAGGGTAAACCTTCTGGCCACTTGCCACCGCAGAACACTCAGCAACAATATTATCAATTGGCTATGATGATATATTGGGGAAGTTAGTGGAACACATTTTCAAGTTTTCACATTGTAATATTTTAATGAAATATACTCCCACAGACAATAGCAACAAGGGGTAGGTTAGCACACTAGGTTATAAAAATAAATATGGGACTTATTAGGATCATGGTCTACACCAATCGAGTAAAATTACTCTTCACTTTCAAGTTGTTCAGTTGAAGGCTCGTACTTAGTCGGGTTAATTGTCATTTTCAGACAATTCGCTGAGGGTGAAGAAAGACCTGGTATATTTGAGACCTAGGCTACATTTAAATTTATCAGCTGAGCTATGAGGATTTAAACAGATGTCCCAATGTAGTTTACATTGATAGAGGCCCCAAGTTTGGGTCAGGTAGCTGCCAAATTGGTAAATTGTGGTAGGTAGGTCACGATCATGGGTGATGGGTGCTCTGGGGGAGCAGCACGCTGGGATTATTTTGATTGATCATGAAGCAGCAGGAGAACTGAACCCTTTCATTGTCCAGAAAATTATTTTCTGGGCTCCAATCAGATGGCCGATAGCTCAGTGCCTACAGCATCATTGCATAGACTGCAGCTCCAAGGATATGGGCATCAATGGCAGGCCACCCTCAGAAAGAACTCAATTAGATTGCGTTATTGGGAGCAGGCAAGGAAACCCCTGCAATTGGGAGTTGGCCATGGAGCATAAATGATACTGTTACCAAGTCAGCAGCCATTGCCACCAGGAGTTCTTCCATGGGCCTTGGAGTGCCCATCAAGGAAGGCCACTCTAAAACGGTTGGAACTCATGTTCCACTGGTCAGTCTCCCCAGTGCAACAGTTATTCTCCTGATGCAGGCGTGATGTCCACAATGGTATGAAATGGTCCTTAATTAGTCACTAACATGGCTGAATTGGCCATTGGGTAGTCTACCAGTCTGCCATTGCTTCCTGCCGCTATAAATATGGTATGGGTTGAGAAGATGTTGCCCCCCCCATCCTCCCTCTGCTACTTCACTCTGACATTTTGCCAGCTGTCCTGCCTTGCAGCCCATTGCCAATGTGCTGGAAAAGTTCAGCCCAGTTTTTTAAAATATTTTCACAGGATGTGGACATCGTTGGCAAAGCCAACATTTCTTGGTCATCACTAATTGCCCGTGGGAGTGTGCTAGAGAGCTGTCTTCTTGAACAGCTGCACTCCATCTAATGCATGTGCACCTGCACTGCTGTTAGGAAGAGAGATTTGAGATTTTTTCAGCAACAATGAAGGAATGGTGATTTAGTTCCAAATCAGAATGGTGTGCAGCTTGGAAGGGAACCTACAAGTATTTTTTTTAATTCATTTGTGGGACATGGAAGTCACTGGCTGGCCAGCATTTATTGCCCATCCCTAATTGCCCTTGAGAAGGTGGTGGTGAGCTGCCTTCTTGAATTGCCTCAATCCATGTTCTGTGGGTTGACCCACAATGCCGTTATGGAGGGAATTCCAGGATTTTGACCCAGCGACTGCGAAGGAACAGCGATATATTTCCAAGTCAGGATGGTGAGTAGCTTGGAGGGAAACTTGCAGCTGGTGGTGTTCCCACATATCTGCTACCCTTGTCCCTCTGGTTAGAAGCTTCTAGATAGTACACACTGCTACTACTGAGTTCAATGGTGAAGTGAGTGGATGCTTGTCTATGTGTTCCAATCAAGTGGGCTGCTTTGTCCTGGATGGTGTTAAGCTTCTTGAGTGTTGTTGGAGCTGCATTCCTCCAGGCAAGTGGGGAATATTACAACACATCCCTGACTTATGCTTTGTAGCTGGTGGAAAGGCTTTGGGGAATCAGGAGGTGAGTTACTCGCCACAGTATTCCTCACCTCTGACCTGCTCTTGTAGCCACTCTGTTTATGCATTGAGACCAGCTGATTTTCTGGTCAATGGTATCCCCAAGGATGTTGACAGTGGGTGATTCACTAATGGCTACACCACTGAATATCAAAGGACAGTGGTTAGGGTATCTTTTATTGGTGATGGTCATTGCCTGGCATTTGTGTGGCACGAATGTTACTTGCCACTTGTCAGCCTAAGTCTGGATATTGTCCAGATCTTGTTGCATTTGATCACAGATTGCTTCAGTATCTGAGGAGCCATGAATGGTGCTGAACATTGTGCAATCATCAGCGAAATCCCCACTTCTGATCTAATGACGAAGGGAAGGTCATTGATGAAGCATCTGAAGATTGTTGGGCCACGACACTACCCTAAGGGAATCCTGCAGAGATGTTCTGAAGCTGAGATGACTGAACTTCCACAACCACAACCACCTTCCCATGTACTAGGTATGACTCCAGCCAGGGGATAGTTTTCTCCCTGGTACCTATTGATTCCAGTTTTGCTACGGCTCCTTGATGCCGTAGTGAATGCAGCCTTGATGTCAAGGGCTGTCACTCTCACCTTGCCTCTGGAATTCAGCTCTTTCACCCATGTTTGTACCAAGGCTGTAATGAGGTCAGGAGCTGTGTAACCCTGGTGTAACCCAAACTGGGCATCACTGAGCAAGTTATTACTGAGCAGGTGCTGCTTGATAGCACTGTCGATGACCCCTTCCATCACTTTCCTGATGATCGAGAGTAGACTGATTGGGCGGTAATTGGCTGAGTTGGATTTGTCCTGCTTTTTGTGCACAGGACATACCTGGGCAATTTTCCACATTGTTGGGTCGATGCCAGTGTTGTAACTGTACTGGAAGAGCTTGGCTAGGGGAGTAGCAAGTTCTGCCACTTGGAGCACAAGTTTTCAGTACTTTTGCTGGAATGTTATCAGGGCCCATTGCCTTTGCAGTATACAATGCCTCCAACCATTTCTGGATATCACGTAGAGTGAATTGAATTGGCTGGAGACTGGGATCTGAGATGCTGGGGGCCACTGGAGGAGGCTGAGATGGATCATCCACTTGGCACTTCTGGCCGAAAGTTGCTGCAAATGCTTCATGCTTATCTTTTGCACTGATGTGCTGGGCTCCTCCATCATTGAGGATGGGGGTATTTGTGGAGCCTCCTCCTCTAGTGAGTTGTTTAATTGTCCACCACCATTCCCGGCTGGATGTGGAAGGACTGCAGAGCTTAGATCTGATCCGTTGGTTGTGGGCTTGCTTAGCTCTGTCTGTCACTTGCTGTTTTTGCCAGTTGGCATACTTTTTAGTCCTGTTTAGTAGCTTCACCAGGTTGACACCTCAATTTTGGGTATGCCTGGTGGTGCTCCTGGCATGCCCTCCTGCACTCTCCATTTGAACCAGGGTTGATCCCCTGGTTCGATGGTAATGGCTGAGTGGGGGATATGCCAGGCCATGAGGTTGCAGATTGTGCTGGAGTACAGTTCTGCTGCAGTTCATGGCCCACAGTGCCTCATGGATGTCCATTCTTGAGTTGATATACCTGTTCAAAATCTGTCCCATTTTGCACAATGATGGTGCCACACAACACAATGGAGGTTATTCTCAATGTGAAGGCAGGACTTCATCTCCACAAGGACTGTGCAATGATCGTACTTATCGATTCTGTCATAGACAGATGCTCTGCAGCTGGCAGATTGATAAGGATGAGGTCAAGTATGTTATTTTGTCTTGTTGGTTCCTTCACCACCTGCTGCAGACCCAGTCTAGCAGTTATATTCTTTAGGACCTGACCAGCTCGATCAGTAGTGCTGCTGCCGAGCCACTCTTGGTGGTGGACGTTGAAATCCTCCATCCAGGGTACATTTTGAATCCTTGCCACACTCAGTGCTTCCTCCAAGTCTTTTCCAGTGCATAGGTTGATGCCAGATAGTCCGCCCGTTCTTTGTTGACACTTTGTAGCGTTTGATAAAACTGATTTGCTAGGCCATTTCAGAGAGCGGTTGAGAGTTGCTCTGGAGTCACATGTAGGCCAGATCAGGTAAGGATGGCAGATTTCCTTCCATAAAGGACATTGGCAACAATTGACAATGGTTTCATGGTCATCAGTAGACTCTTAATTCCAGATATTTTTTACTGAATTCAAATTACACAACCTGACATGGCGGGATTCAAACCTGGGTCCCCAGAACGTTAGTTGAGTTTCGGGGTGAATAGTCTAACGATAATACCACTCGGTCATCATTTCCGGTGATTTTCCCACGAATGTGCTGCCCTGTCCTTCTCAGTTGTAGAGTTAATGGGCTTGGAAGGTATGTTGAAGGAGACTTGATGAGTTGCTGCAATGGATCTTGTCTATGACATACACTGTTGTCACTGTGGTGGAAAAATGATTTGACGGCTAGGATGCTGATTGCTTTATCCTGGATGGTGTTGAGCTTCTTGAGTGTTGTCGGAGCAGCATTCACCCAGGCAAGTGGAGAGTATTCCATCACACTTCTGACTTTTGTCTTGTAGGTGGTGGGCAGACTCCAGCGGGGGATTGACAGGAGTGGTCAGGAAGTGAGTTCGCCACTGCAAGATTCCTAGTTTCTGGCCTGCACTTGAAAGTGTAGTACTTAGATGGCCAATCCAGTTATGTTTCTGATCAATGTTAACCCCCAGGATTGCGGCAGTTTCAGTGATGGCAATGTCATTAATATTAACACAAGATGGTAGGAGTCTTGTTCGAGGTGGTCATTGCCTGGCATTTGTGTGTGTGAATATTATTTGTTACAGTGTTACAGATGATGATGCTATTGTATTTTCTTACTTTACCTTCATAACCCCAACTCATACCCAAATATATCTACAAATACCCATTGAACTGTATACACTGGTAATAACAATGCAGAGGCATATAATCTTTGTTCAGTGCACGCAGTCTGCAGATCTCCTTAGTACTTCTGTTCATATCCCATAATACCTATTTCAATCTGGACTGCCAACAGATTCAACCACTGAATTGATGATTAAATAACCCTTATTATTCTCAATCATTCTGTAAAAGTAAAAGCTATTTTCCTCTTACATGACAACCAATTAAACATCAACTATGAACAGCAGCATCATTTCTTAAGCATCCCTGTCCATCTAACTGCAGAAAATGTTACCTTTTCTAATTTCAACACAAACAAAGGACTACAATGCTTATAATGCTCACTGTGCTGGAGTTTGTACTTATTTCAGACATGCAAATGATGAAGCTGTCCAAGAGAGATATTATTCACATTTCAGCATGGATTGAAAGAGCATTTTTTTCAGTAATGCACAAATTAGTCATATTTTTCTATGTTCAGTGGCTAGAATAGCATTAACCTTTCCTCCTCTTCACTGTTCAATTGCATCAGTGTGATTTTTGTAGTTTGTACTATAATTATATGAAGCATTAGAGGAGAAAGATTACATGAGAGGAAATGCTTTCAGTATTAAGTGCTTCCATCACCTGTGAACAGGGTAAAATTCTCCCAATTTGTGGGTGATAGTAGGGATGACTTTCCTCAAGGCTTCTTCTACTCTGGGAATGGGACATTGGAGAGAATCTACTTTGAAGTGTAAAAGGAGTATCTACCAACTTTATGGCAAGTTAACAAGAAAAACGCCACAGACATTTCCCCCATTCCAATTTTTGAAATTGGTTGCCCCTTCTTTCTTTAGAAGCCCACCTTTTCACATTTCCAACTGCAGCAAAGTATGAACATGGATGCAACAGGGGAACAATCCGCTGATGGCTAGTACTTGTTTTACACAAGACCGTTCAAGACAACCTTCATTCTCATCAGAATAGAAGGAAACACCAGTAAAACAGATCTTGTGTACCTTAAAATGGAAACCTCAATATTATTGATGCCAAATTTACTGATTGTTACCGAAATCTGAACATTTTGAATTATTTTTACATTGTAAATCAGTGCAACAGCTTAAGCCAGAAAAAAATTTCAGTTACTGAAATATATGGATGTAGTCCAGTTACCCTAAACCATGTTTAAAAATCTTGGCATACAAATTAACTTGCACTGATTGCAAACACAAAGGTGGCTGTGCACATATTGCATATGCCCTTTCATTTGATTGCAAGTAGTATGATTGTTGTACCAACTTCATTATTACTAAACAGGCATGCTGTCTATTCTAACCATTCTGCTCATTCATTAAGGAAATTTGGCATGTCAGCTACAACTCTCGCTAACTTTTACAGATGCACCATAGAAAGCATTCTTTCTGGTTGTATCACAGCTTGGTATGCCTCCTGCTCTGCCCAAGACCACAAGGAACTGCAAATAGTCATGAATGTAGCCCAATCCATCAGGCAAACCAGCCTCCCACCCATTGACTTTATCTACATTTCCGGCTGCCTCAGCAAAGCAGCCAGCATAATTAAGGGCCCCACGCATCCTGGGCATTCTCTCTTCCACCTTCTTCCATTAGGAAAAAAGATACAAAAGTCTGAGGTCACGTGCCAGTTGATTCAAGAACAGTTTCTTCCCTGCTGCTGTCAGACTTTTGACCTTGCATTGAGTTGATTTTTCTCTATGTCCTAGCTATGCCCGTAGCACTTCATCCTGCACTCTCTCATTTCCTCTATGAACAGTATGCTTTATCGGTATAGCACACAAGAAACAATACTTTTCACTGTATGGTATTACATGTGATAATAATAAATCAAATGAACATCATTCACTCTTCTGTTCTCTTTAAGGTGAGATGCAGTAGGACTGCATGGAAGAAATACCTTCAGACAAGAAAAGACTGAATGGGAAACAAGAGCTTCAGATGTTCAAATGTAGCATGTCAAGAAGGTCAGTAGGAAGATTGAGGGGGTGTTTCTTCCCAGAGGCCAGCAAATTCTGCAGAGATGGTAAAAAGAACTGGTTGCAGAGATCAATGCAAGCAGGATATTGACCCATAGACTTGGCTGGCGAGTGCTAGAAATTAAATAACCTCACCAAGGTTATCAAAGTGAGACTTCTTGTTAACATTGGAATAGGCTGAAATAGAGTACATGCTTTAAGTTGGTAATTAAGAACATTATTAGGGCTTCATTGCAAGAAAATCAAAGGTGTTCACACTGGGTGTTGGGGGAATTGGAAGTATCAATGTCATTACTCTGCACGCTTGTAAATAAATCCATCTTGAGGTACAGCCTGGCTTCAAACTCATTCTTTCATCAACGTATGAACATTATATTTAACACGGTAGCACAGGATTGAACATTAAGCTTTGGCGATTGGTTTTTGGATAAAAATTAGTTTGTCTCTATTCTTGAGAGAAAAGAAGCACACTACTTCTGATAAGCTCAGGTACAGGATGGCAAAAGAACAATGCGAAATCTCAGGATTTAACAATCTACTGGTTTTTTTGGAACCACATCCTTGACAATTCCATTACTTGAAAAAAGTAAAATTAGGAGTAAAATATTTTCAAAATTGGATGTGGATGACTTGATCACCAAAGAGGGATTAATCTTTTCATTACAGGTTTTGGATAAGTTTTACAAAAAGGATGATTTATTGGAATCATATGAAGTATGGTGAGCTTTTGATAGATTTAAGAAAACAGATAATCAATCAATGGAGGAGTATATTATGGACTTTGATAAATGGCATAAGAGACTGAAAAAGTTTAACCTTGAAATACTGGAGTTTGTATTGGCTTTCAAGTTACTGGACTGTGCATGCATTTTTTATGTGAATAGACTTCTGGTTTTGACAGGGGTTCAACTTCATGCAAGAGACTCGCTCCTAGACTAATTGGCTGCTGCCCTAAAAAATGTTTAGGGAAAGCAGTCATTACCAGCAAATTCTGTCAAGTACAGGCAATTCTGCTGTAAAGAAAAGGATGAAAAGCTCCATGGCTACTGGCATTCAAAATCACTATGATGTTAAATGCAGATTTCAGGATTGTTGATAGGCAGCGTGAAGATGGCCGGACCTTTAGCGAATTTGAGATTTGAGACAAAAGGTGGTTCCCGGATGGTGATTGTACTTAGATGGCGATTCTAAATATCATGATGCAAAGAATTACTCTCAGTGAAAGAATTGTGTTTTAAAGTAGCATAGGAAACAGATAAATCTGACCCTTAGAATAATGTTATAGACTGCCATAAATGTATTGTTTCGGTCACTGGGAGTTTAACTCTGGAGATGAGTATTTTGGCTACTGATTTGTTACACTGCACAGTGCTCAATAGTAGTTGCACTTGCACAGTGTCTGGGGTAGATTGGCTTAATTGCTACCTGGAATTTCTCAATGAGGCAGTTCAGCTGAAGGTTAAGAAGTGTGGAAATTCCACCTGCTTTAGGTTTGGGCATGACAACACACCAACATCTTCCAGAAAGGTAGTCCTCCCATGCAATACAGCTCAGATACTTCATTAGTACTGATGTGGTCTCTAGTGAGATATGTCTATTGTTGAGCAAATCTTTGAGGAGAAAAGCACGGATGAAATTGGACACAGAGAATGACAAAGCAATTGTGTTTGGAAAATCCATAAATCTGCATTATATGTGATCAGGTTATTACTGCCTGCCATTGAAAAAGTCAAATATTTCTCATTGGAGAGTCTGAGCAACAATGTTAATTTCAGGGGATAAATGCTTGGTGGACTAGAAAAGGATTATCTGGAAGTTACACATATAATTCACACATAGAGTGTCAACAAAATTGAAAACTGTGTTGCGAGATGCTGGAGTAGTTGATAAAAAATATGACACACATATTGACCTAGTTATGACTCAATATGACATTTGTGTGAAATATTGAAGGACACTATCACATCCTGTTGTGAGTCTGCCACTGGCCAGGGAATTTAATGATGTAGTGACAATGGACTGTTACAAGGGTCGGGTCTTTTTTTGCTTTACTTTGTAGATATGACAACTATCCACAGTAATAAATGGCAAGGTAAAACAGACCATTGTAGGCAAGATCATGGAGAAATGGATGGATAATGGATTAGGAAAACTGACGGATGGTGGAGGAGAATTTGCAAATTACGAATTTCAGGACATGTGTAAAAATTTGAATATCGTAGTCAGATGAGAACATGTTCAACAATGGTTTGTGTGAGAAAAATCATGCAGTAATTGACAAAATTGCACAAGATATTAGCTGACCAACTGGATTGTAAGTTAGAAATGGTGTTGGCATGGAAAGTACATGTAAAAAAAATTCTTTTCACATAGTTGGGGAGTATCATCTGAACTATCATCTGAATTGGTATATGGTAGGAATCCAAAGTTGCTTTCAGTACTGCTATTCTTTTTTCTGCTCACTTAATGCCTTACATGCAGGCAGGAAGCTTTCATCAAGGTTGAGGAGAGCATTGCGACATTGCATATGACCATCTGAGGTGGAATTTATTTCAGGTGATCTGGGATATTATAAGGGAAGGAAGCAAAGGGAATGGAAAGAGCCAGGGAAAGTTGCAGGATATGAGGGAAAATTGTAATTATTTGACCTGAGAATCAGACAGTAAAAATCCATTGCTCATCAGCCATCCAACTGAATTTAGGATTCGTAAATACTGACAAATTGATGGAAGATGATGAAGCACCATGTACACCACATACGTATTTTGTGAGGCAGAGCCAGAGGGACAATACATAATTGATCAGGAGTTAGATATTTGTAGAAAATCTGATTTTGCTAAATAGTAAGGGGCTATTTTGTCTAGAGGTCAGCTGTCCAAAGTGGTTCCTGGATGTCATATCATCTGGAAGGATCGAATAACTGGAAGATGCAACAATAGTGGGACAGGCAGAAAAAAATGACTGGGAAATAAAAGAATTGGATGAATATCCAGGACGCTGGACAAGTAGTGAAAACCATGGACTGGGAACAGAAAGTACAAGAATGGAAAATGAGGAAGCATAGCCCAATTTGCAGTGATGGGTTGGGTGGTGAAACTCAGGTGAGGAATTGTTCAATACAGGCCTCAGGCTGGATATACAGGGGATCTAACAGTAGGAGCCTGGAAAAACTTCAACAGGTAAATAGGGATTGCATCTCAACTAGACAACGTAACAGAGTGGAAAATGCTGAGCCATCATGACAAGATAGCAGAGGCAGGAGTCCTCATGACCAAAATGTTTTTACAGTAGCTAACGAGTTAGGGGATCATGCTTTATGGGTAGCTAAATAGGGAGAATTGGATAATTGGAGAAAACTTGGTGTGTTTAGAGATCAGCCAGCATTGTCACAAAAATGCATCTGCATGATAATTGTCCTCCCTGAAGGAACTTGTAAGGCTAGATTAGTGGCATGATATCTGAAGGTCACAATGTCCTGTTTTGGGACTCGAGTTGTTTAACAATCTTGCACATTGCCTACTTTCTCCTTTCTCTTCTCTCAGTTATTTCCCTTTCCCTCAAACCCCAAAAGCAGCCTCAATTCGATTTCTGATGAGGTAAATAATAATGAATAGAAATAAAAATCAGGAGAAATGTATAACAGGTAGCTGAGTTAGTATTACCCATTTTACACCATTACCTCAGACTTAACCCCAAACAGAGAAAGAGACAGAATGAAGAATGGATCAAAAGCATGTGTGATTATTTAACAAACAGGATGCCATGAAAAGGCTAATATGACCAGTAGACTGAGACAGCCTTTTTTAAAAAAAATCATCAAGTCATCGACACAAACTGGGCTAGGGCTGGGAGTAATTATCCTTGATAAAAACTATCCACAAGTTGGATATGGGGAAAGGAAGAACAGGGGATATTTTAAGTTAGTACATGATTTGAAAGTTGAAACATATGTACTTATAACATGCCAACAGGTTAGAATTAGCAGCACTTCTGCAAAAAAATGTTGAGTGAGATGACATGTAGGAGTACTATTATAGATAAGCAGAAACTGAGGCTCACATCTTACAGGAGAAACCTCTGCTCAAATGCAAAAACTTCAGAGAATCGTATGTACTTTACACATCAGTCATCAGTCAGTCTTCTGGAATGGTGACAAAGGGGAACAGAAAATTGTTTTACAAATCATTTCACTCAATGGACTATAATGTTACCAATGTGTTTAATGTCCATGATGTTAACAGCTCCATTGATATTGACAGGGATGAGTCCCTTGTTACAGGAACTGTGCAGTTTAAGAGATGGTTTAGAGATAGAGGTAATAGAGAAAAGCTCACCACTTGTTTTTCATAACCAAACCGTGAATACTGTGCGGTGTTTCCATGTGCCATGATGATGTCAAGATCTCTGGGAAACTAGCTTGTGGGTTCAACCTGGATCATGAATCACCAACTTGGAAAATGAGCCTTCAAAGTCTGGATGAAGTTAGGGACCAACATATGGGCATAGGAAAGAGAGAATCTATTGTGTTACCACAGATGGCCTGGTTATGAAATATAGGACACAGATGTTCTCCATTTCAAGACCATTTTTTGTTTTAAACCCACTCAAATCACAAGATTTTGGTGTAATGACTTGTTTCCTGTAACTACTCAGAATGTCACTGAACTTAGAATCGACAGTGAAATGCAGGAACAAGCATTAAAGATGATAATCCAACTAGGCCACTTCATACCTCTTTATCTAAAGAATACCTTCAGAAGAACTGATGCTTTCCAGAGTCATTTGGATATTGAGAGAGGAATGAGGGAAGATAATGATGGGGGAAAGGAGAATAGAGAAAGAAATAAAGGAACAAGGGATTGAGAAAATCCACTCATGACAAACAGTTGTGAATGCAGCTGAATGCCCTGGGCTCATAACTATCTATTATTTTTGCATTGTTACAATTGAGACCACAATTATAATTTACATCGTATGCTTCTTAAGATCCTCATTGGAAGTTTACAAAAGCCTTCTTCTGATCTGAGCTTGAGAGCAGCTGTCATATCTCAAAAAAACTACATGATCATGAAAAGTTATGAGTGCTCAACATTGTGCCAAAATATTTCACCCTTAAATTGGGGAATTGTTGGTAGGCCTGAGTTGTGAGATTTTTGTATAACTTGACTATTTTTACATTGTATCCATTGTAATAATTAACAAAGTCAAGGAAGACACTTAGATACTAATAAATAACTAAAGAAGCTATGTCATAATCTGTATTGACTGCTTGCATTAATCAATTTATTTTACTGTAATAACCAGTCATGAAAAATGATCAAAGTCATGAGCTTTGATTGAGTTATAATTAATGAATCAATAATCATTCTGTAATTGGACAACATTTACTAAATAATTCTCAGTGTGTTAAGAATTATGTTGGCAATCAATTGAACATTGTTAATTGGACTCACAGTGTGGCATTTTACAGGTCCTAGAAGCTGCATAAATTAATACACAGGGCCCTGTTCTTTGCAGACAGAAAGAACATGTACACACATTGACCCTGTTTCATAGAACATAGAACATTACAGCGCAGAACAGGCCCTTCGGCCCACGATGTTGCGCCGACCAGTTACAAAAACAATGACCCACTAGCCTATACCAATCCCTTTTCGTCCATAAACCTATCCATAGATCTCTTAAACGCCCCCAAACTAGGCGCATTTACAACTGCAGCAGGCAGGGCATTCCAATCCCTCACCACCCGCTGAGTAAAGAACCTACCCCTGACATCCGTCCTGTAGCTACCCCCCCTTAATTTAAAGCCATGCCCCCTCGTGCTAGCTTTCTCCATCCGAGGAAAAAGGTTATCACTATCCACCCTATCTAAACCTCTAATCATCTTATATGTTTCAATAAGATCCCCTCTTAGCCGCCTTCTTTCCAACGAAAACAACCCTAAATCCCTCAGTCTCTCCTCATAGGACCTCCCCACCATACCAGGCAACATCCTAGTAAACCTCCTCTGCACCCTCTCCAAAGCCTCCACATCCTTCTTGTAATGTGGGGACCAGAACTGCACACAGTACTCCAAGTGCGGCCGCACCAGAGTAGTGTACAGTTGCAACATTACGCTGCGACTCCTAAATTCAATCCCCCTACCAATAAACGCCAAGACACCGTACGCCTTCTTAACAACCTTATCTACTTGATTCCCAACTTTCAGGGATCTATGTACACATACACCTAGATCCCTCTGGTCATCCACACTATTCAAAGTCCTCCCATTAGCCCTATACTCAACACATCTGTTGCTCCTCCTCACACTTCTCCGCATTAAATTCCATCCGCCACCTCTCGGCCCAGCTCTGCAACCTATCTAAGTCTCCCTGCAGACTATGACACCCTTCCTCACAATCTACCACACCTCCGACTTTGGTGTCATCAGCAAATTTACTAATCCACCCAACTATACCCTCATCCAGATCATTAATAAAGATTACAAACAACAGTGGACCCAAAACAGATCCCTGAGGCACACCACTTGTAACCGAACTCCATGATGAATATTTACCATCAACCACCACCCTCTGTCTCCTATCTGATAGCCAATTCCTGATCCAACTTCCTAGATTACCCACAATCCCATACATCTGCATTTTCTGCAGAAGCCTACCATGGTGAACCTTATCGAACGCCTTACTAAAATCCATATATACCACGTCAACTGCCTTGCCCCCATCCACCTCTTTGGTCACCTTCTCAAAAAACTCAATAAGGTTAGTAAGGCACGACTTACCCGCTACAAAACCATGCTGACTATTTCTAATCAATTCATTACACTCCAAATAACTATAAATCCTATCCCTAATAATTTTTTCTAAAACCTTGCCCACAACAGAAGTAAGACTCACCGGTCTATAATTCCCGGCAAAGTCTCTGTTCCCCTTCTTAAACAATGGGACAACATTCGCTATCCTCCAATCCTCCGGGACTACACCAGAGACCAATGACGACCTGAAGATCAGAGCCAGAGGCTCTGCAATCACCTCTCTAGCCTCCCAGAGAAATAAAATAAGTGACAGACATTCAGCTAAACAAAATAAGTGACAGACATTCATTGGTTCATTTCTCAGGACAATGCTTTGACCAATCAGTCAATCAAGCTGTCTCCTTTAAATTTCAAACAATGCTTGGCTGTCGCCAACAATTGATGCATTCTCCATGGCAATGGCTCTACTAATAATAGTCCATCTGCCAACCAATCAGTATTCTCTTCTAAATTGTTCTCTTTACATTTGTCATTCTTGCGAATTGTCCTGATGAGTGCAAGGTGAAAAACTTTGACAAAATTGTCTCTTTGAACATAAGAACATAAGAACATAAGAAATAGGAGCAGGAGTAGGCCATCTGGCCCTTCGAGCCTGCCCCGCCATTCAATAAGATCATGGCTGATCTGTCGTGGCTCAGTTCCACTTTCCCGCCCTCTCCCCATAACCCTTAATCCCCTCTCTTATCAAAAACCCATCAACCCGCTTCTTAAAAATATTTAGCGAGGCAGCCTCCACCACTTCAACGGGCAGAGAATTCCAGAGATTCACCACCCTTTGAGTGAAGAAGTTCCTCCTCAACTCCGTTCTGAACTGCCCCCCCTTTATCTTGAGGCTGTGCCCCCTAGTCCTACTGTCTTTTTTGAGCGGGAAGAGTCTTTCCACCTCTATCCTATCCATCCCATTCATCATCTTATACGTCTCAATGAGATCTCCCCTCATTCTTCTAAACTCTAACGAGTACAAGCCTAGTTTATTCAGCCTCTCCTCATAGCTCAACCCCCTCAACTCCGGTATCAGCCTAGTAAACCTCCTCTGCACTCCCTCCAAGGCCAAAATATCCTTGCGCAGGTGCGGCGCCCAAAACTGCACACAGTACTCCAGCTGCGGCCTCATCAATGCCCTATACAGCTGCAGCAAGACCTCCCTACTTTTATATTCAATCCCCCTCGCTATGAAGGCCAGCATCCCATTCGCCTTCCTGACCACCTGCTGCACCTGCAGGCTGGGTTTTTGCGACTCATGCACAAGGACCCCGAGGTCCCTCTGCACCGTCGCCTGCTGCAGTTTTTCGCCACGTAAGTAATAGTCCTTCCTACCATTCTTCCTACCAAAGTGGACCACCTCACACTTGCCAACATTAAATTCCATTTGCCATTTCCTGGCCCATTCGCCCAGCCTATCTAGATCCTTCTGCAGACTCTCCACACCCTCCGCACAATTTGCCTTTCCCCCAATCTTGGTGTCATCAGCAAATTTCGACACCCTACACTCGGTTCCCTCCTCCAGATCATCTATATAAATGGTAAATAGCTGAGGCCCCAGCACCGACCCCTGGGGCACCCCACTGGTCACCAACCGCCAATCCGAATAGCACCCATTGACCCCCACTCTCTGCCTCCTATTTGACAACCAATCCTCTATCCACGCTAACACCCTACCCCCAACTCCATGTCCTCTGACCTTCTGCAGTAACCTCTTGTGAGGTACCTTATCAAACGCCTTCTGAAAATCCAGAAAGACCACATCCACCGGCTCTCCTCTATCCACCGCCCTAGACACATCCTCATAGAACTCCAGTAAATTGGTCAGACACGACTTCCCTTTAATGAAACCGTGTTGCGTCTGCCCTATCAAGCAATTCCCTTCAAGATGCCTCGCAATTTCCTCCTTAATGACGGATTCTAACATTTTACCTACCACAGACGTTAAACTAACCGGCCTGTAATTCCCCGCCTTTTGCCTGGCACCCTTCTTAAACAACGGCGTAACATTAGCCGTTTTCCAATCCTCCGGCACTTCCCCGGAATCCAGCGACGTCTGGAAAATAACCACCAAGGCATCCACTATCACCTCCGCCATTTCTTTCAGAACCCTCGGATGCATTCCATCCGGTCCTGGGGACTTGTCCACAATCAGCCCCTCCAGTCTGTCGCGCACCACCTCTCTAGTAACAGTAATGTCATTAAGACCCTCCAGTCCTACCACCTTTCCATCGCTAACACCCGGCAAATTATTCACGTCCTCCTCCGTGAAGACAGAAACAAAAAAGTTATTCAAGACCTTAGCCATATCCCCATCCCCTACCACTAGGTCCCCTTTCTCATCCGCTAAGGGACCAACGTTCACCCTAGCCAGCCTCTTCCTTTTTATATATTTATAAAAACTCTTGCTATCCTTTTTTATATTAAGTGCTAGCCCAGCTTCATAGCTTCTTCTACCCTCCTTTATCAACTTTTTTGTCAATCTTTGTTGACATTTAAACCTTTCCCAATCCTCTTCTCGCCCACTGCTCTTAGCTACTCTAAATTCCTCCGCTTTTAATTTAACACTTTCCTTCACCTCCTTCGTTATCCACGGCTTATTACCTCTCTTCCTACTGTCCTTTTTAACCATCGGAATAAATTTCTGCTGAGCACCAAGAAAGATCTCCTTAAAGATCCTCCACTGCTCCTCAGCAGACCTACCTTCCAACGCGCTCCCCCAGTCCACATTCGCCAATTCTTCTCTCATCCTACCATACTCCCCTCTATTCAAACAAAGGACACGTGTCCGGGAACCCACTTTCTCCTCCTCCATCTGCAACAGAAACTCCACCATACAATGATCACTCTCTCCAAGAGGATCCTTCACCTCAAGGTCCCTAATTCTACCCGCCTCATTACATAGCACCAGATCCAAGATAGCTCGCTCCCTCGTCGGCTCCAACACACACTGTTCCAGGAAACTATCCCGGCAGCATTCCAAGAACTCCTCCTCGAGCCCACCTCGTCCAACATGGGTCGACCAATCAATATGCAGATTGAAATCCCCCATAACTACTGCCGTCCCATTCCTGCACGCCGCACTTATTTGCGCGTTAACAGCCCGCCCCACCTCCAGATCATTATTCGGGGGCCTATAGACGACACCCACCAGCGTCTTCCTCCCTTTGCTGTTCCTAATCTCCACCCACAACGATTCCACTTTCTGCTCTTTGGCTCCGATATCATCCCTTGCTACCACCTTGATGCTGTCCTTAATCAGCAGAGCTACGCCACCCCCTCTTTCCTCCTGCCTATCCTTCCTAAACACTTGATAGCCCTGTACATTCATCTCCCAGTCCCTGTCACCTTGCAGCCACGTCTCTGTAATGGCCACCAGATCGTATCCATTTGTGTCGATCTGCGCCACCAGCTCATCCACTTTATTCCGAATGCTTCGTGCATTCAGATAAAGCGCTTTCATCCCAGCCTTCTTCTGGACCCTATTTGCCGTAACGCCACCACTTGGGACATCCTCAGCCTCTTCCCTTACCTGTACCCTATCCTTAACTGTAGACCTCCTAACATCACCTACCCTCGCACCCTCCCCCCCCCTAATTAGTTTAAAGCCCTGTCTACAGTTCTCTTTACTCGATTCGCCAGCACTCTGGTCCCAGCACGATTCAGACCAACCCCATCCCGCCCGAACAAGTCCCACCTACCCCAATACTGGTGCCAATGCCCCATAAATTCGATCCCATTCCTCCCACACCAATCTCTGAGCCACCCATTCACTTCCTTTATCCTGTCAACCCTACGCCCGTCTGCACTCGGTTCAGGCAGTAGCCCAGAGAAGACCACCTTGTCGGTTCTACTTTTTAATTCCATTCCCAGCTTCTCATACTCCCTCCCCAGATCCTCAGTCCGCACTTTGCCTACGTCGCTGGCACCCACATGTACCACCACAACTGGGTTCTCACCCTCCCACTCCAGATTCCTCTGCAGCCCAGCTGCGACATCCTGTACCCGAGCACCAGGCAGACAACACACCCTTCTGTGCACTTTGTCATTGTGACAAAGGACAGTGTCAATACCCTTCACCCCACTATCTCCAATCACTACTACGTTCCTTTTCCCCTTCTCTTTGCCTATGTCCTGCTGCATCACTGTACCGTGTGCAGTTTGCTCACCAACCTCACCTGCCTCGTCCTCTTCCAGACTGGAAGCAAGAACCTCAAACCTGTTATGCAGATTAAGAGGCTGAGGCCTCCGCTCCTCACCCCCTTTCCTCCTCCCAGCAGCCCCCTTTTGTTCCTGACCCTTAGATTTAGACAGTCTAGGGGGGGTGGATGTCACTTGCACCCCATTGACAATGACACCCTCTCTCCCCCTGATGAGCCTCAGTGTCTGTAGCTCAGAGGCCAGCTCATCCACCTTGAGCTGGAGCTCCTCCAGCAACCTGCACTTACTGCAGACATGGCCACTGGGAAGGACCCTGGGGTCCACCAGTTCCCACATCATACAGGAACCGCACATCACATGCCCCTCCATTATTCAATATAATTTATTGTGGGAAAAAAATATTTTCCTTGTTTTTTGCTGTAGTAGTTTTGAAAAAAAAAATTTTTTTTTTTCCTTGTTCTTTCCACCTGGCCTTTTTACCTTCCAGCCCTTTTTGATATTAAGCCCTAATAGCTCACTCTGCTTCCCTCTCACTCCGCTGCCCGCTCCGACGCTGCCCGCTATCTACACCAGGCCTCCTTTTAAACTTGGCGCTGATTTAAAGCTGATGGGCCACAACTGCCTGATAATCACTCCCTCACAATTCTTAAAGCAGTAAATACAATAAGTAAATGCTTTAAACAGTTCTACAAAGAACAAAGTGCTTTAAACTTATTTTAAACAGGTTTTTAACAGGTAAAGTCTTAGCTTTCTCTCTGATGCTCCTTCCTCGTCTGCTCCAGCAAACAATGTAAGGCTTCACCGTGTGGACACTTGATAATTAAAGCTGATGGGCCACAACTGCCTGATAATCACTCCCTCACAATTCTTAAAGCAGTAAATACAATAAGTAAATGCTTTAAACAGTTCTACAAAGAACAAAGTGCTTTAAACTTATTTTAAACAGGTTTTTAACAGGTAAAGTCTTAGCTTTCTCTCTGATGCTCCTTCCTCGTCTGCTCCAGCAAACAATACGTAAGAACATAAGAAATAGGAGCAGGAGTAGGCCATCTAGCCCTTCGAGCCTGCCCCGCCATTCAATAAGATAATGGCTGATCTGAAGTGGCTCAGTTCCACTTTCCCGCCTTCTCCCATAACCCTTAATCCCCTTGCCTATCAAAAACCTATCTACCCACGTCATAAGAACATAAGAACGTAAGAAATAGGAGCAGCAATACTCCATTTCAAACTTGTTAAGTTCATCTTTAAGTGTGTTTGTTTGTGTGTGAGAGTGCAGTTGCAGGCAAACAATTCCAGCAAGAAAGCCTTTTAAATTCCTGATAAAGGTTCCTAGGAAAGGTACACCATAACCTTGTACAGTCTGGCTCAGTGAATATAGAAATTATTTAAAATTAGATTTAAAATAGTACGAACAATTCCATTGTATTCCCATCTGAGGTACTGGTGCTATGTGACCACTGTGACCAAGAACAAATCAAATTAACCTAGCAACAATGAGAACCAATTAATAAATTAGGAGAGGTCTTACTCTGGTGTAAGGTGAAAGCCAAGGCTCCTTAGTGTTTCATTGCTCATCAAGTACTGAAGACTCTTGAGACATGAACCTTGTGCCTAGCCCTGCAAGTGCCCAAAATGAAGGGTTACACTTCAACAGACTGATCTGTTGTTCAGTTGTTCGGGTCATTGTCCTGAGTTGCTAAGTATACTTTTTTCCTTTTATTTTGCCTTAATTAGTCAAGTCTGTCAGAAACAAAGTGCATTTACAATTGGGTTGGTTGAGATCAATTTTGTTACAGATAAAATCAGATAACACAATCCTGAAACAGGTTCATAATTCAGTAACAGCAGATAACAGTGCACTGACAGGTTCATAATCCATGAAATGAAATTATAATCTATGGAGGCAAAAAACTAACGTTAAACTACTGAAGTAAAAAAAATGTGTATATCGGCTGATTTAAATATCCATCTCAAATTCTCTCTGAAATTTTAGTAAATGATGTTGACTCTTTTGTTTTAACGTGATTACTAAAACAGCATAGATGCATAGATTGTGTCCATACACTGATATCCCACAGTGTAATTTATGGATGAGACACAGAAAGATCTTTGTAATTGATCAAAACATACATAAATAAAAGTGAATAGATATCATGATTGGAAAACAAAATAAATATAGAACAATAACAAATATAGAAAACATATGAATTAGGAGCAGGAGCGTCCATTCGGCCCCTTCCACCTTCCATTCAAGCACCATTCAATAAAGTCATGGCTGATCTGATCAGCCAGAAAGAAAGAATAAGATATTTCTTCATATTTGGATTTATGTTCTTCAGAAATACTTTAAAAAAGCAAAATATACTTACCTTGAAAATTATTTCAATTCTATATTCTTGACTACTGTTACAGAAATGTTGGTCAAAAGACTTTGCGATGAATATTCTATTTCTTGTTGATGTGATGTGGTGAATACTGGGCTGTCCAAATCCCAAAGGGAAATTTAGACAAGCTATCAAATTATATGCAATTTATATTTTATTATGAGAAAGTAGGTGCACTAAAGTCAGGAGTACAAATTCAGAAAAACACGTTTGGAGGTTCTAAATGTTAAATTAAAATATTTATTAACAAATATTTATTATCTTATTATCAGCTATTTACCATTTATATAGATGATCTGGAGGAGGGAACCGAGTGTGTGGTGTCGAAATTTGCTGATGACACCAAGATTGGTGGAACGGCAAATTGTGCGGAGGGAGTGGAAAGTCTACAGAAGGATTTAGATAAGCTGGGCGAATGGGCCAGTAACTGGCAAATGGAATTTAATGTTGGCAAGTGTGAGGTGGTCCACTTTGGTAGGAATAATGGTAGGAAGGATTATTACTTACATGGCGAAAAACTGCAGCAGGCAACGGTGCAGAGGGACCTCGGGGTCCTTGTGCATGAGTCGCAAAAACCCAGCTTGCAGGTGCAGCAGGCGGTCAGGAAGGCGAATGGGATGCTGGCCTTCATAGCGAGGGGGATTGAATATAAAAGTAGGGAGGTCTTGCTGCAGCTGTATAGGGCATTGGTGAGGCCGCAGCTGGAGTACTGTGTGCAGTTTTGGGCGCCGCACTTACGCAAGGATGTTTTGGCCTTGGAGGGAGTGCAGAGGAGGTTTACTAGGCTGATGCCGGAGTTGAGGGGGTTGAGCTATGAGGAGAGGCTGAATAAACTAGGCTTGTACTCGTTAGAGTTTAGAAGAATGAGGGGAGATCTCATTGAGACGTATAAGATGATGAATGGGATGGATAGGATAGAGGTGGAGAGACTCTTCCCGCTCAGAAAGGACAGTAGGACTAGGGGGCACAGCCTCAAGATAAAGGGGGGGCGGTTTAGAACGGAGTTGAGGAAGAACTTCTTCACTCAAAGGGTGGTGAATCTCTGGAATTCTCTGCCCGTTGAAGTGGTGGAGGCTGCCTCGCTAAATATTTTTAAGACGCGGGTTGATGGGTTTTTGATAAGAGAGGGGATTAAGGGTTATGGGGAGAGGGCGGGAATGTGGAACTGAGCCACGACAGATCAGCCATGATCTTATTGAATGGCGGGGCAGGCTCGAAGGGCTAGATGGCCTACTCCTGCTCCTATTTCTTATGTTCTTATGTAAAAAGAAAAGAAAACTTAAAGACAAAAGATCACATGTGCACAATTAAAAGTATCTCTATAAACTTCTCCCCCAAAATATTATGCTTAGTTAAACTTGGAGCAAGACATTGTTTTTCAGACAAAAGTCCCTCTTGATTATTAATCTATAAAAATCCTAGTAAGATTACCACAAGACATCTACTGCTGCTACAGGGAAAGTAGTTTTAAGACTTCTGTCTCTCTCGATAACTGGAACCCAAGACTTGTATTAAAATCCTGCAGACAACATGTTTTGCTCTGTGTATGTAGCTGGGGCTCACTCTGTTTCTTTACGGGATTTCTCTAAACACAGCACATTCCGCAGGAAACTAGCCTCCCATCCATTGACTTTGTCTACACTTCCCGCTGCCTCGGAAAAGCAGCCAGCATAATTAAGGACCCCACACAATGCAGACATTGTGTCTTCCGTCTTCTTCCATTAGGAAAAAAATACAAAAGTCTGAGGTCATGTACCAATCACTCAAGAACCACTTCTTCCCTGCTGCCATCAGACTTTTGAATGGACCTATCCCACATTAAGCTGCTCTTTCTCTACAACCTATGACTGTAACATCACATTCTGCACTCTCTCATTTCCTTCTTTATGAATGGTATGCTATGTCTGCATAGCATGTAAATATCAATACTTTTCACTGTATATTAATACATGTGATAATACATGTGACAATAATAAATCAAATCAAAAGTCATTGCCACTTCTCTCACCACACAGCTTTCAATCTCTAATCAGATATACTTTTTTAATTTGTCATGTTTAAATCTACTGTTTATTTGGAAGTCCCTTTCCCATAAAAATCTTCCATGTTGTTTTAGTGGCTATTGCTTTTGGGTAAAAAAATAAACTTAATGCTTTGCTTTACTCATTTACGATCTTTGTCAGTCGTAAATTTTCCCCTTGAAATACAACTGCTAAACTTCAGGTCACCGCCTTATCTGCTAATGCAAATTTCTAGTCATGCTGCTCAATGATGTCCCATCTTAGCTTTGCTCATCTCCACTGCAACATGCTTGCTTTCGCATCTACCTACTTCTGATGTTTTTAAACTTGTATCGAACTGTCTTTAGGAAATTTAAGTTTCTCTCTCACACACACACACACACACACACACACACACACACACACACACACACACACACACGTATATTTCATGTTGACTGGGTAGGCAGGTGCCTGGCCTGGAAGATGGTTAAATTGCCAGGGGGTGCGTTCCAACTTCATCACACACTCACATGATGGGTGGAATTTTCCAGCCGCGCTCACCCTAAATCCAAAAAATCCCGCCTGAGGTCAACGGACCTTTGCATGGTCTGCCTCCTGTCCACCACGCTTTCTGTGATGAACGAGAAGGGAAAATTTCCCCCTATATCTCAATCGGGGGGGGGTGCAGGTCCAGATCGGCAACACACCCACCTGTCCAAAATAATGGAGACAGTTAAGAAGATTAAAACCACAACTGATTATAATTTAATGTTGTTTGTGCAGATTTTGAGCACATCACAAAGACAAGCAGACCAACCGAACTTGATCTTTTTGTATGCAAGTGGCTGCCAGTGTAATATCGTGAGTTTTTATCAAAGTCGGGCGGGACCTGGATTTAAGATTGGTTCTGGTTCTGCCAAGCATGACATTTTAGCCATGATATTTCTTTACATTTTTGGAAGAATTTGGGGTCGATTAGCTCAACTGGCTGGACTGCTGGTTTGTGATGTGGAGCAACACCAACAGTGTAGGTTCAATTCTCGTTCCAGCTGAGGTTATTCATGAAGGCACCAGCTTCCCACGTTTGCTTCTCACTTGAGGCATGGTGACCCTCAAATTAATTCATCACCACTCAGTTCTCCCTCTCAAAGGGGAGGGAAGTCAATGGTCATCTGGGATTGTGGCGATATTTACTTTAAAAATTCCGTCTCATATATTCTTGTGCCCACCTTGACTCATTAATATTTATAATTAATATCCCACTGTGTTGTCCTTTGATGGCCCTAACTAAACACCGAAAGGATGAATATTGAATAAAAGCTGTTTGAATTTTCTATGACGAGAACAAAAGAATATTCTGGAGAAAAGCAATACTTCTGAATATGAAGGATTGTTGCTGGAATTACTTTTGAGGTTTGTGTGCATGTGTTAGGTGGGAGCACGACATGTGTGCGTTGGGGGGGTGGGGTGAACATGATGCCTGTGTGTATGTGTGCGTGGGTGGGGCGGGGGAACATAACACATGTGTGTGTGTGTGTGTGTGTGTGTGTGTGTGTGTGTGTGTGTGTGTGTGTGTGTGTGTGTGTGTGTGTGTGTGTGCTCAAGGCTGATTGGGAGATGCCTTACATGCATTAGGGAGCTCACCAATGCCATATTCAAAAGGGCTGTTTAATTTTTGCAAATCAACACAGACCCTGAGAGGCAAGTCAGAGCTGCTGGATATGGCTCCATTGACTTGGATTTCCCTTTTTACAAGGGAAAATCGATTGCACACTTGGTCCTGGGTGTTCCCTGGGAATAGCCAGAAAGAGGTTTCATTCCACGAATGTGCAGTTGGTTTGTGATCACCAAAATCAAATCCTGCAGTTGTGTGCTCACTACCCATGGAGTTCTCATCACTTTTATGTTCTCACTCACTCTCAGGTGTTACAGTTATTTGAGCCCATTCACCGCAACAAAACTGCAGGAATGCCTCCTGGGTGACAAGGAACATCCACAGAAGACTAGGCTCATGACACATGTGAGGAATATACAAAGCCCCAGCAGAGAAGCAGTAAGTCTTCCATGTTGCATCAAGAGTGGAACAGGCAATTGAACTGCTAAAGATGAGTTTCCATTGCCTGGATCATTCAGGTGGAGTATTGCAGTATGTCTCCGGGATTATTGTGGCTAGCTACACAACTTTGCACAGCAAAGAAGTAATGGATTTGCAGATGGGGTGATGGGGTCATCTTCAGGTGAGGATGAAAGGGAAGAATGAAAAGACGCTGGGGTGAAGTGTGGTGTGGCTCCAGCTTCAGATGCCAGGGTGAAGGAGCAAGCTGTGAGACAGGGCACACTCATTAAAGCTTGATTCCAGCCAGTTTGAGACACCTGCATGTCCCAGCACAAACACTTCTGGTTTGGAAAGATGTCACACATGACTCAGTCTCATAAACATTCAAATCCTGGCATTCACCTGTAAACTGTGCAATGTCTCAGTTACAGAGGCTGCACTTAACAAACACAGAAACCACCAGCTGTCAACTCTTTTGAAGCTCCGCAATAAACAATGTCTCCATAACCCCTACATCAGCCAACAATGAGTTTCAATAATAATAATCACACTAAAAAATGCTGGATAAACTCAGCAGGTCCAGAGCATTTGTGGAGAAGGGAATGAAGTTAACATTTCAAGTCTGCATGACTTTTCTACAGAACTGAAAAGGGGTAGAAATGTATTAAACTACATAGTTGGAAAGGGAGGTGGTGAAGGAACAGATTAGAAGGTCGGGGATAGGTGGGAGCTGAGAAGAGATTGACAAAATTGTCACAGACGCAAGACAAAGGGAGTGTTAATGCTAGCATTAAGAACTAAGTAAGGGCTAATAATGGCATTAAGGTAAGATGTCAAAATGTGTTAATAGGAGAATAAAGGTCAATGCTTAGTGAACGCAAAACTGAAAAACAAGTGACAGATGGCCCAGTGGGTGAGGGGGAGTGTTTGTGTTGGAACAACCAAGTAAATAACATGACTATTTAACACACATGAATGAAGTGCTTAAAATTATATATCTACACATAAACATAGAATAATTAGACACCTGTGCCACCTTGTGCCATTGGAAGATTTTTAAGTTTACGATTTCAACACTAGACCTTGGTTCAACCCCAATATCTGCAGCTGAAGTGGATACAGGCTGCTGAGTTCTGTGCCTCATTGTGTGAGGTGAGTTTGGAGGCAATCCTCTTGGTGGCAATCCTCCAACTGCTCCAATCTGCTGAGGGTTTCCTGGATGCATGCTCTTTGGCCTCACCTACTGGAGTCACTGGCAGAGGGGAGTAAGAGCATCTGCTCACCCTTACAGCACCCTGAGATGATGATTCCTAAGCAATTGGCTGACACTCCTCCACCCTGTCTTAGTGCGATGATATCTCCCTGACCCCCGCTCATATATACAGTCCATGGCCAGAGTGAGAGGGTGCAGGTCTGAGCATGTATCCGGCAGCCACTAAATGTTCTGTTGGACCTGGCTTTCCATGGTGGTTTTCAACCTTTCCATGAAAGAAGCCATGCACTTAAATGCCAAAGCCATGACCAAACTCATGGGCTTGGATGGAGATGTCTGCCTTCGCTCAGTGCTGAGCATACATACAGTATAGCTGCCAGATGTTGTCCTGTTTGCATCTGCATTGCCACCAGATTTATTGCAGCCTTTCCCAGAGGCGTAGCATCAGCATCGGGGCTGCGTGGGTCTGGTGTCCTGTCTGACTATCAGGGATCTCAGCTGTCACATCCTCCATGATGTGGCTGTGGTTAATTCACCAGATTGAGACTACAGTCCCACTGAGGTGACTATTCCTGAATTGGTGGGCATGGGGAGAAGGGGGGATGGTGGGGGGCAGAATTGGGGGACGGCAGGCGGGATGTGATGGTGCATCCTCTGACTGTTATCCTCAAAGTTGAAGTTCTGCCTTTCTGCAGATTCTGGGCAACCTGTCTCTTGACAGCGAAGACCGGTAGTGAACAGCACAAAGAATTAGTTTGCACTTATGCACACTCAACGGGCTAATAGGCCTACTTTTGCTTCTATGCCTATTGGTATCCTTTTTTTCCAGTGTAACATTATGTGTGCCTCTTTTTTGTCCCGTTCTTGATACCAGCTTGGGGAAATCCACACTCTGTTGTGTTGGCAATCTGGCCTTGCTGTCAGCAGCTGAACACCTGCCCTGCTTCCCAGCGGCTCGACTGCCTTCTCCTCCTCTGCAAGATGTCAGGGGCACCAGCAGCAATCTTCCAGCACTCCCTGACATGATGTACTCTTCTACAGATGCTCCAATGAAAGCATTCTTTCTGGTTGTATCACAACTTGGCGTGGCTCCTGCTCTGCCCAAGACTGCAAAAAACTACAAAAGAGTCTGAATGAAGCCCAGTCCATCACACAAACCAGCCTCCCACCCGTTGACACTGTCTACATTTCCCGCTGCCTCGGAAAAGCAGCCAGCATAATCAAGGACCTCACGCACCCTGGGCATACTCTCTTCCACCTTTTTCCATTCGGAAAAAGGTACAAAAGTCTGAGGACACGAGTATCATCTCAACCTCTTTAAGAGTATGTGGGTCTATGATAGCTAATGTCACCTCCCATTTAAGTGTTGCATATACTCACTCTTCTCCAACTGGTACAGTTTTCACAGCATGAACCAGCACCCACACAAGGAGTCCACATGTTCCACCTGGTGCCAAAGCCTAGAATCCAAGCTTCTCGCTGGCATATGTCTTCACACAGTGCATTTACATTGCTTGATATCATCATGGGTGGCATGGTGGCACAGTGATTAGCACTGCTGCCTCACAGCATCAGGAACCTAGGTTCGATTCCTGGTTTATGTCACCGTCTGCACATTCTCCCCGTGTCTGTGTAGGTTTCCACCGAGTGCTCCAGTTTCCTCCCACAATCTGAAAGTTGTGCTGATTAGGTGCATTGACTCAAAAAGGCATTGCAGTGTGGCAACTAAGGGAATTTCATGGAAACTTCATTGCAGTGTTAATGTCAGCCTTACTTGTGATTAGTAGATAAACTTTAGCTTCAAATCATGTGTGCTACTTTGCAGTGATTTTACTTTGCCACTGAGGTGTGCAGGAGATCATTGAACCTTCCATGGCACTAGACCCAGTTTATCTTGTGGACCCTATTGGCTGTTAATCTTCTCTATGAGTTCTGTCCAGGCCACACTGATCAGGCATCTCCTGTGGTCATAACTGGGAAATAGGACCTCCTCCCATTCCTAGATGGCCGGCATCGAGGCATTGCTAAAGCATGGGGTTACTCACTTTCTGGGTGCTCCGGTTTCCTCCCACAGTCCAAAGATGTGCGGGGTTAGGTGGATTGGGCACACTGACCCTAGTGTCAGGGGGATTCGAAGGGTAAGTATGTGGGGTTACGGGGATAGGGTGGGAATGTTGTCGGTGCAGGCTTAATGGGCCGAAGGATCTCCTTCTGTAGTGTAGGGGCTCTATGATTTTCTGATTCTGTGCTGGAACACACAGTCTACTGTTGACATCAGGCGAGAAGGTGGTGAGGGGCTGACAGCAGTTCAAATTCCTCCCATCAGGCAGAATGACACTGCTGGCTCACAGGGAGTGGGTGCCTGTCCAGGTGCCAGTTAAACATGTTGCCTGCACCCTCAACCCCACGAGGTTAATATGGGGTTGGCGACCTCCAGCCCTCTCCCGCCACACAATTGGCCAGGCCCTTCAACTTAGCATAACTAATTGGCTCTGCATAGTCAACCATCTTGTTAATGAACACGCCTGGCCCCATTAGCGAGCAATCGTTTTAGTTCAATACAATACTGCCCGATAATGCTTAAGTAATCAGCTAGATAGTCAATATCTTTTCCCAAAGGTATGGGACTCTAAAACTAGAGGGCATAGGTTTAAGGGGAGAGATACAAAAGTGTCCAGAGGGGCAATTATTTCACACAGAGGGTGGTGAATGTCTGGAGCAAGCTGCCAGAGGTAATAGTAGCAAAGGTGGGTACAATTTTATCTTTTAAAAAGCATTTAGATAGTTACATGGGTGCAATGGGTATAGAAGTATATGGACTAAATGCGGGCAATTGAGATTAGCTTTGGCGTTTTAAAAAAACAGGGCAGCATGGACAAGTGGGGCCGAAGGGCCTGATTCCATGCTGTAAATCTCTATGACTCTATAATCACTTCCAGAAGCAGTGATTCACAGGGACTTCCTTTCACAGTTCAAAGATGTGAGGGTTGGGCCATTCTAAATTCTAGTAGCAAGGGGATTAGCAGGGTAAATGTGTGGGGTTACAGGAATAAGGCTCGCATGGAATTGTGGTCAGTACATATTTAATGGGCCAAATGGCCTCCTTCTGTATTGTAAGAATTCTACGAATTACAGGTATTGCACATCTGCTGTAAGCTTGTGTTAGCCAAGAGTTAGTTGAATCTTAAGGAGCACCACCTTGAGAAGAATGTTATTTTGGAAGACTGTTGTTTTTGTCTGTTTTAAAATATAGGCTGCACATGGCACATATCTCGTTGAATTGGCCCAGGTTTGTGTGATGCCACTCAGGAAAAAAACCTGGCTCTTTGGCCCCTCACACCAACACATTTTTTTTTTTAATCACCTTTTGATGAAAACAGAGTTTCTTTAATGCCACACAGCAATAGACTAATTTCTGTGGCGTTTAATCCATTGCTTTTTGGTGCCAGTTTTTGGACTTTGGAGTTGTTTATTTTACTGTGTATCTGGATTTCTTCTGCTCTGGCTTGAAATAAATGCTCCGCTTCAGTAAATCCAGAACAAATATAGAATATTGCAGCCTCTTGCAGAACAAATCCTGATAAGGATTAGTTTCAGCTTTGGATGTTTCTCAGGCAACACAAGGCAGAGTAGAACACCTGATGCTAATTAATATTAATCAGATAGAACTGTTAGCGGCCCCTTGTCCGCCAACTCATTGCAATCCCCTTCTGTTCCAAGTCAACATTTAAACTAACCAGTCATCTGGGGAACTGCCTTGCTTTGATTAACAGGGTATAATGGTGGACCAGATGCAACAGTGGATAAAAATAAAACACTCTTTCAACATTTGCAGGTAGGTTGAAGAATGGTGGTCTTCTTTGGATTGTAAGGAATTTGGGAAAAATAACTGCAGCATTCCCTATCCAGTTGCTCGTGATATGGGAACAAAACCCTCTTAATCAGGGAAAGCGCAGGGTGGCTGGCGCTAAAAATGGAAATTTATACGGAAGGAACAGATTGGTTGCTGCTCCATGTTATATTGGATCAACGTGAACACTATTACTCTGTGCATCAAATCTCTAGCCCTTTCAGGAATAAGTCACTATATTACCATAAATGTCAGGTATAGTAGCACACTGCAACAAAATAGTACATGACAACTTTCGCCTGACAATAGTCATGCCAAGTACCTCTGTGATGGTACCACCTTTGAATCTTTAATACCATATTTTTAAAGATTGCATTTCATAAATTGGATCTTAAGGTGGCTCCTCAGGGTTACCTTTTTTTGTGGATTAATCCTGCTTATCCCTCAAGAGGACAAAGATACCTTTCCTGATATTGAGTTGCTGTGGTTATGGCCATGTGATAAATGGCACTCCATTGACACCTTTACTTTTGCAAATTTCCTTTATCAAATCTAAAGGCTTTGGTCATTGAAAATAAACACAGATGGAAGTAAGGCCTCAGACTGTTAACTAAACGACCACACTTCCTTATTCGGGACCAAGAGGCATCACTAATGCAAGGTCACATGACACCATGGCTCTTTTGGCTGCTTGCTAAAGATATAACAGAAAATTCAAACTGCTTTTGAGGGATGTCTTCAAAGATGCAGACAGAATTCTATCAGATAGAGAGCAGGTGACTGAATGGATGCAACAGGGAAAAGTGATTGAGTGGGATTTTACGGCCTTGCTCAAGCGAGAGCAGAAATTCCTGCCCAAGGTCAACAGACAATTCCGTTGTCTGTCTCATGCCTGCTCCGATTCCATGATGGGCGGGGTGGTAGAATTCCAGCGATTGACTGCTGCAGACAGCTAAGCAACATAGTAACTATCTATCACATTTTGAAACAGAAACAAAGCCTCTCTTTCTCTACTCTCACCTGCTCCACTGTACCTTTGAAGACAACATTTGTGTGGATTAACTGTAGGAGCCATCACAGCTAGTTAGAAATCTCCTCATTTTTGAGACCTTCACTTCAGCTAAAGTAAAGAATTGACTATGGAACATCAGGCCTGCATCACAAATAGAACCCGAATTAAATTCTATTTCTATAATTACTGTTTTACCTTCAAATGTATTTAGTTGCTATATGTGAAATAGTGTGAATGAATGTACGAGTGACTCAATCACTGCAAGGATAAGAAAATACACACATCCACATACAAATATATTTGATCACAAGCAACAAAATGTAATGCTTTAAAATTGTCCATGACGCAATTTTCAAGGTGTTATGCTAACTTACGAAAGAACGTCTCTTTCTGCTGCAGTACTATTTTGGTATCTACTTTTTAAACTAATATATGGCCCAGACATTTTGCTTCTATATGGTGCTTCCTCAGGCACAAAAGCTGAGAGGAGAATGTCTGACAGGAACTTTTAAAGAACAAGGTGACAGTGAAATTGCAATTCCAGCTTTCAGTTGTATCTTCCCTTTATACTTGCGAGGATTGTCAGACCTGGGCAAAACTCATGTGCTGGCATCAGAGGTGGCGGGAAGGAAGGTATAAAAGGTAAATTAGTTAACTTGAAAGACAGAGGTGTCTGTCACAATTTCAGCAGAAGACCGTTGAGACTCTCAAACAGCTGAGATTGGGAGACTCACATGGAAGTTTCAGATATGTTTCTATTGCTTATTCCTTGATATCTCACAAGCCTGTCTATTTTGGTGACCTTTGGAGTACTCATAGTGATGCAGTAGGTTGTGTCCTGTCTCTGAGTCAGGAGCTCCAGGTTTGAGTCCCACCCCAGGACTTAGAATCACAGAATCCCTACTGTGCAGAAGGAGGACATTCGGCCCATTGAACCTGCACTGACAACGGTCCCACCCAGGCCCTATCCTCGTAACCCCACATATTTAACCTGTTAGTCCTCCTGACATGACGGGTCAATTCAACATGGCCAATCAACATAACCCACACATCTTTAGATGTGCCTCCCAGATTATCAGGATCCATGACAGTTCACCTATCATCATAACAGGTGCAAGCAGATGCCATTTCCCTGACCCCACACTCAACCCTAGTGTTGGAACCACTTGAAGGCAAAGGAAGTTGCATTCATAACGTACTCAAACAGATGGAGTGTCAACCTTCAAATCCTGACTTGTACAAGAAATCCAGATATGATCTATGGAGATCCATCAGAAATGCCAAAAGACAGTGCTGTGCCAAGCTAGAGTCCCAGGCTAGCTACACGGACTATGGCAAGGTCTGTGGCCAGACATAACAGACAACATGATGAAGGCATGTAGAATTGCTGGCACCAGTGCACCCCTCCCCAATGAACTCAATGCTTTCTCTGCCATTTTGAGCACTCCCTCCACCCTGGAAGCTTTGGCTGAACCCATATCCGAAGTTCTCATCACAGACGTCAGAGTACCTGGATGACCATTCAAATCCTGTGCTGGAGGGGGTAGTCACAGATACCTTTAATCTCTCCTTACATCAGTCTGAGGTCCCTATCTGCTTTAAGAAGATGACCATTGCCCCGTACCAAAGAAAAGCCAAGCAGCGTGCCTTAATGACTATCACCTGGTGGCTCTGACATCAATCCTTAATAAGTGCTTCGTAAGGTTAGTCATGGTACAAATCGGACTCATCCTCCTGGACTGCCTGGATCCATTATATTTGCCTATCGTTGCAACAGGTCTCCAGCAGACACCAGCAGACACTCAACTCTAGAACACTTGAATGATAAAGGCATCTATGTCAGACTCTTTTCTATTGACTACAGCTCACTTTCAACACCATTATTTTTACAAAACCCATCTCCAAACACCATGATCTGGGGCTTGGCTCCTCCCTCTGCGACTGGATCCTAGATTTCCTAACCCACAGGCTGCAATCAGTGAGAGTAGGCAACAACACCTCCTCCACAATCATCCTCAATACCGGTGCCCCATAAGGCTGTGTCCTCAGTCCCTTACTATACTCCTTATACACCTTTGACTGTATGGCCAAATTCCCCTCCAACTCAATTTTCAAGTTTGCTGATGACACTACCATAGTGGGTCTAATCTCAAACAATGACAAGATGGAGTATAGGAAAGAGTTAGAGAATCTGGTGAACTGTGATGACAATAATCTCTCCCTCACTGTCAACACTGCGAAGGAGATAGTCATTGACTTCAGGAAGTGTAGTGGAGGATGTACCTCTGTCTAAATCAAAGGGGACAAACTAGAAATGGTTGAAAGCTTCAAGTTTTTAGGTGCACAAATCATCAACAACTTGTCCTAATCCCTCCATGCCAATGCTATAGTTAGGAAAGCCCACCAATGCCTCTACTTTCTCAGGCGTCTAAGGAAATTTGGCATGTCCACGGGACTCTCACCGACTTTTACACGATAGAAAACATTTTTTCTAGTTGTTTCTAGTTCTATCACACCTTGGTATGGCTTCTGCTCTGTCCAAGACCACTAGAAATTACAAAGGGCCATGAATGAAGTCCGGTCCATCACACAAACCAGCCTCCCATTCATTGACTCTGTCTACAATTCCAACTGCCTCAGAAAAGCAGACAGCATAATTAAGGAGCCCAGGTGTGCATGACATTCTCTCTTCCACTTTCTTCCTGCAGGGAAAAGATACAAAAGTCTGAGGTCACATACAAACCAACTCATAGACAGCTTCTTCCCTGTTGCCAGCAGACTTTTGAATGGACCTACCCCGCATTAAGTTGATCTTCCTCTACATCCTAGCTATGACTTTAACACTATGTTCTGCACTGTCTCCTTTCCTTCTATATGTTTGATATGCTTTGTCTATATAGCGCACAAGAAACAATATTTTACACTATATACAAATACATGTGATAATAATAAATCAAATCCTTCCAAACACATCAATAGCTTGTGGTAAGAGCAGAAGAGACTTCTGCTCAACCACGCTTGATGTGGAATGGTGCACATCAAGCTATAATCCCTTGGTAACAGACTAGTGCCCTGTTCCAGGAATTACTAGCTATGGAAACAGACAAAAATCTGCTTTAGGTGCAGGAAGAGAATTGAAATGGAAAATAGTATTTTGCTATTTAAGAAGTCACACTGCTGAATGACTTTTAACTTGCTAGCTGCAAAGAATACAGAAGGCGAGCCACATCAATTGCTGGGTCTGTATTAGTGCCAGTGTTAATTTTGCCAGAGCCACTGTGGAATATACCTTGCTTAGATCATCCAGTTGCTCGTGCATGGCTATTTGCTGGCACAAAACCATTGTTAACAAATGCCAACTGGTTTTTACAATGTTGCTCCACACCAGATAGTTTGGTTACAGTAAGAAAGTTAGCCAAAGTGGTTGGGTCCACTCCCAAAACTGTCACGTTTCTTTAAAGTCTAGTCCAGTCAAAGAGAAATAAGAATCAGGATCTTGCTTTGACATTACCAAAGGCAGCACCATCAACCGTCCAAATGAGATGGGTTGGCCAAGACAATGATTTCAAGAACTGTTGTGTGACAAGAACTTATAACCCTTTCATCCAGGGGTGGGAATGCTGCCAAGTGAAATGAGGTAATCAGTTCTTGCATTTGAAACTTGCCAAGAGTATCCCTTCTTAGCTTGACAAAGCTGGTTGTTTTCTAGGGTGTCAGTAGTTTGTGGCCTGAGTCCTCTAACTTAGTTGTTCCTCACAAATATGTGTCAGCCCTTCCTGTAATAAAAGCAATAAGGATTAATAGATGGTGAATTAGTTTGTGGAATTTGCTTGCTACAGTTCAGTCTCTCTCCCATCCTGGCATGTGTCTTTCAATTTGCATAACCCTGCTGTTTTTCACTTGATACATCCTTGTTAACAAATCTCTGTGTCAGCACAGCTTTTCCTTGCATTTTACATTTAGCAGCTACAACTTTCCATCCTGTTAATGTGCTGCGACTTCCCCAAAACATGCATGTCTTAATTCTTCTGCTTTTAAAGACTGCAGGTTTTGTTTTCTCTCACTTTTTGCCCTCCTACTTATTTGCAAAGTGCTATCTTCTGCCACACACTCCAAGCTGGCGTTATCCTTCAAATATGCGGGGCTGTCCTCCAAATTCAGAGATTTCTTGGCGATGTTCCACGAAGTTCATGAGGCATTTTAGTGCATTGCTGCTAAGATTAGACTTTCTTGTTTAGTTAAGACATTCTCTGCTCCAATTGTGCATATAAAAATTTTACTGGAGGTTTATATCAAGTGGATTATTAACTGCCTAAAAACTGTGAAGGAAAGGAAGACCTCGGGCTGACTAGGGATTGTTCCGAGGCCCCACCTCTCTACCAGCACTCACCCACGCCACCGCCCCAGGGGCAAACACACTTGGGCTTTGACAGGAGCACTTCTAAAGTTATTAACCCTTCCGGATTGGACAGGGATTGAAGATTAATTTCCAGAACACTGCTGTGTGTAACCCTGAAAAAAAAATACACCTGGACGTTACATTCTTTTGCCTTTTTTGTAGCTTTCCTCTTTACCACATATGAAAATATCAAAAATGAGAAAATATCAAAAGATGTTTGGCTGATAGTCAAGTATCATTCAAAGGGGTAATGAGGTCATTGCGTTCCAATTAGAGTGAGAAGGCAGTGTGTCACAAGGATGGATGTTATGGCCAAATAGATGTGGGACCAAGTGATGTGATGACCTCTAGGAAAACGTTTAATCATAGTTGGCAATCCCAAGTGTCTGTGATCGTCATGGAGACAAATTCCCTGTCCAAATAAGGCAACAAGTGGGCTCAAAGCTGAAGGACCTTCCAGCTTGACAATAGCAGCAGCCTGCCGCAAATGGAAAGCAGCTGGAACATGAAATGGCCCCCTTATAATTTCAACAAAAGAAATAAAAGAAACATTCATACCACTGTTATGAGGGGTTAGAAGGTGAGGGTCAGAAAAGGGGAGTACTGCTGCAAGGTAGTTATGGTTGCATCTGCAACCAGGCAGGCAGGGTGGACCTGATGGCCTAGCTGGAGAGCTGCCCTCACCCCCAGCCTGCTGATGTATGACACACCCAGCAGTTAAGCTGCATCCTGTCAAAACTGAAGGCTGACTGGAAAATCCCACTCTGATCATCCCACTGCCTCCTTAAACCGCCCTCAACAAAACTTTCAATAAGTCCAATTGGCTTCCCAGCTAATGGAGGGCAGGCAGCCCAGCCACACCCTGAATCTGCCTCCCTAAAATGTCTTGCACCAGGAATGGGATCAGAGAACTTGCGTGTCCAGCACTGGCATTTCCAGATCCCACCTGACTCTGTCCTTAACTTTAGCAAGGCCTCAAAATTCTGTCCCTCAACTTTAGACAGTGCCTTATTACATTCTCTGGCAGTTGAGATTGCTTTACAGCCAATGGGTTCATTTTGAAGTGTAATTATTGTTTTGTAGGAGAAGCAATACCCAATGAACAGCAAATTAATAATTGAAAATGTAACTCATTTACACTGGGCTTAATGGAGGAATGTCTGCCAAAACATAGGAAAAACTTCCTGCTCTCGTTTGAAAAGAGTCACGTGTTCTTTAATGCCCACTTGATCAGAAAGATGGTGTCTCTTAAGAATCTACTGATGACCATAAAATCATTGTCGATCATCGAAAAATCCCATCTGGTTCATTAATATTCTTTAGAGAAAGAAATCTGCCATCCTTAGCTGGTCTGGTCTACTCCACAGCCATGATGTGGAGATGCCAGCATTGGACTGGGGTAAGAGGGGGATTGAATATAAAAGTAGGGAGGTCTTGCTGCAGCTGTATAGGGCATTGGTGAGGCCGCAGCTGGAGTACTGTGTGCAGTTTTGGGCGCCGCACCTGCGCAAGGATATTTTGGCCCTGGAGGGAGTGCAGAGGAGGTTTACTAGGCTGATACCGGAGTTGAGGGGATTGAGCTATGAGGAGAGGTTGAATAAACTAGGCTTGTACTCGTTAGAGTTTAGAAGAATGAGGGGAGATCTCATTGAGACGTATAAGATGATGAATGGGATGGATAGGGTAGAGGTGGAGAGACTCTTCCCGCTCAAAAAAGACAGTAGGACTAGGGGGCACAGCCTCAAGATAAAGGGGAGGCGGTTTAGAACGGAGTTGAGGAGGAACTTCTTCACTCAAAGGGTGGTGAATCTCTGGAATTCTCTGCCCGTTGAAGTGGTGGAGGCTGCCTCGCTAAATATTTTTAAGAAGCGGGTTGATGGGTTCTTGATAAGAGAGGGGATTAAGGGTTATGGGGAGAGGGCGGGAAAGTGGAACTGAGCCACGACAGATCAGCCATGATCTTATTGAATGGCGGGGCAGGCTCGAAGGGCTAGATGGCCTACTCCTGCTCCTATTTCTTATGTTCTTATGTTCTTATGTTCTTAAACACAATAAAAAGTCTGACAACACCAGGTTTAAGTCCAACCAATTTATTTGACAGTAAACTCACAAGCTTCCCCGAAAGCTTGTGAGTTTACTGTCAAACAAATTGGTTGGACTTAAACCTGGTGTTGACAGACTTCTTACTGTGTCTACTCCATAGCCGCAGCAATGTAGTTCAGTACAACTGTCCTTGGGCAACTAGGGATGGGCAATAAATGCTGGCCAGCCAGCAATGTCCATGTCCCATGAATGAATAACATGACTAATCCATCTAAGCTATACATCTTTGACTGTGAATGGAGCACCCAGAAGTAGCCCACACAGACATGGGGAGAACATGCAAATTCCACATAGATAGTCCCCAAAGCCGGAATTGAACCCAGGTCTCATGTGCTGTGAGGCAGAAGTTCTAACCACTGTGTCACCGTGCCATTATTTTGGCACTTGTTCAAAGAGATCAGCATTATAAAACTTGGTTGCTTAATGTGAGAAAGTGTTCAGTTACTGCTTATTAACATTTTCACTTTAATGATGAGAGAAAATCTCCAAAAGTATGAATACGATGCAGCAGCTGAATGTCTTTGAGATTAATTTTAGTAATACACTACTAACTGATATTGTTCAAATATTTTGTCAATAGGTTAAACTTTAGCACTTATTCTGCTTACACATGCTTTCAAAGGGTATTTTTGTGACTTTGTACTCCTAATATAAAGCCTCTGCCAGTTTTTATTCAAATGCAAATGCATTCAATACTCTAATCTAAATGTGAACTTAAACAATTTTCAAATCACACAACATGCACTTGAATTTTTAAACTGAGCTTTAGGTGGACAAGGAGCAAAAAAAAACCAGAAGATTAACCCTTTGATGTTCTTAATTTTTAAAATCTGTCACTCCTGTCCAGAATCAAATGCTAGTTCACAACATTGTTAAATAAAGATTGATGGGAAAGGCCACTTTTAATGAATCCACACAAAGGTAGCCTAACATTTTCTTGCCTTCCATTGCAGCTTCTAATTTCTTCTCAAATAATTTTTGATTCACCGCTCTATTTGTTCCAAATATTGATCACAATTTGTATAAATTTGTCTTCAAATTCTTTTTGCTCATTTCTCCCCTCTGGCTCTACTGCTGCAACTTAACCTAAGTAATATGTTAGGTGAACATTATCTGTTCCCTAATTAATTTTGCATTTCACTGTAAAGATCACCTCTAAGACTTCCTTATAGGTTTCCTATTCCCACCAGTCTTTCACCATGACTCAGATCCTTCACACTGTGATCAGGCCCACAGATATTCTCTGCATTGTCACCATTACTTGATGGTCTCTCTTGGGTTTTTTTGGGTGGAACCTTCCCATCTAGAGTCTATGTCCAGTGGAGAATGGAAACATTGGCTTGATTCTTGCTGTGCAATGGGACAGCTCAGCATAAGTGATCTTGCGCTGTCCAGCTCATTAATTATACATCTGCAAGGAACATAGTGAACCCCGTGGTGGAGAAGTCTCCCGTCATGGCGTTATCTCATGCAGTTGAAGTTTTAGGTGCCATATTTAAAGGGCACCGTGATAACCATGAGGTCCATAGAGAATTTCAGTGAAGGTTGCAAGTGCTCTTTTTGTTGTGGAGCTGAAGTCATTGTAATCAGTGCAATATCTGCAGCTTAATTGATTTGATGTTTATATGTTAACCCAGCCTCAGTGGAAATACTCTTGCTTCTGAGTCAGAAGGTTGCAAATTCTAAATTACATTCCAGAGGTTTGTGCATTGTGATAACCACCGTGAGATCCATTGGGAATCACTGATTGATCTACCAGTGGGTTTCGTTGAGTGTGAGTTCCCCAGGTAACTGGCAATGAGCTTGCCCAACTGGAACACATTACCTGAGCCTTTTATGAGGCAGGCTCAGGACTAAGCCTGCTGAACTGTAGTCCCTGGCAGAGACTAGTATGCATACACCATAGTCATGGTTTTACTTTTTGTTCTGTAAAAAACTATGTTCCTTTCCAGTTAGGCTTCCAGAGTCATTATATTGGCAACAAGGAACAGGAAAAGTTTTGGACAGCCTTGCCTTTCAACCAACCAAGTAAGGCAGTGACAGGAAGGTACTGAAAATGACAGCACCATCAAACCATGTGATCAGCTCTTCAAGTAACCATCAAACCATGTGATCAGCTCTTCAAGTAACCATGTAACCCCTTTAAATATATAACAATCATTAACCTTTCTGAATTTTGTTTTATTGTTTTAACGGTTTTGTTCCACACCCAATTAACTCTGCTGTTTGATGCTCTGCATTGATTGGGTGGGCTTAATGTTTAAGATTCTCGGGTTACAATCAGCTTTATCCTGAGTATTTCTGTGCCATTCATGGAGTGTGTTCACCTCTTAGTTTTCTGTTTTCTGCTTGTTTTCTGTGAATCCAATCTGCCATTGTGCCATCCAGTTACACGTTCATCTGCCTTTTCTGATTTGTTTTGCTTAGGTATGATTTGAAAATGTGACCAGTTTGCACTGAGTTGCTGAATCCAGTTCTTTAAATTAGTAATAGTTGTCACTGCAGCATTGAGTCGTTATAAGAACATAAGAAATAGGAGCAGGAGTAGGCCATCTAGCCCTTCGAGCCTGCCCCGCCATTCAATAAGATCATGGCTGATCTGTCGTGGCTCAGTTCCACTTTCCCGCCATCTCCCCATAACCCTTAATCCCCTCGCTTATCAAAAACCCATCAACCTGCGTCTTAAAAATATTTAGCGAGGCAGCCTCCACCACTTCAACGGGCAGAGAATTCCAGAGATTCACCACCCTTTGAGTGAAGAAGTTCCTCCTCAACTCCGTTCTAAACCACCCCCCCTTTATCTTGAGGCTGTGCCCCCTAGTCCTACCGTCCTTTCTGAGTGGGAAGAGTCTCTCCACCTCTATCCTATCCATCCCATTCATCATCTTATACGTCTCAATGAGATCTCCCCTCATTCTTCTAAACTCTAACAAGTACAAGCCTAGTTTATTCAGCCTCTCCTCATAGCTCAACCCCCTCAACTCCGGCATCAGCCTAGTAAACCTCCTCTGCACTCCCTCCAAGGCCAAAATATCCTTGCGTAAGTGCGGCGCCCAAAACTGCACACAGTACTCCAGCTGCGGCCTCACCAGTGCCCTATACAGCTGCAGCAAGACCTCCCTACTTTTATATTCAATTCTCCCTCACACTCTGAACTGATCACGTATTTTCCATATCGTTCAATGAGTCTCTTGTGCATTCCCCAGGTTGATGCAGAATTCCTGTATCTTTGAGATTAGCAAGCTTCTTTCTAGTTAAAGTACTAGTCCGCTGATGTCCCATGAGATTGAGGACACCAGGCAGGAGTTGGCCATTCAGACACCCAACTCTGTCCCAAGGTTCAGTTAAATCTCAACCTCAATCTCCACTGAGGTGCCTTTTTTTCCCATATCCAACCTCATAAAAATCTGTTGAAAATTTTGATGGAGAGCATCCACAAATGCTGGTATAGATGCTTGCTGTCGAACCCATGTCCAGAACCATGTCCCCTTATTATGTCACTGAATTTGCCTGGCGTTGTTTACTCCCCTCCTCGCTCCCATTTATAACTAAGCCCTGTGAATATTGCCAGGAAAAGTTTGGGCCTAGCATATCCAGTCGCAGCTTAATCATTTCACACTGGTTGCAGAAATGAGGCATCAGGTAGAGAAGGTTCTAAACCTCACTTCTAATAAGCAAGGAAAAAGTGACAAACTGTGAGGGAAACATCAGAATTACATGTTTGGTACAGACACTTTTTTTTCAATTTAATTTAAAATATAAAGACCTGGGTGACCTAAGTACCTAATTTCTGACTCTCTGTATTTTTTTTTGCTGACATAGTGCCAATCAAAAAACAGGGAGCTTGGCGTTAATAATTTTTAGAATATATTATTGCTAAGATGCATTTTCTGATATGGTTTAACTTAACATTTGCCACTTACGGAGGAAGGCAGATTGCGTTTGCTGAAGTACGTTGTCATTTTTTGATAGCAGTTGGTTTCTGTGCCACGTCTTCCACAATTCCCAGTGAAATCAGCCTTTACTGATGCCCGAGACCTAAAATCTCTCATATAAATGCAAATATGGCTAAGTTACTTGTGGCTGAAATGGATCTGTTCAGAAAGTAGCAGGAGGAAAGGATGATACACACACAACGAAGGGGACTCAATACCAAGCCATTCCCGCAGGAGAAAGGAGAGACTGATCTGCTATGAGTTTCTTAAACCTTTTAGAGAAACAAGGTATTAGTAAATAGATGCTCTTTGCTGTGCACTGCTGGATCTGTCATGGCTGTAAAGATCACAGCATGTGCAAATTTCTGTTGCACTGATTGCTTTTAGGGATCAGGATGTGATATCCTTGCAGTAGCAATAGAGATGAACAGCAATCTGAATCCACAGCAGTTCCGTGAAAGGAATCCATCTCGTTGATCTGACTCATGAATTGACCATATTGACATTGCCACATTGTGCAATTCAACTTATCAGATTCACACTGATGTCTGCAATAGTATAGCTGTGTGTCGAATCAGTACACAGTGGAGCTGATTCCAGTCCCCAGTCCACTCTGCACCAATAGAAGTCAAATGGTTTTCTGTTGAGATTCATCTGACTTCAACATGTTTCAAACTGTCCATGTTAATATGCTACATACTTACAAATTAGGAGCACGAGTAGTCAGTTAGCCACCAGAGCCAACTCCACTATTTGATAAGATATGACTGATCTGGCTGTGGTTTCTCCTCTAACTTCCTGTCTACCACTATACCTTTTAACTCAGTTGCCCACCAAATGACCTAATGTTTTTTATATTCATGTGGGACTTGCGGACCGCTGGCTGGCCAGCATTTATTGCCCATCTCTTGTTGCCTCAGGGCAGTTGAGAGTCAACCACATTGCTGTGGCTCTGGCGTCACATGTAGCCATGATGTGGAGATGCCAGCGCTGGACTGGGGAAAGCACAATAAAAAGTCTTACAACACCAGATTAAAGTCCAACGGGTTTATTTGGTAGTACAAGCTTTCAGGTCCTCCTTCTTCAGGTGAGTGAGGAGTTGTGTTCACAAACTGGGCATACACAGACACAAACTCAATTTACAAGATAATGGTTGGAATGTGAGTCTTTACAGGTAATCAAGTCTTAAAGGTACAGACAATGTGAGTAGAGAGACTGTTAAGCACAGGTTAAAGAGATGTGTACTGTCTCCAGCCAGGACAGTTAGTGAGATTTTGCAAGTCCAGGCAAGTCATGGGGGTTACAGATAGTGTGACATCAACCCAAGATCCCGGTTGAGGTCATTCGCATGAGTGCAGAACTTGGCTCTCAGTTTCTGCTCAGCAATTCTGCGTTGTCGTGTGTTGTGAAGGCTGCCTTGGAGACTGCTTACCCGAAAATCAGAGGCTGAATGCTCGTGACTGCTGAAGTGTTCCCCGACAGGAAGAGAATGCTCCTGCCTGGTGATTGTTGAGCGGTGTTCATTCATCTGTTGTTGTAGTGTCTGCATGGTCTCCCCAATGTACAATGCCTTGTGACATCCTTTCCTGCAGCATATCAGATAGACAATGTTAGCCGAGTCGCAAGAGTATGTACTGTGTACTTGGTGGATTGTGTTCTCACGTGAGATGAGGGCATCCATGTCAATGACCCAGCACATCTTGCAGAGATTGCTGTGGCAGGGTTGTGTGGTGTCGTGGTCACTGTTCTCCTGAAGGCTGGGTAGTTTGCTGCAGACAATGGTCTGTCTGAGGTTTGCGGTTATATGAAGGCAAGAAGTGGGGGTGTGGGGACGGCCTTGGTAAGATGTTCGTCTCCATCAATGACATGTTGAAGGCTCCGGAGAAGATATTGTAGCTTCTCCGTTCCTGGAAGTACTGGACAATGAAGGGTAGCCTTGTTTGTCTTCTGAGAAGGTCGGTATGGTTTTTCACTGTGGCACGTTGGAACATCTGATCAATGAGTCGAGCGCCATATCCTGTTCTTTCAAGGGTATCTTTCAGCGTCTGTAGGTGTCTGTTGCGATCCTCCTCAGCTGAGCAGATCCTGTTTACATGGAGGGCTTGTCCATAGGGAATGACTTCTTTAATGTGTTTAGGGTGGAAGCTGGAGAAGTGGAGCATTGTGAAGTTATCCGTGGACTTGTGCTGAGGTGACTGTCCTTGATGGAGATGTGTGTGTCCAAGAATGCAACCGATTCTGGAGAGTAGCCCATGGTGAGTCTGATGGTGAGATGGAACTTGTTGATGTCATCATATAGTTGTTTCAGTGATTGTTTACCATGAGCCCAAAGGAAAAAAATGTCATCAATGTAGCTAGTGTATAGCGTCTGTTGAAGGTCTTGTGTAGTGAAGAGGTCTTGTTCGAACCAGTGCATGAAGATGTTGGCATATTGAGGTGCGAATTTCATCCCCATGGCTGTGTCTGGATGAAGAACGGGTTGTTGAAGGCGAAGACATTGGGGTCCAGCATGAAGCAGATGAGTTGTAGAATTGCATCCGGAGATTGTCAGTTGTTGGCGTTGAGTACTGAGGCAGTTGCAACAGTGTTGGTGTAGAGTGCCGAGACATCCATTGTGATGAGCAGTGCTCCTGGTTCAACTACTCCATGTGTGCTGAGTTTCTATAGGAAGTCTGTGGTGTCGCGAAAGAAGCTGGGGGTTCTTTGTACAAAGGGTTTCAGGATACTCTCGACAAGGCCAACAGCGAACCCAGTGAGACAGCCAATGAACCGGAATAACTGACAGAGAGATCCGTGGTGCAGCAACCGAAGAGGAAAAAGTTGAATTGGACTCCTCCGGAAGACCGCTGCCCTCGACTCGACATGTATGCCCAAGCCGTCAGGAGGTGCATCAATGCCAGATTCATCAGCCGCGCTCACAAAACACCTGCGAACATCACCTAAGCACAACGCAACACCATTTATGCTCTCAAGACCAACTGCAACATTGTTATCAAACCAGCAGACAAAGGAGGGGCCACTGCCATACTGAACAGAACGGATTACTGCAAAGAACTGTATCGACAACCGAACAACGAGGAACACTATAGGCAGTTACCCGCAGATCCAGTCAAAGAACACACCCGTTAACTCAACAGACTGATCAAGACCTTTGATCCAGACCATCAGAGCACCCACGGTGCCCTTATCCCATGTACACCTTGCGTTAGAGATCTCTACTGCCTCCCGAAGATACACAAGGCCAACACACCCAGCCATCCCATTGTATCAAGCAATGGGACCCTGTGTGACAACTTCTCCACCTGTTGGACTTTAATCTAGTGTCACGTGTAGGTCAGACCAGGTAAGGATAGCAGGTTTCCTTCCCTAAAGGACATTAAGGAACAAGATTGATTTTTTCTTGACAATTGGAATGGTTTCATGGTCAACAGTAGATTCTTAATTCCAGATATTTTTTGGTTGCATTCATATTCCACCATCTGCCGTGGTGGGATTTGAACCCGGGTCTGCAGGAAATTATTTGACTTTATGGATTAACAGTCTAATGATAATACCACTAGGCCATTGCCTCCTCCATTGCTCTCTGGGGAAGAGAATTCCACAGACTAATGGCCCTCTAGAGAAAAAGGTTGTCCTCATCTCCATCTTAAATGGGAAACCCTTTTGTTTTAAACTGTGTCCCCATGTTCTGATCTCTAGAGAGACATCCTTTCAGCACCCAAACTGTTAAAATCTTCCAGGAACTTATAAATTTCAATAAAATCACTTCTTAGTTTTCTAATAGTGGCTTAACCTGATCAATCTTTTCTCATTAGGTAACCCCTTCAACCCAGGAATCAGTCAAGTGAACCTTCTCTGAGCAGTTTCTAATGTAATTATATAATTCATCAAATAAGGAAACCAAAACTGTACATAGTATCCCAGAAGTGGTCTTACCAACATCCTGTACAATTACAGTAAAACCTCCCTGCTTTTATATTCCATTCCCCTTACAATAAACAACAACATTCCATTTGCCTTCCTAATCACTTGCTGTGCCTGGTTATGAGCTTTTTATGATTCCTGGAGTGGGCAATCCTACCTAAATCTTCACCCAAAATTAAGGTTGCAGTTTTAAAGGGAATGTGACATTATGGATAAGAAGTTGTCCAGGACAGATAACACAGAAAATACTAACGAGTGTTTCTTTTTCAGTCGTAGGATTGCAAAAAATGTTATCTAGCTCAGTGCTGAAGGCATTGCTCTTTGTGGATTACAAATATAAGTAAACTGGATAGTGGAGAGGAAGCCCCACTAAAATCCAAGGATTTTCCATCCCCACCACAACATATCTCCCCTCAGCAGATGCAGCGGTCATTTAGATTGCCATTTACTTCGAGAAGACAGGGCAGGAGCAGCCATGAAATCTTGACCGACGAAAAGAATTGGACGTGCCTTAAAGAGATCACTGACTAGTAGGTAGATTTTGCAGTCAGATGGTGTTTTATACAGAGAATTCAGTTTAAAATTCTGGAGGAATGAGGAAAGAATGTAATGGATGGTAAACTGGTCCTTGACATGCTTGATTTGTCAATAAAAAAATGAGTCAATGAGAATAATTTCTGGGCACAATCTCCTATTCCAATTCTTCCTTAGAAGTAGTAGCCAATGATTCCTTAGTGCCTAGACCAAAAGAGGCATTAGGTCTTTTATCAGGTGCCTAGGGCAATTTGTTCTCATAGGATTATAAAATCCTACCTGCATAAAGAGGCCATTCAGCCCATTGAGTCTGCATTGACTGTCCAGCGGAATATTGTACCTAGGCCCTATCCCTGTAATCCCACATATTTACCCCACTAATCTACACATCTTGGGACACTAAGAGGCAATTTAGCATGGACAGTCCGCCTAATCTGCACACCTTTAGAATGTGGGCAGAAACTGCAGCACCTGGAGAAAACCCATGCAGACATGGAGAGAACATGCAATCTCCACATAGACAGTGACCTGAGGCTGGAATTGAACCCGGCTCCCTGGCACTGTGAGGCAGCAGTGCTGACCACTGTGCCACCATGCCGTCCGCAAAACATTACCCTGGCTATCTGCGTTATAAGTCCAGTGACGATACCACTACACTACTGCCTCCCCATGGGGAGGAAGACATGGTTGCTTGGTGGAGGAATAAAGAACCAAGCATAAAACCTGGAAAAACTCAGCAGGGCAACAACATCGGTAGAGAGAAACAGAGTTAACATTTCAGGTCGGGGGACCTTTCATCGGAGCATTTCTTGGTGGAGGGGTTATGGCAAAGCTTCAGTCGCTCTTCTGGTTCATAAACAGTGTTGGAAGATTATTTACGTGTTGAGTCTGGATGCACTTATCTCCTTTCAATTGCCCAGATTCCCGAGCTCTACCTTTTTGATTAAAAAAAGCTGTAGTACAGTGTGAAGCCTAAAGCCTCATTAAAGCATTTAAATTATGGGCCCATCTCTGGGGAGCTGACGACCTCTGCTCGAATTGGAAATATGGACTTCCGAAGGACATTGGGTTTGTGGTTTGGGAAATGTTGACCCCACTTGGCCCTTTCCTATGCATCCTGGGAAGGGGTTAAAATTCACTTTGTTATCTGTGATCAGTGCTCCAGGGAAAAATCTTGATCCGGAAACCTCTTTGAAATCACTTTAATTTATTTTGAGAACCAAATTAAATCTCGGCACCTGCTCCTGGCACAATGGGAAGAGTTTTAACTCTCTCAAGAATGAATGGGTAGTTGAACTGATTGGTTTTTGGTCCAGCTCCTGGCTGCCCCTTTTCAAACTTAACAGTGAAGCATTCGGATACTATCAGTGAGTAAACTGCTCACTGCAGTCAGAACCTCGATTAGTGCAGGCAGGCAGCTAATTATTACAGCGACTAATGTCCTTATGAGACATTTTAAATTGAATTTCACTGACCTTTAAATTTAACGGCTCCAGCACGGGTTTCCCGGGGCTTGTTAATCTTGTCTGTGAAATGGAGGAGAGATTGAGCCGCAGTTCACCTGGGTATTTAAAGTTGTGATTGTCCCACTTGAGCAAAGGCTCAGTTATTACAGCTGGGACCTCAGTGCATCCTGGATAGAAGAAACAAATTTGGCAGAGAGTTCTTCTGTTAATATTGCTTTTCCTGAAGTTGGGAGCCTTTCAGACAGAGATCAGGATGGGAATTGCATTGGGTCAGTTTGACAGCACTTCAAAAGAAGATCATCGTCATCAATGGCAGTGACCACACCCTCTGGTGGTGCCCGCAGTGCATAGGACAGGGAATGCAGGGCATTCTGCAGATGGAGAAGAACCAGAGTCTGCTGGATCTGCACAGACTCTCCTCTCCGAACACTGACCTTCACCTTTGTGACTCCCCGGAGTCTCATTCCTTGGATGAACAAGTGAAGATGATCAAAAAGCTTGAGGTCACATCACCAACCTGAAGAGATTGTGGGAGAATAGCTGTTTGACAGGCTCACCCTGAACAGACCGGCTTAAGAATGGTCAAATTGAGGTTACTTGTGTCTGTAACACGAGGCATGGTCCATGTCACAGGGTGGACAGACACAGGTTCAGCTTCCTCAGCTTCTCAAAACAGCATTGTTTCTGCAGGTTGATGGTTGTCAAAGCAGGTGAGTTACAGTAATCCAGAAGATACTATCTGAACCTGGTAACCATGCACTAACAGTGACTCAGAATTAAAGGCAGTTGTTTTTCCCTCTGATTCTTCTGGTAAATGGAGAAATCTCGGGGCTGAATTATTGGGTCCCCACCTGTCCTGACCGCATGAAAATTTTACTTGGGGCGGGCAAGGCTTCAGACAGGAAACCTGCCCTTACCCCTATTGGTGCCCTCAAGTAGCCAATTAATGGTCACTGACTGTTATACCCTGTTGTCTGTGATGATATTGGACATTCTCTTGCTGGCTGAGGCCTGCTAGGCCCTGGCCTGCTTTGATCTCCTGCTGTGGCGTGTGTAATAGCTGGATATCCATTCCCCAAGTCAGGCAGCAGAATAGATTCTGGGATTCACAGCTCTTTTACTGCCATATAATTGCTCAGTACAAATATCAGTTACTGCTCTTTCCTTATGGATCCAGTCCCTGTCCAGAAGCCATTCCCTACTGCGGAAAACCCAGAACTTAGGTACAAGCTTCAATGAGCATTACACTTACTCAATGCACTCTGAAGCTGCGATTGGTTTACAACTAAAGGGATGTGTATTTCTCATACTTCCATGGGTAGGTGCACCCTCCTTGGCCTGAGCAGCTGGAGGTGCTGGGCTCACAGGCAGAAGGCGCTTGGAGCAACTGGTCAGCCCAGATGAATCTTAGTTCAATTTCCTTGGGGTGTCTGACTGATGCTCCTACTCCCTATGAGTGCCTGAGAGTCCTTTTTGACTTCTTCATAAGAGTAGGGTCCTCAAGGAAGATCAAAATGCTCTGCCCCCTCTTGCATAGCTATTGATGGAACCCATTCAGGACTAAAGCAAGGTGTGTAGGCTCAGGACATATTCCGCACCAACGGCTAGACCATGGTCTCCACAGTGTTGCCACCCTTCAACTGGTGACTGATGCACTGGAATGTCAGTGCCACAACGTCAGACAGAAAGTAAACAGGCTCCTCCACCTTCCATTCTAACCTGGAAAACCCTGTCTGTTCTACTCTTTCTCTTCTGAGGGCTGCAGGCACTGACCAACTTGGTGACCTCCTCCCAAGTTTCTGGCTCCTTTTTCAGGTGTAAAGAACATTCTGCTGGTCCTTGACTGCCTGGAGCAGTGTCAGGCTTCAGACAGGAAACCTGCCCTTACTCCAACTGATGGCCTCAAGTAGCTAATTAATGGTCACTGACCGCTATACCCTGTTGTCTGTGATGATCTTGGACATTCTCTCGCTGGCTGAGGCCTGCTAGGCCCTGGCCTGCTTTGATCTCCTGCTGTGGGGTGTGTAATAGCTGGATATCCATTCCCCAAATCAGGCAGCAGAATAGATTCTGGGATTCACAGCTCTTTTATTGCCATATAGTTGTTCAGTACAAATTGGGTACTGAAATTGGGTGCATAGCGCTTGGTTCTTCTGGGGGCCACTCTGGGGTCAGCCATCACTAACCGCACCTTCTTAAAGAATTCCTCTTCCCAATGCTGAGAAATGTACATCCCTCCTGCACCAGGCTGTATCCAGTCACAATTCCAGGGCTGCATCACGAAATCAGCACATTTTACTTTGTTCCCTTCCTTCACATTACAATGCAGCCAGTATCTCTGTCTTTGTCCAATTGCAATTGAAATGTGGATCATGCACAACACTTGGCCTTCCATGTTCCTCTACATAGTGCCCAAGAGATAGATGCACATTGGTGAAGTTGACCCTAGTGTCTACGTGACATTGATATATAAAGAGCCTAAAGTTACTTTTTGGAGAGTAAATACATCAACGAGAAGAACAAATGCAGAGAAGTGAGTTCTAATTCTTTCACTATTTTAGTCAAGTGTTCATCTGGTACTGATGAGGTAAAATATGTTCGTAAACTTATATTTGTGCAGAAATATGAGCAAATTGACAAGAATCAGTTATAGGAATACCAAGCATGTTAATATAAGCAAGTAATACATAAAGACAGATTGCTTCATGAAAGGCACTTATTTTTATAAGGCTTTATACTTATATTCATAGCTCTAGACATTATAATTGGCACGTATATTGTATAGAGGAATCCAATAATTCAGGGCAGACTTGCCAGACCCCCCTTGGAGTAATATTCCATTTCATGCTCTGCTCTGTAAGCTGAATAGCTTTGTTATGTGACTGCTATTTCACTGTGTGCAGCTCCATTAGACTCAGTTCCTGTCCTTGCTCGCTGATTAAATGGACTTTTTTATTATGTTGCATTTTGTACAGTATCAAAATATTTTTGAGGCTCATTGCTGATGCATTTGTCCTTTGCAAAAATAAAATTCCTATCATGCTTAGTTAGCACCCCTTTGGCTGATGTGATAGATTCTATTGCCAGATAGTATTAAATCCATGCCTATAATATGCAGCAACATCAAGGCTACTTTTACTCAGTAAATGCAGATTTCCTTTGTTTCCAGTTAGTTAGGCACACCATTTCCAATTAAATGTGCTACTGAGGCTATTGTTCTGTTGTGTATAAGAAGTTCAGTCTTCACATAAAGGGTTGTCTGTGTGCTTTATAATTATTATATTTTGGTATTCAATGTTTGGACAGCTTTATTTTTGTATTGTTACAAGCTGAAAATAGGGCGAAAGAGACAAGTAATCAACATCACCATTGCAGACCAGTGTAAGCTCAAAACATGGGAGATGTTCCCTTCAATTGTGAAGAGCTAAACTTTTCTGTGTGTTTCTATTAAAAAGGATACTTGTAGTTTAGAAACTTCAGAAAATTTGTATCAGCCTTGTGCTTTGCCACAGTATTTTGATGACAATGGTGTTAAGAGTAAAACAATAAGAATTAGAGACATCACCAATGCAAGCAGAATATGACAGCATTGATTTGGATGCAAAAGGTCCTTTGGTATATTTGATCTCATTCTTCCTGCTCTTTTTCCTTTGTGCCATTCTGTGATTTCTCAAGTAAGTCTAATATCTCCAATACCCTTGTGACAACTTGCTCCAACTCTGTAAAACAATTCTCTACTTATTTATTAATTCGTGGCTGGCCAGCATTTATTGCCCATCTCTAGTTGCCATTGTTCAGAGGGGATTTGAGAGTCAAACACAATACTATGGCTCTGGAAGCACATGTAGACCAGAACAGGTAAGGACGGCAGATTTCCTTCCTTAAAGGATATGGGTGACCCAAATGGATTTTTCTGACAATTGACAATGGTTTCATGGTTATCAGTGGACTCTTAATTCTAGACTTCTTTTTATAGAATTCAAGTTCCACCATCTTGGCAGGATTCGAACCTGGGTCCCCAGAACATTAGCTGAGTTTCTGGATTAATAATCAAGCAATAATACCTTCCCTACACTTCACAGCCATTAACCTGTATTGCCTCATCCGAATGTATTGTTTTGATATAACCGACTATTGTTTGGTGAGTATCTTGTTTACTCTGAGGCATTTATTTTGATGAAGAAGCATGCTGGCTTAGCTAATAGCTTCTAACAGCACAGCCCTCTAACAAGGTGGATCAGCCTTTCTTCTGCATAGTGTTTAGCTTCTGAAAGCTTCCTTGGGCCACAGTGACCAGATCTATATATTGATATTGTATAGAGTCAGCACAGCTTCTGCAGATTTGAGCTCACTTGTTTCAGCAATAGAATCCAGAATTCTGTTCACTTTGTTTCCTGCCACTTCACACTGTTGAGACACATGAGCCATTCACGTCTATGTTAGATTCCCCTTGGCAATTTTTATGCCACCTCGTGAACAAACATGCCTCCTACTTTTAACTTCCAATTCAGACAAAATTTTATGTTCAATGTTTGGTCGTGCACCCAACCCAGAATTGTGTAAAATCACAAACAGAGAGCGAGCATCCCGAGTTATTGCATCCTTGCATGATATTTTGGTTGGCGATGCATTCATGAGTCAAAAAATGACCCATCCATAATCAACATTACTGACCTCTTTATCCCCCTACCCCATGCCACCCAGATCAATTGCAGTCCTTTCTCTCCTTCCCCCCCAATCACACGCAGAGTGGCAACAGAGCCCTCTTCCCCCCCACTGATTTGCACGCTGGGTGGCAGTGGACCCCTTGCCGCCCCCCCACCTGAGAGCCATCTAATCAACCTCCTCCCTTCCCACCCCGCCCCCACATCCCCCCACCCCCGCCACCCCCACACCACCGATCTGAGTCAGAGAGCCATCGGAAGCTCTGAACTTACCTCCTCAGAAGCAGGTCCGATTTTGGCACTCCAGCTCTGCGTGTGATCCGCGGGGCCGGGGAGGGGGTGGGGGGGTGGAGGTGGAGGCTTGCATTTGATCTGGTTGGCATGGGGTGGGGGGATAAAGAGGTCAGTAATGTTGTGGGGGCGCAGGTACACAGGTCACTGAAAGTGGCAATGCAGGGGGAGAAGGTAGTCAAGAAGGGATACGGCAAGCTTGCCTTCATCGGCCAGAGCATTGAGTTTAAAAATTGGCAAATCATGTTGCAGCTTTATTGAACCTTAGTTAGGCCACACTTGGAATATTGTGTTCAATTCTGGTCGCCACTCTACCAAAAGGATGTGGAGGCTTTGGAAAGAGTATGGAAAAGTTTTGCCAGGATGTTTCCTGGTGTGGAGAGCATTAGCTATGAGGAGAGGTTGGAGAAACTTGATTTGTTCTCACTGGAACGACGGAGGTTGAGGGGTGACCTGATAGAAGTCTACAAGATTATGAGGGGCATGGACGGAGTAGATAGTCAGAGCTTCTTCCCCAGGGTGGAAGAGTCAATTACTAGGGGGCACAGGTTTAAGGTGCGAGGGTCAAGGTTTAAATGAGATGAATGAGGCAGATTTTTTACACAGAGAGTAGTGGGTGCCTAGAACTCATTGACAGAGGAGGTAGTGGAAGTGGATATGATAGTGGCTTTTAAGGAGTGTCTTGATAAATACATGAATATGATGGGAATAGAGGGATATGGTTCCTGGAAGGGTAGGGGGTTTTAGTTCAGTCGGGCTGCATGGTTGTTGCAGGCTTGGAGGGCCAAAAGGCCTGTTCCTATGCTGTAATTTTCTTTGTTCTTTGTTCACCCAGTTTTCGGTAAGGCCGAATTTAGAACCAATGACATTTTATTTAAAGTAGACAATGGCCCAATTTTATCATTGCGTTGCGCCTGTTTTCAGGCACAAAAACTTGGTAAAGTCGGGTGTGAGGTGAATAGTGTGATCCACACTTATGTACACGCTAACTCCCACTTTACCAAGTCCTGAATATGGCCGTGATTGGAACTGTGCCTGAAATGGGCGCAATGATTTAATGAGCTGGACGCCAAATCTTAATGGCGTTCCTCCCTTTACCATCGTGTTCACCATCTAGATTCGGCACAAAACAGACACGGGCCTGCAAAGATCTGTTTTGAGCGCTTCAGCTTCTGAAGAGGTTAAGTTCAGAGCTTGCGGCAGCACTCTAATTTAGATCGGTGGCGAGGGGGGAGGGGGTAGGCAGATCAGATATATCACTGGTGGGTGTTGGGGGAGGAGGGAAGCCCAGTCACTCTCTGGTGGGTGGGTTGTGGGGGAAAAGCAAGATTGTTCTCTGATGAGGGGAGCGGGGGGTGTAAGGGAGGGCCAGATCACTCTCTGGTGGAGAGGAGGGGAGGAGAAGGGTCAGATGGTTCTCTGGTGGGGTGGAGATCGGGGGGTACAGGAGCAGGGGGGTCTGCTGCCACTTTGCAGGTAATCAGTGGAGGGGGACAGGGGTTGCAACTGGTCTGTGTAGCGGCGGGGGGGGCGATGGGTGGATAAGGGGGACAGTTATGTTGTGGGGGTGGGACAATGTCTGTGGGGGCCATCCCGCTTTTCACTCCCAGGCTGCTTTATCCCTCTTTTTGTGGCCCAGGAGCAATATGACAGGAGAGCGTTTTTCAATTTTTCTTCACTGAGCATGCACAGTTGGAGGCTCCGTTCGGAGCAGCAGCGTTTCAGCCATGTTAAGCCCCCCCCCACAAGCACGATTCAGACACGGTTTTTTTTAGGCTAAGTGCATATGGGGGCACCTGAGAACAGGTTTCCAAGTTGGATGTGAATTGCACCCAGATTCAGTCAAAATGGTAAATTCACCCCCATAGTTTGAGATTTATTTGATTTGATATATTATTGTCACATGTATTAGCATACAGTGAAAAGGCACTTACTAAGTGAACAAAGCCACAAGATTCTATAGATTCTGAACAAACAAAAATAAACTTTACTATACAAGGTCAAAAGGATAAAGAAATTTGCAATACCGATCTTTTACTTCAACAGGCAGGTTTAATATGAATAATACATGAATTAACAGGCAAACCACAGTCAAACAATAAATAGCAGATTTAATAGCATTGAATTCAGCAACTTCTTCAAATCCTGAACTTTGTCCTCCAGTTGGATTTCTCACCCCAAGTACAATCTGCATCTTGTCCTTGTGTTCCGGTTTTCAGATAACACTGACCTTTATTCTGCTACTCACATCTTCACTGGACAAATTCTTCATTTTTTTTTAAATAGTTGTTACCACGTTTTTGTTCCATAACATCTTTGTCGTTTAATCTACCCACCCCCTAACCTATCTCTGACCTTCTCTTTTGCCCCACCTGCCTGCCCTTTTCAACAGTATAAAATCCATCACCTCTCCCCAGTTCTGAAGAAGAGAGTTATATTGGGCTCGAAAAGTTAATGCTGTTTTTCACTCCACAGATACTGCCAAACCTCCTGAGAGTTTCCAACATTTCTGTTTTCATTTCACCCAGACTTCCTGTCAGACAAACGTCAGAACAAGTCACATGGCCCCCTTCATTTACCTCAAGTTAAAAGCAGCAGTCTCAAAATATAATAATCAGATGAACTTCATAATGGTAACAATATGAAGTTAGTTGGCTAAACGTGTCCAAACCGAAGTAAGTTAAAATTGCCAAATAATAAATGCACTGGATGTACGACAACAGACATGATGCTTTCTAGGTGCTTCTATAAATAAAACTCTTGTACATTTGTGACTGTAGCACCAACATGCACTTTCTAAATACATCAACACCTTTCAAAGTTAATTATCCAGAAATGCAGAAGAATGGAATAGCATCACAAATGACATCCACAAAAGTGGATGCCAGCTGTGATAACAGTTACACTTTAGCAATGTATCCACTTTTAAAACTGCAAATTAAGACACTACCGTTATTATTGCCTCAGACACAGATCCGGCTAAAACTCTGTTAAATTAATTTGACAAGAACTATTTTTACAACACTAAAAAGCCTACACTTAAGAAAAACTTGGAATTAGTACTTTGCTGTAGTTTCTAAAGTATGAATTGAAACGAGCCATGAAAAAAAAGCCTGAAAGGAAAATCTTTGGCTTGCAGTTGTAAATAAAATAAGGTTCAGGAAAGCATGAAAGATTTCTCAGAAGGCTCATAACCAAAAGCTACCTTAGTGCTATTCATTAGTGACTATAAGTAAAATGATCAAATTGACACAATATCTGATCACTATGAACATTGTAACTCTCCCCAGTTAGCTATATTTCATATCTTTCCGTGCACTGTTCATTTTGGCCTTAGCCCTTCATGTAGCTCTTTCAATGCAGATAAATTCTATTATCTTCTCAAGGTATTGATGTTTGGCTGTACAACACACAAGCCCTCTCGATCTCACACTCATTTTAATATGATTTCTGCCTGAATAGAGGGCACATTTTTCATGACTTCTGTGTTGCTGTAACATGCAACCTTCTGCCCTTGTCAAGCCCAAATTATGTACCCAATATCTCTGCTGGGTTTGTTAGCAATACCAGATAGCAATACAATTAGTGAGACATTGTCACTGTCAGTGAGACATCCATTGGAAACAAATACGTTACATGGAGCTATACGTGATCATCCACTGAACGGCCAACTTACGTCAGTCGTATTTTTCAGCATTTGACCAAATTAATAACTGCAGTCCCAAATCAATTTTATACTGATTTTCGTGCCCTTCTTTCCAAGATGGGCAGAATGTTTCATTGACAACTCCATACTGTCCTAACATAATCCAACTTAAGCTACAGCTTTCCATTTGAGCATCTATTTCATTGTTCAAACCCATGATATTAGAGTCCATAAGTAGAAATATGCATAGGACCAGGCTATCTTGTGTTATACATTTGCTTTAAATTTCTTTCAGTCATTCCATCAGCATTTGGCAATGAAGCTATCATTTCCTGGTGACACACATTTCAGGAACACCAAATAATTAAACAATCAGAATCTTTCAAATTACTGACCTCTTACAACATGTTGTTTGATGAATTAAAGAGTTTATTCCAGAAAGCATATAAAAACATTGTTTCTTGTGGAATTAGTTTCTCTGAATTTCAAAAGATTCAGGTATTCAGGAATCAACCTCATGGATCACTCCAGAAGCTAATCATCTGATTTGGACTGAACCTCTGGATCACCTCAAACACTCTGCTGACTGCCCAAGGCCTCATAGAATCCCTATAGTGCAAATGTAGGCCATTCAGCCCATCACATCTGCACCAACTGTCCAATAGCGCATCCAAGCCCACCCTCTGCCCCATATCCGAAACCCCACACATTGATCCAGCTAATCCATCCAACCTTCACATCTTTGGACACTAAGGAGCTATTTAGCATGACCAATCCACCTAACCTGTACATCTTTGGACTGTGGGAGGGAACCGGAGTACTCAAAGAAAACCCACTGGTTTCTGGTGGTGCGAGGCAGAAGTGCTAACCACTGTGTCACCATTCCACTCATACTGGCCTGCTCCACCACACTCTCTGGCAGCTGCATTTACAAATGTGAAGTATCCTCACCAGATTGTGCTTGCCTCATTCTGATACCACTAAACCATACCAAGGTTCCAGTCTCTGTGCTGGTACTTAGTGCAAGAAGAGCATGTGACACCGGACCCTCTGAGTCTTTCTCTTCCTCCTCATAAGTTAGTGTCTGTCCTTAAGGGCTGGCAGAGCCAACAGACAAAGGTTCACCTGTGCAGGACACATAGAACAAAAAGCGTTAATTGGCCTTTTACAACCTCCATGGCATGTGCAAAGCCACAATATTTAAACATTTTTTGTCCCAATGTAAAAAACATCCCTCCCCCTCCACCAAATCTATCACTTGTTCTTACGTTTTGCTATATTTTTGCTGCAATGTCTCCTGGCTGCTACTAATCAGTGATCTTCTACTCTGCTCCAGCTGCTCCACCCCCTCTTATACAGTATATAATCCAACACATTTCTCCTCTCTAACTGATGAAGAGTCAAATGGTTTTGAAACATTAATTCTGTTTTTTCTCCCTATGGATGCTGCCAGACCTGCTAAGTTTTCCCAGCATCTTCCGATTTTTTTTTCCCAATTCACAGTATTTTGCTTTTGTTTTAGCAGAGCCTCCTTGTTCAGTAGTGTGAGGGCTGTCAGATAAGGCACACCAGCTCTGTAAGGGGACTTACTGGGGGGGGTGTCTTGTATTTAGCCGATGCACCTTATTTACTTTGGCCAGCAGCATTTTACCTCCCAGCAGAATTATGAATTCATTGGTTAATCAAACCCAGAGGTTCTTCCCCATGTTGCCTAGCAACTTTACCTGTGCAAAGCCAGTAGGTTCAAGGGTCACCCCTAACACCTGCATTTCTGGGAGTGAGAAGGGAGTCATTTTCTCTGCTCTGTTTTCTGTCTCTTTATCAGTGGAGGTTGAATTGCAGCTATTCATTACAAGTAGAAGCTGAATCCTTCTACTCATTTTAATAACCTTGGTTATCTGTAGCTGTCTGGCCTGCTCCTGATAAAAGGTTATACACTCTATGCTTCATTGTTCCAAAATAATGTGGTGTGTCTGATTAAACTTATTTCCCATTCTACCATGGGGTAAATTGCTTGTTGGCCAAAGCTCACAAGAAAATACAGTTTAAATCTATAATACTTATTCAAAAATTATTATATATGTGCTTATATAGAAAATATATTTGTATGATATATAAATGAGACACATTGTGATACCTTTTGAATATGTGAGGCACACCATGGTCCCTACTTTAAACTAATCTACTTGTTTTAACAGTCTCAAAAAGCAGGGGTTTCTTTATCCCCTGCTACAACCTCTGATCCTGTGAGCATTGTGGGCCCACTTTCCCTAAAATGAGGTGTGACAATGCTGTTGTGTTTATTCTGAAACAACTTAATTTCATCACGCATCCAAGATCTGTGAGGAATGTATACGCTACACAATGGTTGGCAGCCATTATGCTGTGCATAAAACTCAAATCTAAGATCCCACCCCCCAAAAAAAACACAAACAACACAGCCACAGAGACACTGGGGCCAGGGACAATGTTAATGGATAATGTTGCCTTAGACTTCAGAGTATTCTCAATGCTCCAGCATAATTCAGCCTTCCATTTACCTACCTTTCACACAAATACACAGAGTGAGGATTTATCCTTGCGGATCTCAAGAGATTATTTAGCCTCTTACTGTATTGCCTCCATTTTTGAGACACCACATCAATGCTACTGTCACCTGTGGCCATTTCCATCAAAGCAGATCAGCTGGCGTCAGGACCTCACAGCCTGGAGGAGGGCACAGAGAGAGGGTCATCATCAAACACAGGATAGTTCTGGACCTCCTTCCCTTCCTCTCCTCCTGCTCTTTTGTCTCGGCCAGGAAGTACAACATACTGGAACTAAGCAGCTGCTCAATTTTCAGATCTTAACATGATGTAGATAATCAGAATTCGTGCCATCTGTATTCACTGGCAAAAACACTTAGCTCTAAGCCACTGCAGAATCTGACACATTTTTCAGAATAATAATACTTGCCTCATACAATGCTTGACAATCTTATGAGACAAAAACTTGCTTCTGGCTTTGACCTCCAGAAATTGCTCGGTCACTTGACACTGTTCCATGCCAGCTGTCCCTTTAAATGAGTGACCATGACATCAAAGTCACAACCTTGGACTTTGGTGACCGGACATTTTGCTCTCCATCTCTGATTGACAGGGGGAACAACAATTCAGTAATGTCGCAGGTTGAAAACCCACCCTCAGCCATTAATTATTTTATTGCCATTTTATATACAGCCAGTGACAACAGCAGGGTTGGGAGTTGGCAATCAACCCACTTCTAGGTATGAGTCCCACCTACCAAAACATACTGCATTATTCAGCCCATTTTCTGAAAGTCCGTAAATATACTGGAACATGACATAAACATTCATAATGACCACAGACATTAAAATATTATATTTCAGCTACAAACCCCCAAGAAACAAATTACCTGTCAGTCAGTGGTGTGTTTCTTTAAAGTTCAACAGCAGGGTCCTTTTTTTTCAAAGTAAAATATATCAATATATTTGGATATTTAAATAATCAAAAACATGACAGGTGGTTTTCTCAGCCACAACATATTTTACTACTGTTTAAATGTGTTATGGCACATTATCCAATGGAAAAAGTACTGTAACGTAGGGTCAATAATTACAGAATGTTGGTCATTGTTGTAATTTACCTTTGAAATACAGAACCCTATAATGGATTATTGCGCTAAAAGCAAAGCTACAAATTGCAATACAGCATTTGAAGCTGTCATAACACTCAACTCCTGCCTGTCAGAATGTTGCCAATGCTTCAACAGACCTCCCCAGTGGTCACAAACTCACTAATGAGTTGCTGTTTTTTGGAATGGCGGGTGGGGGTGGATTGCTGGGGGGGTGTGGCTGTGCAACGCTAGAACACAAACACAAGTAATCTGGCATGGAAATTCAATAATCATATGGCCCTCACAATGGTGATCCCGTCTTCAGAAGAAATTTATGTGCATTTTGTAACCTTTGTGACCTGTGAAAAGGCCAGAGGAGAATAGCATGGGGCCAGGAAAGCAGAGGAAATGTGTTTATTCAACCAAAAGAATAACAATTTCAGGTTTTGCAAACTAATTCCTACTTTCATTGAGAAGTAGAAATCTGGCCGTTTGTCTCTACTTTCTTCTTGTACTGGATAAAACTTCATATTTTGATGAAGTTCCAATTTGGTATCAAGACAAAACTCAGCTTTGGTTGTTTATTGATTTGAACCTGATTTTAGCAGGCCTTGTGGGGCTGTGGTAACGTCTCTACCTCTAGAACAGAAGCTTTGGGTTCAAGTCCAATGCTAGGACTTGTTAGACATGGAAGGAACACTCATAAAGCACTTTAACTGGCTGGCAAGCAGCTCTGGAATCCTTCCACCACTTTTGCCCAAAGGAAAAAATATGTGTGTGTAGATACGCTAAATTAAAACCTGATTTTACTGTTTTTGAGTCTTTGCTAAATGGTCCATGGCCTGAAAGTGCTATTTTCCACCACAGAAGTGTGATCTTCTGTATCTGAAAAAATGCTTGACAACTTTCTAAAGCAAAAAGTACTTCACCTTTTATTTGAACCATCATTGCCCATGTGGGTTGAATAGATTCCACAGCCACAAATTTCACTTAAAATATGATAATGTTAGTCAAAATATTACAACTGTTTACATTGGTAAATTTGACTCCAATGAGATAGACAATAATCTTGTATAGTTTTCTTTTTCCACCCTGAGAGAAATAATTTTCTTCATCGAAAATAGATTTATTTTGGGCTCCAGGAAGAAGGCTTTAATTTGCAGTAATGTGTCACCTCATCACCTTTATGTTTTTCTCCGAGTACATGGAAGTTATCAGATACTTCCACTTCCCTCCCATCAATGTTTCTGTTGTCTGTTCTCCATCTTTATCGTAACATCATCAACATAACTTGGGCAGGTTGAAGATAGTGATGAGCTATTGTATTTACTTCACTCTCCATCTCTTCAGTTATTGCAGTAATAATAAGCCAAGGATCAAGTACAGTGGCCACTATTAATTATAAATTCCAAGCACTTTGTAAGTTTTTTACATTATTTTGTGTATCCAAGTACAATTCCTTCAGTGTCAATCTTGGTTCTGTACGTCACCACTCCAAGGATTCAATCTGTCAGGAGAGGTGATGGCCTAGTGATATTATTATTAATTCAGCTAATATTCTGGGGATTTGGGTTACATCCCATGGCAGATGGTGGAACCGGAGTTGAGGGGGTTGAACTATGAGGAGAGGCTGAATAAACTAGGCTTGTACTCGTTAGAGTTTAGAAGAATGAGGGGAGATCTCATTGAGACATATAAGATGATGAATGGGATGGATAGGATAGAGGTGGAGAGGCTTTTCCCGCTCAGAAAGGACGGTAGGACTAGAGGGCACAGCCTCAGGATAATGGGGGGGCGGTTTAGAACGGAGTTGAGGAGGAACTTCTTCACTCAAAGGGTGGTGAATCTCTGGAATTCTCTGCCCGTTGAAGTGGTGGAGGCTGCGTCGCTCAATATTTTTAAGACGCGGGTTGATAGGTTTCTGATAGGCAAGGGTATTAAGGGTTATGGGGAGAGGGCGGGAATGTGGAACTGAGCCACGACAGATCAGCCATGATCTTATTGAATGGCGGGGCAGGCTTGAAGGGCTAGATGGCCTACTCCTGCTCCTATTCCTTATGTTCTTATGTTCTTATGTAACTTAAATTAAATTCAAGATATCTGGAATTAAGAATCTATTGATGACCATGAAACTATTACTGATTGTCCGAAAAACCCATCTGGTTCACTGATATTCTATAGGAAGGAAATCTGCTACCCTTACCTGGTCTGGCCTATATATGAGTCCAGCCCCACAGCAATGTGGTTGGCTCTTAAATGCTCCCTGAAATGGCCCAGCAAACCATTCAGTTCAAGAACAACAAAAGCTGCCTTTGCCCACATCTCATTAACAAAATAAAACAAAAAGAGACGAAAATTCATTCATGGCCAAAGAAAATATATGGAAACTGATCAAGACAATTTCCTTTTAGAGACTTGGAGCCATCGGCGCCTACAGCATAAGTGGTGAGAAGCAGCTGCCAGGAACCCCTGTCACTGACCAGAGTGATATTTTCCTACCATTGGGTGAGATCATTTATCTTCTTTCTGCAATGGTAAGCATTCCAAGGGCATTTATCAATGTGCTCAACAACATTGCAATGCGCCCCCCCCCCCCCCACTGACCCTCCACCCTCAGAAAGGGTGCGTGAGGCTGATGGGCTTCTTGGAGCCATCCCACGGATAGAGGGTATCCTTATGTTGCCACACACTGTCTCTGTGAGCCTGGGGGGGTGGTATTCATTGTATTGGGACAGCTTTCTTCTTTCAGCAGCCAATTCCATTCTTCCTGAAACCTGGGCTGGAGAGAGTCTGGATGGTGGTTAAATATGGCGCCCAAACCTTCAAACTCATAAGATGATGGCAGGGTGGATGAATCAGTTCCCGGCTTACCATGTGATTCTAAGACAACTCCCCAGGCATAATTAATGAAAAAAAAAGCACAAAATCGGGCGCAATTTTCTGCCGCACAGCCCAGCTGCAGAACTTGCCCACCACTACACTTAGGGCCCTATTTTACCATTGCCTTGTGCCTGTTTTCGGGCGTGAAATTGTGGTAAAGTCGGGTGAGAGGCCATTATCACAAGCTGCACCTGCGTCCGCGCAGATTGCCACTTTACCGAAACCTGGGACTGGTGGCGATCCGCTTAGTGCTCAAAATGGGCTCAACGGCAATTTAAGTGCATTTACCGGCATTTAAATCGAATTAATGAACTGCCCGCCCAAATTTATCAGCATTTCCCTCTTTACCATCATGTTTGCCAATCTGGAACCGCACCGTAATGGACCTGCTAAATAAAAATCTGAATCGGGCGCTCCAGCTTCTGGAGAGCATGTTCAGAGCTTCCAACGTCCCTCTGGCTCAGGTCAGTGGTGCGGGGGGGGGCGGGGAGGCGGAACAGATCATTCTCTGGTTGCGGGGGGAGGAGGGGAATGAGGCCAGATCGTTGTTTAGTTGGGGGGGGGAAAGAGGAGGAGGCAGGTCAGATGTATCTGTGGCAGTGTGGGGGGGGTGGGGGAAGGGGGGAGAGAGCTGATTGTTGTCTAGTGGGGAGGGAGAAGGAGGTGGGTCAGATGTTTCTCAGAATACAATAATGCCCCAATACAATGAATCCCCTCCACAGACTCTCAGACATTCTCTGGTTGGTGGGCAGGGGAGTGCGGCCAGTTCATTGCCGGGGTTGGGGGGGACATGAGGCCAGATCGCCGTCTGGGGGGGGGCGGGGGTGAAGCCAGATCATTGTCTGGGGAGTGGGGGTGGTGGTGTGAGGCCAGATTGTTGTCTGGGGGGACGGGAAGTGAGGCCAGATCATTGTCTGGGGAGTGGGGGGACGGGAAGTGAGGCCAGATCATTGTCTGGGGGCGGGGGTGGTGAGTGAGGCCAGATTCATTGTCAGGGGATACGATGGAGGTGTATCTCGGGAGGGGAGCAGGGGGACCCAACTGGTCACTGGTGGGGATGGCAGATGGATCTCTGGTGGAGGGGAGCAGATCTCTGGTGCGGGCGCAGCTGGATCTCTGGGGGAGGTGGGCAGGGAGTTCGCTGTCACTCTGCAGGCGATCGGTGGGGAGGGGGGCAAGGGTGGCGATCGGTCTGGGTAGTGGGGGGGTGAATATGGGGGAAAGTGATGTGTGTGAGTAGTGGGGGGGCGGATAAGGGGGACTGATGTGTGTGGGTAGTTGGGGGGTGGATAAGGGGGACAATGATGCTTGTGGGTAGCAGGTGGTGGGTGGATAAGGGGGACAGTGATGTGTGTGGGTAGTGGGGGGGTGCAGAGGGGGGACAATGATGTGTGTGGGTAGTGGGGGGGGTTGATAAGGGGTCCAGTGATGTGGGTGGGGGCCATCAATCCTGCTTTTCGCTCCCGGGCAGCTTTCTCCACTTTCTGCGACTCGGGAGCGATCTGACACGGGCACACTTTTTCAATTTTTTTTCGAACTACACATGTGCAATTCAGAGCTCCAATCTGCACTAAGCCCTGCCCACCGTGCAAATGGGACTAGAGATGGCTGAGAGCATTTATGGGCGCCTGAAAGCAGATTTCTAAATCGGACATGCATTGCGCCCAGAATCGGCACTTAGAATGAAAATGGTAAAATCAAGCCCTTAGTGTCAAAAATAAATGTTTAATTAGTGTCACAACTAGACTTACATTAATACTGCAATGAAGTTACTGTGAAAATCCCCTAGTCACCACACTCCGGTGCCTGTTCGGGTACACCGAGGGAGAATTTAGCATGGCCCAATGCACCTAACCAGCACGTCTTTTGGACTGCGGGAGGAAACTGGATCATCCGGAGAAAACCCACGCGCAAACGTGCAAACTCAGCACAGACAGTGACCCAAGCCGGGAATCGAACCGGGTCCTTGGCATTGTGAGGCAGCAGTGCCAACCACTGTGCCACCAAAAATGGAAAATACCGCTCAGAGACATTATTATGTAGCTGTGCAATTAGGCTAATCAGGATGGCTTTTATGTACTCAGGATTGAACTTACTTGGCTGTAATTGTTTAAATGCTGCCTGGATGATCCACATTTGGGCAATGCATCCAAATAGCACAGCGAAATATATGGCAGCAGATTCCAGACATGCAGCATTGACCCTCACGACTGACAGCTGAGACCAAGCTTATTCAGTCTAACCAATTAAAAATAGGGCTGCAAAAAGTACACCAAGATGCGATTTATTACACTTTCACCATCCAATTAGAGATATGTTGAAAAAGGTACATCCAAGTTATTAATTAATTAAGCTCCTAATTCTGGTCAGAATAAGAGGCAGCAGAGAACTGAATGCTTAAATTGTGCATGTACCCATAAATAAAAGATGGTTGTAATGACCGGGTAAATTTACAATTTCACCACATGCACATGATCTAACCGAATAGATGGCTTATCTATTATGGTGGTCACCTGACCTTTATCAAATTGGAACTCATGACATGTAAGTGGAACAACTGCATTAAAGAGTAGATGGTGCAATTAAACTAAAAGTTCACCCTGGCATCTTTGTGAAAATAAACTCTAAGCATGACCTTTTTCTTTATTTCTGCTTTACAAAAGGTTTTTGCTAAATTGTGTTCATTTCTTCAAGTTGAGGAAGGTGCAGAAGGTTGAGAAATTGCAAGCAAACGTTACACCCAGTGCAAATCAATTATGCACAATCTTTTCCACGGTTTCAAAACCATTGCTTGGGACATTGAACCCATTTCAAAACTAACCACACTCCCACATCAAAGTGATCACCCTGATAAGTTTGCCGGCTTCCGAGGTACTTAAAATAGAGCTGCTTGTTTTAGGTTCAAGAATAAAATAGGCGCCTTTTAAAAACTTTGAAATAAATGTTTAATTTGCAAAGACAAGTTCAGAAAATGCTGAAGATAATCAGCAGGTCACGAAGGAAAGAGCGTTACCTTGAAATGTTAACTTTGGGAGGAGTTTTGATTGAGGCTTTCACACTGGTGGGCATCATTCCAGGAGGGCCAGAAAATTTGCAGAGCCACAACAGGTCTCCAAATGTTTACATCCTGCCCGTAATGACACCTGCCGGAAAATCCTGGCATTTCTCGCTCTCTTATCTATCTAAACCTGGACAGATTTTCCAGGCATTTTCTGTTTTTGTTTCAGATAGCCAACATCAGCAACGTTTTGCTCTTTTTAACACTTTACTATGAACCTTGCACTACCAATAAAACTAGTGAATAGTAATGTATAGTTTTTACTCTGTTATTTAAAATTGGTTATTTAGAGGTAAAAGATGAGATGCACTTATTAAAACGCTTACCTTTTTAAGATAAATCAATTTTTAGTTATAATAGTAAAACTGCAACAAGTTATCAATTTTAAAATATATCAAGGAATATCTTTATTGAGAAAAGAGAATAAACAATTATGTTCCGAAATGCTGCCAGATTGCACTTGTTGAAGGAAGATTTTACACTTGGCAATATGCAAATGGGTGACTGGAAATTTAAACAAAAATTCACTTTGGAAAACAAATGCAATTTTGAGTGTAATTTGTGCCCATGTTGCTAATTGTGCCCAAAACATTAAATATAAGATCAACCAGAAATGCAAAGATAACCCCTGGAATTCTATTTAACACAAATGTCCTTAAACCACTCCCCCTGTCTACTCCATTCTCATTTCCAACCAGTGCACAGAGCTTGGGAATGTATTGTCACAAAGATCAAAACCATTTGTTCAGCTGCCAATGTCATTTTCCTCCCTTCCACCAAGTCCACATTCCCAGAATTCCCCTCATGTTCCCCCAGTGCCCTTGTTGAACTCACATCCATTTCTAGATTCCATCCCATCTCCTGCCTTCTTCTCTCTAACTACATGTTGTTCATGAGTTCCAGTTTTTGCTCATTTCATCCTGCTCTGACCTAACTCAATTTTCTTTCCTAGTCTTCATGTGAGCTGATCTTGTTAACAGTAGCCTCACCCCAGGTATTATCCCCTTCTCCTTCAAATTTGTTGTCCTCACCATTCTCTTCAAAACTCTCCAAAACTGACACTCCACCTTGAACCTCTTTATGCTATTGCCTTCCAAATTTGTGTACATCATTTCCTCAACTCCATGTTTGAATCAGTCAATACTGAATCTTCCAGCCCCCTCAGTCATGAAATAGCCCCTAACAAAGTCACAAATGACATTCTTTGTGACGTGACCATGATACATTATCTCTCCTTGTCCTTTGCAAACTGTGCAGCCTTCAATGCAGCTGACCGCACCATCCTCACTCAATGTTTCTGTTGTCCAACTGGGTGGAACTAGCCTCAAATATTCTATTCTTATCTAACTAATCATAGCCAGAGAGTTACTTGAAATGCCTTTCTTTCCACTTCTGCACCATTATTTTTGCTGTCTCCCAAGGCTCTATCGCTGCCCCTTCCCTCTCCTATTTCTCATCCAAGTGCTGCCTTATGGCAGCATTATCGGCAAGCACAGCATCAGTTTGCACATGTACTTTGACAATACCCAGCTCTGATTCATCACTATCGCTCTCGAACTCTCCACTGTCTGTAAGGTGGTAGACTGCTTGTCCAGCAGTACTGCAGGAGCAGACATTTCCTCCGACTAAATATTATGAAGACCGAAGCCATTAACTTCAGACCCCACCACAAACTCCATTCCTAAGCCACTGATTCCATTCCACTCTCAGGTAACTGTGGTCAAACCAGAGAGTTTTCAACTTTGCTGTCACACCTGAGATGAGTTTCTCATCAGATATTCACACTATAACTCGAACTGTCTATTTCCTGCTTCACAATAGCTCCTGGTTTCATCCTTGTCTCAGTTTATCTGCTGTTGACATTCTTATCCATGCCTTTCTCACCACTAGACTTGACTATTGCAGCATACTCCTTGACAAGGGTAGCTTCCCACATCCTGACATCCATAATTATGTTGTCATCCTAACTCTTCTGCTCATATACTCTTTGTCCCATTCACCCATTACCCTTCTGCCTGCTGTCCTTGATTTTAAACTTTTTGCATGTGTCTTGAAATCCTCCCATAGCCATCCCTGTCTCTTTCTGTACTTTCCTCTTGTCCTACACTCTTTTTGTTCCTCCAGTTCAAGCTTCTTGACCATCCCCAATTTTAATCACTTCACTATAGGTGTCTGAGCTTTTAGTGAGCTTGTGCCCTGAGCACTGGAATACCTTCCCTAAATCTTATGGGCTCAGTGTCAGATTTTGTTTCATAACATACATGTGAAGGATGTTGGGATGCCTTACTGTATTAATGATGATACACAAATATGAATTGTTGTTTATGAAGTGGAATTTCACTATTCTATATCCGAGACTGGGTCTGTCAAAAATTTGGAACTTCGAAGATGCCTTCTTGGATTTGATGGCATAATTCACTCTGCTAATGATGATGATGATTTGAATTGTGGTTGATTCACAATGCTCTGTGTCTGACTGCGTAATAATGGGACCTGGGAATGGACCATGAGTATCCCTTTGTGATCTGAGCTTATTCATGCCTTACACATGTATACTTAATTATTATCTCAAAGACAGACTGAATATAGTTTAGTCAGGTGAGACTGCATATCAATCAATTTTTATTATAATTGATCGAATGTAAATCCCCAAAGTCGACTGAAAGCATTCTCATTTGCTGAATTTGAGGTGATTAGTCTACCACTTAGTCTGGAGAGGGTTACTCCTCAGTAACATGTCAATAAGTTACTTTATTTCATAGTAAAGGGAAAATAAAGAATGGCAGTTATGATTGGACTCAATAAAAAAAAATATCAGTTATCTGTGCATAAAACCCCAAAGGAAAGAATATCAATGCTTTTCTGTATAAAGAAATCAATTTATCTGATTAAGTAAAATATCACTGGATCACTCACTCCTGGACTCCAACCTTCACTTGTTCAACAGGTTTGCCACATTCCTTTTCTCCTTCTGCCTGTGTTTTGTTTCTTGTTATTCACAGGTAGGTATGCAATGTCTGTCTGACCTCCAGTCAAATATATTAGATCATTGGGCAAGATTTTCCTGTGGGCTTCATGATCCTGACTTGAGACCAAATTGGGGTTCTGAGCCTGCACTTGCTGGCAGTAAGCACAACATTGCATTATTCCTGGAGGTGAACTCAACCATTGTATTCAGATCTTTGGTGGGCTCTCAATGTTTGTGACCCAGAGGGGCCTGCAGGTCTGGACTTTTGACAGACCCGCAAGGAGAGGTGGATACTTCTGAGGCCCATAGGAAGCATTAAGGGAACCTTAACTTGGAAGTGGTGTCAGAAACATGAAGTTAAATAATGCAGAGTGAAGAATGTGGAAGGCCTGATGGAATTGGGGAAAGTCCTCAGATGGAATTGTTAGGGCCACAGCCTTCCTGCAGCACTGTCAAAGGGGCATAGAACCTCCAGCTCCAATTGCAGACTCGCCTGCTGCAGTTAGATCATCACCATCAAGATGGTAGCCTGCCCAGACAGCGCAGATAAAATGTCAGTGAGTCCAAACAAATTACCCCTAATTGGGGCCTTAATTATTCAAAATGGCTGCTTATCTCCATGGAGTGGGCTGTCAATCAGCAACTGCGCTCATTCCTGGGAAACTGCAGCAGGGAGCCATCCGGACAAAGCTTCTTCCTATTTTTCCAGTTGACCAGAATCATCTCTCCACCCTCTCTCCAAGGGACTGGAAAAAATTGTCCATCAACTCCCAAACAAATGGGTGTGCAATAAAGTGCCAAATTTTTACATTATTTACAATCTATGTAGAAACAAAATGAAAGTGAACTCATTATTTATATATTTCTTTGAGCCCTGTTCAATTTACACCAAGCCAATATGCTTAGACTTGAAGTTTTCATTCAATTGTGTAGTTCCTTTTCAATGTAATTTGTCCAACATCAGTAACATGCAAGCAAACTTGAGTGGAAACCGGACACAGTGCTGAGGGAGTGTTCTGACCAGCAAACTCTGCAGTTTGACAGTAACAACTTCTGACTTGTACTGGACATATCCTTCAAAGGGAATGTTAGGAAATTGCTGTTGGCAACGATTTATAGTTTACCATTTAATTTTACATAAGCTATTAAACAGTAACAAACATCCTATAATCATTGGAAAATCTCAATTATCTTCAAAGAAATAAATGGAATGTGTTTTCATTAAAGATTAATAGTTTGAAATCTATTAAAAAAAACATACAGGTCTACAAGACTTCTAAATATTAAGAACATTTCCTGGGGGAATCCACAGCAGACACTTTGCTCCATGTTGGTTTAAAACTCTAAAAGACAGGTCCTAGATAACTTGCCTGTTGGGAATATACAAACGTAACATTCCTAATTCTGATTACATTGAAAAATTGGTTTACTATGAATCTTAAACTCGGGCTATATTAAATTACTGGTCCAAGATAAATAGAGGCAGAATGCCAAACATAACTGACAGATTCCATGTTATATTGCTTGGTTGAAAAGCGCACTCCATCTACAGGGCAGATCTCTGCACATACATGCACCTGTATAGAGTGCTGCTTCTGTACGATTCATTTTTAATGTTTTGAGAGTTTTGAAGTGAGAAGTTTATTCTCTCAAAATTTGAAAATGCTTTTCTAAAATGAGTAATACCTAGGAGGGGCAATATTTGGTGTCAAACTCATGTCAGTTGGAGATTGACTCCTCACAGGGCCCTCGAAATTTGATTTCCTAAATGGTGACTACAGCCTCCATTATGGTGGGGAGGATACACAGTCTCGCTAAGAACTGGAAATAAAGGCTGGAGTTTTACCGGCACGTTCGCCCAAGGTTCCCAAGATCCCACCTAAGGCTAATGGAGAATGCTGTTCTCTGAGCCTCAGGGGTGGGCGTGCCAGTAAAATTCCAGCCACACACTCTGTTTAATGGTATAGGCCAAAAAAAAATTCCTGAGCCCAGTTTGAAACAACGTCCTTTAAACATTTGGATAAATGCCCTAATGTCTGTTTAAAGGTCACTTGTGTCAGCTGAGCTTGCCTTGCTAGAAGGGTTTAGAAATTTATCACGTTATTGTGACATTTCCCTTTAATTGTCTTCATTGCACGCCGACTTCCCCAACCAGCACGTTCTCTATACCAGTCCCAAAGCTCGAAAAGAATCTCTGAATAATTATGCAAATAATATGACCCACAAAATTTGAGTGCTATTAGCATATTACCATTCTGATGAGACAAGCAGCAGTTCCTCACCTTTTCGAACTGCTTTCCACAAGCCGAGGAAAATCAACTCCACGGACCGCGAGATAAATCATCTGGGGGCAGATATAAGAATAGCTGTACGGAACTTTATCTTGAAGGTCAAAAGCAAACTGTACAACCTTGGCAGAGTTGTTTGTGAGATGGTTCATTGAAGCAGCCACACAATGCCAAACCAGTTTACTTGGTTTCATTGCGGAAAAATTGGTGACATACAGAAAGTTAAAAGCCAACAAACAGTAGAAGGAATTTTAGTTCTGATCAAGGCCTTATGGTTATAGCATTATCAGTAGAAAACAAAGCTATATCTGCCTGCTGTGTCTAAATCAGGGCTGCATTGTCAGAATGTTCTTTCACGCTATCTTTCTGATTGGGCATGGAAATGCATGCTGCTTCTGATACATCAGTGCCTCAAACAGGATGTTCCTTAAATTAACAGTAAGTTCACTTTGGTGCCCCTCCCAAAGCACTAAAAGAAATGCATAGAAACAACTCAATACATTGTAGGACATTATTTTATCACATTAATTTGGGGGTAACTTCCAATCTTGCAACTTGAGCAATCTCTTTGTTGATTCAATCACCTGACCATTGTAGAATTCTCTAGAATTTTGTTCTGGTGAAATCGAGACCATAAGATATAAGAGCAGGATTAGGCCATTCAGCCCATCAAGTCTGCTCAGCCATTCAATCATGGCTGATAACTTTCTTAACCCCATACTCTTGCCTTTTTCCCATAACCTGTGACCCCCCTCACCAATTATTTGAAATGATTATCAGATGGCTCTGCAAAAGGCACTTTTCCCGCTTGCTGCTCAGGCAGCCTGTTGAAAATCAATCACATTCCTTATATCAAAGGAAAGAAAGCACAAGGTGGGATGTTCTGGTCCTGCCTGCTGTAGAAATTTCTTCCTGAAGTCAACAGGCCTTTGGCAGGTCCTTCAGATTTCCTATCCTGTTCGTGATGATTTCTGTCAAAGTGGGGGTGGGAGAGGAAGAGAACTGGAAAATTCCAGCCATTAATGATCTCCCTGCTTAATTAAGCTGATAATGTATTTTTCCATTGTGCATTACAACATTGATTTTAGGGCTACTTTTTCTCTGTCAAGGTGACACCCTTAAGGCACACTATTTCTCAATAGCAAGCTTAAAAGTATTGCCTGTGGCACAACATTGGAAAAAAAAATGAGGTTAGTATCTGGCACTGTTCACGCGAAAGGCACACGCATAAGCAGATCAGCCAGTGGAAAATTTACAACAATGACATGTCAATTAATTCAGAGTTAAGCTACATTGTTAAAATGACCCAGAAATATTTTACAGAGAGGGATCGTGGCTTTCTTCAGAATTTGTATTTGATGATGGAATTCATGAATTTCAATATGCACCAGATCACAGCAGTTATCATCACCATAATGAAGGTTGTGCAGAGAAATTTCTCTGTATGTTCTTTCTATATTTTTATTGAACCTGTCCAAGGTAGTACACTAATCTACCCAATCATTGCAACTAGGAAGTTCAGTAGAGTGCATCAGCACAATGCTAACCATTAAGCAGTGACATAGCTGGCTTAACACTGCCACTGCTCAGCATTGTATAATCAGAAGGTTCTTTATCAGTGTCTGGATGACAGTGTAAACTGAGTGGAGACTCAAACGTGAAGGTATCCTTCAGGGTGTCCCTGAAATGCTGACAACAATACTGAGATGTGATTGAATGTGTCATATGGAAGGAAAGTACGAGATCGAACAAGATGTTTGTCAGTTCACCTGTCTTCTGTAGTGTTCTGTTTATTCTGCACAGTAGTTTCATGGCATGATAACAGTATGCAATGGCCAGTCCTCACCAGTGCCAAAAGATAAGGGCGCAGATTTTTCTGGGATAATTTCAATTTTTCTACTTCCTATGCCTTCCTGCACTATATTTAAAACTGCGCCAGTCTTATCTTTTATAACTCCAGTATGTGTGTACGTGCTTAATTCACACCAAACCTACCAGGCAGGATTTTACGGTCTCGCTTGTCCCGAAACCGCAAAATCCTGCCTCAGGTCAATGGAGCTTTCCATTGTCCATCCCTCGCCTGTTCTGATTCCCATAATGGGTGGGGCGGTAAGATTCCAACCATCTTGTCCAACAAGCCAAATGTAGTTGACAGATACTTGCTACCCTGTTTTTTTGTCTCTCACATTTCACCCCCCACCCACCTCCAAAACTGGTTCATTGTTTATTTGTGGCATTTTGCTGCAGCATCAAGAATTCCTCTTGATGGACAATCCAATTCATTAGAGGGACTCTGGCAACTCGGGGCTGGATTTTCTAATTGTAGAGAGTGTGGGCTTCAAGACAAACAGGCAGAAACATTGTCTGGAAGAGTAGTGATGCCAGATTGACAGTTTTTTCCAGTTTCTGGACCATTTTTGAACAGGCCCAGGTCAGAAACACAATGCTGACACACCTGCGAGTGGTGGATATCCACTGAAAAGCAAATGAGGGGACCATGGAGAGTCCTCTTCTCCACCAATTGGAATTTTCAAGTCGGCAGATGGGAGACCCAGGGTGACTAAAATATATCCTTCCTGCAGACTGGTGGGAGTTCAGAATAATTTGGAATGGTGGTCTTGGGGGTCCAATCATGGGGCGGACTGAAGCAGAGAGGTTGTGGAGAATAGGTAGTTATGTTGTGCCTGGAAGAAACAATCCTTTTCTTCCTAACCCACAGGCAATGCTGTAAAGACCCATGGATCCAACCATTCTCACCTCCTCTAACACTCAGATTTCTTGAGCCATGGGAAGCTTACAATAACACTCATTATGTCATAGTCAATGACAGCATTTTGTGAGAAGTTGCCAATAAAAATCTTGGGCTATGAAATTGGGTAATAAGATTAGTGAGATTTTTAAAATTTGCACACATTAAGGCACGGACAGAACTAGCAGCATTCAGTTAAATTACTTTAAAATAAAGTAACAAGAAGTAATTTACACTTATGGGATGCAATGAATGATTCAGATAAGTAATTATGATTGTAAAATATAAATGCTGATATTTTATAAGTATTATTATTGATTTTAAGGAATATTTTCACTGGTCAAAAAGCATTTTAACACAATGGCATCGTGGTAAAAGTCATGAGGGCAAAGCCATATTTCAAGACAATATTTGAACCTTGGAAATATGCAAGTTTCTCAGTTAAAGTTGCGGGTGGGAGAACAGTTAGAACACTTAATTACATTTGATGAATAGGATTCAGGGGAGATCTCATTGAGACGTATAAGATGATGAATGGGGATAGGATAGAGGTGGAGAGACTCTTCCCGCTCAAAAAAGACAGTAGGACTAGGGGGCACAGCCTCAAGATAAAGGGGAGGCGGTTTAGAACGGAGTTGAGGAGGAACTTCTTCACTCAAAGGGTGGTGAATCTCTGGAATTCTCTGCCCGTTGAAGTGGTGGAGGCTGCCTCGCTAAATATTTTTAAGAAGCGGGTTGATGGGTTCTTGATAAGAGAGGGGATTAAGGGTTATGGGGAGAGGGCGGGAAAGTGGAACTGAGCCACAACAGATCAGCCATGATCTTATTGAATGGCGGGGCAGGCTCGAAGGGCTAGATGGCCTACTCCTGCTCCTATTTCTTATGTTCTTATGTTCTTATATTCTTATGTTCATCCACTGTCCAGGTGAGATAGACTGGTGCCCAGATGTGGTGTTGCAAGTTTGTCTGGTTGGACAGTGAACTTGAAGGGGACCTGTGAGAATGTAATTTGAACTCTGGACTGAGCATCTTAGGTTTCTAGGCAACCAGGGTGTAACGTTCAACCAAGACAGGAGTTTGCTTCTGGATTTCACAGACTAAGAAAATACCATTATGTTAAGGAGTGGAACACAATTGGTCAGAGTATTGACAGGTATTATTGTTGATTTGTGTCTTGAAGATGATTGATGCAATGTTATTGTCAGATGGAAATGATTGATAAGAAAAATGTATAATTGATTTGTTTTTGATGTATTGTTAATCAGCTCAGTGTCAGAGCTGATTAACCCTTTTTGATGATCTCCCAGTGGCCGCTGGTTTAGTAAAGTTCGTCTTTATGCAGAGAAACTCTGACTTTGAGAGTCTTGTACTGTCTGAGTTTTCTTGACAGTACTGGTCACCCTGGGTATCCACCAATAGTCTCAAAACTGGATAGGGCTACTTCTTGGGCACAGAGATTAAACGTAAAAATATCCCACAGCTGGTTGAGGCGGTGCATACAGCATGTGCTGCCTGTTTGTCACCAGGTTTGCAGTCTGCAGCCCAGTGGTACATGTATCTCCCAAAGGGAGCAGGTGATGGAACTACTTAAAACATGAGTAAAGTTGCAAGATAGCCTCAAATGAAACAGGACATTGAAATACATTGGCTTCTCCACTCACAACCTTGCCCTCCTCCGAACCATGGATTTACCTTCAAATTTACTGGGCCACGGTACAGGTCACCAGTGGTGCTAAGAGATTATTGACAAATTTTCTTAATGGATCAACATTTCAATGCAGAGTAGAGCCTTTACTGCAATTTATTGCTACTCAGTGAGTTGAACCCTAGGTGGAGACTACTGACATGTAGATAGCGATCAATGTTCATATTACATGGGGAAAGATTTCACAGAATTACCGGAAGCAATGTGAATTAAGCAAACATTTGCACATATTTCACCATCCTCAGTTATCAGGGCTGGTCAAAAGGAGAAATAGAACTTCAAAAGTGATGCTTAAAACATGTGCAGATCATCCAACTCAGTGCACTACTATGTTGACATTATGTTTAATGACTATACAGTCTACCTCAAACTCCACAAGAAAATGTCACTTTATCAAGGAATGACCGGATGACTAATGTGTAACCCAGGCCATCTTTTGTCACCAGCAGAAGCCTCATTACTGCAGGGAGAAATTGGAGACAAACAGTTGGTTAACATGACTGATCAGATCTAACTCACTAGTTGGTATGGGGTTCAACAAGTGGAAGATCAAACACATGAGATTCGGAAGTACTTTGATTAAAAAGGTTGATCCATTTAAATATGAAATGGACGGCACCATCCTGATATTAGTCTGTGGGAATAGAATCATGTGTTTGCATCTAAATAGCAACATCTTTCTCAATTGTGGATAAGGCAAGTCCAGTTGTTAACCTTTTAAAGTACATGCTGGAAAAGAAACTCAAAAGGCAGCATTGACTACTTATAGTCTAACTGAATAATGCAGAAATTGTCTGATAAAGAATCTAGAGACAATGTTTACAGATATAAAGACATCATGACGACAAGGATCACATTATGATTACTATAACATTTAGAATTGTATCTGTTAATGAAACTGTAGACATAATTGTGATTGTATAAGAAAGTTCATCATTGATTGTACAAGGCAAAGTACAGTCAAAATAACAATATGTGACTTCCAAGGAAAATTCTGAGTCCTTGTATGGACTGTGGAGTATGAGAAAAAATAATGGCTATGTGAAAGCCCCAACAAGGTCCACAGGGAATCACTGATTAATCTCCCTGTGGAATTCCTTGATTATGCGTTCCCTTGGTAACAGGCAGTGGCCTGCCCAAATAGAATGCATTACCTGAGTCTTGAATAAGGGAGGCCAGGACTGGGCCTGCTTACCTGTAGTCCCTGGCAGGTACTAGTATGTGTCCACGGTAATGGTTTTACTTTGCGTTCTGCAATAAACTATGTTCTTTTCCAGTTAGTCTTCCTGATTCATTACAGGCTACTTTCCACCAGAAACTTCAGTAAGTGATATTTGTTTGGGAGTTAGAAAGGATAGACAAATCCAGTCCAGGGCACCCTCCTTGGTGATTAAGTTATTGTCATGCCAGGGACTGTTGAGTCACTGTGACAATTATATTTCCCTTACGCTTATGAAAGACATAAGGGCAACTTTGACCACCCAAGAGACAGAATCAGATTGTCTGTCTGTCTCAAGGCAGGAATCAAATTACGGGCACCAAGTTGTCATCCAGGATAGATATGTAAATCAATAACTCTTCCACAAGGTTCTCAAACACAAGAAACACACCCCAGAGAAGTGTGAAGAAGTTCCCTTTATAAAGGGACTCAACAATGAACTGGTGGTGGTTCAGGGAACTCACCAACTTGTGTGCACCAATATGTGATATGAAATGTATCAGTTGTAACTGATAAAAAAGAGACATGACATTACCTCAGGGATTGTGTTATAATCATTATGATGATTGAGCTCAAGTAGGATTCAACTGATTCCATGAACTTTTTGCTGGTAGATATTATGATGCAGGGAAAGATGTTTCAGCCAACTGTCACTAGCAATAGTATCCATCATAGATTGGATAGGAGTGCCAGGACTTTATGGCTCCTCCCATCCAGCAGGTTATCATGGTCCCAGATAAGTGAACGTTTATTAAAATGGTCCACCTCATCCGCTGGGGTGGAGGGTAGCTATAGCGAAGCTATAGTGACTGCTGGAGCTAAGTACGACTGATTAGATATAATCAACACTATGATCAAGACAAATCAACAGATCAGTCAAGAAGTTTCAAACTTTAAGACAATTAGAGACAGTGAAATTTTTGAATATTAAGTGAGGAATCAGAAGTATGATTAGGAATTGGCTATATGGTTTTAAAGACCACCTCCTGCAAAAAAAAATCAGGTGTTAAAGTGACAGAGAAGTAAAATATCTCACTCTGTCCAACTCTGAGGTTCTTCAGTGCCTAAAAGTTTTGATAATGATTATCTCTTAATAAACCTTTAAAATCTGGCAGACAGCCCAGCCTCTTTAGGAGATTTTATTGATTGGCCCACCATGTGAAGTTACCTATCTCATTTTCAGTAAAACCAGTTCTAGAAGTCTCTGGATTGGAGTGAAGCTGGGACTAGATTTGAGACTTTTGACAGTTTTTACTTGACCCAAACTCACCTGTGATTGGGGGTTGAAATTCCCTGTTATTTCAACAAATGTTTAACAACATTAAAATAGTTCTTAGAATGATGTCGCTGTTGATTTGAATCTTACCTGTCTTGCTGAAACCGCGGTGTAGGGTTAGCAAAAATAATCCATGCTATTTAAATGTTTATTAATTGACTCTTTCACACTTCCGTTTTTATTTGTGTTCCACATAAACATTTCAGTCTAAATACAGGAAGTCCTTGACTTTATGACATTCAAGTTACGCAGTTTATAAATAGATATCCTGTTTTGACTTTGCAATGACATTCTGCGTTGTCCATCTATATCACTGGACAATATCACTCCATCCACTGCATCATCTTTATTATGTTAGAAACAACTGTTTGATTCTTTTCCACCTTTAAGCCAATGCTAAGTTTTTTAGCACAACCAAACAATGTTCAGTGCTTTGCCTAATATGCGCTCAGACTCAAAGTTAAATCGGCAACCGACATGCTTCACAATATCCCCCACACTAATTGAGAAACTTGTGCTAGGTGTACAGGCATCAAAAGTCACTTCAGTGACTTGACAAGGCAAGAATTTGGAGCATTTACTACCATTAACCACCTGAAGGACCTGGCACTGAACATTATGGATAGCGGCTTACAGTCACTCAAAAGCATTTTTCCACCTCTCTTTGTGTAATATTACAAAGCCAGTTTCGGATCTCATCAACTTTCCCCGAATTCCACGTTAACATCAAAGAACTGTCACAGTTTGGACCCACACCCTCTACCAGCGCAGAGGTACACATCGATGGGACATCGCTTTGGAGAGGCCTCCGGGTCAGAATCTGGTCAGCACCTCACCTCTTTGATCCGTAGCAGATGGAGACAGGGACATCTCAGGGTAATGGTCCTTGGAGGATTGCTGGAGGCCAGGAATCTGCTGAGTCCCAGTCAGATCTGCTTCTGGACTCAGTCACGCCTCAGATGCTGGAACTCCAGACGTAAGGCTGGGAAAATTATGTAGAGATGTCAGATACACTGCTCAGATTGAAGGGCAAAATGGAGGAGTCCAACCCCACCTTTGTCTAAGGGGATAGTGTCAACATTCCGTGTCAAACAGCTCAACACAGTGAGGAGGCAGCTGCAATGGAAACCTTGGTGCAGGACCAGTCAGACTCCAAGCATGTTAATTGAGTTGTAGCTGAACAATCTCAGCTGCAGTAAAATGTTCATTACTGACATTATGCCCTTGTATGGAATGAGCTTGTAGCCACTGCCACTTGTTCCCCCCTCCCCCTCCGCCTCCACCTCCCCCACTGCTAACATCCATCAGTCCATGATGACTGGCCACCCATCCACCTCACTAGCCCAGGTTTTCCTTCTCAGTGTTAGGGCCCTCTAAGAAGGCAGAAGCACAGTAGCAGAAGAAACCACTTTAAGGTTTAACTGTCTACCCCTTCTGGTGCTGAGCCCTCCCACCTTCTGGGCCTACTTTTCTCCCCTCATTCTGGCCCCCGAGACCTTTGCCCATTTGCCCATGCCCTCAGCCTTCAGGCCCAGTGCATTGGTCCCTTCTGGCACTGGCACCTCTGCTGCTAACTTTATCCAAAGAACAAAGAACAAAGAACAAAATCAGCCTGGGAAACAGGCCCTTCGGCCCAACGAGCCCACGCTGCCATCTCAACACCACCTCTCTACCCATGACCCCTATCTAATTTTTATGGCCATCCAGATTGAGGGAAAACTGATTTAGGGACAATTTATTCCTGCCAATCAGCCTAACAGCACATCTTTGGGGTGTGGGAGGAAACCGGAGCACCCGGAGAAAACCCACGCAAGCACGGGGAGAATGCGCAAACTCCCACAGACACCGGCCCAAATCCATGTGTCTGCACAGCAATCAGCGATAGTCACTGAGCTGTCGTCTTGCCCAGTATCTTGTCCAGTTTAGGCACACACTAACAACATGAAGCACTAGGCCACTCTCGAACAACCAAGAGCAGCCCCAGTACGACCCATCGCGTGTATACCCCTCGTTGGACACGAGGTGGACCAACTTAAAACCTGTGAATGAAAAGAGAAAAACATTATTATCATATTATACCCATTTACATTTCTAGGGGCACCTCAATGCTAATGACCCTTAATTAAAGGTTCTCCTATATCCACCCATCTCCAACTCAGTCATGTGCCTGTCTAAGTTACTCTTAAAGGACTCTAGCGTGTTTGCTTCCACCACCTTACTTGGCAGAGCATTCCATACCCCCACTACCCTCTGTGTGAAAAACCTCCCTCTAATATCTGTGTTGTACCTCTCCCCCCTCACCTTAAGTCCATGGCCCCTTGTCCTACGTGACTCTATTATAGGAAATAGCTTACCTCTGTTTACTCTATCTATACCCTTCATATCCCTTGCCTTTGTCAACACCCTCCTCGCCAGTACCCTGTTGTATCTGTAGACCCACTTCCTTGCCCTCACTGGCAGTCCCTTCACCAGAATGCATCCCGCCCCCCTTGCCCCATCCCACTGAGTAGCTCAAACAGCTGCTATTTTCAAAAACTGTAATGTGAGGGCCAGAAGCATAGTCAGCTGGGCACCTGCTGATTTTATGTGGAATGAAAGCTCTGAATACACCAGATAACACCAAGGACTTGCAGCGCTGATCATCCTTGCCAGAGACAATGTTGCATCTTAAATTAGACATTACAATTGGAAATCTGCACCTAATCAGCGTCTGTAAAAAAGTCCAATTAATGCTTTGGGTATGCACTCATCATCAGAAGCAGTTCCAATGGAGGGTATAGCCCTGAAAGAAACCTGCCCTTTTTTTAGAATGTGGTCTGACCTATATTCCCGCATTAGCAGTTTTTTGTTATTTTTGTTGTCTGTTCTGTACTCAATAAAATCCATTATTTTAAGTTGCAAAGATTTCTGCATTTCACTTCAATGTTGTGTCCACAAAATGGAAAGCTTTGCTGTTACTTTGCTGGGAATATTGCAAAGGTTTCATTTGCACTGTAATAGGGCATTTTTAAAAACCACACTTCTTGTGATGGAATGCCTGCAGAATGGGAAGAGCTCAGGGTACTTCCCGACATCAAGTTAGTTTATTCCAATGCTTCCTGTGTATTTCAAACATCAGACACAGTTTGCAAAATGCTGTTGTTAACAAAAGGGTAATAATGCTTCTTTAGGAATGGTTCAAATTAAGGAAGATAATTATAGCTATGATCTTTTCGAAGGATTTTTGCAATTGTTCTGAGGAAAATATCCCCCAGGGAGGCGCTAAATAATTTGCTCTCGGCAGGAAGGATAGTTTTCTATACCAAAAGCAGTATAATTCGAGCGGGAAGATATTGGAAAGGTCCTTTGTGGCAAACGATCATGGAAGAGAACTTTTGCTTCAATTTGCAAATTGAGTAATGAGACTGTGAGCAGTTCTATCGAAATCAACAAAGAGTTCATCAGCTACTAATGCTGCCCGCTAGATCTCAGGACTCTGAACGGCACAGTGGGAAATTAAATTGTATCTCCCACAGCTTCTCCTGTCTGCTTGCCTGCCTATTATTTGCAGAGCTTCCTTTTCATGTGGACAAAAGGTTTTCGGTATTGGTATTCCTCTCCAGTTTCAGGTTTGAAAATGCATGTATGTGACCTTTCAGGAAGTGAACATAACGTTAGAGGCACGTGAATGGTGTTTCCCTCCCCAGTATAAGCACATATGAACAACATGACAACATCACAATTGAGGAAGGATAGGGTTTTGCACGATGACATACATTTACCTTTTTAGTTGAAAGGAGTTATTTTAAGGGAGTGTGGGAAAATACCCGATTCTTCATGATTGAGGGAGCTCATCTGGAACAACAGCTTACCAGTATCAAAATGCCTTTATAAATCAATGAGGCTCAAGCATTCTTGCTAAACTGCAGGCGCTGGGCAGCTTTTAGGATGTTGTGATCCAAGACTGAAATATCAGAGATATTTGACATGATACATTTTGGTGAATACATGTTACATTGTATGTTTTGTACAAGTACATACATTGATGATTTTAAACAGCTGCACAACTCTTCATACTATCAGGAGTTTTAGGCATTCTTTTTCTCCCACAGTGCTCAACATGCCATCCCTTTATGCATCTCATTTTATCAGCATTCGGAGTTGTCCATTATGTAGTGCAGTCATCAATAATGCCATGTAGGCATATAAAAGCCGACCATTCAGCCTCTGCAATTTAATGAGATCATGGCTGAATTGTACCCACCTGGCTTGGCTCCATATTCTTTCACGCCCTCAGCCATAAAAAAAACCTACTGCTCACAAATTAAAAACTATTATTCAAGATAACAATTGTGTTCCTTTAGGAGGGATTTCTGGCCTTACCAAAAGAATGACATAAAATATACAGCAGAGAAACAGGTTATTTAACTCAATTAATCTGTGCAGATCTCTGCATTTCACTTCCCACACATTTTTCTAGTCCTTCTTTGATTCCCTCCTTTTGGAAACATCTAAAGCCATTTTCCTCAATCGCTCCCTCTAGTACCAATGTCCACATTCTTAAGACTATTTGCTAAATTCTCCCCAGAATGGCTTGGCTCTGATTTTAAATCATACCCCTTGTCCCAGACACTGCCACCAGCAGAAAAAACATTTCTCTTTATCCTGCTAGTTCCTTTCAAAATAGTCTATCAATCACCCCTTAACTCTTCCCATTCCAGGGAATGCAAATCTAGTTTATATAAATCTCTCCTCATAATCTAACCATTCAAGCTCTGGTAATGTCTGAGTAAATCTGTGCTCCATTTCTTTCAAAGTCAATCTTTCCCAGAACAATACTCTAGGGCTTTGTACATTATAGAAAAAAAAACTTCCCTTTATATTCAACTCCTAGGCCTGAATTTGTAGCTTGTTGGGCCACTGACAGCATTGGAAGCAGGTGTGATATTTGCTCCTGTTCTCCATCGGCTTCTAGCAGCAACTTCAAGCAGTTAGCTGGCAGCCAGTGTGAAAAGTGCACTGAGAAAGGCTCAGTGATGCCAGGAGGTGGGGCAGGAAGTGGGCGGGCATTGGGACAAATGAGAGTACAGGCAGGTGGTTTCATATGAGTTTTCTGAAAGCTGACAGCTGCTATGGAGATACCGCCAGCAGCTGCAGTATTGTTAATGGATACTTGCAGACAAAAAAAAGTCACAACCCTATCTCTGATGCAACAACAAACAATTGACAGCAATGCTCCTAATTCCTCAACCTTCAAACATCTTTCGATCTTTATCCCACATTGGATTGAGAATGTGCAAAAACATGAAGGCAGTTTGACCTGAAGTGTATGGCCTATGCGATATGTATAAGCACACAGGCCACTAAAAAGTCCCAATCGATTGGCAGTTTAATTGGCCTAAGTGAAACATTGTCAGTGGGTGCTCTTCCAATTCCCTTGGGTGTCCACCAACCATGGCATGGTGCAACATTGCCATAAAGTCAGGACATCCCCCCAAAGTTTTATCACATGATTTCACACTAGTTTGGGTCAGCTGCACATCCAATGATGGCATGTAAAAATCACACCCTAGAGTTATAAATGATGTGGAAATGCTGGTGTTGGACTGAGGTGGGCACAGTAAGAAGTCTCACAACACCAGGTTAAAGTCCAACAGGTTTATTTGATAGCATAAGCTTTTGGAGCGCTGCGCCTTCATCAGGTGAGTAGAGAGTTGGGTTACCAAACAAGGCATATATAGACACAAACTCAATTGCAAGATAATAGTTGGAATGCGAGCCTTAACTGGTAATCAAGTTTTTGCAGACACAGACAATGCAAGTGTAAAGAAGGATAATGACAGGTTAAAGAGGTGTGAATTGTCTCAAGTCAGGACATTTAGTAGGATTTTGCAAGCCCAGGCCAAATGGTGGGAGTTACACATAGTGTGACATGAATCCAAGATACTGGTTGAGGCCATCCTCATGTGTAGGAACTTGACTATCAGTTTCAGTGATTCTGCATTGTCATGTATCTTGAAGACCACTTGGAGAATGTTTACCCAAAGATCGGAGCCTGAATGCCTTTGACTGCTGAACTGTTTCCCAACAGGAAGGGAACACTCCTGCCTGGAGATTGTTAAGCGGAGTCCATTCATCTGTTGTCATAGCATCTGCATAATCTTGCCGATGTGCCGTGCCTCAGGACATCTTTCCCTGCAGCGTATCAGGTAGACAACATTGGCCAAGTCGCAGTAGAGTTATGAAGGCTACCATGCCATTAGAGTTCTTGTTTATTTTTTCTACCTGACTACTCTGTTTTAGAAATCTGTGTGTATGTTTCTTTGGATCTCCATTGTCCCTAGTTTTCTACCATTTAAAAAAACTTGGATCTACTCTTTTTTGCGCCAAAAGAATTATCTCACTTATCTGCAATGAAATCCATTTTCTACATACTTAATCTACCCATGTATGTCTGTAATCTCATGCTCCCACTCGCACTTTACCTCCAAATTTTAGTTGTAAATTGGATACCTGCCTAGAAGTGGGATCAGTGATCGCAATGTTCTCTTTAACGTGTGCCCATTAAGTGAATTGCAGGCATCAGACTAACTTTAAGCTGCCTACTCATTAGTCTGACTTCTGCATGTAGCCAACATTAACTGCATTACTCATTGGCTGCAATTCATAGAGGGTCTGAAATTCATAACATCTGAGTGCCACTCAAAACTCTCCAGCACAGTGTAAAGATATTCTGTACCTCTGGAGCAGGCTCTGGAGTCGTGCAGGAAGTTGGTCTGTCCTCGAAACAGTGATGAATGGCACAACTTGGAAGAGAGTAGGCTCCAAGCCTTTCTGATGCTGTGCTGTGGGGTTTGATGACAGGTGGAGTAGTGTCCTACATCCACAGGGGAAAAGGAGGTCATGCAGCCACAGTCAAGGTTAAAAGGCTGTGAGCTAACCTGACAGGTCAATACCAGAAGTCAAGCCCCAAGGACTGCAAGAGTTCAATGACCTCACACAACTGCTCAAAGTCAGTGAATGTAGCTTCAAATGTCATATCCCACTAACTGCACCATTAGCCTCAATTAACCACACGCTCATCACTCACTTATCAACAACCTCTACCATTCAGAACTCAGGCATTATCTCCATATGTTTGACTATACACACACACACCGAGCAAAGCTGCTCACCTCACACATTGCACAGAGGACCAGCTAGTCAGTATTTGTGGATGAGGTGCCAATGATGTGGGCTGCTTTGTCTGGATGGTGTTGAGCTGTTAGAGTGTTGTTGGATCCAGGCAAATGGAGATCCAGGCATCATGCTCCTGACTTGAGCCTTCTAGATCATGGATAGGCTCTGGGGAGTAAGTAGTTGAGTTACACACTGCAGCCTTGCTAAGGTTTAGCCATCTTTTATCACCACAATCTTTGTATAGCTAGTCCAGTTAGGTTTCTAGTCAATGGTAACTCCCAGGATGTTTTTAGAGGGGAATTCAGAAATGATAATGTCTTTGAATGTCAAGGAGAAGGGGCAATGATTCGATCCTCTTCATTGGGGATAGTCATTGCCTGGCACTTGTTTGGCACAAATGCTATTCGCCACTTGTCAGTCGAAGCCTGGATATTGTTGAGATCTTGCTATATTTGGGCATGGACTACTTAACACTTGCTGTACCCCTAGTCAAACTGTTTCAGTGTATTTTCAACACTGGCATTTACCAAGCAATGTGAAATATTGTCTAGGTATGTCCTGTACAAAAAAAAGCAGGAAAAATTCAATCACCACAAAGTGATGGAAAAGATCATTAACAAGGCTATCAAACAACACTTGCTTAGCAATAACCTGCTCACTGATGCTTAGTTTGGATTCCACCAGAGGCATTCAGTTCCTGATTTCATTACATCCTTGGCTCAAACATGGATAAAGATTAAATCTTTTGTATTACCATTGAATGTCTCATTGGTACTACGTAAAGTGATTGAAAGTGGAAGTTCCCTGAGCACTTTTTTTTTACAAAGATTCTTCCTGAGAAGTTAACTCCAATCAAGACCAGAAGCCAATCCATGTTTGACACAATCCAACAACTTGAGAGCAAGCATGGAATTAGGGATCTCCAAATTCTGTGATATATTCTTCTATGAAGAACTGTTTAGGCTTCTAAATTTATCAAAACCCAGCCATGCCTCATATGCATTTAATAGATAATCTTTTGTATAAACTTGAAAACAGTGTCCAAATCATTAACCTCTAGCTCTGAAAATACTTTCTACCTGATCCTGTTTCTGCTGGGAAGAAAAGTCATACCTTGCTTTTCTTTTAGGAAAGACATAACACCATGTCCCATTTATCTATTTCATTCTTCCATTGATCATAAGGTTCAACTTCACAGCACAATAGTAGAAAATCATCCCCCGATACTTTGCACATGGGATTAGCCATTCTTCTCCAAAATAACTCAAATTACAATTTTATCTGAATAGGTTTCTTAGTTTCCAACCTTCACCTTTAGGCCAACCATCTTCTGCTGCCAATGTTAATGAGATCCATTGTAGTTTGTGAAGTCAAAACTAAGGCACAGAACTTTTCCTGAGAGACTTTGTGAGCATCAACATTTCTCACCTACGTGCAGTGTCCCAGCTATCTCCTATTTATGTGTGTCAAATAACAAGCACCTGTTTCCTTTAACAAAGTTACTGACGTTAACAAACCTTAACAATGTAATTGAGAAGACATTGACAGCACATACCTTCCAATCTGTAAGCAACCAGATATATAGAAGTCCATTGCTACAATCACCTTCACAAGCCTCTGGCTATGCGATCATTGAGCTGTTCTGTTTTAGCGTTAACAGGGGACAGATTTCAGTGATGATATCCACATTTAATAGGGATATCTCACACATTGGACGGAATTTTCCTGTCCCACCCACCACAGGAATCGTAGCGGGCAGGAAACCACCCATGCAAAGACCTGTCAAACTCGGGTGAAATTTTCCAGTCTTGGGGTGAGCACGGCTGGAAAATCACGCCAATTGTTCCTCACAAAGATTTAGATGAGAGAATTGCACCCTCAACACCTTGTATGGATAATGGTACTGCAATAAATTGTTTTTCCCCTTCCCCTCCTCCCTTTTTCCTTACTTTGCCTTGCTTTACTTTACTCATTCTCCCAGTCATACTATCTTCTCAGCAGAAAACCGACTCATCCAGCAAGTTCAGAAATAATCTTGTTTCCTGAACAGAGTTCATTGTGCCCAAACAATGAATACTACCAAAGCTAATTTACCATTTTATTGATAAACTTGAATACGTGTCTCTCTAATGTGTTGTCTAACTCATTAAACATATTAATTGTTCAGATATGAAGAAGAGTCAATAGATGAGTCATGTATTTTGTCTGAATTGTACGAATATTTATATATACATTGTTTTGTTTTAGCATCATTGTCCATCGTATTCTATGAAGTGAATCATATTGTAGCCTTGATTTAATATTAGTCGTGTTGAAGGACTGGTTATCATTTTTTAAATCAGGTGATTGCACTAGCAGCCATCATGTGAATACCAACATAGGGAGAGACAATCCAACTAGATGCACATTTCTCAATATTCATTCTGTTAATAACACCATCACTTTTGGAGCTCCATCAAGGAAGTGAACCGTATTTCAATAATTAGTTGAGAAAATGAACAGTTAAAAAACATCATTAACAATAAGTCAGTCACCTCCTGTTAAACAGCTTAATGGTTGAATGTGATGGAATAAGATTCCTGATTGCTTTAATTTGCACATTCAAAGCAATCACTAAGTGTAATGTTTAAGGGCTCCATGCAACTGCTTGTATCATTGAAGAGAATCTCTACTGAGGTGAAAGCAGAGACATTGCTGTTTTGTTATATTATCAAATCATTTGTTCTGTTGCAGTAAATTAAACTGAAGGGCTATAACTCAACTTCAAGACTTCCTTTCTTTCTCTGTTAACAACATCTGCTGCTTAAGTGAATGAACTATTCATACAAGACATTACAGTTCCTTAATGCAATAACTTAAAGATTTTGTTTGCGTAAGCACTATTTAATCTTACACAAATTTTGACTTACAGCGTAAGCACATTTTTTGACATTTTGTTATACTAAATAGCTGGTTGAGTTACTTCAGTTAGATCAGCCACTTAATAATCAGCTCATTTGTTTTTTAGCTCTTCATATGGCAGTATATCTCCCCAGTAATTCATGAACTACCCAAAATGCTAATTTGTAGTAATTAGATTCAAAGTAGAATTAATGTTAAACTAACCATTTTGTGCTAAATGGGCGGTTACGTTACCAGAGACAGGCTAATTTAATCCATTTCTGTTTATTTTCATATTCACATGGTTGTCTCTCAACTGCCCTCTAAGATGGTTTGTGAACAAGTCAGTTGTATCAAATGGCTTTGAATGCAAAATTGAAGAATGAAGTTCTCAGGACAACCAGTACTGGGCAAGGAATGTCAGACTTGTCAATGATATCTACGTTCCAAGTATACATTTTTTAAAAAGTATTGTCTGAAATAATTTTTTTAACATTTGGAACTTTTTCATTTGACATGTCTGCTCTGATCCTTATTAAAAATGCATTTATATTATTCCATTACATTATTCCATTATATTATTTCATATCTCATGTAAAAGGAATAACAATGTAGTCTGGTCTTAATTAACTCATTTCATTAATAGACAAGCTCTCCTTTTCTGAGTAATGGGATCCACAGCAGCAATCAACACAAACTGTAACAATTTGTCCACCTGCACGTACATACTTCCAAATCTTAGGCAGTCTGTTTCAATCCATCTGATAATTGGACAAGATTGATATTTTTAACATTTGGGATCTTACAGAATACTTTCTCTTTCTATTACAGCATTGCATTTCCTGTAAGCAGACATGTGGGGCAATTTTCGACTGTCATTTGTCATCTATTGACGAGCTGACAAAGGAAATGTAGAAGGGGACACCCTGGCTGCCTTGTTGATGGCCAAGGTCTGCCTACTGCAATTTTCCCTTCAGAGTCACTGATGGTCACTTCACAAGAGGCCCAAACTTTTACTTCCTCTTTTTCTGTGGTTCCAACAATAATAAGGCAGCTTTTTGCTGGTCTGTGTTTACTGCCCCTAGCTTTTGGCCCCAAAAACCCCAACTCATCCTGCTAGTCAGTTCAGCACATCTGGCGAACTGTGGTTAGTGTGGGAACTGCAGATCCCCAGTTACATCCAAACATGAACTGATTTCGGGCAGATGTTAAAGATTCCTCTACATATCCCTTCTGATCCAAAAGCTACGTGTTTTTGCAGTGGTGCATGAACTGTAGGATTAACAATTTTATCTATGGTTCCCATGCGATGGATTGACAGTGATCTTGTATTATGGCATACTTTCTTTGTAAGAAGTCTTACAACAGGTGAGTGAAGCTCCCACTCACCTGATGAAGGAGCAGCAAGCACTCTGAAAGTTAGTGGCGTTTGCTACCAAATAAACGTGTTGGACTTTAACTGGTGTTGTGAGACTTCTCACTGTGTTTACCCCAGTCCAACGCCAGCATCTCCACATCATACTTTCTTTGAACAGTGTTTAAGACCAAAAGCAAGCCAAAGGTTTCAAAAGTTTCAGACTAAAATATTTAGTTATGATAGTGAAAAAAAATGAACCATTGAGAAATTTGTCAAAAAAATTTACAACACAAAATTAATGGTCTGCATTTTATTCTCAAACAGTGTTCCAATTATTACACTTAAGTTTGCCCACTTTCCTGTGAGTCCTTGTCCTCTGACCGACCACAATCCCATCCGGGCCCTATCCCCATAACCCCACGTATTTACCCTAGCTAATCCCCGTGACACTAAGGAACAATTTACCATGGCCAATCAACCTAATCCACACATTTTTGGAATGTGGGAGAAAGCCAGAGCACCCGGAGAAAATCCAAGCAGACACCGGGAGAACGTGTAGACTCCGCACAGACTATCACCTGACATTGGGATTGAACCAGGGTCCCTGGCACTGTGAGGCAATAGTGCTAACCACTGTGCCACCGTCCCTCTCTGAAGGACGTTAGTGAAGCAGATGGGTTTTTCCAACAGTCGACAATGCTTTCATGATCTCTGGAATTCTCTGTCCGTTGAAGTGGTGGAGGCTGCCTCGCTAAATATTTTTAAGACGCGGGTTGATGGGTTTTTGATAAGCGAGGGGATTAAGGGTTATGGGGAGAGGGCGGGAATGTGGAACTGAGTCACGACAGATCAGCCATGATCTTATTGAATGGCGGGGCAGGCTCGAAGGGCTAGATGGCCTACTCCTGCTCCTATTTCTTATGTTCTTATGTTCTTGTGATGATCAGTAGATTGTGTCTAGATTGTTTAACATAGGGCCAGTGTTTAAATCACTATGGTGATTGCAATGTTGGGAATGCAAGGATCTGGAGGAGCAGTGCATTAAACAAATTTAGGCAAATTTTCCAAATGAAATTACTAATTGGTTCACAAAACAGCATCAATGTAAATTTATATAGTGCTTTTAACAAATGTGTCCCAGGAGTATTTTCAGACAAAATTTGACAGAAGTCTGCATTTATACCAGATAATTCAGAAAAACAAATCATAGCATCACATTTGAATGACAGCACTGCTGATAATACACAGTAGATTATTATCTTGATTATGCATTGAGATCCTGGAATGGAATTTTTAATGCAGGAAAAATGTACCATGTATATCATGCCGAGAATCTTAAAGGGTGACTGGACTATTCCACGATGAGTGAGAACTTTCTGACAGGCACTCAAGAAATTCAACCAGATTTACATACAGTTGAAAATACAATTCTCCGGGGCTCAGAACTTGTTTCTCAGGGGTCATACCCCGGAAATACCCTTGAAGCTGAAATCATGGACACTTCCCCCCACCCTCGTAAATACATTAGGCTAAGATTTCACATTTAAACTTCTAATAGGCAATTACCCTGCACTTGGACCCATTTGATATTCTGATTTAAATCAGAGACTTGAATATTTCCTATTCGCTTAGCAGAATAGTTACTTCTGAAAAATCAGGAAGATTTAAACCACTCCTAACTCCGAGATAACTATGCTATTTTTTAAAAAAATTATTCATGGGTCATGGGTGTTGCTGGCTGGCCAACATTTATTGCCCATCCCTAGTTACCTCAGGGCAATTGAGAGTCAATCACATTGCTATTGCTCTGGGATCACACGTAGGCCAGACCAAGTAAGGACAGCAAATTTCCTTCCTTAAAGGGTGTTAGTGAACTAGGTGGGGGAGTTTTTATGATAATTAGCAATACTTTCATGGTCATGAGTAATTCATAATTCCAGATTTATTTATTGAATTCAAATTCCACCATTTACCATGGTAAGATTCAAACCCAGGTCCAAAATATTAGCTGAATTTCAGGATTAATAGACTACTAATAATACCACTAGGCCATTGCCTGCCCCACCAATGCCGACTTGACCCCCAACTAACCCCTCACTCCCATCTCCCTGACAGATTGCACATTCCCACCATTAACTTCCATCCTACCTTCCTGATCACCTCTTTTCCCTTCACCTAATTCTTTCCCAAGCCTGTTCCCATCCCTCATCTCCCTCCCCACCCTTCCTCTTTTTCCTTCCCTCATCCCTTGCCCTCGCAAAATTGATATCAAAACCTTCTCAGAGGACCTCTTGTTATAGTTTAAATTATTTGCAATGTACAAAACAGCAGCAAAATAGCGCCAACTCCATGTGTCCCCCATCTTTAGAATCCAGGAATAAACTGGCATGTTTTCCATCATTCAAAGTAGCTGATTAAAATATAGATGTCATCCAAAATACAATCAATGATGTTAATGAAATGCGTTTGAAGTGTACAGCTTTGATAAAACTAAACAGTTAAATTGGAGAATTGAAACAGGAATAGGCCATTCGGCTCCGCAAGCCATTGTATCGTTCTGTTAGATCATGGCTAATCTGTACCTAAACTCAATGACCTACCATTGATCCATGACTTTTAATTCATTTTCCTAATCAATTTGTTTTGATCTATATCTTGAAACTTTTGAATGACAGGGCACAATTAATTGCAATGCTCTATAGAAGCTGTTCCACGCTATGATGTGGGACGTGACACTATTTGTACATTGCCAGACAAACATAATAGACAAACTACCATTCTGTTCAGGAGAAGAAATTTGGCTAATTGCATTGAGACATCAATTTGCAGCTTACACTGACACATTCTGGGAATAGAGGTCAACTGTTCATAACTTCCAACCTCACACCATCTGATTTTGAGTTTCAAAAGGTCATGAATAAAATCCAGCATTGCGACACCCATTTAAAAGATACATGTAAGCAATTTAAAGACCTTCTGAATCAATGGCATTTATAAATTATATAAGAGCATCAATTTTGCAAATTTATAATGCCATCTGGGTTCCTTGATTAGGCTACAGCCTTGTTATAAATCATTGCATCACTCCCAGCCAATCAACAGGAACATTTATCAATTGAAAGGTTGAGAGATGTGTGAAAATTACACTTTCAAAATGGAACCACATGCAATCCAATTGAGAAACTGAAACACAACTCATAATTAAGCAACTGCAGATGCAGCAACAATCTGCACACATTTTAAAAATAACACACACACTGGTTTCTAAATGATCACACTAACGAACATATTTTCTATGGAGTGTTAAATTGCCACTTCGCTCCTTTACTCTTACCCAGGTCAGGGTTTGAGAGGGGAATTGTGAGTGGAGGGCACTGTTCAAGCAGCTAGTTGACAGGTTGGGAAGAGTAGTCAGTCATAAAATCAGGGGCCTAGTTTAGTTTATTTATTAGTGTCACAAGTAGGCTTACATTAATACTGCAATGAAGTTACTGTGAAAATCCCCGCGTAGCCACATTCCAGCACTTGTTCAGGTACACTGAGGGGCAATTTAGAATAGCCAATATACCCAACCAACATGTGTTTTGACAGGGGGAGGAAACCGAGGCACCTGGAGGAAACCCATGCAAACATGGGGAGAACTTGCAGACTTGGCATAGACAGCAACCAAACCGTAAATCGAACCCAGGTCCCTTGTGCTGTGAGGCAGCAGTGCTAACCAGTGTCACTATTTGGGCGGTCAGGGAAGGTAGTTGGGGGATTGCTTTGGGGGGGGGGGCAGTAGTCAGGGATGTGGGGGTCAGTACCACAGTTAACCAGGAGTTTGAAGCACTTTTAATTCTCCAAAATTTTCCTGGATAACCTTTCTACTAAGATTTAAATCAGAATTTCAGATGGATCTTGGTGCAGGGTAATTGCCCAATGGAAGTTTAAATTTCCCAGAAAATTCGCACACAATCCTTGCTTAGAGATGTCTAGAGAGGTCTCCCAGATGGAAGCTCCAGCCTATTGTTACTAATTTCATCTGTGGTGCCAGTAAATTTTATCCAACCAATTAATAAATTGTTGAGAAGACAAAGTTATCACAGTTCATGCTGGCAGGATTTTTCCATTCTGCTGCAGTGAACAGAAATTTGGCTGGCCACCAAATTCTCCGACTTTGCTGCAGTGGGAGTGTGGTGCGAATGGCAGGTAAGATCGTGCCCGACAAGTGAAGCTAGCCATTCCACCCTCTTACTATGCAGGAGCAACATGAGTGGCATTCACCACTAACAGGATGTTGCCATCAAGCCAAAAATATATTCTGCCTATCACACAAGTGAGTAATGTGATATATGAATTTTAGGGCTGGTTTGATGTAGGCCCTATGTCTCATAGACTGGCGATTGAATCAAACAGCATGACCCTTCACTATTTACAATGGGCAAAGTACAGACTGTACGCAATCAACCAATGCTTACAAAAGTTAAAATCAGTGTCCAACACTAGATATGATCCTGTGGTTGGACATCATTGCTAAATAATCCTCAGTCTGCTAAGAATTATGCTGACAACTAATTTAAAATTGCCAGTTGAGCTTACTGAATGACACATTTACATGCACTGGAAGCTACATATATTAATACACAGGATTCTGTTCATTGCAGACAGAAGGAACATGTACACACATTGTAGTTAGCTGAAACAGGCTCAATGAGTAAAAGCCATTCACTGGTTCATTCTACAGGGCAATGTTTTGACCAGAGTCAACCTGCCCAGTTTAAGTTTTCAAACAATGCTTGGTAGATATTTGTCAGTCACCATTAACTGGTTCGTTATCCAAAGCAACACCTCCACAAATCATCGTCCATTTGCCAACTAATCAGCATTCTCTTCTCAGACAGTGTAAAGTTGTTGTTTTCCCTGACATTGGTATTTTTGTGATTGTCCTGATGAATTCAAGAAGAAAAAGCTTCAGCAAAATGTTATTTTTTCAGTAATACTCAAGTTATATACCTACAAATGACGCCCAATAAATCAACAACTTTGATTCTGAGAACCGTAAAGGTTTAAATAAGGGTTGTAAACATATTTGTCAAAGGATGCAAATAAAAAAATTAACCATTGAAAGAGATCATGAATGGGATTTTACGACCTCGCTCACGTGAGACTGGAAATTCCCGCTGAAGTCAGTGGACATTTCCGTTGTCTACCCCTCGCCCACTCCAATTCCATGGCAGGTGGGGCGGTAGAATTCATCTACGTTCTATATGAGAGTGGTTGGGGTGTGGAATAAACTGCCTGCTGTGATAGTGGAGTCGGACACTTTAGGGACTTTCAAGCGTTTATTGGATAGGCACATGGAACACACCAGAATTATAGGGAGTGGAATAGCTTGATCTTGGGATTGGACGTAGCTCGGCACAACATTGAGGGCCGAAGGGCCTGTACTGTGCTGTAATGTTCTATGTTCTAATTCCAGCATAAAAATTAATTGATTTATCTTTCCAATTCCCTCATCTGCTCTATAATTGTATTCCTAGTGCAGGTGACATGATCTAAAGATCACAATTCACAGACGCTGCTAACTTCAGCTTTTCTCTGCTATTATGACAGAAATGTCACACTTTTAAATTGATAGGGTTAATGACGCTTACATTACCAATGTGGACAAAAAAATGACATACATTCTGCATTCATAGAATAGCATCAGTGATAATGTTAACTTCCTATGCTTATTATTGTCGATAAATTTTTCATGGATATAAAAAGCAGAAACATAATAGCGTAAAATATAATTGCACGTTAATGTGAGAGAGCACAATCATGTGGCCATTCAAAGGAAACTAGACAAGCTTATGAAAGGCAAGTGAATGGATGGGTTATGATGATAGATTAAGGTGAGAGAAAATGGGAAGAGGCTGGGGTGGAGATTATGATACAAAACCCTGATTGGGTCTTAAGCAAATTGAACAAAATGTATGGAATGTTATCACGTTTTATATGAGGACCACTTTACAATGTTTAACACAGCATGCAGAACAGTGGAAAAGTGAGAATCACTGTATAAAGGCTAACTTTCAATGTTTTATTACATGCAGCTGGTGAGATTGATACAGACTACAACTGTACGTATAAAGATGGTAAGTCAACCTTAGATTACAGGATACTAAAACTGATGAAATGTTAATCTTCTTTGCCTTACATGGCTTCAGGTCCAAAATGATAAGAGGAATTTTCAGTTCCTGCATGGCAGATTGGGTTCGAGCACGCCAGCAATCCCATTCAGTGGCGTAGTTTGAAGAATGACTCCATGGTCCAGTAT